>NC_136132.1:5395833-6052500 GCF_965212315.1 Lampetra planeri
GGCAAAGGGGTTACACTACTCCAGCATGGTATTATGGGCCACCTTTATGCGGCAGTTGCTGCCTTTCAATTCAAATTCTAAACCGAGGGCCCTGCTACCCAAGTCATGCACACTATCTTGGCGTCCTTCACAAAGGGCCGTGGGCATTAACCCTGCTCCCAGTAAAATATAGCTAGCGTTCAACAACAACGACATTGTCTGCTAGCCAGGCTAAATCTCCACTATATGACCAATTCATAATGAATAAAAAAAAACACGATTTGTTTTCTCCTGTGCGCTGTGCACCCCTGTCACAGTGTGCATGTCGGTGGTAACACTCAGCATGAACGATTCATCTAAATGAATGCACACAAAGACAAAGATCCCCCCGTGTCGCCCTTAACAAACTGTAGGGGCAAGTGCTGTTAGCGAGCACCTATGAAGGTCGGCACGGCACACGAGGGGGTGGGTGGCCAGCACCACGCCCAGCCGCCTTTGTCTCCCTAGTGGCGATGCTTTTTTTCGCACCGCACCACGTACACATTTGAGGCTGAGTTGACCTAGGGGAGGCCCAAGACGGTTCAGATAATCGTCACTGATATTGGCCGTGAGCGAGAATCGGGTCTCCAAGTTCGTAGCGCAGGGCCCTAACCGCTACACTGCCGCTACACTACCACACACAGGAATCCGTGCATTCACCCGTACAGGTACGAGGAAGATATGATCAACAAATTGGCTGCTTCTCAAAACACGTTTTCAGAGAACACAAATAATAACAGCTCTCCAATCGTGAACAGTAGCCCCTCCTCATGTGCCCTTCAACAAAACATGCACATTTTCTAGCTAATGCAAGAAGGGAGAATGCGTTACCTCACATGCTTTCATCACATCCTCCAATGCCCCTCGTTCGCATTCACTGCAGCACCCCTCCGTCACCCCAATTCTCGCATGAATAAATACATGAATAAATGCGCAGACCAAGCCCCGGTCATACCTTGCACACTGCTTCGCCAGTGACGCTGAGCCTGTGTGTTCACGAATGTGAGCAAGCGCTGCCGCAGGTGAGACCGACAGTGTCTGGCCAACAGCAACAGCAGCAGCAGGGTTAAAAAATATATATTTATCTGGTATTAAGCCTCTGACCCGAGCCATAGAATCCAATTAGCACGTCGTCATAAATCCCAGGAGCAACGGCCCTCAAATTAAACTGTGCAAATAGAGTGCCTATTTCACACACAGGCATTGGCACACACGGTATTAACTCGCCGCTTATATACGCTGAATATACACAAACACATCTCGTAAATTCTTTAGTTAGTTTTTATTTGGTGTTTTTTTTTTGCACCCCCCGCCCCCCTTCCAAACCCAGCCCGCAAATTATATTCAAATCGTACGTTGAGCTTCGGATCACGTGATGAACAAAATAATGCACACTCGCTGTAAGCAGCACGTGATTGTCACCCTTGATACCATCCGTAAAACCGAGTTCACTTCAGCGGGCCTCTCCTTTGCACCCGCGAGGGACGAAGCATCAACACGCCCTGCAAAACGAGTGTACGCGGAGCACGTCGGTCAATATTAGCGTTGAATCCTCCGCCCCGCCATAGCCGCCATAGAGGTGGAGTCAGTGGGATTTCACGTGAGCGTTGTTGTCGTTGTGGTCATTGGTGAAAAGGAGCTGACAAAATCAACTTGCCCGCTACGGTTTAATCACCTCCGATTCCCCCCCCCACCAATCCACGTTTTAAAAAAAAACTTGTTCGTTCGTTTCTCGGTCCGCTTGTCCTGGTGAGGGTCGCGGCTGTTTAGAAACGTGACTTGAGATTATTATTTAGATTAATAATCGTTGCTCCTATAAATGTCCAAATGGTGGGCCCAACTTTGTCGAGCTATCATTTGTGGTGGCCACGTCACTTCTGAAAAAAACAGTTAAGATCTCAGTGGGGTTTTGTCTGGTAGGATGGGGATGGATTAATTTGACTGGACATCTGTGAAAAAGAGCTTTATAGCTCATCCGATTCCTTCAGCACAAATACAGATTGTGTTTCTGATTCAATCCCAGGCCCTCAGCACTGCCAGCATGATTCTCGAGACACAGATCTCGTCCCAACAGCCAATCGGGTCAAGCTCGCGTGCCTGATTTATCCGAATGTTACCAAACATTTATTTTCTCTCACCCTCTTATGCCTCCACGTACATATTTTAAGTGACTTACAATGAGAGGCAATGGCCGGGGAGTGCTTTGCATGTTATCTGTCCATTTCAGCCGGCGGTACCGGCCGGACTTGACGCACAATTAGAAATGGCGGGCAAAGTAAACCCCCCTTTATTTTCTTTTGACGGGGCCGTGAATGACCATCTGCCTCCCAAGACCTGATTTGACCTCGCATGCCGAGTGCGTGCTCGCGAGCGAGCGTTTCTGTGCGCGTGCACGCAGGTACTCCGCTCACATTTGTATCCGCGCGCGCGTGCCTACATGAGCGCGAGGTTTGCATTTGTTTGTTCAATTATTCGTGGCGCGGCATTTGCATGTGCAGCCTTCTGTTGATGTATTTTGCTCACTGGGTGTGTGCGTGTGCGTGCGTGAGTTGTTGCCACCTTATAACTCCTGCGGGTGTTGTGTTGCGTGCTTGCTCGTGCGTCCGTGCTCCGAAACAGGTGGACTTCTCCACAAATCTGGCTGTCGCCTGATGATGCCAGTTGTAATTACTGGCGAAACGTCGTACTCAGATTGTAAATGTTGTGGCTTGGTTCTTCAATACACCGGTGTGCTGTACGGGTAACGAATTGGCACGTTCTGTTTACGTGACAATCCTTACTAGTTGGCTGTGTCGGGTGGTGGCGGGTTTAACGACACATATGTTTACGCGATCTAACCCAAAACAGCTGTATTACCGTGTGTTCATGGTTGGCACGGTGGAGAGCACAGGTGGCGCATCTGCCCCGTCATCTCATTCTAAGTTCAATCGTAACACATGGGTCTGTTCCGTCATCTCCTGGCAGAAGGCATTTTAACACTTCACGTGCTCTCAGTGTGCACCTTAGACCTGCCACACACACCACGGTAAAGCCACCGTCATTTTAGTGGCAAAGGACGAGTGGTGGCTGTTGTGTGTTTATGTGTACCTTTGCCTGCCCTATTCGTGTGGCTATCTATCGAGTGTGCAGGCCGTGTTAACTGCACCGGGTCCCATGGGCTGGAGGAGCCCGTGTCCCCCCCAGGGTACAAATCGTGAGGATATTGGAGAGGAGTCCCATTTCATTCCTTTCACCGGGGCTTCAGTGAAGCACACTACGCCACTGATGTGCCCATGCACAGCGCTGTACGAGTTGCTGCTTCTCTTGCACTCGACTGCCCTTGTGTGCCTGCGTGAGTGTGTGCGTCTGGATTTGAAGCTTTCGTGACTGCAAGGATTCATATTTTTAGGTTTTTTCGGTAAAGTCACGTAGGTAAAAAAATTTCAATTAATAAAAGTAAAATAAAATAAAAATCACGACGTTTCGGAGGCAACACAAGCTTCCGTCTGATTTTTATTTTTTATTTCATTTTTATTTTACTTTTATTAGTTTTAATTTTTTACCTACGTGACTTTACCGAAAAAACCTAAGAATATTTGTGCGTCTGGTTGTGTAGCGGTGAGCGCGCTGCTCTATAAACCCTGGCGACGTGAGTTTGTTTCCTGCTCGTGGCCACCACCAGTGAAGATTATCTGAACCGGTTCTGGGCCTCCAGCAGGTCGACTCAGCCTCAATTGAGTACCTGGTGTGGTGTGTGAACATCACCACTGGGGAGACAAAGGTAGCCAGGTCTGGTGCTGGCCAATCACTCGCCTCGTGTGCCATCCCGGCCTTCATAGGTGCTCGCTAACAGCACTTGCCCCAGCAGTCTGTTTAGGCTATATGGGGGATATTTGTCTTTGTAGCGGTGAGCGTGCTGCTCTATAAACCCCGGCGACGTGCATTCGATTCCTGCTCGTGGTCTGACCCCATGCGTAGTAAAAGTTGACTTTGTCTCCACGTTTGTTAAGATGCACTTCGTTATCAAAGGCACTCATTCAAAGCTGAGTAGACTTAGGGGTGGCCGAAAAGCCAGACTCCGTACCAGTTCCCACTGACAACGCACCGTTGTGAATTATTTGAAAGCAAGGTTTTTGTGTTGAAAAACGGAATATAAATTCTGAAGCTGGGGTCAAACCCAGTATATATTGGTCTAATAGACAAGCATGCGCTATCTCTGTTGTTTACACAACAGACAGTTATTGTGAGAGTTTTTCCAATAACGCTGCACAATGTAATAGTGGGTTAAGTTGCTTTTGATTCACCCAGAGGCAATTGTGATCAATTTCTAAAGCCCATTTATGGCTCTTGATTATAGCACTAAATTCTCGAAATAAATTCAAGAAAATGTGGTTGATGTTAAAATTACCTAAAATCACCTTGTTCAATGGTAAAATAATCCTGTACAACTGTAGATAATTGTGAAAAGACCAAAACTACTTTCAACTTTGGATCAATATAGAATAGCTTGGATGTGCATGTATTGTTTTTCAATGTATTGTGTGTCCAAAAGAATATACTGAGGATACTTCCAATGCGATGCCCATATTGTGTATGAGATCACAGTGCTGAGACGTCTTTGTATTCCCAGTAAAATTTCAAATGAGCCATCTCACACACCAATACGATAGGTCAGTTCCAACGACCATCTGGTAATTTCATAAGGAAATTGCCAAACCATGGCACACGCAGCCCAGAAATATGTGATTCACATCACTGCTGGCAGAACAGCTTCAAATAGAGGGGAGCTCCAGAAAGCCCGCTATTGGGGGTATTTGGCCTACTTCTCCACGCTAGCCACACATCTTGCACGAGGTGGGAGTACCCACACTTTACCCCACCACACGTGACTTGTCAACCAACTAACTGTGGTGTTCCCAGTTATACTGCTGGATTGACGGAGGGCGTGGGGGAGATATAATAAACTTGGTTCTTGTTTCCACTGCTTTGCTGGGAGATCAAACCGGTGACCTCTGGTTTGCAAAGTCCAGTGTGCTAACCATTATACCACACAGCATGCATTTCCGTAAAATGGATGTTAAAGAGGCCATGGTATCAATCACAAGAGCAGGGCCCTTGTGCACTGGTGTCATAAATCAAACATTTAATGTGGAAAAATACATTGAAAATAATGAATTATACAGTCATACATTAGACCCTTCTACAGATAGAGACGCCCAGGTCACCCTGCAGAAAAAGAAAATACAACATTAATGGGTTCTCGCATCGTTTTATTTCAGTCCTGCGGCACATGGCAAAGGCTTCTGGGATAATGCTAATATCCCAAATAAACACCTGATAGCCAACCCCGCAAAATAAGCTACCCCAGAAACAACGGCACAATTCAAAATGTCGCATTGCAGACGTGGTCATCGATTACGTCTCCGGAATATGAGACAGAACTCACCATGCGCATCTGGACAATACTCACCAATAGGAGGGCCACTTTGAAAACAATGGTCGTTTCTATCGTTTGATATCAGTCATCTAAGACTTACAACGATGTCACTTCTGAAGCCACCCACTCGTTTGTACACGTGAAATTGGCAATTTGAACGTTGTTAATTAACACCCTCGTCCTTATGTATGAACACTCACAAGTGGAGTTGATCAAACATCCCAATATAGGGCTAAATACCTTGGGGCAATTGTTGGCGCTGGTTCTGGCCGTATTCCCGCCTGTCTGCGATTCCCCCGCCCCTCCGAATTTTAACAAAAATTTGTGCATCACAAATGTGTGTAGATTATGACAGAAAAGACCTGTCTTTCGATAGTTTATAAAATGATAATAAAATGAAACAATAAGATCGTAATAACTAATCCATGTTAACTCTAATTGATCGGACACAAAAATAAACAAAACACAAAAATCCTCCGTTTAATCTGATTGGTTGAGAGGTAATTAGTTTGGATCTGGCAAAATATCCCAATCCAGGACTTACCTGGAAAGAGGTCTGAGAAAGACATTTGTGAATAAATAAATAATATATAGTGTGTATTCAGCTCACATGAATGTACACACCCACATTTTCAAATACTTATCCATATTCATTATAACAAGCTGTTGGAATAAGTGGTTCTGGTGAGACCAATGCCAAGCCACCTTTGTCTCCCCAATGCTGATGTTTACACACTACATTATGCACTTATGAAAGTCTGTGTTCACCCAAAGAGAGGCTCGTGAAAGGTTCAATCAATACTTTCCACTGGTGTCTTAGCTGTGGCCAGGAATCAAAATCGCCGAGTTCACGGCGCCTTGTGCTAACCTCTACACAAAGACAAAGAACCCCCATATAGCCTTAACAGGCTGTTGGGGCAAGTGCTGTTAGCGAGCACCTATGAAGGCCGGCACGGCACGCGAGGGGGTGGGTGGCCAACACCACGCTCGGCCGCCTTTGTCTCCCCAGTGGCGATGTTTACACATTGCACCAGGTACTCATTTGAGGCCAAGTCGACCTAAGGGAGCCCCAGGACCGGTTCAAATAATCGTTACCGGTGTTGGCTATGAGCGGGAATCGAACCCGGGTTGCCAGGTTTGTAGTGCCGCATGCTAACCGCTACACTACCGTTCCTCCCTCTACACGCACACACACGCAAACGCACACACATAATGGAGACCGATGACAAATAGTCTGCTCCTATGGTCTATCCTTAGAAGACAATGGAAACTGGGCTCTGTGGGTGTTTTTGTGGGGCCATGGAAATATTTATCAAGGGGAGAGCTCAGCTATGATCCCTGGGGTCTGGGGAACTCAGCAGAGAGCAGAGTCCTGGAGAAAGGGCCCACCTTGCCACCTCCCATTACCTTTGAATTATTAATTGGCATGTGCTGGCTGTTTGTACATTTAATTATTGGGTTAACGCTGCAAGACCATTCCGTGCCAGCCGCTGCTGAATTATTTAGCGCGTATTAACGGACGGAGAAATGTTACCACCACCAATTTATAGTGCATTTCTTGTAGCCGAGAAGCAAATTAGAGGCATGGAGCACGCCTCTGTTGTACATCGGTATGGCGCACCCATAATCTTTTCTGCAGCTGCTATCCTTCACGAAAACGACGGACCAGGATGCCAGCAGCCTGTTGAAAAAGGGGGCAGTAAATGCATGTGCACAGTGTGCGCAATGATTTACTCCCGCAGCAATCGGGAGGATCCGGGGTTGAGATTTCGTTCAAGAATCAGCTCTCTTGTCCAATAGTTACCGTCTCTCGTTTGTATCGTTTTCCATGTTATTGCGTCTTCTTTATAAAGTTGTAGTCACTAAATTGGTCTAAGTGTTGCGTTTGCATTTTAAAAATGGCCTGACTTGAAAGGTATTAGTACACGCGTGATATGACGGATTTATCACGAGCCAAAGAATCAATTTTAATCAATGAATTGATGCATCGCTATGTGCCCAATGCACAGCTATCACAACATGCAAATGCTACATTTTGAATGCCTCCTCATGACAGCTGAAACTCCAAGTGGAACAAAGTATCAAACGGCTCACTTGTGGCGAGGTAAAATGTGGGTTGCCACACCAACATTGTTTGTACACACCAAGCCCATATCAGAATTGAAAACCACCTTAACCTTTCCAACTAAGCATATTACAACTCTGTATATCGATTCGCGTTATAGTCTCCCCAGAGGCATAACTACATTTATCAGCTCAGTGGGATACGGCAATCGGTCAGGTGGTGCCCAATGTTTTATTTGTGCAAGTTGTGAAAGCCAAGCGTTACTCAGTTTCACACGTGGTAGGCTTTCGCGACCAATATTATCCATAGATTTGTTTTTGGGTTAGATCGTGTACATATATAAATGTGTCGTTAAACCCACCAACACCCGAAACAGCCAATAAGTAAGGTTTGTCACGTAAACAGAACATGCCAATTCATTGATAGTACAGCACACCCGGTGTGTTGGAGTGTAAATCCACAACATTTACAATTTGAGTACGACGTTTCGCCAGTAATTACAACTAGCATCATCAGGCGACAGACAGATGTGTCAAATTCTAATTGTTGTGGATTTACTCTCCAACACACCGGTGTGCTGTACTAGTAACGAATTGGCATGTTCTGTTTATGTGACAAACCTTATTAACTAGCTCTCATTAAATGAAAATGAAAACGTATAACGAAAATGAAATCATTTTCATAAAAATATAATTAAACCACGTTTTAAATAAGTTGTTCTTTTATACTGTTGTTGAAAACGTATCTCATTGTGGTTGTCAAAGGAGCCCCAAACTCGTAGCTTTTGCCACGCGTGGGGTGGGTGGTGAAGGCACCCCCTGCCCCCATGCTCGTTACGCTGCTGAGTCTCCCGTAAGGTGTCGCACCACGAATAGTTATAATCTAAAGTGCCTTACATCACCGACAGAAGCACATACCGTATTTTAAACCATAATCCACAAATTAAGGATGGTCTTCTTGTAGCCTGCGTTATGAAATATTAACAATGTAAAACCTGCTTAATAATTTTAAATGTTTAATGTTTCAACACCAATCTGGGACATGGCCTTTTGATTTCTTACAAGTTTCATTATATTTTCATTATTATAATAAAATGTTCTCGTTGAGCTAATGTGCACCATACGTCTGTGTTTGACAAATGTTTCCAATAACGGTGGCTTTAATGTGGCATTTGTTCAATATCCTTCCCTAACCCTGGCCAGCTTAGGCCTGTGACCGTTTGACAGTGTACTTTTATGTCTGGATAAATTATGGGTTTAATTAAAACAAATATATTACTAATCACTTATATCAGCGATACGCCATTTTACATCATACAATATTCACTACGCTTGTTGAAAAAAAAAAACGCTGGCAGCAAAAGCTTGACCCTTAAAGGAGAAATGGCGATCCAATCAAACATATATTTTCAGGAAGCGTTTCAGAGGTTAGTGCAATTGAGCGATTCTCAGCCCTCAGAACCTCATTCATCAGTCTATAGGGTTCTCGGCCAAGTCAAGGGTTTCCTAAATGTTACGCTGCTGAGATAAAGCATGAAGTATAAACTCCATCATAGACATCGTCAGCCACAGTCGCTCCAAAGCTGGATGAAGATCTCTCTAAGTCACTGGCATCTTTCACGATTCTACGATGCAATAAAGCACCAAACACCTGCACACAAGCTGATTTTATCGCTTCCATCTCCTCCCGCATGTACGTGTCCTTCCGCATGTGCTCCTAAAGTGTAACTTGTTATTTACTCGACTCGTTTTTCACAATGGTTTTAATAGCTTTTTATGGCGTGCCTGTCGCTGCTTTTCCTCACGCCTCTCTTTGCTTTTTCGTTTTTATAGTTTTTAAAGTCGTTTTGCCTTCCATTTTTTTCTCATATTTTTCCGAAAAGGTTTACTCGTACTTTTTTTTCATTGTTTTAGCAGAAATTTAAATGTTCAGCTGTTATACACAAATACAGGCACTGTTTAGGCATCATGGCCTCGGCCTCGGTGCAGTTGTCCTTAGGGTTGCTCTATAGATGCCTGGCGTAGCATCAATTGATAGCGGGATATGACTTTATTAACACTTCCAATCCTGTAATTCTTTCAGTTCGGTATAATTTCCTAAAAAAGTACCAAATCGGAACGTAAAAATCACCAAAATGTTAACAATATATTTTGCGTATCTCATTTGGTGATGGGAAATCATTTTTCAGAGTGCAATGGGGCATTCATTGTATTGGGGTGTAATTGTGATGTAGTGGTTATCGCACCGCGCCATGAACCTTAGTTCGATTCCCGGTCACAGCCGATATTAGTGGTGATATCTCAACTGGTTCACGGCCCCTCCCCACCAACCCCCCTCCAACCAACCCACACTGACCTCGTGTGGTCAAGTCAAGATCCAAAATAGGGCAACAATCTAACGCTGGGTAAGAGAGGCCTATTGAAATGACTCCAGCGGTGTTTCTGTGCTATCATCTGCCGGGACCATCCCTGACATCATGTGCTGCTTTACCGACTCACGAATCAACACGACTGTTTCTTCACCTTCGCGGCACGGTGACCTCAGCTGGACAATTGCGATATAAAGAACATAACTGCACTCTACATACTACACTTTTGCACGCACACACACACACACAACAACAACAATCGGCACGACCTGAAAACAAAACACGCGAAGCCTAAACAACAACAACAAAAAAACCCCAATTCATTGTCGCTTTCCACCGCGAAAGAGCGAGCGCCATCCAGGTGGCACACTTGACCCTCGAAATTTAATTTTGCCGTGCCACCACTCCGTCAGCTGTCTTGCCTCAGCCTTGCGGTGGCGGGGGGGGGAGTAGATTGGCCTCGGATAATTTGCAGTATTGAACGTCGCTGCCCTTCGCCACCACCGCCCGTGTTTTAGTTTGTTGTCCTTCCCCCGCACCTCCGATTAGCACGATTGGCTACGTACGGTGCAAAATAAGTTCAACATGCATACGGTACATACTCTCTACGGATCGCAGTCCCGAACCAACTGGCTATTGCCGGTTCAGATTATCAACCAACCACCAACTAACTGTCTGTCGCCAGATCCCCCGCTGGTTGCGGTGACAGCCGGCGGCGATGCTCGCGTTGCATTGCGAGCGGCTCCGCATCCCGCTCAGGAGGGACGGCGCTGGACGTTGACGCGAGGACATCTCTCTCGCTCTCTCTCGTGTTGAGTGCCGTATTTTTGTAGCGCGTGTACGCGTGTGGCACGTTGCAACGGGCCATAGTCGCGTTATTCTAGGCGGCGTTCATACAAGTCCGATGCGGCGTTTCGTTGCGCTTATTTAACTTTGGACGCGGCAGTTTGTTCATGACGCAGGCATCGTCGGGGTCGCTGCACGCTTACGCGGCGTTGCTCGGGTTTTTGCAAGCTGCTCATGTGTATGTTAAATGAATAAAGGAACACCTGCAGAATTATATGCTGAATGTTTTTAACAATACCGTACATAAAGGGCAGGCCGAATGTCACGGATGTACCGTGTTGTTTAATTGCTTATGTACTTCTGTTGTTTCATTATAATTTGTACCAGTTTATTTTTTTTGAACGATGGTTCTTCTCGTTAATTTGTAAAGGATCAATCATATTTAGTTTTATTTTATTATTTTCCCAATTTGCTTTGTTTCTCACATAAGCATATTTGCTATCACTATTTTGTAAAACTTCCTACTTTACGCTTTGGAGTCAACTTCACTGAATCCACACCAACAATTTAGTACCTCTGTCACTGCCACCATTGAATGGCGTGCACCTGAACACGTTTTCTTTATACTTGCAAAGAAACGCATGTGTTAGTAATAGGTTTTTACCCTTTTAACTGGTACAAAAACTGACACCTTTATACAAGGCATCATGTTTGCAATAACCTCAACACAAGAAGTCAAAATGCAAACAAAAAGAAACAACTCTGATGATGATAATGATATGCACTGTCCTTGAAGTTGATTGGTCCTCACCCGAGACAGCTTTCTTTAGAGCCTAGTCTCCATTGGTGTTGGGGTTATTGCAAACATGATGCCTTGTATAAAGGTGTCAGATTTTGTACCAGTTAAAAGGGTATTAACCTATTACTATATTTTGCCACTGGTAAAGGAGATCTCATAGTGTAAACGCATGTGTCTCACGAAGTTGTCCCTCACGACAGAAGCGTGCGTGTGTCTTGACGAGCGCCGACCTGACCCAACGCACATCGGTGCATTCAAAACGCCACTTCAAGCACATTAATCAAACATCCCAACAGACGGCCGTTTCAAGTGCCTGCTTTATGTTCATACGCTGATGTCACGATGCACTTGAATGCTCTCGTGTCCATAAATGCCCCGCAGTCAGGCTGGCTATAAGCATTGTAGCGGCGTGAAGCCTGCTTATCACCACCCTTGTTGGTCGTAACCTGGGTTCCGCACACGCCACCCATGGCTGAAGACCGCCACAGCAACCTTGAAGAGCCGCGGATTGCGGAAACTCTCCGTGAATTAGAGATGGGCGATGCGTGCGGGTGACAGGTGAAGGTGCAGCCCTGCAATTGCTCGTGTATGCCCCTGCCGATGGAATGGCGTTTACTCGAGGGAATGCTGGAGGGTATTTTGGCCCTACTTTTTTCCCAACGTTGGCCAGGTGTCTTTAAAGTGGTGGCAGTACCCACATTTTCACTTTGCCCCATTACACACACAAAATGCCGATCAACATAACCGCTGGGCAGACGGAGACGGGGAAATTGAAGGAGTTTGCCGCGCTGGGATATTAAACTGGTGACCTCTGGATTGCAAATGGAGTGTGATCACCATGAGATCATGGCAGCAGCTGATTCCTGCAGGAATCATAATTGAGCGCTTTGGTTCCTAAAGAATCTCACGAAATTACAATTGAGACAGGTCCCATTATCACAATCCAAGGGCTGAGATTCAATTCAACAATTTAAAAAAATGCTAAATTGGACCGTTATGTTCGTAATGTTTTTCCTTTTCCCCCATGTTTATATACTGACGGTTTGTTGTCTCCAATTATATCTTAACGCGCCATGAGCACAACATTTGCATGAATGGGGAAATAATCTAATCCTACGCACGTAAATGACGCAGGTATTGTGAGTGCAAGAACTGATCGTGATTGATAATATAATTATATGCTTTGCTACATGCCTACCGTTTGCCATGCTCGTAAAAAAAAGATCTCGGCATTCCAGTTTGCTATTATCCAGCATCAAAATTACAATAATATAGGTCTGGACAGCCAATAAGCCAATGGGTTATTTCAAATATATATAAATATGGAGACCGCATAGAGTTCCACTTATATATGCTTTGAGCAAGGTATCTTTAGACTGAGGCACAGATAAACCAAGCATGAGATACCCACTGAGTCAACACAGCAGACATCTCTGCCTCTGAGTCACGCGCTCACTGCTGCGTCATAGCATTTCAAGATTGCGAGGCTCAATATTATCTATAATCAAGCACATTGCTGCATGGTCAAAGGGGTTTTTAGTCATGCAAAGTCACCGGGCGTGAACCTCTATTCTTGTTTCGCCAAGAGATTCATTATCCAGACTCAAGTGTGTATTTTCTGCCAAAATGAACCTCTGCATAAAACCAATGGAAGGGAGCATCTGTATGAAGCGAATGTATTTGGAGCAGCCTTTTTTTTTTTATAAACTCACATGCTGTCTATCAGAGGTGTGGACTCGAGTCATGTGACTTGGACTCGAGTCAGACTCGAGTCATGAATTTGATGACTTGCGACTCGACTTGGACTTGCATAACAATGACTTTGTCCCACCTATGAGATGTGGACTCGAGTCATGTGACTTGGACTCGAGTCAGACTCGAGTCATGAATTTGATGACTTGCGACTCGACTTGGACTTGCATAACAATGACTTTGTCCCACCTATGCTGTCTATAGTAAATCCGAAGTCTCTTGCTCCTTACCAACCATCTGAACCCGCCATTCGCCACTAAAGGACGACGGTGACACCACGACGCAGGTGCCAGGCCAGGTGCACTTTGAGGCCACGTGAAATGTCGAAGTCTCGCTGACAGGAGGTCACAGGACAGACCCAGGTGCCATGGGTTGACTGACTGAGATGACCGGCAGATGTACAAGACCCTACCTACTATTATTCTTAGGCTTTTTCGGTAAAGTCACGTAGGTAAAAATTTTAAATTAATAAAAGTGAAATAAAAATAAAATAAAAATCACGACGTTTCGGAGGCAACACAAGCCTCCGTCTTCAGGTGGAACCTTCACAGCACGATAGCTGTATCAAGTTCTCACTACAGCACGACAGCTGTATCAAGTTCTCACTTGATACAGCTATCGTGCTGTGAGTGTTCCACCTGAAGACGGAGGCTTGTGTTGCCTCCGAAACGTCGTGATTTTTATTTTATTATTTATTTCACTTTTATTTAAATTTTTTACCTACGTGACTTTACCGAAAAAACCTAAGAACATGAATCCTTGCAGTCACGAAAGCTTCAAATGTAGAACCCTACCTACTCTTGAATCTAGGCAACTACCTACAACGACCAAGAGCAAAAATTGTCTGAAAAGCAAATACAATCGATGCAATTTACATCCAGGTGGAGTGCTCTGTATGCTTTTATATAATTAACAATAATATATTTTCACCCCTGCATTGAATAAAAACATTGGGGTGCATCTTGTACTTGGGTAGGCGTGTGCGCACGTGGCCAGATTTCCGTTGCGCTTATTGACACCGGGTGCACATTTGGGGAGCGTCATCTTCTAATCCGTAGACAAAATACGGTTGAGTATACGGAATTACATGGAGCCTGCCGGACGTTAACCTCCGGGACGATGCAGCTTGTGGGTGTGAAACGACTCCAGCGAGGCACGGTCTAGTCGCAGCTGCTGAATGAAGGAGAAGAAGCGTGAAATGAACATCTTGGTGGGAGGAGGGGGACCTGGGCGTGACACGTGGCCGAACGTTTCATCCGGCTGGGCGATCAGCCGACGATGGCTGAGCGCGGGAACCGCTGTCTCGCTCGTTCTCTCGCTCTCTCTCATCACGACGATCCGTTCTGTCGCCGCGTGCGCGGCCATTTTAATGAACTCGTTTCCCAAAGCGAGATGGGGGGGCAGGGGGAGGGGGACGTTTGAGGTGATTCGACGTGGCTCGTTGTTAAGGCGCAAATTGGGCAATCTCGTGAAATTGTCCGCGGGCACGGCTTCTCTTTGAAGCGGACGTCACGATGTTGCGCTCTCTCTCTCTCTCGGGTTAAAACCACAGAGACCGCCGTGCAAAACGAGCGCGGTGCTAAGTTGTCAAGAGTTAATTTCCTACATCTCCACGCAAACGTGTGAGTTTACGTGAGGCCACCATATTTATTTTTCCACTCAATTTCATTGTTTCCTACCTCAGCGCTCATGATAACATTCTTAGTCAAACAGCTTATATTTCACTATGGTTATTATTATAACCCACCAATGGACAACACTGCAAGGGCTGCTACGAAAAGCAAAGGAAATTCCAACAATCGTTCATTTAAATTCCTGCTGAATAAATAACCAAATTCGAAGAGTCGCGATTTTTCCCGTGATTTTTTCTCGATATATTTTTTTCACGCAACTACTGTATACATATATTGTACATATATTTCTGCAAAATATTGTTGTTTTGTAATCCTCGGCAGCTGTCCCGTGGACGAGGAGTTTTTTTTTATGTTCAGATAACCCCAACGAGCTTTTATTAGCAAGCGACTGCCGCTAAACCTGTTGAACGTGGCGTTGAGCGAGCGAGAAGAAGCGTGAATAGGGGCGAAGTTGCTGTCCCATTCAAGGGCGGCACATCAGATGCACTACTTTGGTTTATATAAAAACACCTGTATCCGAGGAGGCACTAATAGCCATTAGGGCACGTGATGCACGGCGTTTAAAATTAGCTGTAAACAAAGGGAAGAGTGACCCTGAATATAAAGCGGTCGTGTGGTTTTGTTTCGCGTTGAACGGGTGAAAAAAAAGACACGAGTAATTTTTCCCCCCCCCCCCCGCTACTAAAAGAACCAGATGCATCTCCGCTGGTTCTCGTGACAATATTAAATAGCCACGCGGTAATTACTTACAGTGAGGCGCCGCCGAATGTTTTAATTAAAGCTGGCGATTCTCCAAACCAATTAAAATGCTTGGGGCATTGATTCATAGCATGTTGTTACCGAAATAAATAATGAAACGGGTTTCTTTTTTTATTCCCCACTGGTTCACGCTCTAGTACCTTGTGAGAGGCCGAGATGGATAATGACTCCGTGATTTTGTGACAAGAGATGATGGAGCCACTATTTTGCGTTTCAAGAAGCTCGTTAATTGCGTCGTGATCGTAAGCGCAAGACCAGTTTGAAGAACAAAATGCACGTTGATAACATTTGCATGCGACCTCATTTGCCATTTGTCACGTATGAATAATAATGTTTTTACGTCACGTTGTTAATAGAGAAATCGCCCGCACCTTCAATTAGCGCGGTTGGCTACGTACGGTGCGAAATCATTTCAAGGTACATCCATACATACCGTAATAGGTAACGGTAGAATGGTGGCACAGGCGCTAAAGTTTCTGCGCTATAAACCAGCGACCTGAATCCCATTCCTGGCCATTGTTAACGTCAGTGGCAACTGATACCTGCACTGGTCCTGTGCCACTCGACCGCCCATCCACCACACTCTTCACCAACCTGCACTGACCAGCATGGTGAAGTACTGGTCGCGAAAGCCTACGTGTTAAAATGGTGAAGTATGGTTAAACAATCCCATAACACCAATGACTGACATAAGCACCACTTTTGTTGGGAATTCAACAGCGGTTGTCCTATGGAGACACTCAGCCCTGGCATATGAATGAGGAATTTCCACCACAGACTCAGGGTTGTAAACAGGTGATGAGCAGCGCCGACATTCTCATTTGAGCAGAAAAATCACTTGGGATTGACTTTTTGACCGTTTAAAGTTGTCTCTAATATGTACAGTAGGTTTCCCTCCACCTTAAAGCCTACGACAAATAAAACAACAACGGCGCTGGAAGATGAATTCCATCATCGTTTTTTGTATTTTTCTAAATCCATTGCAATTGGAAGCCTTCACCCCATCATGTGAGCCTATAACTGGCGGTGAATGCCCCTGTGCGTAGCTTCACACTGGTGTGCCGCGAGCCACGGACGGAGTAGTAGGAGCGTCGACTCGTCAACGACAAGAAGCGCAAACCGACCGCGGGCACTCACCCTCCGCTCCTTGTCCCCGTACTCGATGCCGAGGGTGTCCATGGCTCGGACGATGGCGGCCAGCGACTGGATGGTGTTGCTGTACACCACGGGCTTGTACTGCTTCACGTCCTCTCCCGAAAAGCCATCCTCGTGAATGATCCTACAGGAGGGAGGGGGAGGAGGAGAGATCGAAGACCAGGGTAGGACAGACGATCAGACAAAAGCTGAGACGGTCACTTTTCAGCTCCAGGTGGACTAAATACGGCGTCACAGAGTACTTAGACGGCACTGCTGAGGTCTGGGTTCAATCTGGATATCAGCCATCCATGCGATGGCTACAACAGTATCCGTTTAATTACGACGCAACGTCGACAAGTCAGAAGCTGCAAGTGCCCCCATGGGTGGGGCAACTGCAGATACCTCGGGAACGCTTTTGCCTCACATAATAAAAAAAAAACGTTATATTCTGCTTCATATCGTAATGGAGTGCACGACATTAGGTACATTTTCAATCGACAGACTCGAACCGTTTAGCACGATTGGCTACGTACGGTGCGAAAGAAGTTCAACATACTGCACGTACATACATCCTGCCATAGGAACCGTGGAATTTCCACCGCTGCCTCCGGAGAGCCAACATGAGTGAGCACTACTTCTCGCTCGCGTGAGCTTTGTGACATTTTGGGCCGACCGACCGCGAACGTGAGCACTGCCGATGGAGTGTTCTAATAATCCAGCCAAGCGGTGGCACAGCAGTTAGAGCACAAGGCCTGCAAATTGGAAGGTTGGGAGTTTGAATTCCCTTCAGGAGTGGAGGTAACTCATCCCTCGGGGTACGATAAGCCAAAGGGGTTCTTCCACTTATGGACAAAGGGAATCTTCCATAGGAGAGTGGAATTTCCACCACCGGCTTCGAGCTTAAATGAAGGGAGACGAGGGTGTGCTTGTTCCAAGCTCATTTGAGCAAGAAGCGACGCTGGAGAGCGCTACCACGTGGGCGTGCGTCGGGCGCACGCCGGTTCGCACTCCGGGGACCGCAGCCAAAGGGGCTGTGGACCGGGTCAACAGAGTGAGGCTTGGGCAGCAAGAGCCTCGGGGAACAGCAGCGCCGCTAGCGCGAGATTAAACACGACGGTAACATTTTTTTTTATTAATTGTAATTTTTTTACCTACGTAACTTTACCGAAAAAAACCTACGAATATGAATCCTTGCAGTCACGAAAGCTTCAAATCTAGAATTAAACACGCCGCAGGACACCGTCGGCAAGGGCAGCTGACGTCGTGCAAGCTTCTCATTTTATTTCACCGAGGTTTGTTTTTTTGTACATATTTTTTTAGTTTACGTTTTTTCCCATTTTTGCCATCACCATCTTTTGAAGGCGCCCCCTTCCCTGAGCAAAACCTGCGTAAATGGGGACACAAGGTAGGAGTAACAAAAAAATAAGCAAATCAATAAATCCATAGAATGCCTCACAGAAGCGCTGTGCTTTGGCTTTGCGCACAATGAGTCTCTCTTGTGGTTGCTCTGTTGTACGGCCATCCCGCTGCGATAAAACAAACTCTAGGGGACCTCATTACCTGCGGCAGTGCAAAGCACAGAGCCAGAGGCTTCTTCGTCAGCGGTGCCAGCTGTCGAGTGTGCATGTGGTGCAACTGCACTGGGAACCACAGGCCAGAAGGGGACCAGGCACACCCCCCCCCCTACCCCCCCCCCCCCCCCCGATTGTTGTGATGTTTAATGTTGTGATGTTTTTGTCTTTTCTTGCTGCCAACTTCACGTGCCACAGAATCTCCTTTCCTTCGTAAAAACAGCTGGGAAGCTGGCTAAACGGGGCCATCCGTGTAACAAATAAACTCAAACTCAGCTTAAATATAATTCCTTGCACCAGGGATCATGACAAGCACACTCACCACCTGGGGCTTGCCAACTCAATCGATTGAAGCAGTAGGCTGCGGAGTTTTAAACCCTTAAAAATACCGCGAACAAATGTTTTCAAAGCGAAAATTGTCAAAGATTTATTTTTTAACCCAACGTTCATATGTCGGTATTGTTTGCTCTAAACATCAGTATGTGGTAAACCAGGATTAAACATTGGGGCAGCCGATACCACCGAAAGTGGCCCTTGAATTAGTACGGTTGATGAGTGTGGCCCCATTTTGAAAACCCCTCTTGAATTTCCATACGGGGGTCCCCTGGGCTGGCGTGGGGGAAACACTCGCTCCCCCTCGTCGAACGGACGTGGTTTATTCCCTTCCCGATAACCCCACAGGCCCATAAGCACCGGTGCGGGCAGCGCGAGGTGGTGCGAGCATCGATTACCGAGACACCTTTATACTTAGGGGGACTCCTGTGCGAGGAAAGGGCTGCTCATTAGGAGGGGACACAGCAACACGAGGCAGGTGTCGTGCGCTTGATTCAACAGGTGTCAGCAACATTTCATCGATTCAGCGCTGTTCCTTGTTTAACGAGGTGAGAGCCAACTGAAAGTTATTAACGCTTGTTTTGAAGAACGCCTGAAAAGCGACGGTCACATAGAGAAAGTTAATTCTATAGTTTCTATTTGACATGCTCATTACTGAGGGTTGATGTCCATGCTAGACGCTTTCCATCTTTCGCGATCTTCAGCGTCTCTCACGGAGAGTCCCATTCGACGATCTCACGCTGTCCCACCGACCCATCCGTGTCGTTCCCTCTTCCCCTTTTTCCTTCTCCCATTTTCCCCTCGCCGAATCATCTCGGTCATTTCTCCAGACGCGCGACCCTCCGAGGTATTGTCCTGTGCACGTCACCTTCCTTCTCATCGGTGATTCCTGCTTGTAGCCATTCTCTCGCAAACACATCCGCGCTCTTCGTATTTTAACACCGGTGTACTCTTCCCATCCCTTCTGCAACACCACATCTCAAATGCATGAATCCTACATTAGTTTAGCTGCGCTCAACAATTCATGTCCATTTAAAGTTTGTGATTTGACGTGCTGCGCGCACACTCTTGCAAAATCATGCCACGTGGGGAAGGGGGGCGGTGGCAGGGAAATTCAACGACCACTCTGCAGCGGACAATTTTGCACAGAAGCTGTTGTCAGCGGTGGCGATTGTGCCGCCCGCTCTGACAAGTCGCTCGAGGGGTGAAGGGTGCTTGTTTGTGACGCTCCCCTGCCTCTCACACGGCGCGGGCGAGGCCGCAGGTGCGATTTTTTTCCAGCTATTGTGGAAGACTCGGGTGAGCTCATTCCATTGCATTATAACCTGATGCAAAAAGCCACTAGACCTTCAGTAGCACAATTTGTTAATGCTTTATCATGCAAGTGCATATTTAAAAGGATTCATTTAATTCAGTTTTTTTCTATGTTATCAGAATAAATAATTGAGACTCCCATTGCGCATTTGTCTAATTATTCTAATACTTTCATTTTAAAGCGTTGTATTCAATAAGCTGGTGGCCATGGGAATAGACTGAATAATTGCCACATTTATACTCTTCATACAACTTTCGGAAGCGAATTTAAGATTTTAATTCCTGTGATGGGAGGTCATGCTGTTCAAGAGACAACTCATTTTGATAAACCATTAAAATTCGTGCTGATCAATGCCCTTTCGTCTGAATCAAGTTGTCTAATGCTAAGGAAATATAAAAAAAATATATAAATTCCCGTAAATTACGATTAACCAATATTCCGCAGCGAAGGTGGCTCACTCGTGCGAGGCTTTCAAAAACTCAATGCCGTTGGTTTAATATTACCCTTTGTGTGAAGAACTAACACAATCCACCACCCCGCTAAGACACCAGGACATGGGGATTTCAACCTCCAAAGTCAGCAAATGGCCATTAATTCACCGTGTGAATAGAGTGTCAACGTACGCACACAGTCACTTTTTGGTTGTGATCACCAAGCATATCACTGCACTCTGTATAATGCACTTAGTTACTGAGGGACGGCCTGTGGCGCAAACTCAGTATTTAAGTATTTTTAGATCACAGTCTTAAAACACGATTGCCTTCCCTTCTGTGGGTGTGCCGTCGGTACCACAACAATTTGAAAAACCATCAACTCCTTCAAGGAATGAAGGAAGAAGAGCCAACAGATTTGACCGTTACATATTTTTGCTACGAATAATAATCACCATCACAATCATCGTCAGCCATGATCAATCCACTGCTGGATGAAGGCCGTTCCAAGCTGTCACCATCTATCGTGGTGTTGCAATGCAATAATCCATCTAACACCTGCACACGGGGCTGATTTCACCGCTCCATCTCCGCGATGGGGGCATGATCCTGGTGTGTGTCCTCCTTTGGCCGTCTTCGCCACCCAGCCATCATCCCTTCTCGTGTCCGGCCCAAGCCCACTCTTATCAAGTCAATATGATATCTCTATCCTTGTGTATGTTCTAAGTGGCGAGCGGTAGTGCAGTTGTTAGCGCGTTGTGCTACGAACCAGGCGACCCGGGTTCGATTCCCGTTCACCAGTGTCGATTATATCTGACCTCGTCGTGGGCCTCCCCAAGGCCGACTCAGCCTAAAATGAGTACCTAGTGTGATGTGTAAACATCATCACTGGGGAGACAAAGGCTTCAGGGCGTGGTGTTGGCCACCCACCCCCTCGTTTGCCGTGGATATTCAGGCTATACGGGGGATCTTGTCTTTGTGTGCTATGTTCAACGTGTTCTTCTCTCCGTCTCTCAATGTAACCCCGCACATGCACACAATATGACCATTGTGTCAGTCAGCAAGACAGCATCCCAGAGGTTGTAAGACACACGGAATGATGAGGTATCAAGTGAGATTCACGAACATGACATTTTTTTCTTTAGTTCTCTGACACAATTAAATTTAGCTGCAACGCACAATGTAACGTTTTGTCGATTTTTTTTCTAGCAAAAATATGGCAAGAGTTTAGGAGGCATATACCTGATGCATCCACTTAGATTAGTATTGATACTTATCCTAATAGGATGCGCGTGAAATTGTGCGTGTAATCCATTATTTATCTATGTTTGGTTTATGCAGTCAAATGTTAATGATCCAATTATGGTAATGGCGTGAACAAAGCTGTACAAACGAAACAGGAAAACAAATGAACAATACAACATTCTATGGTAAACACGAGACGAAAGAGAATTGATTCCACAACCGAATCGTGATATCAAAATTGCGTAAGAACGCTCTAAATCATCGGCAGCCGTCGCCATCAGCCCCGAACGATTCACGGCAGCCACGGAAATAGCCGCGTGTCGCTCACAGTGACATCACAGGCCAACGAGCCAATCGGAGTGCATCTGGGGCCATCATAGGGGTCTTTCCCGGTTGCATCGCCTCTCCACCCCCACCAAATGGTTACCACATCAGACGCTGCGTGTGTGAGTGGTGGTGGTGGGGGGGGAGAAGCCCCTTTTTAAATCCTTTATATTAAGTTCGCTTGCTTGCTTGCGTGCTTGCTTGCTTGCTCGCATACGACCGTGCAAATCTTTCGGTCGTTTTTTAACACACTTCCCGTGATCCAATCGAGCTGACATTTTCCACACAGACTCGTTGTGCGTGACAATTAATTTTCGTGAAAAAAACTTTCCAAAATTTTACACTGTTTAGGGAATTTTTTTAAAATATTTAATTACCAATTGCTTAATGCTGGCAGACAATCATCTGACCCATAGGTGGCAGCCATCTCAAGCCAGAGGACGAGAGGACTCTAGCCGCCACGCATATAAAGGATTTAGAGTGAAAAACTTCGTTTTTACGGGTTAATTTTTTGCACAGTATTCACAGCATAAAGTACGTGCGCGCATTTTCAAACGCAGTGCGCACAACGTTTCATTGTCGCCCCGCTCGGTGGCTCTTGGTGCATTTCCACGTGCGGACAAGCCCCGCGGGATTTAAAATATTTCCACGACGTCAATAAATCCAGATCGCGCCGCGCCCCCAATTAATTGTTTTTGTACGAGACGGGCCTGCCTTTCCCACGCCGAGCCGAGGCCCGCACCGCCGACGCAGCTGACCACTTCCCGACACCATTGCATCCCCGTCCAAACAAAAATAACACGGCTGGGATCTTGGACAAAGAGAGAAGGTGGGGGAGAGCGTGAATGCCCCCCCTCCCATCCCCGCTAGAACACAAGGGCCCGTGTTGTGCAGTCGCAACGGGCGACTTCGGGGTGCAAGAATGAGCGGGGTCTGGGGAAGAGTCGTCGCTACGAACAGTGGCCGATCAGATGAAGGGAGTGGTGGGGGGGGGGGGCACATTTCTCGTGAGGTGGGGGGGGGTCTCGGCCGATACACAGAGGTGAACATTGGTGAAGTTCCCCAACAATCTGCTGTCATTGTTGTGCCAACCGAGAGCCACGCGCGTGTTCGTTGTTGAGCGGTGTTGCGGTTTGACAACGCGCAGTGTGGCCACCAGCTTTGGGAGGTTACAAAGCAACCAGCAAGACGTCATGGGAATGAGAACATCTCACAGTGCCGCAAGGAGGGGGAGAGCTGTGTATTATTACGCAATTGACTAAGGGGCCGTCCATAAATGACGTCACGCACCTAGGGGGAGGGGGGGGTCAGACATTTGTGACGATGGGTTTGAGAAATGTGACGTCACATCAAAATGCGCAACTTTAAATAAATATAGACAATAGGTTCTACTTATTAAATAGACGTTTTAATAAATGTTTTCTCCTACAACCTCAGAGTGCAGCGCCACATTAAATACGCACAATAATGGCAATAGTTTAAAACGATTTGAAGCATGTTTTATTTGGGGGGGGCAGAGCTTTGTGACGTCATATTTGAGGGGGGCGGTCTGACTTTTTGTGACGTCGTGAAATGAAGGGGGGGGGGGGGGTCAAAAATCGTCCAAAATCGCGTGACGTCATTTATGGACGGCCCCTAAAACAAAAATGTGGTGGACTTTTAATGTCCCCGGAAAGAGTTAACAAAATGTCCAAGGGACGGCTGGCGACCTCGACAAAATGATCCTGGGAAAACCAGGACGGGTGGCAAAATGCAAAGCATTTTATCAATCGGTAACCGAGAGAAGTTGGAATCGTTGCAAAGACTTAGTTGGTAGTGGGGCCATTATCCACTACCAAAGAGGCAGTACTGATTATAATGGTGGCCTTTGCGATGCTTGCTGCGGTACTGATGGACCTCTGTGATCAGCACCACTTATATATGGAACGTGTATTTCTTTCCGTCGCTGCCGGACAAGGGGCCGTCCATAAATGACGTCACGCGATTTTTGAATATTTTGACCCCCCCTCAAATTTGACGCCACAAAGCTCTGCCCCTCCCCCCCAAACCATATTTCCATTTTGAAAATAAAACATGCTTCAACTCGCTTTAAACTATCGTCATCGTAGTGCGTATTTAATGTGGCGCTGCACTCTGATGTTGTAGGAGAAAACATGTATTAAAAATAATATTTTATTAAGTAGAACGTGTTGTCTATGTTTATTTAAAGTTGCGCATTTTGATGTGACGTCACATTTCTCAACCCCCCCCCCCCTCGTCACATATCGTCACAAATGTCTGACCCCCCCCCCCCTCCTAGGTGCGTGACGTCATTTATGGACGGCCCCCAAGACATCGTACCGGGGGCTCTGAAGTGTCACGCGCGCGCGTGCGTACGGGGAGCGGTGGTGTAGCGGTCAGCGGCACTGCGCTTTGAACCCCGGCTACCCGAGTTCGATTCGCGCTCACGGCCAACACCGGTGACGATTATCTGAACCGGTCCTGGGGGCCTCCCTTAGGTCGACTCAGCCTCAGATGAGCACCTGGTGCGGTGCGTAAACATCGCCAATGGGGGAGACAAAAGCGGGCGGGCCTTTTCGCTTTCATAGGTGCTACTCGCTAACAGGACTTGCCCCAGCAGTCGGTTACAGGCTGCACGGGGAGGTGACGACCACCCCCTCGGCACTGGCAAGGCAACCCACGAGTCGCAAGCGATCAGCAGTCGCTCGTTATGAAAACATCGACAACAAAATCTCTCACCAAAAACTGGCATCACCCCTATCCCACCCCCTCCACTGCCCGCTCAGTGACATTACAAGCCTACGTGTTAAACTTACAAGGTAAGGTTGCACAGTAGAAGCTGTATATATGCACACGTTCTAGAATAAGCGACACGTAAAACAAATAGATATTCACCAGGCAAAGCCCCACTAAGATGTTTAACTCTTTTTGTTTAGAGGCGACCTGGCCACACTTCGATGATAGATCATCGAAGTGGCTTTTCACACGTGGCAATGTATCGTCGCCAAACAATCTAAACATGCGTTTCTAAATGTGGAGGGAAAAACCGGGCGGACCCCGAGAAAAATCAAGGCGACTGCTACGTGGGGAGGAGAAGGTTGGTGGGTTAGAGAACACGCGGACTTCCAAATATACAACAGGCACACAACAGGCACACAACAACAGGCGGCGTCCGGGTCGGGATCGAATCCACGACGTGCTGAGTACCAGCCGAGGGAGACAACATCTCCTCGCCACCGTGGCGACCAACCATGGTATGTTGTCTCGAGGCCGACCGAAACTGAATTTCTGGTTTCGGCCAAAACCGAAACCAGACCGAAAGTAAAAAATGTACTTTCGGCCAAAACCGAAAGTTAAACTTCACTTTCGACCAAGACCAAAACAGAAAGGTATATAACCGAAGTTACCGAACACAAGATTTATGAAATACTAGCTTTACAACCCGGCTTTGCCCGGGACTTGGATTCACCACGCCCGGCTACCTTTGTCTCCCCAGTGGCGATATTTACACACCGCACTAGCTACTCATTTCAGGCGGAGTCCACCTAGGTGAGGCCCAAGACCGGTTCAGATAATTGTCACTGGCGTTGGCCGTGAGCGGGAATCGAACTCGGGTCGCTGGGTTCGTAGCGCATCGCGCTAACTGCTAGACTACAGCACATGAGCGTCTACTTCCAAATACCTGAAGTAGCTCCAGAGCAACAACTTCAATGTCATATTCAGGTGGTCCAAACCGCGTCAGGAGCAGCGGAGTGTATCCGCTGTGTTATGGGTTTTCATTGCGAGATACTCGCACTTTTGCCGGAGAGAAGTCCATCTACGTTCAGTCGGAGGATCCTTGTCCCGGGGCCTATCAGGCGCGTTGTTGTTGTTTGGCCCTGGAGAGGGCTGCTGGGCTGGCGTAGTGTTGTTGCTGCTCTGGAGACTGGGAGATCGAAGATCGATGTTGGGTCGCCGCGTTGATGCCATTCGTCGTGATTTCTCATTTAACAGAGTGGGCCGCGCGAGGGCTTCCATCTTCCATTCCAATGAGCACGTGAGCTGATTGCATTGCTCTATCTCCACAGTGGACATCCTCTCAGGTACATGCCCTCCCTTGGCTGCCACTCTATCGTTAGTCTCGACCACCAGTCATCATCCCTTCTAGCAATGTGCCATGCCTCAGGCCACTTAATTTCCTTAATGGTCAACATGGTGTCTCTAACATGTGCATGTTCTCCAATCCACGTGTCCCTCCGTCCGTCCCTCAGTGTAATTCCAAGAATGCACAGTGTATGACATTGCGTCAATCAGCAAGGTTTAATTCTTCGAGGGCGCATGACACGTGGAATGATGGAGCTCAAAGAGAGATTGCGAACGCCACTCAATTCACATGATTCATTCTCTAAGCGGGATTTGGATTATGACACTGGCACGTGTCAGACTTCTCTTGAGAATGATGCTACAGAGTCTTAAGTGCCCACTTTCAGCTGGTGGAGCAATTCAGTGATAACGCCTCGTGTACAATGTATAGGTAACAGAAGAGAGGAAATCAAACTGATGACCAGGTAATAACAGACTGGCTGGTGAGAAAATTTCGAGTCGGCCTATTGTTATTGAGGCCACTGCAGGGGACTAACGCTCACAAGAATATTGTGCACAAGATTAAAGTAATACCTTGGATACAATAATACGTAATAATGTCATCTTATTTATTCAGCAAAGCCTCAATGAATCTCAATACTCTTTTTCAAGAGACTCCTGCACTGCGATCGGAAACTTTTGGCATTCTGCATGCGATAGGAAATTAAAGCACTCGGCGAAAACCCATGCATGCACTCCAAAGTCCACATAGATGGATCCACAAATGTATGTGGCCAACAGAGCACTGGATTACATGCATGTCACCATAACAGCGCTTTTTTAAAATTCAGGAAATAGCCTTGCAAGGAAAGTTGATAAACACTTTAAAGACACACTTTTCAAATTCATCACTCTAACTGGGCACAGTGGCTCACACCTCTGTGTCACTCGCTGGAGGTACGGGTTGGTAAAATCACGCAGGATTGTTAAATTAACAACCGGCTGAGCGGTGAGATGACCAAGAAATGGGTTTACAGAAAACTAGTTAATGAACCTTTCAGTTTTTTGTCGTCATCTGCACGGGCTGTCTCCAGGCCCTCCCCATGATCAACACTCCTTCCAATGGACGGTCTCGAAAAAAGTCGTGAGAATCGGTGAGGATTTCTTCATAAAAAATAAATAGTATGGCATTAATGTATTAATAATATATACAAGACAATTATATTTTAATACGAGTAGTATTGCCAGACATGTATTAACAGAATGTATGTTGTAATTGAAATAAAAATGGACAAACAACTGAATTTTTTACTTATATACTGCTGGAAAATGTGCTGTTAGTGACCGTCTAATAAGGCTGGCACAACATAAGACAAAGACCCCCCGTATAACCTTAACAGAATGTTGAGGCAAGTGCTGTTAGCGAGCACCTATGAAGGCCGGCATGGCATACGAGGGGGTGGGTGGCCAGCATCACGCCCGGCCGCCTTTGTCTACCTAGTGGCGATGTTTACACATCGCACCGAGGTACTTATTTGAGGCTAGCGGAGGCTCCAGGACTCGTTCAGATAATCGTCACTGGTATTGGCTGTAAGCGGGAATGGAACTCGGGACGCCGAGTTCCTTGCGCCACGCGCTAACTGCTACACTACTGCTCCCCACAACATAAGAGTGGGTGGTGTGACCAACAGCACATGTGACCACCTTTGTCTCCCCAGTGTTTTTGCTTACACCAGCACCAGGTTTTCCTTTAAGGCTGGGTCGCCCTAGGGGAGTCCTATAGTAAGGCTCAGACACAACTTCACAGTGATGTTAGCCATGGTCGGGAATTAACCTCAAGTGACGAGGTTTTAGCAGCGTAGTGTGTTCAACAAAAAAGGTTAAATAGCAATGCACGTGAGGGTACACACATACATATAGAGATGTTGAGAAAGTAGAGGTGCCTTGTTTAAACTTTTACAACCGTGGGTCTTGCTGCCAAATGGCACGTTTGAAAATGTTAGTATAACAATTAACCATTGAAGTCATCTGACTTTTTTTACATAAAGCGGTCGAAATATGCAGGGGTGAAACGTTGCACGCAGGCTTCTGCATTTTATAATGGGCATGGTGGCGAGGCGATAGGCTAATTCACGGTGGGGAAACACGAGATCTGGTTTAGTGCTTTTTTTTTACACCTGGGAGGTCTTAGAGGGAACCCCAACATGCCGAAACGATTACTGTTATTTCACTAAGTATAAAAAATGAGCAGAAAGATATCGATGTCAGATCTTAAGCACCACGGTAAATGCAACATGCATCGAACAGAACAATATGATGGCAAACAAACAAAAAAGACGGCGAGTGCGTTACGTAAAACCAACAGGATTGCCCCAATTTTGAAAGGGCTCGGTTTTTCTTTAAGCGCCACAATTTACCGACGGTAAGTTATAATGATACTAACGGTATGCAATAACATTCACAATTAAAATAATTTGAAACACAATGGACTAAATAGATTTGCTTCAACGAGGATTCGCGGTGAACACAATTGCTGCTTCAATGAGTCGCATGTCGGCAGATGATTTAGTAACAACAACAACAACAGCAGCAGCAATGACGAAAATTGGCCCTGATTACACGGATGTTGCGCCTTATTTACTCAGGAAAGCTTCAGAGTTTCATGACGTATCGAGGAGGACAATGCGTTGGAAAATATGGCCGATTCAATAAATGCGCTAACCGCTCCACCACCGCTCCCTTCCTTCACGGTTGGGACCAGCATACATCCATAACAATGGCCGCTGTTCCCTTACAACCGCGTGGTGCAACCTCAGCATCCGGTGCTCATCTTACTGACCCTGGAGCAATGATGGGCACAGATTTCACAACAGCCAGGAATAAAACGATCAATATTTAAATGTAACGTGTGGGCAAGCGTGGGTATAGTTGCGATTTCGGGATAGAGGCTGAGCTGCTTCAACGAGAGATCAGATGACTGCATCTGGCAGAAGACCATTGCATCCCTGCTGGGGTTAACAGTGAATTCGTGCTGCAGGTTCGCAGCGCCAGTTGTTGTGTGACACAGCATGCAGAGGGCACACATCCACCGTGACAGCAGAGTGAGTGCACATTCATTGCAGTTGTTTGTTGTTGTATATATTTATTTACACGACCTGGCTGCCGCCCAGAGGAAAATACATTCAATGGGGTGCATGTGCCTGTTTGGTCCCCATGGGGCTCGTGAAGCCATTGCCCAAGCTGCAGTGATTCGGAAGAGAATGGTTCGTCCTGGTTTCAGGCACATGCACACAAAGATTCCCCATTTATTCGTGCACCTATTGAAGACCACGATGCTGTGGTCAACACCGTGCCACCGATGTCTCCCCAGGGCTGATGTTCGCACCCTGCAACTTGTGTTCATTCTCGGCTGATAGGATTTTAGTGGAGGCCCAATCCAGGTGAAGATTCCAGTAAGGCTACCGTGCATCGCCCTTCGGTCAGCTGGTTTCAGATCGGCTCTTCGCGTGTCTCAAAGCAGTTGAAATTTTTTTTTAATCAGGATTTTGTCGCGGGTTTAAAAGTTTCCTGGCCTCATGCTCAACTCATGATGCAGGTAAGGGTGGGGTTACCTGAGTAGTGGGTGGAGCTACCTGAGTAGTGGGTGGGGTTATCTGAGTAGTGGGTGGAGCTACCTGAGTAGTGGGTGGGGCTACCTGAGTAGTGGGTGGGGCACTGGGGCTACCTGAGTAGTGGGCGGGGTTACCTGAGTAGTGGGTGGGGCTACCTGAGTAGTGGGTGGGGTTGGCAGTGGAGTCAGCAGAGCCTATGAGCGGTGGGTGGGAATAGTGGTTGAGTGCGTGTGGCCTTGTAAAAGTAAGCAGGAGAGAACTTACCACTGCAATCTCCTACACACATACACAAACTTAAATACATTAACATTTCTGCCAAATGATGGTTACATTCTTTGAAGGCTATTCAGAAAAGTAGAGTCTGGCTGAGCAGCTGTGTATGCAGCTGTGATCGCTATGCTCACTTTTCCTTGGCCCATCCTTTGGTCCATACTTCATCGCATCCCAACAACGCTGGAATCAGAACAGCCCACACATCACTGAGCCACATGCCGCAATGTCTGTTCAGACTCGAAGCAGTCTAGAGAGGAATTTAACGTTTATATAACCCTAATGATGTAAGCATGAGCGCACACTCGACTTGCAATCCAGCGGTTGGTGATTCAATCTCGTGGCACAGCAGTCGAAACAACGGTGCGAGATGTTTCATACCCCCGACCCTGCACACACCGAGCAGTATGAATGGGTACAACCACGGTGAGTCGATCGGCAGGTCGTGTGTGGTGGGGTAAAGCATGGGTACTCCCACTTTTGATCAACATGGAACAGTAGGTGCAGTACCCTCTCTCTATAAGAGACTCTCTAAAACTCCCTCCAGGCATAGCTAAGAAAATTAAGGAATGGAAAATCATTGGGGAGGGCTTTGCCCAAGTTACGGGAAGTTGCAGGCTGACAACAAAAATAAACGCCGAGTGAAGCCTCACACCAGAGCCAGATACCCATCGTAGGAGCAAGAGTTGAACTGAGGCCAGTGCGCCACTAAGTGTCGGTGACGTCGCCACGGCTCTTGTACCAGGCTATGTGCACTTTAAGGCCACGTGCAGTGCCGAATGCCCGCTGACAGGAGGTCACGGGACAGATCCAGGTGGTGCCATGGGTCGACTGACTGACATGACTGGCCGAAGCATCACCTGCGCCCTACTGTGCCAACATGCTGTGTTGCCGACGCAACAACAACAACAACAACCGCCATTCACCACTAAGTGGCGGTGACGTCACCACGACGCTTGTGCCAGGCCAAGTGCACCTTGAGGCCACGTGACGCGCACACACACACACACACATGGCCTGCTCCTCTTCCACGGCATCTCTCACGACCCACCGTGAGAAACCGACGACGATGCGTTGTAACGTAACGGCTCGGCGACAGCGTTATAAACGGGGGGACAGCCGCCGGTCACAAAGTGCGACGACAACAACAACAACAACAAAACCTCCGTTGCAAACAAATGGACGAACGCGCGCTACCCCTCCAGGCTGCTCTGGCCACCAACGTTGACTGTGCCCAGTGGAAAAACATGCAACGCACGAGCAGAGAGCCCTGCAAGGTATCTACGTATTATTCTCGAACAAAGGAATTTCTTTCCAATCCCCCCCACCCCCACCACCATCAACTCTACTTTGCAAAGTCTCTTTCAATCTGACCTCGCCTTCGGTGAGAGGGAGAAGGGGGGGGTGCAAACCGGGAAGCATTGTGCGCTTGCAAGCCACCCCACCACCCCCAGGCCCCCATCTCTCACAAATGGATTTCACAGCAAGCACCTTCTCGAGGCTGCAGCTGCACGTGCATAAAAGGGTGCCGTGGCGAAAGGGGGGGGGGTGGTCGCGGGGGAGGGGGGCTGACAATAGCCAACAGAGGAGCACATTCACGGAGGGCGTTTATTTAAATAAATATTCCCACGGTTTCTGTAGGATGCAGTCACGTTTGGGCAATTGTGCTGTGGGAAAGCCGGCATATGCCTCGCAGGATCAAGCTATGGACAAACCAAAAAGGCCGAACACCTATTTGCTGCACTGTGTCCTACCGATGTCTTATTGCCCTGATGGTAGATGCCTCGGGCATTTGATCATTTTATTTTTCATTGTTGGTGTTTTTAGAGCTACGCATCAGCCTACAACACCCTGTTTTATGCATGGTGGTAACCATATCCAGGCTCGAATCTGCTAACCTTCTGAGATCTGACAAGGACGGATGCATTCTAGGTGAGCATGTCATAGGCTAAGGAGGGTCTATGCTGTCAGCGCCATGCTTCTTGTCTTTATCAACCTGCATTGACCAGCATGGTGAAGTATGCTCAAAACACATTCCCGCGGAGGGAGCTGGTAGGAACGTTGGGTTGCTCGGTCAATGGCCAGGGTCAACGGCGGCGTGGTGTATTCCGCAAATATGCCCGACTGTGCGGGCGGCCATAAGCCGGCGTGAGTAGGTTAAACGTTGAGTTTTATAAGGGCACCACGGGGTGACCAGCCGCTCCCCACCCAGCCCCTCCCCACCCTCCCCTCTCCACCCAGCCCCACCCCTCCCATTTTTGGATGCACGACGGACGGACACAGTAATCCCCTGTGGGCTGGTGTAACCAGGAGGTTCCTACCAGTAAAAAAATCTATTGTTGTACTGCACTCTGCTCCCACGTCGATGCTCCCAACCGTCACCAATCCTGCTGCGACTATCGTGGTGAAGTTTTGCTCAATGAACCTCCATGGCCCTCGCGGCATGCGTGGGAAGGCCCTCGTCCAGCAGTGGATTTCCAAAGGGCTTTTCGTGTACCGTACAATTCTTTGACCTCTGGGCTTTTGGGTCACCTCACCAGCGCGTGCCCAATGATCCATTCCGATGGTGAATGTCCCAGCAGCATGCTGTCTGCTCGTCTCGAACAGACGGCTCACTCTAGGCATTGCCCGTAAGTGCTATCGAGTGGCAGTGGGCATTTGACTCGTTTAACCCGGAGAAGCACAAATCAGTGGCGTGCTCACTCACCACTCTGCTCCGTAAAAGTATAACCCGTAAAAACAAAGTTTTTCACTATAAATCCTTTATATGCGTGGCGGCTAGAGTCCTCTCGTCCTCTGGCTTGAGATGGCTGCCACCTATGGGTCAGATGATTGCCTGCCACCATTAAGCAATTGGTAATTAAATATAATTTTCTTTTTTTCCTAAAAAGTGTAAAATTTTTGAAAAAAATTTCACAAAAATAAATTGTCACGCACAACGAGTCTGTGTGCAAAATGTCAGCTCGATTGGATCACGGGAAGTGGATTAAAAAACGACCAAAAGATTTGCACGGTCGTAAGCAAGCAAGCAAGCACGCAAGTTAACTTAATATAAAGGATTTAAAAATAAATGTGACCCACCAATGTGATGCGATGAAACAACATGCATGCACCAATGTCTGGCTAGGCCTGAGATCTAATACAAATATAATTGTGTAAGTCCAAAAGCATTAACAATGACAATGTAAGTTTCGGTGTAATTTAGCAGCTAATTATTTCTGGATTAGGACCTGGTCGTTACATTACGTGATCACCTGCGGTGTTAATGATGCATCGATTCATATGGAATTATGCTTGTGAGAATCAATAATGTTTTATTCATCTCACATTTGATTAGCTTATGTGACCCCTGCAGCTGCTTAGAGGCACTACAATGTTAAACAAAATGACGAAGGGGGGAGAATTAATGACCATAACTTCTATTCAAAATGTTTTACTCAAATGAATGATTGTAAAAAAATGCTTTTATAAAACTGACCGGTAATGTCACGCATCGCAGTTCAATGCAGCATGTACTGAATATTCTTGGGTCTTTCGGTTGAAAGAAAATATTTTCTTTGAACCTATCTACGTGACTATTACCGAAAGATCCAAGACTGTGAATTCCTGCAGTAACGAAAGCTTTTTAATTCATCACATACTGAATGTTGCGACTAATCCTGATGGCCAACTCATGACTCGCATTCAATATAAATACAAAGGGTGATATATTTAACATTTCTTTGAAATCCACCAAAAGCCGGATGTTTTCATGCACTTTACCATTTTGCTAACCAATCTACAAAAAAAGTCTAGCATTATTATCGGTGGCGATGTTCTCTTTTAATAGTGATGTACTCATTTGTGTGCAACTTCTACCAAATGAAAGCTAAAGGTAACCCAAATAGCAGCTGACGAGAACAGACAGCTTTGTTGTTAATTGCTAACACTTAAGATGCCTCATTAAGATGGAGGCTGCATGCATGGCTGTAATGAATGATTAGAGATATATCTAGATGTTGAAGAGTCTCTCACTTAAATATATTCTCTCTGAGCACATTTGCACACATTAACACGCATATTCATGATAAAGGTTTTTGGGTTAGATCGCGTAAGTATAAATGTGTCGCAACCCTCCACCACTAGACACGGCCAATCAGTAAGAATTGTGTCACCTTAACAAAACGCCAATTAGTTACTTTTTCAGCCCGCAGGTGTGTTTGAAGAGTGAATCCACAACATTTAGAATTAGAGGACGACGTTTCGCTGGAAATTACATCCAGCATCTGCGGGAAATTTGCCAGAATAGTGAAGCCATCCACCTGCTTCCGGTCTTAAATAGTACAGGACGACTGGTCGTGAAAGCCTACGTGTTAAATTAGCACGCATAGTTAGACACACGTAAATTTAAAATGTTTTTTTACATACATCGTCTAAAAAAAATGTGATTTTTTTTTCAAAGTCTTATCAATAAACAGATTACCTAATCGTCCATGTGAATTCTAAAAAGAAAGAGAGAGCATTCGTCGATTGGCAAGTTGCACGCGTTGATGTAAAGTGTGGAGAGTTGGCCAAATTCCCTCCAGAGTGGATATCTAGAGCTCCCTCTCGTGGAGACCCTATCACCAGCACTGAGTATCTTTAACCCACTGCCCATTGAGATCAGATCTGCTGAGTTAATTTCCACCTTCAAATCTTACTTAAAAACTCATCTGTTCAAAAGGGTCTTACCATCTGGCTTGAAATCCCTCATCTACACTACCCACTTTATATATTACGTCCCTGCTCTTATATTTTATACATATGCCATTGTTTTTATAACGTAATATTTTTTTGTATGTTTCATATTGAATGCTTTTGACTGTGCAGTGCTATATGAATATTTTTTCTTGGATCATGGTCTACACTCAGGTCCATGTTCCAAAAGTATAATCTAAACGGGCTTCTCACCATATTATACAGATGATAGATGATTACTGATGGATGTCAATCCAGCTACAAAGTCTTAAAACAATATTGCATTTACAACGTCAGTACATTTTATGGGTGGTTAGACCAGCTGGAACAAAATGTTTGGTCACGAAAACAATTTTCATTTCCATATACTGCTGTTTCAATTCATATTTTGTTCAACCAGGTGAGCACTCACAAGACCAGGATAGATTCTCATTGGCAAGAGTGACCTGGGTCACAAAAACGGCAAAAAGACAAACAAGTACATTAAATTCCAAGCAAAAAACAAATCAGAACAAGAAACAACTGCAGTGCCAGAAATGAAAAAAAATTTGCACAAACATACATCAATTTAAAAAAAAGGATTCCCCCGAAGCATACGTGGGCCCGGGTATATTATGCTTAACAATTATTGTCGTTTAAATTCAGTGCAAGAAAAAAATCGTACTTTTTGGGACGAATAGCATCAATGCGTGGATACGTTTAAGAGAACAACAATTTGTTTTTCTGTGGTTACACTTGAAATTAATATGCATTCACTAACGTTATATTTTAAAAACACATGGTTTGTCTGAAGGAGAATGTAGGGCACAGTGCCGTTAATGTCTGTTTGCCTTTCATTAATTGACTTTCTCAGCCTGAAGACATTTTCATTGCAACTTGAGAACCATAAGGCGAAAATCACATTCGCAACAATGCTGCTAAGTAAGCGTTATGATTTAATTGTTGTAACAATACGCACCGGCTCTTATACATTGTGGCTTTAAATTAGTTTCCCAATTCATCATTCCTGCAAAGATCCCAACATTATGCACAGGTGGTCTTAATTACTCCCTTAGAATGCTGAGTGCCAATTTCTTTTTCAAGCCCAGAATAATCTCTGTATATTAAGGCACAAATATTACGAATATTTGTATAGTCCACAAAATGTTCATATATTTTACCAACGAGATCATATGTTCCCTGCCCTTACAATGAAAAAAAAGCCCCATCACAGTTGCGTACTTTTAATCCACGAAAGAAATAAAAAAACAGATATCTGCAGAAGGGCATCACCAAGAGGAGGCGTCGTGGCTTTGAGGGTGAACACAAAGCGAAACACAACAACCCGTCCAGAGCATTGACACAGCAGATTCACGGTAGAATACATGCTTAGATACACCGTGTGTGGTTAGGCATATCAAGGATAAAAAAATATTCATGAATTAAAATCGTTGTTTCCATCATATCTGCCGGGTACTAGTCTATTTTCCGAGTTTATTATTATTTTGCTCTTAATTCTAGATTTGAAGCTTTCGTGACTGCAAGGATTCATATTCTTAGGTTTTTTTCGGTAAAGTCACGTAGGTAAAACATTAAAATTAATCAAAGTAAAATAAAAAAATAAATAAAAATCACGACGTTTCGGAGGCAACACAAGCTTCCTTTCTTTCCCCCTGCATCCCCAGCTTTCCCAGCCTCCGACCTCCAGCCCCGCCCACTTCCACCTCGCGCTCACGCAGCCTCTCTCTCCCCCCTTGCTCCTCCCCCTTTTTTTACCTATATAACCTCTTGCCACGGCATCTCTCTCGTCCACTTCAGAAATTGTTCTTGCTGCGGTTGTCACACCTGATGAAGATTGCTTGTGTTGCAATCAAAACTTCTTGATCTGTTTCATTTGATTTCTAACGACGTGACTTTACTGAAAGAACCAAAGAGTATAAAATCGTTACATTTATCACAAACTATGCTCGTGGGAAAAAATGTCTCGTCCCCCCCCCCTTCTCATTTGTATTGTTTCCCCCCTCCCCCTTTGTCTCCCTTGCACCATTTTGTGTATGTCTCGCGTCACCAACCGTCACAGGCTGCAAAAGCGGCCCACATTTCACGCGTGTACGAGGGGCTTTCCTGCTGCCTCTCGAGGCAGACGACCAAGTGCAACAGTGCTATCACACCACCGCTCGGGTGTTGGGCTGTTCTCCTGGAAAGCAGAGGCACTCGGGGGGGAAATGAGGCTAAAAGATAGGCTGCGTTGGAGTTAAGGTATCAATCCCTCTGGCGCTCCACCCGCAGCCCTCGCTTCCATTCACGAAATGCGTCCGATCTGTGACAAACCCCCTGACTTTGGTGATTTCACCAGTTGCCCTATCTGGGCTGCCACTGTCCCTTTGTCCCACCGTGCCCTTATCGGTTTCAGGAGGGGGGGGGTGCTCCCACGAGGTGCCTCGTCACGTCTCTTTTTTAATCTCTAAATAAATCAACGCTACCAACCTCGCTCTATCTGCCATCGTGGTGACACTCTCAGAATGTGTCTAGCAGATTAGATAAGGATGGCTTGGCTTGCACAAGTCAAACTTGACTCCTTATAATTAATTTTAGACTTATCCAATTATTGCCCAATGCAGTCTCTTAACTCATTTTGTTATTTTACCCAACGGAGTGGCACTAATTGTTCACAACATTTCAAGAATAGCGTTCTGCATGTTTGATCATTGCAGGCATGGCACCTGCTTTCCACACAGCTTCCGCCTCAGCTTAATAAGTAATGAGTCCAAGGTTGCCTGTGACTTTTGGCTCTTTTGATGAGATCTTTTCATTACTACCTCAACAATAATCGCTCCGATACTCACTCTATGCAGTCCTTCTGCTATTATAAAGTAGTAGCTACTCTTTGGTCCAATGTCCCCGCTTGATACATTGAAAATAATACCTACTTCATATAAAACCACCGATTCCTAATTGAGATGCCACAGGGCACTATGCTGTCTGGGATGTCACAAAAAAGTCAGTACATATATTGTCCATCCCAGGGCAATCTTTCGTAAGCAGAAAACATATTATGCTTGCAATCCTGAATAAACTGTCAATATTTTGGGGTAAACAACATGCGTCTTACGTCAATCATTCTCAAAAGGAAAGCGTTATCTTGTGAATGCATCCAGATGGCTCTGCGAAATGAGACAAACCCATTGTAACAAATGCAGTGCACAGGATATTCCATTTAAAAGCAAGAAAACGACCATACCTCACAACTACAATGTGCCTTCAGGTCTCTAAACTGTAGTTGGGGCAGATGTTTTTATGTGCCAAATACAAAAACGCCTCAATGTCCTGGAAAAACCCAGCATTATAGTTGATGGGGTCTTTTTATCCCATTGCACGTCTCCTGAAAGGGGATGTAACATTACACTTCCTTCAGGCATAACAAAAAGCCGAGTGGGATAATACATGTCAAGAACTGTAATTTGGAGACCATCTAATATATATTGCTCTATGGCTTTAAGCAATTTCAGTGGCCTCTGTGTTTATTTTTGACATAATGGGATGGTCCTGCTCGGAGCTTTTGACGCGAATGGAGACGCAGAGGTCACGGCAACTATCCTCCGGTGTGTGCGTCGTGGGTCTGCAGGGTGTATGTAAAATCCGCGACAAAGAGGGCCGGGAGAAATCGTAGTCGCGCCCCCAAGAAAATTATCGAAATATAACTAGCCCTCGTGTAGGTTTTTGTTGTTGGTGTTGATGTAGCTGCTCCTGCTACTCTCCACGACTTCTCTAGTGTGCGTTCAGGTTGTGCCGGCATGCATACTGAACATTTAGTTGCCTAAAAAAAAGCGAATTTCAAGCATGCTGGAGTAAAAATGGTGGACACTGTGCTGAACAACACGTGGGAACAAACCGGGAAAACACGTCAGAGATGAACGTGTGGAGCATTTCAGGCATCATCAACGTAACAAAACATCGCACGGCTTAAGAGCCCACTCTTGGGCCTTGCACTCTGATAAGTGTTTTTAATATTATGTGGGCAAATTACAATTATAAATAGTTGTTGCTGCTGCTGCGGAATACTTGTTTACAGAACTTAAACTTTACACTTAGACACCCCAGCAAGACTTGCATGTAAGTAAACCTTCCAAAACAAGCTGTAGTCTGCTCACTGGAATTGTCATACCTAAAATAAGTTTCATATTATTGTTCAATGACCCTCCAGACAGGCTAACTGTACGTTGTGCACTGATTTAGTGCCATGTATGCACTTTATTTATTTTGGGGGAAAAAACGCTGCAAAAGGAGCACTGTGTGTGCCTGGATATTGGAATGAAATTACGGCACATTTTGCTCTACGATAAAACAAATTCCAGCAAAGTTTTCAACAGGGCACACGTTTGGAATTTACATTTATTAAACAACAAAATTCCATTCCTAATTGATCTCAACACCCATGTGTGCTCACTTCGCAAATTGAACATGAACCCACGGCGCAGTGAAAGAATGACACAAACACAATACAATCTGGATTCATAGAGAAATTTGGATTTTTACACATAAATCTCTCAACTTCGACCAGATTTTCAAGATTATGGAGTTTTGCAGAACATTTGCTTCAAAGCATCTACTGGCAATTGCATTCAGATAAACAGAAAACCCCTCCAAAATTAACAAATTTTAAATCTCAGTGTCACATACTGGGGTGAAGGAGGTTTGGGGCGCCGTGGTGGCAAGATGTTAACGACCTCTCCAAGTATACAGGAGGTCGTGCGTTCGATCCCAACCCTGATGCCTGTGGTCGCGTGGATTTTTCTCTGGGTCCTCCGGGTTTAACCTCCACATTTAGAAACATGCGTATAGAGTAGTTGGCTGCTATCAATGTCCACATGATAAGCCACTTCGTTGAGCTATCATTTGTGTCCAGGTCTCTTCTGAAGAAGAGCTGCATATATCGGTGGGCCTTGCCTGGTAAAAATGTAAAAGCTTCGTTTATACAAAGTTTAGTTTACGTTTCATTCCCAGCTACGGCCTAACATCAGTGATATCAGAACCAGTCATGGGCCTCCTCCTTCACAAACCCACAGTGACCAAGAAGGTAACGTTTGGTGAAGCAATCCCCATGCCTGACACGGCGTTGGAAAGCCATCATCCAACAGTGGATTGAAAATGGGCTGCAAATTATTTTATTTTTACTACGTACTTCGGATGTGCACTTTCAAGTGAGTGAAAGACGCATACTGACCCAGAGACATGGCGTAAATACTTAGTGCAATTAACACGTATTTTTTGTTATTCGTTTATTCATTTTGTGTGGCACAGCTCCAATAGTACCGACGAGTGAGCGGAGAGTTTATTCCACGGAACCCACTCTCGCCAAACCCTAGGCATCTATCCGAGCGTCCCTCCCGCTCCGAACCACATCGCCATCTCTGACCATTCGCCAGGGCTTTATCTCGAGAGCACCGTATCTCCCAGCGAGCCAATATCCTGGCCCCATGCAGCCTTGAGTGAAGCTGGCAGAGCGCAACACAGGCTACAATAAAAACATTCCCCCATTATGAACGTAAACGCAATAATGCAACAATCGATATTGAAACAAGATGTGAAAGCAGACCCGTGCCACGTATTTGTGCCTTGCAAGTGCCCTACAGCGAGGGTATGAATAATGTTCAGCTGTCGGCATTTTAAGCATTAAAACCTGAATCCTTTACTCAAGTTATTTTGGCTCATACCCTTGCCACGGCTTAAGTGCTACGTGGCGGGTACTTCGTCGCTTACAGAGCACGTTAGTTTTCACCACTGGATTTGGGTATTTTCCTTAAATGCTATGCATTGCACGTCTTGAAAATGGACTGTTATGTGTTTGGTCCATGGCTGCATGGATTAACTTCAGCAATCTCAATGAACATATTCATCATCACCGTCACTGTCACCATTCCTCGTGGTCCTGTAATGCTTCAAACGCCATTTCACTCCTCGACATGAACTGGTCCATTTGGAAGATCTGTAATGTATGGCATTTAAGGAAAATACCCAAATATTTGGACACATATGTAGGATGGACGACAGTGGGAAATTTTTGATTGTGTTGAAAAATGGAATGAACTGGACAAAGAGGAAGAGCGGGAAGAGAATGGCTTGATGACGACACAAGAGAGATTGGTAACAAAAAGATGTGGCACTACGTTGAGCATATTGGCACAAGACAGAGGAAAGTGGAAACAAATGACGAAATGTGCAGTGGACACCTATGGGATCGTTATGATGATGATGGATGATGGAAGATCATGGAGGATGATGGAGGATGATGATGATGATGAATGATGATGGAGGATCGTGGATGATGATGGATGATGGAGGATCATGGCGGATGGAGGATGATGGAGGATGGATGATGATGATTGATGATGGATGATGATGGAGGATCGTGGATGATGGAGGATCATGGAGGATGGAGGATGATGGAGGATGATGGAGGATGATGGAGGATGATGGATGATGATGATGATTGATGATGAATGATGATGGATGATCGTGGAGGATGGAGGATGATGGAGGATGATGATCACATGAACTGATCGCATCGCCCCATCTCATCCTCTTGGGTGCATTCCTCTCCTCTCACTCCGTTTCCATCACCAGGTCACGAAGTTTTACTTCACAGCTGTAATTCCTCCCAGCAACGTATTTTGCCCAAGCCCAATCACTTGTATTAAAAGTCAATAGGATGTCTCAGATTGTCATTATTGCCTTGATCCGTGTGTTGCTCTTCCTCCATCAAGTTGTATTTCCAAACAATGCATGTCTGTCTCTACTTCTTTGCACACTTTTTAGATTTTTGGTGTAACTTTGTAGCCTTGTTTTTGCAATAGCTCACCATATGTTGTGTGAATACGTTCTTGCACCCTATGGTAAATTGCTTGAAATTAACAGTTCAAATGAGTGCTAATTTTCACTATGTTTGACAAGGTAGTCTTCACTTGTCACCATTATCAGCCATGCTCTTATCATCGCTGGATGAAGACTGCGACTTTGATAGAAAGTCGAGCGGCGGTGGATATGCACGTGGCCTCTAATCGAGCACAGAGGAGGCGAGGGTTGGTGGATCAAAAAAATGTAGCGAAACTCTCTCCCCAAGTTGAACAGCAAAATGTGGAGTCCACCAGTTCCATGTGTACGGGATAGAGTGTTGCTTCCTCGCATGTGTGCATGCATTTTCTCCGAACGCTACGGTTTGCTCCCATTTATAAACACTCATTAATTGCCAGATTACACCTCCATATGTTGAGGATGGCAGAGCTTGGGAAATTTGTTGGTGCCGGCTCACTGCCTGGCTGCCTTTTCTGCTTGTCTGTGGTTCCTCGTGCCTCCGAGTCGCTCTGTCTGTATGAAAGTGAGCGAATACTGTGCGGTGCGTGTCAAGTTGAAATTACTGTAGTAATTAAGATGATCATTATCATTACTCGTTAACAGCCTCAAAATAAGACGATGCACAGTCTCTCACTGAATATATTTATTGAACTGCTCCATTTAATTGTGCAGTCAAAAGTTTGTTCAACTACTCCAACTATAAACTATTTTAATTTTACCAGGTAAGCGACCTTTTTCAGAAACCACAAAAAATAGCTCAATTGAGTGGTTTAACACGTGGAAATTTATAGCAACCAAATATTCCCAACGCATGTTGCTTCTAAATGTGGAGGGAAAAACCAGAGGACCTGGGGAAAAATCAACACGACCACGCGGAGAACATGCAAACTCCAAATATACAGGCATCAGGGTCGGGATTAAACCCACGACCTCCTGTATACCAGGCAAATTATTGACAACGTTTCCTTTTGTTGTATTGCGTTGTTGTATTGTATCGTTCGTTGTATTGTTCGGTATTTGTTAACTGGTCTCGGGCAATCAAACTAATTTGTACTTAACAATCAAACCAGCTGAGCCAGTGAGCAGCTTTAAGAGCAGCAATGGTGAATATCCGACGCGTTGCCGGCGAATGATCGGAGAGAGCAGTGGCCTTACTACGTGGCCCACGGTTTGAGATTGGTGGCCACAGCCGTATTGCTCAGACATTCCTAATTTGGTGGCAGTCGTCCAGAACTCAAACCTGTGCAATTGATACTTTAAAATTAATAAAAGTAAAATAAAATAAAAATCACGACGTTTCGGAGGCAACACAAGCTTCCGTCTTCATGTGGAACCGTCACAGCCACGACAGCTGTATCAAGTAAATGAGAGATTACAAGAGCTACCACTCCGTATATATAATGGTTGGAGAGGGGGGAAGGGCCAAGTACGGCACACTTTTTATTAATATGGTAAGGTGAGGCTTAATGTTTTACCTACGTGACTTTACCGAAAAAACCTAAGAATATGAATCCTTGCAGTCACGAAAGCTTCAAATCTAGAATTTATACTTTGCTTGTACGTTGCTGCTTCAGTAAGTGCATCAGGAATCTGGGCCCTCCCCCACCCACCCAGCCCTACCGATGCTGCCCAGCTTTTAACGGATGTACGGCCCCACGCAATTTAACCATCGTGAAGGATGCCGCACGTCATTGCGAGGTCAGACATGTCAAACCACCAGTGATGAACACTGCAATTTTAATCTACAAGCTGCTCTTTTCCGTCTATTTTTATGCCGGTTTTTTTGTGAGGACGATGTTCATTTATGCTATTTTACAATTTATTTATGGAATTGAAATAAAATTATTACTGAGAAAATTGCATAAACTGTGTAATCGTATCCGTGTTTTTGCTCCTTTTTTATCCATGAGTGCAAGCAGGAAGCTATATCAACAAGTAATTAAAAACACATAATTTTTACATTGAAAAAATATACATCCGCCTTAAAAAAAATCATATCGTCACTTACCAATTGTAATTTGAACTATTTTAATAGATCGATGTGGCGGAGGTTGTGCACATCAGAATGGTGATGAAGATCTAAAATATGAATAAATATAAAATGTTGACACTCTTAATCATGAACATTGGTGCTCTGGATATATCACACATCATTATCGCTTGTATCAGCTTGTTCGAGTCCAAAGGCCCTGTTCCTAATTACTGCAAGAGCACAAACTTGTCATTCGACACAAATTTTACCAACGTCCGCAAAAAAAAGTAATTGTGGTTAGATCATTTCCCCGTGGACGTTCAACGAATATAATTGGGTTGTAATCCTCACTGTGCCAAGTTTCTTGTGAAGCTGATATTCAAAAGAGAAAAAAAACAATCCAACAACCTTCATTACCTTCAAACACCTACTTCTCCGTGAAGGTCTCATCTATCGTGGCATTTGTGGCTTGCTTGTGTTAGGACATTGGTCAATCTTACTCAGTCAGAGCCCATTGAGATATTGTCTCAGTCTGAGTAATACAAATGATACATAAAAAAATGTAAAAGCATCTTCTGTCTTTCCGACAGACCCTGTTCTTCACCTGAGGATGGCTGTTTGCGTTGTGGCCGAAATGTCGTGAGAATTGTATTTTATTATGTATTATTTTTATAATTTTATTATTTCCCTTCTACGTGACTTTACCGAAAGAACCAAGAAGATGAATCCCTGCAGTCACGAAAGATTTAAATCGAAATTTAATGTAAAAGCAGTAAGCAACATTTGAGGAATGTACATTTTTTCACATGTGTTTTGTGCACAAACTATTCGGCACTGTCGCTAAAAAATAACATCCAGCAAAACACGCGAGCTGTTGTCGCAAAGGCAAAGCATCTGTGAGAGGGGTCCAGCAATTTTGATTGACAGTGCTCTGTGGGAGCAGATGCGATAGGTTAACGCCATCTGTCATGGCTTCGATATTTACAAATTGGACGTTACGCCCATCGACACAATGCAGCAATGCTGTTTACTTACACACAGCATTCACGACTGAAATTGAATAACGCAAAAAACACACCGGGACGTAATTTTTGTTTTCAAAGATTGTCATAAATAATATATTTGACTGCGACTCGACAAGTTATTACAATGAAGCTTCATGACATAATTCAATAACAAAAGCGAGTGGGCTTGGGCAGGACACGTTTACACCTCAAATGGGCAATGGCTGACTATTACTACTATAATGAGCCAAGAATGTATGTTTGTGTGTAACGCACGTGACGTCACTCCACATGCCGCACCCCCCCCCCGTCATGAATATTCATGAGCGGGTGGATTTTTACACTCACGCCAAAGAGAAGGTCGAGCTGAAAGACATTTTTTTTCGCAAATTCGCGTTAAGTTTGACGTTTCTTTATTGAAAGTGAATCTAATAAATAATTATACGCAGCAACAAAGTGGATTTAGTGTCTTTATTTATTTCTTCAGCACTTGATACAAAAGGTCGAGTCTAATTGATGCTTCTACATTATGGTAAAAATTAACCCGTAAAAACAAAGTTTTTCACTATAAATCCTTTATATGCGTGGCGGCTAGAGTCCTCGTCCTCTGGCTTGAGATGGCTGCCACCTATGGGTCAGATGATTGTCTGGCAGCATTAAGCATTGGTAATTAAATATTTTTAAAAAATTCCCTAAACATTGTAAAATTTTGGAAAAAAATTTTTTCACGAAAATTCATTGTCACGCACAACGAGTCTGTGTGCAAAATGTCAGCTCGATTGGATCACGGGAAGTGGGTTAAAAAACGACTGAAAGATTTGCACGGTCGCAAGCGAACTTAATATAAAGGATTTAAAAATAGACATTTCTCAGTGATTTTCCAAATATTGTATCGAATTCCAATTCATCTCAACCCCAGTATCAGAGCAGTGAATTTGAACAAATTGAAGGTCAGTTATATACAGTGCTACGGTGAACTGCAGCGAAGTGTTTTATGACTTCGTTTTGTGCCAGATTCACTGCCATTAATACAGTGATACAGTGAAATACAATGAAGTGTTTGATGACATACTTTCGTGCAAGATTCACTGCCATTAAATGTACACAAGAAACAATTTTACTCTGCTTAATGTTTCCATCCTAGGACATGACATCTAGCTAGTCAAGAATAGTGGCTCAGCAGAGCCAATGTATAGAACGTGTTCAAGAGGATGTCCACTGTGGAGATGGAGTAATAAAGTGAGCTTGTGTGCAGGTGCACGAGGTGGATTGCTGAATCACGTGGCAATGGCACGGGGGAAGCCTTAATCAAGCAGTAGATTGATAATGGCTGATGATGATGATGGCAAAGCCTTAATTGTACATGCATGTATGAAGAGACGGTTGGAATTAAATACCCTGCTGCTGCTCTATATAAGAACGGGAGACACAGCAGAGCCTCACCATTCTGGCGAATTGCCCGATGATGCTGGATGCAATTACCAGCGAAACGTCGTGCTACTCAAATTGTAAATGTTGTGGTTTCATGCTTCAACACACCGGTGGGCTAAAGCAGTGAACTATTTGTCTTTTGTCAACGTGACACTTTTTTACTGATTGGCCGTGTCGGGTGGTGGAGGGTTACGACACATTTATAAATAACGCGATCTAAACCCAAAAATCGTTGATTATGAATAATATTCGAATTTTAACATTGTCTAGGTGTCTCAATGAATACATGCCAAGTGAACAACAGGGACTGACATCACATCTGTCCCTCTATTTAGGAACGAGACAGGAGGATTTCTCCACAGGTCTGGCTGTCGCCTGATGATTGCTCTTCTTGGTTCTTTCGGTAAAGTCACGTAGAATGGAAATAATAAAATAAAACAAAAAGAATAATAAAATAAGTGAGAATTTTTTTTATTACGTTTTCTTTTATTTTTATTATTTTATTATTTCCATTCTACGTGGCGACTTTACCGAAAGAACCAAGAAGATGAATCCCTGCAGTCACGAAAGAAGCTTTAAATTGATGACTGCTCGTTGTAATTACTTGCAAAACGTCGTGCTACTCAAATTGTAAATGTTGTGGATTTACTCTCCAACACACCGGTGTGGTGTACTTGTAACGAATTGGCACGTTCTGTTCACGTGACAAACCTTACTAATTCGCTGTGTCGGTTGGTGGCGGGTTTAACGACACATTTATATTAACGCGATCTAACCCAAAACACCTCTACTAGGGACTGTTACATTTCTTTCCGGAGGAACTTGTCATTTGCCACCCTTCTCTGCCGAGTGTTGCTCTAATCAAAGCGTTGCGAGGTTTAAAATTAAACGTGTCTCTTCAGAGATATTTTTTCCCTTCCAACTCTCTGCTGACCACCAGACGGTGTTGTCGTTCATGCCAGGAACAAAAACCCCAACACGTTTCAGTGGAAGATTCAAGCAGCCGAAAAAACACAATAAATACAACACGTACAAATATATATATATATTTTAAAAATAGTTGCAAGCGATTGGATTTAATCCGAAGCACACAGCGGAAGGGAGTTTGTGCAGATTTGTGATACATATCTGAAGGTGTTTTATGCCACAAGCAGATAAAGATTGCAACCGTTGACCCCGCTTGACCACCTTTGACCTCCGATCTTTACCATCCACCCTCAGGGGATTACAATGTCCTTAAAATGAAGGGCCACAGCAAAGGGTTTGCCGTGGACATGCATTACGAAGCGGATAGTTGATCTTAGTTAATGTTTAAGTAAAGCTATTAAACAGTCATGTAATTGCTGTGATGTCAAGCTTGTTATCTGAAACGTTTAGCATTCTGGGTGAATTTTAGGGTTGGCATGGTAATACTAGGCCCTGTAGAGATTCACTCTCCACGCAATTCGATGAAATGTCACGGTTCAACAATTTTCTTTCTACCTGGGAAAATGTAGCGGCCTCCAGCAGCAGCAGTAGAGGGGGGGATCTCATGAACCCATTTCATACATTGTGTACAAACCAAGAAACTCCATTCTCACAGGTGTGATTCGACACGTCATTCGCGAGGGCACGAATGGATTATCACGACGGCTCATTACACCTATTTGGTAACTATTCTCGCGTATGATGGCAATCTGTGCATGAGCTAAATACCAATGTCTAGTTCTGATAGCTAGGAGGGGATTTCTCCGTTGAAGGAGCAGCAGCCTACAGTGTTTTTAATCTACGGTCCACAGTTTGGGTTGCATGGGCACAGCCGCACTCCTGCGGCTTATCTTTAATTTTCTATACATGAAGGAGACGCACGCATCGGTCTGTGGATGCTCTGATGCGGTTGATCGTTCCACCGCCGGCTGGTGTCTCTGAGGAGGAATGCGAGAGCCAGCAGGTGCGATGATATTTGGATCTCGAATGGAGGTGTTTATTCTGGAGATCCGAGTTATTCCACTCTCTTCTTGGTTCTTTCGGTAAAGTCACGTAGAAGGGAAGTAATAAAATAATAAAAATAAAACATAATAAAATAATTCTCACGACGTTTCGGCCACAACGCAAGCAGCCGTCCTCAGGTGAAAACCAGGTCTGTCGGGGAGACAGCGTCTGAATGAAACAGCACACGAGCTTGGAGCGTATAGTTAAGCTGGGTTGTGGCCGAAACGTCGTGAGAATTATTTTATTATGTTTTATTTTTTATTATTTTATTACTTCCCTTCTACGTGACTTTACCGAAAGAACCAAGAAGATGAATCCCTGCAGTCACGAAAGCTTTACATCGACATTTAAATTTATTCCACTTTGTTCGTCAATGCAAAATTCACATGCCCCTAAAGACCTAAAGAAAACTACCACCGCTGAACAAAATCGCAATAACTTTTATTTGAATCCACGTTCATCCAGAATCAGGGAAGAGCGGTATGAATCTGGCAACTCGAGTTCAATTCCCGGCAACGGTTAACGTTAAATGGAGAGCGTTATCCAAATCAGTCCTCAGGGACCCTCCCCCCTTCACCAATCTGTACTGACCAGCGAGGTCAAGTAAGGTCAAACCACCACTTTAACAGACACGGTAAAGGGGAGGGAGGGCTTCATCCTGCAGTGGGTTGACAAAGGACTGTACATTAATCTGGTCGTGTCACCCAAAAACCCCAAGATAGAACTGATATCCGTAGGCGCACCATTGTCCTTGCCATGCGATTGAATAATTATCAAAAGATCACTCAAGAGCAGAATGTACAAAAAAAACCCTTATAAGAGTTTTTCCCCCCTCTATCGTATTAAACGAAACTTGGACGTAAAAATAGATTCAATGGTTACAAGGTCTGTGCCATCAGCCGATGCTGTGTGGCGGTGCGTGTCGACTCGCCGGATTCCTCAAATTGGCAACATTCGCTGGGAGTACAGTGACAATTGTAACGAGGAAGACAAATGTCCTTCATGAGGGCACCACGTCACTCCCACACAACCACCAACCACCACCCCCACCCAATCCACCCCACCACTCCCACCCCACCACTCCCACCCAATCCACCCCATCACTCCCACACACCCCACCCCACTACTGCCACCCCACCACCGCAATCCACCCCACCCCATCACTCCCACCCCACCACCCCCACCCCAGCAACCCACCCCACCACCCCCACCCCCACCCCACCACTCCCACCCCACCACCCCCACCACAGCCACCTACCCCACCACCCCCACCAAATCCACCCCATCACTCCCACACACACCCACCCCACCACTTCCACCGCGCCACCCCCACCCCACCACCCCACCACTCCCACCCCACCACTCCCACTCCACCACCCCCACCCACCCCACCCCACCACTCCCACCCCACCACCCCCACCCCAGCAATCCACCCCACCACCCCCATCCAATCCTCCCCATCACTCCCACACACCCCACCCCACCACTGCCACCCCACCCCACCACTGCCACCCCACCGCGCCACCACTCCCACCCCACCACCCCCACCCCAGCAACCCACCCCACCACCCCCATCCAATCCTCCCCATCACTCCCACACACCCCACCCGACCACTCCCACCCCACCCCACCACTGCCACCCCACCACTCCCACCCCACCACCCCCACCACTCCCACCCCACCATCCCACCCGACTACTCTCACCCCACCACTCTCACCCCACCACTCTCACCCCACCACTCTCACCCCACCACTCTCACCCCACCACTCTCACCCCACCACTCTCACCCCACCACTCTCACCCCACCACTCTCACCCCACCACTCTCACCCCACCACTCTCACCCCACCACTCTCACCCCACCACTCTCACCCCACCACTCTCACCCCACCACTCTCACCCCACCACTCTCACCCCACCACTCCCACCCCACCACCCCCACCCACCCCACCCTACCACTCTCACCCCACCACTCCCAACCACCAGCCAGCTGGACAGCTTTGGCTACATTGTCATGCGTTGGCTGATGCAGAGAATAAATAAGAAATACCAATCACTTTATTCTTTGGTTCTTTCGGTTAAGTCACGTCTAAAGATAAAATAATGAATTAAAATAATAGCGACGTTTCGATTGCAACACAAGCAATCATCATCAGGCATAAGATAAATAGCAAACGTGTTGCTGCGGCGCAAGTAAGATGACGACGTGGCACGTCATGACGACGTGGCACGTCATCTTACTTGCGCCGCAGCAACACGTTGCCGTCCACTCATTGATATGCTAATTTTCTCTGCCCCCTCCCTCTCTCCGTCCCCGCCCCCCCTCCCTATATTTAAGGGACCGTCACAGAAACGACCCCTCTCTCTGTGCCGATATGTGTCCTCTCTCTGTGTGTCCTTGTGATGTCTGTCTGCTTGTATGTCTGTCTATAGTTTTCTAGTTAGATTTTTGTTGCTATTTCTCTTATGCCTGATGATGATTACTTGTGTTGCAATCGAAACGTCGCTATTATTTTAATTCATTATTTTATCTTTAGACGTGACTTAACCGAAAGAACCAAAGAATAATTCCTGCAGTCACGAAAGCTCCAAAAATTAAGATTAATACCAATCACGGTAGACAGTGTGTTCACTTTAAAAGAAACAAATACAACAAATAATGGAATATAACGCGGTTGTTTTACATGCAATATAACGTATTATATATATATATATACCATTGCATGTACCTACCGATGTTTATTACCATTATTTACATTCTGTGTCTCCAACATCGGTTTAGTTTGTCAAAAAAATACAGCCCATCGCCAGCGCCACATCTGTGTCATTCATAGGGGTTGTTTAACCATACTTCACCAAACTCTTTGGCTTTTTCGGTAAAGTCACGTAGGTATAAAATAAAATAAATCACGACGTTCCACTGCTCAATTATATTTTTTTCGCCTGAGGACGACCGCTTGTGTTGCGATCGAACCAAAGAGCATAGATTCCTGCAGTCACGAAAGCTTCAAATCAAGATTGACACTTCACCAAGCAAGGCAGTGCAGAGCGTTGAGGGGATAACCCAGGACCACTTTAGATAGCAATGGCTCCTGATGATGTTAGTCATGGCAGGCTGTCAAACGCAGGCGTGCTGGGTTCAGCACAAATCATTGCATAGCACAGTCGACCTTTACACATTCCGGGCCGTGCGGTGGCTGCCGATTCACGCGCGCTCGCGAATTCTGCGCACATTAGGGGCCGTCCATAAATGACGTCACGCACCTAGGGGGGAGGGGGGGGGGTCAGACATTTGTGACGATGTGTGACGAGGGGGAGGGAGAGGTTTGAGAAATGTGACTTCACATAAAAATGCGCAATTTTAAATAAATATAGACAACACGTTCTACTTAATTAAATAGACGTTTTAATAAATGTTTTTTTCCTACAACATCAGAGTGCAGCGCCGCATTAAATAAGCACTACAGTGACAATAGGTTAAAGCGATTTGAAGCATATTTTTTTTGGGGGGGGGGGGCAGAGCTTTGTGACGTCATATTTGAAGGGGGGGGGGGGTCTAACTTTTTGTGACGCCGTGTGACGAGAGAGGGGGGGGGGGTCAAAATCGTCCAAAATCGGGTGACGTCACTTACGGACGGCCCCTTTGACAACCTATTTCAAAATGGTGCCGATATTGGCAACGGCCACGTGACCCCCCCGGTTGGCCCAGTGCGTGCGTCGTGTCGGACGTGACGACGATTTGACGCTTCAATTGCCTTGCGCAGCCGCGCACGGGTTCTTTGGCACTGATCTTCACGGCATCATAACGTTAAGCGAGCTTTTAAACAAAACTTACAAAAAAAACACGTATGACGTCCCTTCGTGTAACAATTGCTGCTCGTTTAAAGTGCGCGTCTCCAGTAAAATTAGATCAATATCTGTTCTTGTTGCTGCAATTGTAGTCGATGTTCATCCACAGCAGAGTGCAGGTTTCAGTAAAAAAATCAATGCACAGGCAAATCAGCCGTTCTACGTGGTGAGGAGGAATATTTTTAAGGCAATCGGATTAATCAGATAGTCTTAAAACACGAACCATGAGCAACACAAGCACTGCATTATCCCATGAAACCAATTATTGTGCGTTGGAAGTAGAGCACAAACACAGTTAACACAAAGCAAACCATCAACGGCTGCTTCGTCAATAACATTCCCTTTAAAAGGTAACATTTCACGCGCTATAAAGAAGGGCACCTTGACAAAACATCCACCTCTTGTATATTTGTTGCTATGTTAATGACGAATGCGTTGATTTTTTTGGGGGTTTTCATTATCCGCAACGCATATCCACGACACTTTGATTTCTCGTAACGTTCCACACGCCAAATGGTGACGTCTGCCGCGAAGAGATGGAGCGCTGATATCGGCTTGCGGCAAGGGGCAGCCGGACAGACGGATTGTTGCGTCGTGAGAACCGAGGGTTGATGGAGACCTTTGGGGGCCGAATATCTAGCAGTGGATAGAACTTGGCTGCCGATGACGACGCAGAGCTGCCACTTGAAAAGCCGGACCTTATAATACGGGGTTGTCTAATAATTGTTTTTTACCCTTCTATCTGGCAACAAAACTGACACCTTTTTTTACAAGGAGTCATGTTTGCATAGAGCACAATACCTGCAGTCATAATGCAAACAAAAAACATAACTCTGATAATGATATGCACTGTCCTTGAAGTTGATTGGTCCACACCCGAGACAGCTTTCCTTAGAGCCTAGTCTCACATGGGTTGGACCAGATGACGCCAAAAGGCGCACAACTCAAAGACAATGCACCATCAGAGTATGAGAGCTCGGGGCGAGCATTTTACTGGCAAATGAGGTTCCAATGGTGTAAACGGGGTTGTCTGTTATAAAATATGTATAGGGCTGATTGAACAGGGGAGAGCGTGTTGACACTAATTACAAATCGTACGTGTGTGTTATAGTTGAGCTCTAGCAGGAGCTGACTTAAACATTAAAAACAAACAATTCCTTGTAATTTTCATATTTAGGGCGTGTTCCATGACTGATGCCAAACAGGTATTCGCTGCCCACGTTGTTGTTGTTGTTGGTGGTGTAAACGGTGTCCTTTGATAACTAACTACAAAACATTACGGAGTGGTAGTGATGATGAGCGAGGCACTTGCAAATAAAAGTAGAACTCCGCTCTGTTTCTCCTCGTGCACATAACAATATTTTATCCCATCAGCCTATTTGGTTTCCCAGGCTTTTATTATCCAGCGGCATTTCATGAAGCAAGCAAAATGTTGGGTTCAACCTCCTGGGACTAAATCAGCAGCGTCAGGCTTGTTTAACACGTGATTAAATGATGGAGTGCTTTTGCGAGCAACATCTGGCATGCTGGCAGCATTTGTTTAGCAAGCCTGAAACTTACTGATGAGACCCAGAATGTCACAACTGGTCCAGACATTGCTTGCTTAAACAAATGAGGCTGAATAATAATGGTCTTAAAAGCCAAACGGTTGACGGATGACTTCTCTATGTTTGTTGTTTATTAATACGTGTAAATACAAACCCAAGTTATTATTTCGTGCACGTTTTACCATTAATGCTTTGCAAAAATGCATACTGAGCTTCGATGCAAACCGACTCAGGAGCCAGCATGAGAATCACTCGGCTTCTCTGCTGCCCAGCTTGTACTGGTAGGAACCTCCTGGTTCCACCAGCCCACAGGGGATTATTGTGTCCGTCCATCTGTCGTGCATGCAAAAATGGGAAGGGTGGGGCTGGGTGGAGAGGGGAGGGTGGGGAGGGGCTGGGTGGGGAGAGAGGGGCTGGGTGGGGAGGGGAGGGTGGAGAGGGAGGGACTGGGTGGGGAGGGTGGGGCTGGGTGGGGAGGGGAGGGTGGGGAGGGGCTGGGTGGGGAGGGTGAGGAGGGGCTGGGTGGGGAGGGTGGGGCTGGGTGGGGGGTGGGAGGGGTGGGGCTGGGTGGGGAGGGGCTGGTCACCCCGTGGTGCCCTTATAAAACTCAACGTTTAACCTTCACAGTCGGGCATATTTGCGGAATACACCACGCCGCCGTTGACCCTGGCCATTGACCGAGCAACCCAACGTTCCTACCAGCTCCCTCCGCAGGAATGTGTTGTTCCCTTAAAACTGAAATAAGAGTGCTGTATAAATTCCAATATATACATATGCATGTAGAGATGCGAAAGAAGTTCGACATACGTACGTATGCATTGAGGTCACGTTCCATATTCATACGGTGCATGCACAAGCACAACAGGGATAGGGTGACCTGCATGCTTAGCTGGGTAAGAAGAAATAAAAGTGAATAATACAGTGAGCACCAAGTCTTGCCCAGCTGCTGATCGGTCTCGTTTAATCTTTGATCACTCAGTGCGGTCACAGCTTGGCGCTGCGCTGATTGCACGTGCCACGAGTGTCATTATTGAAAGTGAATAAATTAATGTGGCCCAGCGATATTAACCACGCTGATTGCCTTTACACACACACATATATATATATCCTGTGCCACTTAAAGAAGCAAAATGTAAACGGCTGTGGAGAGAGCACGTATATCCAACATTTGGGCTCAATTTTGTTTTATTTGTGTGTCATTCATTTCCCACGTATTTTTTTTTATTATCGTGCTATGGGGCACAGATTATTACACCACTAATAGATTCAACCCAGTAGCTACAAAAATGTCCTTAAACAAATGCATTTTGCAGGAATGTACCAGTTTAAAATTACATACGGTAAATAGGTTTTGTAAATCCATCGGCGTTTGGTTTTCGCAACAACAAAAAACGTGATCATGAATCCATGACTTTGGTTGGCCATTTTCTTATTTTAGAGTACATACTATAATTAATCAACGATAATTAATTAATTGAATCAACGTATGCGGAAGTGGTGGTGTTCTGGTTAGTGCACTGTGCTGTGAAACCATCGATCCAAGGTCAAATCCTGGCTCGCGACAACATCGGCAGAGGGGAATACCTGAACCGGTCCCGGATTTCTCTCCTCACTAACCTGCACAAACCAGTGAGGTGAAGTATGGTCAACCAACCCGCGCATGATCCAAATGTCACGGGGAGGTCTTTATCTAGCTGCAGCTTGAATAAGGGCGTCTAAAATAATAATGGCACCACTAAAACAATAAATGTCTATCAGAGTAAATTCATCTTGATTTGAAGCTTTCGTGACTGCAGTAGTCCATACTCTTTGGTTATTTCGGTAAAGTCACGTAGGTAGAAAATAAAATAAATGACGACGTTTCGGGCGCAACACAAGTGTCCATCATCAGGTGGGAAAGCGTGGTCTGCTGCTGCTGAGGCAGACTGTTTTAAAAGGGTTGAAATGGGTGTAGCTCAAGGGTCATAAAGAAGTGGCCGGGGCTAGTGATGTTAATGTGATAAATTATCATGCAACTGTAAGATAGGAAGAGAGTGGCCTTCTCGACGAGGGCACGGAAGTGGCTATGTTAATGTGAGGGATTAGCATCATGTTAATGTGAGGGATTAGTATGTAAAAGTAAGCTCGTAGAGCGGCCTCCAAGACGAGGGCACGGAAGTGGCCATGTTAATGTGAGGGATGAGTAAATGCATATTTATGCACGTTCAGGTTCCAACATATTTTCTGTGCCTCTCTACCTTCCTGTGAATGTCCCGTGCAAGTGTGTGGCCAAGGACAACGCGATCATTTACAATGGAGCAGAGTGGAACATTTCCCGTGTCACATCCACAAAGACGAATGGAACTACTTAACATTGTGTGATCGACTGCAACTTACTTGCCTCGACTATTACCTCTATCGTGTTTCCTCACACATCCTGGCAACGCGACACGGCTCCATTAAGGCGAGGGGATGTCACAGGCAAACGCCGGCCCACGTGCGTGTGCTTCCATAATGAATTGCTGGGTCAGTGAGCACCTCCGACATGGGAGGGAGCCACGGTTACGGACACGCTCATCGGCGCGATGCGATGCTTGCTACCTCGGTGTAATGGTTTGCACAACGGACTTGTTTCACTTATGAGACATCTCCTTTACCAGTGGCAAAATATAGTAATAGGTTTCGATTTAAAGCTTTCGTGACTGCAGGGATTCATCTTCTTGGTTCTTTCGGTAAAGTCACGTAGAAGGGAAGTAATAAAATAATAAAAATAAAACATAATAAAATAATTCTCAGGACGTTTCGGCCACAACGCAACCAGCCGTCCTCACCTGTCCTCACCTGAGGACGGCTGCTTGCGTTGTGGCCGAAACGTCGTGAGAATTATTTTATTATGTTTTATTTGTATTATTTTATTACTTCCCTTCTACGTGACTTTACCGAAAGAACCAAGAAGATATAGTAATAGGTTTTTACCCTTTCAACTGGTACAAAAAATCATCATCAGAGTTGTTTCTTTTTGTTTGCATTTTGACTGCTTGTGTTGTGGTTATTGCAAACATGATGCCTTGTATAAAGGTGTCAGTTTTTGTACCAGTTGAAAGGGTAAAAACCTATTACTGGACTTGTTTCAGTTTATTTATTAGGTATAGCCCTGCGAGCCATGCGGCTATTGAATCGGGTGCAACCGCAACAAACAAAAACATGAACAAGAAACATCTTAAAGTGACTACGCGCAACAGAAAAATCCGGGAAAAAACAGCAAAGTCATCCAGAGGCCACCAATTAAATATCCCAGCGTGGCAGTAGAAACAATTGTCAAGTTTAGTCATTTTTAAATCCTTTATATTAAGTTCACTTGCTTGCTTGCGCGCTTACGACCGTGCAAATCTTTCGGTCGTTTTTTAACCCACTTCCCGTGATCCAATCGAGCTGACATTTTGCACACAGACTCGTTGTGCGTGACAATTTATTTTTGTGAATTTTTTTCTTCCAAAATTTAACACTTTTAAGGAAAAAAAGAAAATTATATTTAACTACCAATTGCTTAATGGTGGCAGGCAATCATCTGACCCATAGGTGGCAGCCATCTCAAGCCAGAGGACGAGAGGACTCTAGCCTCCACGCATATAAAGGATTTATAGTGAAAAACTTTGTTTTTACGGGTTAATTTTTTTACTTCCCTGCCACTGCCCAACCAGCAGTTTGAATGGGAGCGCCACGGTCTATCAGCACGTTGTATGTGGTGGCGTAAAGTGTGGGTGAAAGAGTACACCGAATAACCTCTGGCCGGGGCTCTCGAGAGCTCATTCAGCAGTGGAGTGAGCAAGTCATTACAGGGCTACAGCATTCCCCACGGTATATTGGCAGTGACATAACAACAAAGCATGACTTGCGTGTAGATGTCGACATCTCGATTACTAACACCATTACGTCAATGTTCATTTTTATCAAACAAATTTGCATTTGGAATAATGAATGCATGAATCCATATATATTTTTCTTTGAAACTTTTTTGCTAATTAAAAAATATTTGCTACCGGCTGCGCAACGTTGAGATACTGCGCTATAAACTGGTAAAGGATAAATGCCCATGATCATCATGTCATCATTTACTAATATACATTCATTCTCAAACCAGCTACAAGCGAAGATAATCACAGGAAGTTGGGTGAGTCATGATAAGGCTGATTTTATGGACAACATCCTACACATAGAAATCCAGCAGGTAGATTGAGCTTCGAGATATTTTATTGATTAAGAGCAACCAATGCCACTGGTTTCCCACTGTGTACTGCCCCCGGCAGCAACCACCAGGGCCGGCACCAGGGTGGCCTGGGTGGGCCCTGCACCACCAAATGTCCCATTGGCCCACCCAAGTTCACTCTGCTGCACGGCGTATCACTCTCACGGTGGCCCCTCACATGACAGCTCTACCACCCTCCTCCCAAGCCGGGTGGCGTGATGGCGAGATGCCATCTTCCTCATCTGGAACGCAGTGGGTTGTGGGTTCGATCCCCATCCCAAATCCGACCCTGATGCCTGTATATTTGGAGTTCGCGTGACCTCTCTCCTCGTGTCTCGTTTGTATTCGTTCCTTTTTGCGTCTCCTTTGTACTTTGTGTGTTATTTGCTCCATCAGCCTGAACGCAACACGTTGGCACAGCATTTGTGTATATCATAAATATCCGATTCTCGCCACTACAACATTTGATGCATTTATCGTGGGCAGGATTATTTACTGTAATCAATGCATCTGAACATCTGGACTTGAGAGAAATCCACAATGTGTCTCTTGGGGGTCAACCCCCAATGCGGCATCACTTTTGAGTCTGTAGAACATTGCTGGAATTATTAATTCTCTACCCTGCCGTGGCTGAGGAGACACAATAAGACAACAAAGGTTTTCTTTTTTTTTAATATGGTTAAATGTAAACTATCACTGTAATATCAATGATAATTTTAGTGTGAAAATTACATCAATGTAACAGTTATTATTATTCGCTATTAATGTAAAAATATGAGACGAAATGAATTTGTTCTTCTGCACTCCACCCGACTTCACGAACCCGCATTGACCAGCATTGGTGAAGTATGGTAGAAAAAAAACATCCCCCATGATCCACAATGTAAAGTAAAGTTAACTTTTTTTTTATTTTACCACATAAGGCCCACTGAGCTACATAGTTCTTTTTGAGAAGGGACCTGACCACAAATGATAATTTAATTAAGTGGCTTATCACGTGGAATTGTATGGCAGCCAAATTCTCTAAAATCAGTGGATCTTCTTAACCTGGGGTGCACCCTGCACCCCCTGGGGGTGTGATATGCCCTGTCTGTGGGTGTGAGATGCCCTCTCTGGGGGTGTGAGATGCCCTCTGTGGGTGTGAGATGCCCTCTCTGGGGGTGTGAGATGCCCTGTCTGGGGGTGTGAGATGCCCTCTCTGGGGGTGTGAGATGCCCTCTCTGGGGGTGAGAGATGCCCTCTCTGGGGGTGTGAGATGCCCTGTCTGGGGGTAAGAGATGCCCTCTCTGAGGGTGTGAGATGCCCTGTCTGGGGGTGTGAGATGCCCTCTCTGCGGGTGTGAGATGCCCTCTCTGGGGGTGTGAGATGCCCTGTCTGGGGGTGTGAGATGCCCTGTCTGGAGGTGTGAGATGCCCTCTCTGGGGGTGTGAGATGCCCTGTCTGGGGGTGTGAGATGCCCTCTCTGGGGGTGTGAGATGCCCTGTCTGGGGGTGAAAGATGCCCTCTCTGGGGGTGTGAGATTCCCTCTCTGGGGGTGTGAGATGCCCTGTCTGGGGGTGTGAGATGCCCTCTCTGGGGGTGTGAGATGCCCTCTCTGGGGGTGTGAGATGCCCTGTCTGGGGGTGTGAGATGCCCTCTCTGGGGGTGTGAGATGCCCTCTCTGGGGGTGTGAGATGCCCTGTCTGGAGGTGTGAGATGCCCTCTCTGGGGGTGTGAGATGTCCTCTCTGGGGGTGTGAGATGCCCTCTCTGGGGGTGTGAGATGCCCTGTCTGTGGGTGCGAGATGCCCTGTCTGAGGGTGTGAGATGCCCTGTCTGTGGGTGCGAGATGCCCTCTCTGGGGGTTTGAGATGCCCTGTCTGGGGGTGTGAGATGCCCTCTCTGGGGGTGTGAGATGCCCTCTCTGGGGGTGTGAGATGCCCTGTCTGGGGGTGTGAGATGCCCTGTCTGGGGGTGTGAGATGCCCTCTCGGGGGTGTGAGATGCCCTCTCTGGGGGTGAGAGATGCCCTCTCTGGGGGTGTGAGATGGCCTCTCTGGGGGTGTGAGATGCCCTGTCTGGGGGTTTGAGATGCCCTGTCTGGGGGTGTGAGATGCCCTCTCTGGGGGTGTGAGATGCCCTCTCTGGGGGTGTGAGATGCCCTGTCTGGGGGTGTGAGATGCCCTGTCTGGGGGTGTGAGATGCCCTCTCTGGGGGTGTGAGATGCCCTCTCTGGGGGTGTGAGATGCCCTCTCTGGGGGTGTGAGATGCCCTGTCTGTGGGTGCGAGATGCCCTGTCTGAGGGTGTGAGATGCCCTGTCTGTGGGTGCGAGATGCCCTCTCTGGGGGTTTGAGATGCCCTGTCTGGGGGTGTGAGATGCCCTCTCTGGGGGTGTGAGATGCCCTCTCTGGGGGTGTGAGATGCCCTGTCTGGGGGTGTGAGATGCCCTGTCTGGGGGTGTGAGATGCCCTCTCGGGGGTGTGAGATGCCCTCTCTGGGGGTGAGAGATGCCCTCTCTGGGGGTGTGAGATGGCCTCTCTGGGGGTGTGAGATGCCCTGTCTGGGGGTTTGAGATGCCCTCTCGGGGGTGTGAGATGCCCTCTCTGGGGGTTTGAGATGCCCTGTCTGTGGGTGCGAGATGCCCTGTCTGGGGGTGTGAGATGCCCTGTCTGGGGGTTCGAGACATGGCCAGATATTTTTATAGAAAGCATGGGCACATAAGTACAACGATTTAGTTTCATCAAACCTATGTATTTATTAACATAAACAATTACGATTGAGAACCAAAGGGGTGCGCAAGGCTGCAGTAAAGGTTAAGAACCACTGCTTTAAACACACGTTTCTAAATGTGGAGGGAGAAACTGGAGGACCCGGAGAAAAAAAATCCATGCGACCACGGGGAGAACATGCACACTCCAAATATACGGGCATTGTCAGGGTCAGGAATGAACCCGCGACTTCCCGTACACGAGGCGAGGTAGTTAACATCTCGACAGCGTTGCACCCAAGGTGCACGGAGGAGGCCTTCATAGAACGAAAAAAAATGGGCTGCAATACACATCCCATACAAACACATGTACAATGCCGGGCAGCGGCAAACCTCTTGCAATGCTGGGGATATTCCAGCACGAACATGCCTACAAGGGTACAGGGTTGAATGGTGGCTATGGTTAACATTCACTCGAGTGTCAATTTACACACCTGACTGCTCCAAGGGTTCAAAAGTACGTGTTGAAACACCTCTTCTCATTACAAGCTTTACTGCACAACAGTTGCGCCCGCACATGGGTCTGGCTATTCACTCAGTCCACATCTATTCATGCATTCCTTCGTATCATTTTTAGTTGTGTTTCCACCCACCTCTAGAAACGGCGCAGCGTTTAACCTCTTTTTTCCCCCGCCATTTGTTTTGATTTTATTTTATTTCACCTCGCTAAAAATAAGTAACCTGCGTAATCTCTTGCGGCGGAACATCTCGTGCGAAAGGGTGTTGTCCAGGGTGTCATGTGACACACGTACACACACGTACACACACGTAGCATTTTGTTTATTATGCTGACCACTGATGGAACATTCTGAAACGCATTACGTCTTGCACACAGGGACAAGTGAGCGCGAATATGGGCGGTGAGCGTAAAGATCTGAGGTTGCCGAGCAATACATTTTCCACGTTCTATCGATTTGAATGCTTCGCCACGGACATCTGTTTGAAATGAATGAAATCGCCACAAATTGGCGTTGTAATAATGCAGTGCAGGCAGATGTTCGACACGTGCTTGCTCCTGACACGTGCCCGGGACAAAGGAAGGACAGAGAGGGGGGGGGGGGACTGCGAGGCCACGACCCGTGTTTATTGTATTAACAAGCCACGTCTGTGTCTGCGTGTCACATTGTGCATAGACCACGATGGGTTGCACAGCAGTTCAATAAAACACACCATGATGGAGACGAAAGTCTCTTGCCAGTCTGAGAAATATCTCCCCAAAGTGAACTTTGATTTATGGGGGCCAGTGTTTACCTTCTGGGACATTACCCTTTGACATGAGAGATCGGTTATTTAGTGTTGCCACCTGCTCCTCTATATATATACATATTGCGTGCAGTGCATCTCATTTAGAATGTTAATATTACTGCAACAAGTAAAAACTAAATCCAGAATTTTTAATATAAATTTGCATTGCTTGAATAGAGAGACACATAGACACGCAAGGCGGAGTCGCCCTGGTGGAGTGGTGTGAACAAGATATTTCAGATCTGCACCTTGTACCGTTTTACTTTTGCACACACGATAGAATGTTCCATTATAATTACACATTGCAGGAGCAAGTTGCATTAGCGAACACCTTTTAAGCCCCGTACTGCACCCAAAGAATTGCATGTGATCACCTTTGTCCTCACAGCACCTGATGTTAACATTGGATACTAATGTTAATATCGGGTACTCATTTACGGATAGGTCAACATCGGGGAGATCCAGGATAGGTTCAGATACCATACGCTGTCAATCTCATGCATGACCAGAAACTAAACCGAGGTGGTCAGGAGCATAACGCTGTACGTGAACCAATTGTGTCACCCCTCTCCCTACACAACGACAAAGATTCCCTCCTATAGGTTTTACAGACTTTTAGTGAGCACATATAAAGTCGGCACATCGTATGAAGCGGTGGTGTGGCCAGAACCATGCCTATGCTAATGTTTACACACCTGCTCAAGGTGCTATTTTAGGGCTGAATCAACCTCGAAGAAGGCCTGCACTTCAGATATCATTTGATATCATTGAGTTTAAGCCGTGTCAAAGAATCAATCTCAGAGCGCCGGGTTCGTTGCACGGTGCACAAACAGCTATGACACCAGTTACCACACACACGCACGCGCGCACACACACACACATCACCGTGTTCGGTGTCCTGTTGCAAGAAATTGAAGACTAATCACCATGAGCTGGTTTGTTACACGGGGAGGGAGTAAATGCTTCATAACTTTTATGTGAGCAATATTTCAAGAGCAGGGCTCAGCCGACCACACACACAGGACAGTGGAGTCGTTGAGGCCTTTTCCGTCAATAACATTTTAAGAGTTCCTGTCGTTTCGAGTTTCTCAGCTTTCATTGGAAAAATGTATCGGTGAGCATCACCGACTTCACAAATGTGCCAAACATACGGCAGTGTGAGTCTCAATGGTAGCCTTGTAGTAGCAAGTCCAATGTCTCATTCCGGATATTTGAACAGTTGTTTTGCATGCACTGCTAAGCAGACATCAATGAAACGTAAAAACAATATATAGCAATGATTTCTTTCACATCAATTCTTTTTAAGTGATTTCTCTATCAAATTAATAATAGGGCAGTGCTCATCTTCATTCATGGTACACTGAGAAAGTGGTGGAAATTCCATACTCCGATGGTACAGGACAGTGTCAAGAACCACTGTTGACTAGACACAAGTTGTTTTTCATTTTGCTCTACTTAACAGAGACGAAGAGCTTTCTGATAGCGAACTGGTTACTACAACCACTTTTCTACCTGGTCAGTTAAAATAATACAAATGTACAAATGTAAGATGTCAGCCATGACATTGTCCTGTTGTTTGCGAATGGAATCACGGCCTCCTTAAAAGTCAATTTTCATCACGCTGTGCACTCTGGCAATGCCATTTAGCAAACAGCAGAGTTTGAAAGCATCAAAACAACACAAACGTTACCGGTGGTGAGTCAGTGTAATGCACAACAGTACTTAGATATTCCACAATGTACACATGAACTGCGTTATATATAACGTATTACGTGCTTACAATTGATCAAGTACCACAGGGGCAGGGACACATACCTTATATTTGTGTCAAATATTAATTGGAGGTCCTTCCCCCAACCCACGACAGGAATGTGGGAATGTAGAGGACCGGTAAAGGAGGCGAGGGCTGCCTACTGGTCAATTGAATGAAAATTGCGTGAATATAAAAACACTCGATACAATATATATTTATTTATAGGACTGCAGAGCTTGGACAGTTGTTGGCTAAGGCTCACCACGTGGTCGACTTGCTGCTTGTCTGCGGGTCCTCGCCCACTCTTGAGTCGTTCTCTCTCGACAAGGGCGAGCGAATACTGTCCACATAAAGATTCTGATTCTGTGAGCATTACAAGTGTAATATATGTACTATTATTCAGTGCACTGCTGTATGAGGAGACTTCAGACGATAAAGGTGAAAGCTATGGTGGGCTGATGTGATGCCTTTAACGCCGATGCTCTCAAACGACATTCAAGCTGAAATGAGTTTGTCGGGGACTAATAATGCGCTATGCACCTCTCTAAAGAAAACCAATACGTTGAATCCTTCAACAGAAAATATCAAATGTTATTGAATTAGTTGAAGGAGAAGCTGTTGTTATAAAGACGCTCGCACCCGACTGCTTTCCCTGTGTTTTCCTTCATGCAAGGCTTAATAACCACTGGGGTATGGGCAAGACAAGGAGCTGTCCATTTCAGAACCCCCGCAACGCCCTTTCATTTGCGCTGCATTGGCATGAATAGTTAGCTAATTAACAATAACGCACGCACGTACACTGCATGTTACACACATTAAAAAAAATATTCCCTGGTTAGCATTACCGACTGTCAAGACAAGTGCTGCTCGTGAGCTCTTTGTGAAAGTCAGCGAGGTATGTGAAGGGGTGGGCGGGTTGGTCAGCGTCATCATGCCAGGTGCTCATGTTGTACTTCAGCTGATACTAATTGCTATCAATGTACATGGGCAGTAATCGAACCCAGGACGTTGTCACGGTGTAGGCTATCTCTCAAGTCTCCCTTGCAAGAAATTTCAGTGGGGTTTTGCCTGTTTAATAAGTCGTGGGAAACATACTATATCATCCATGTAGAGGACATTACGTTTTTAAAATTTAAATGTTACGAAAAATATATAAAAAATCGACACCGCTGCATCATCCACCCCGCATGTCTTGAACCCCTGAGCCTCTGGAATCCTCAGTGGGCTCCATAAACACACGCACACTCCGGATGCCATTTGCCATTCATTGCGATTCCTAATGCCCCAAGACGCTACCGAGACTCTGCATTATTAAACAACAACAAAAAGCATCTTAACAAAAGAGAGCTCTCACCACGTAATAGCGCAGTAGGGCGTGGTGAGGTTGCGTTGGGTAATATCTTCGTAAGCTATTTATAGGCGTTCTTTCTTCCCGTTGGTACGGCTAAATAATGTAGACGGTATTTTGCTGGATTGTCATGCCGTAAAGTCGGCCCATACGTGTCCTCACATAATTCACCGTCCAGTTAACTATCCGTATTCTTGCTTTGTTCATTGTATGAGGGGGGGGCAGGGGGTGGAGGATATGCACAGAAAATATTTCTGCAAGGCACGCGTTAATGAAGATGACTGTGCAAACATGAAAGCAGGACGTGTTGGAGCAACGGGGTGGCTCCCGTCTCACTCGCTGGTCCCCATGAGCCAGTGGTAGTAATTCCACATTCCTATGACGGAAGCCAGTATTTCTATATAACGGCGATTGTTGAACTAACTTCTTGCGATGTGGTGGTAGTGAATTTACCTATCCCAACGGGGATTATGGGCCGTGTCGAACTCCGACCGAGATTTTAACTTAACCAATACTGCGCCACCCAGTATGGATGATATTATCACAGTATTGTGGCACATTAGGTAAATGAGTCGCTATTCATATTCATCTCCGATTGGCTACTTAAACATTCATACAGAACAGTCGTCTATAAAATAGCATCAATATATTTTCAATCCATATTCTGAATAAATTACATATTTACGTGTTGCAGTGAGTCGAGCCGGTTTTTTTTTAGTGACGGTTGCAATAATAACCCCGTTAGGGTGCTCGCTAACATTTGGTTAGCGAGCCTTACAGTCGAATTGGATTGCATGGCGAATTGTCTTGTGAGACTTGGGTAAACAATAATAGCACGTATGCAACATGTCGGCGAATATTGCACAGAGGCCCCCCCCCCACCTCTGCAACCCCAAAGCCCTTCACCTCTTGCACAGGACTGCCTCGTGTGGCAACGACCAGCAGAGCCAGCGGACACGGAACGCGATTTAATGAGAAATGCAGCGTCTTGGAATGCCAGGCACACAGTGCAATCCCTCCACCCAGAGGCAGAGCAAGGCGCAGACAGAGCCTTTGTCCAGCTCTGTTATTACAGTGAAATGCATGAATTGAGAAGTGTCGGCGACACCAAATCGTATTGCTGGATAACATCTCGAAAGTGTCCTGTGCGGGTGTGCGTATTGTGTGTCCGGGCGTGGCGTTGACTACATTATCCACTCACACACGTGAGTCGCGCCAGGATTCTCAATCGGTTGCTCGCTACAAACGTTTGTCCCATGGCGGTCCACGGGGTGATGCAATGGGCGATATTTTGTTTAGCATGGTCTTCTCCATTGATACGTATGCGCAGTGTGTTCGTCACTGTCTCGGTTCCATGATTCCAGAGATCCGGGTTCGATTCCTGATCACGCGTAACCAACACTAGTATTATTAAAGCGAGTGGGCGGGCCTATTCTAGATCGGTCAGCCTCGCCTGAAACTGGCCTACAACGATTCTCGCTAACGGCACTCGCCTCAGCAGTCTATAGGCTAAATGGGGTGGATATGTTGGATACATTAGGGGGAGACGCGCACGTTTTGATATGTTTACTGCCGATAGACGCCGTGGGTCATTAAACCCAATCGGCTTTTACATAAAATATATATTTTGTTGTCCGAGATGCTCGAGGAAAAGGTATGCACTGCAGATTACCCACGGAATGGATTAGCTGCCGGGGTTTTTTTTTTACGCTCATTTGCGTCCCTTTAAAATGGGTGTCATGGGAGATTTGCGGGCGCGATGACAAGTCCACCGCCACCCAAAGCCGAGCGGTCACCCATGGACTAACACTCTCACTCGACTCCCCCTCCACACGCCCCCCATCTCCCTCTATTCCTCATCTCACCTCACTGCTTCGCGTGCTCACTCTCTCTGCTCCAGCAACCAAGACCTTCTTTCAGACCAACCAGTGAAACATCATTCCTTCTCTGCTACCTCCATATTCTGGAACTCGCTCCCCCATACCCGTGTTGTCTACTCCCTGGCCCCTGTTCAAGTGCAAAATCAAGGCATTTCCCTTCTCCCTGTACCTACTATCGTCTCGTCTCTTAAATCGCGGTGTATATGCGCCTTCGTTCTCCGTGATACACAAAGCCAAATGTGCTGAGCGCCTTGAGATGCGGTTGCAATGATCACGCTACGCATCCAAATTAGATTGCAATTGTCCCTCCGCTCACCGCAATTGGCCATTGCATTTAGGACACAGCTCAACAGGTGAAAGCGCACAGCGTTCAGCGTAATCGCAATCGCCTTTCACTGCTGTCAACGTAGCATACGCGCGTTTTAAACGTGCTGCTTCGACGGGGGTACGTGGCTGTGCGATGCGGTTCATGTTGAATTCAGGGCGGCCTCTCTCTCTCGCCATGAGTCGTAAACAGTCGCCTGCCCGCCAATCGGTTCCGTGCGATGAGCGAGAGGACGCGGGCGCTGTCCACACACACACGGGTGCTGAAACCACGGCATGGCGAACTCGCGTGTGACCGTACACCGCCGCAGCCATTTTGCCAGTCGTGTTACAAAAGGTGTGCGTCTATGAAATCGTTCTCTATCATCCACCTTACCACCTCCTCCTCCTCCTTGAACGACCACATTCGCCCGTCCACAAAACCGCCCCAATCTAACAAAGCACCCACAACCACCCACACCCACCCACCCACGCACTCAGCCATCCAACCCCACACACACACGCGCGCACGCATCCAACACCCCCCCCCCCACCGTCACCACCCAAATCGAATTATTGAGACTCTCCCCATCGCACCAGCTGTGTAATAACACAATCACTGCTACGTTCGCGTGTTTTGCCGCTTCCCACCAACGTTCATCGTGCGCCTGCCGGCCCCGGGAATCCATTCACGCGATCGCAAGCCGCTCACTCGTCAAGCACCAGCATTCGATTCCGCAGACTTTTGTTGCCCTAATACCATTTGTAGATACCGTTAATAGGCGATGTATTTATTTATGGAAAGCCGCACTCTCTACAGTTCAATATGAAGCCATTTGCAAGGGGGCTGCTTGATTTGGCTCCCTCGTATCCCACTCCCGCCTTCCTCTGTTCGCTCATTCTCGCCACCCCCTCCCCATCCGTTCCTTCTTCCAGCCCAGCGCCCCTCCCTCTGTCGTCTTTCTCCACATCCCTCCCTTTCTTTCGGGCTCCCTCCATCTGGCTCTGCCTTTTAGTATTATCATTGTTATTTTAATCGCCAGTATTCGGAATTTCTCGTTCTCGTGCGTGCGCACGTTAGCTTGGCTTGTGATTCGGGCGGATCCGGTTAATATGGCGGAGTAGAGATGCAAAAAACACGCAATTATATATATATTTTTTTATACAAGGGGCAGGGGGGGGGGTAGATACGGGGGGGACCCACCCATTCCCACCCATTCCCACCTTCCATCTCTGAGACGCACACACGCACACACCCGTATGCACACACACGCAAAACACAATTTGTAACAAAAAAAACACACATCCTCTGTGCGGTCGATGCTTACTCACTTCATTTGCTTCACAATGGTGCTTTTTCCAGATTCTCCAGCGCCTGTAAAATAAAAAATAAAAATTACAAAAATACGTATGAGCAACAAACACCAACGAAAAAAAACCCACGGGGGAGGATATTTTTTTTCGTTTTCTTTCACCGCATATAAAACGAGGGACAAAAGGCAATTGGGGGAGAAAGAAAGAAATCACTCGCACAAAGAGGGGAAGGGGTAAAGCCGACAGACACCGCATCGTGCATGCAAACGTGTCCAGAATGCTGCGCCCGCAGTTTACAAAATCGTGCACGCGACTTCGCGACGAACGCACCATCGTGCTGATCGGTCACGTCTGAATGTCGGTGCAATGAGTGGCTGTTGATGGTTGATAGTTTGATGGTGGTATTGATGGTGGTAAGTGATGGTGGTTGGTTGGTGGTGCCAGCTGGCGCCGAGTGCCATTCTCACCGAGCAGAAGCAGCTTGACATCTTTGGCGGCGCTGATGCCATCCTCTTTGATCATTTTCTCGAGATGCTTACTGCGCTCTATGGCGGCCCTCTCCTCTGCGCTCAAAGTACATCCCATGCTGGCGGACGGCGCTGCCCGATGCTGCTGATGCTGCTGTTGTATTCGCGATTCGCTATAAATCCTCTCGTTCCGACGTTCCGCTCCGACGAATGCGAAAAATCTTCGCCGCCAGATCTCGAGCCGACGTCTCGACGCGAAAAAAAAGCGAGCGCACGACGCGGCCGATTTTTTTTTTTGCAAATAAAATTCTTAAATCATGAAAAGATATCTTATTTTCCCCCCCTCCCTTTGCCTCTCTCGCAACACGCACTCTTCTCCTTTGTATATTGCCCCTTCTCTCTCTCCGTATCCAAATCCGTTGGTGCTATATGTATTTTTTTCGTCTTAATTAAATAATATTTGAAAGATTAAGTATATACAAAAAAAAGGAAAGATGTAAAACGCGAGCGGATGAGAGTAGGGATCCCAGGCAAGGTTGGCGGGGGAGGGGGTTGAGAGAGGCAGGCAGGGCCCGCTAGCGTTGCAGGCAGCCGACAGAAGACGGGCAGAATGGAGAGACACGCCGCCTCCTCTCCCTGTGAAATGGCGAAGCCGTGACGTCAGGCAGTGAGAGGCTCCCTCCCCACACCCCTCCCTCGTTCCCCCTCCATCCTCGCTCCCCTCCATCCCATCGGCGCGTGCGCGGCCGTGCCTCCCCTCTCTCTTGCACCCTCCCCACCCCATTCCTCCCTCTCTCCAGCACCACCCAGTTCTGCACGGAGTGTAATCATTATTGTACGCATACAGTGGGACATCTTTATATATATACAAATACGGGCACAGATAAGGATGTACGTGTAAGCCCTGCCTCTGTCATGGGCGTGTGCAGCTCTAAACGTGTAGCTGGTGCGGTGTGTAAAGTATCAGTGATGGAGGAAGACAAAGGCGATCGGGCGTGATGCTGCCCGCGCCGACCTTCATTGGTGCTCGCTAACAGCCTGAAAAGTCTTCACGGGGGCGAGGGGGAGGGGATCTACGTCTGTGTGTGTATATGCAAATACCGGTGTCAATTATTTATCCAAGCAAAGCCTCATTGAGTCTCAATGTTTTTTGGGAGGGGGGGGGGGCCCGCATTGTGATGTTTGAACAATTGCTTTTTTTGAATGGGGGTTGCAGGGGACACGACTGGGAAACACAACAGAGTATACCGAGGGGAATTTGTTGAATGCAGATCGGGATTGAGAGGCAAGCGAGAAGACGGTGGATTGCTTTGGGACATCTTATTGATCATGAAAGCAATGTATCAGTGTTCCTCAATTTATCTTTCAACCAGGTGAATATTAACCAGTTCAGAAATATGTATTTCGAAAAAAAGAGGTTCGATCCTAAACTGGAAGAACAAAAAGGCAAAGATTCATGGAGAGATGCTTGATGGGTATTACACCGATAGACAGAGGAACACGTGAATCAGAGAGCTAATGCAAAAGAGAGACACGATATCGACTGTACAGAAAAGTGTGCTTGGGTAGGACACATCGCTACAGAGGGTGACAGTCGATGGACAACATTGGTGACATTGGTGACAGGCAAAGCAGAGAACGTGCCCCAGAGTATGGCAACCAACGTGATTGAGCAATGAGATCGGCTCGTGTGCAGGAGCGAGATGGATGTTGACATTGCAGGCCTCCCTCTCCATGTTGTCATCAATAGGTCTTTATCTAACAGTAGATAACACATGGCTGACGATATAACAGTGTATATGTGCGTGTGATATGTTCAATGGGATGTTTACACACACACATACACGTATACATGTATTCACACTGTACTCAAAGTGCACACGTCCTCATCAAATATCTGCAGCTAAGCAGAAGTTGAGTGGATAGTTCTTGGATGAGTGTCCGCGATGCATAACGAGTCTACATTGTGGGCAACGGGGGCTTCTAAGTTCCCCATTTTCGTTAACCCAGACTGACTGGCGTGGTGAAATATAATTGTAAAAAAAAACTCTCACGACCCACGTGGCGTGGGAAGGCTCTCAGAGGACGTTACATATCCATATTATCTCACTGCTACATTCCGGTGTATAACTCATAGATGTGCATATGCAGTACGTAGCACTAAATGTAGTGGAGCTCAATGATATTGGCAGCCCTGAACCAGTGGTGGGCATTCTATAATAAAAAGAAAATGTTTTACCAGGTAAGGCCCACTGAGCTATGTAGCTGTTTTTCAGAAGGCACCTGGCCACAAATGAGAGCTCAACAAATGTTGCTCATCGTGGGGAAATGCGTAGCAGCCAATAACTCTAATTGCGCGCTTCTAAACGTGGAGGGAAAACCCGGAGGACCCGGAGAAAAATCCACGCGATCACGGGAAAAACATGGAAACTCCAAATAGACAGCAGGCGTCAGGGACGGGATAGAACCCACAACCTCCTGTATACCAGGCGAGGGAGTTAACATCGCACCACCGCGCCATAGCAATGGCAGTATCCATAACACATCACACATCACAGCGGTATTATAATAGCGGAAAGGAGTGCTGGAGCCCATATTAAAATTAAATCTTGCACTTTCAGCAAAATGCTCTTGAATATTTAATGCAATTACAAATGCAATATTTTAAATTAGCAGATGCCTCATACATTTTAAATGGTACTGTATGTGTGCCTACTAAGCAGACTAATGACATGATCCAACCGATTGACAAGAGCGAGTGCGCTGTGACGGGATGCGTCGCTCGAAATGACGAATGATGTCCAATGGTGACTAATAACGGAATGACAGCCCAGGAATGGAAAGGGTCCGAGAGAGAGCACGCCCACCTCAAGAGATTCAGCCATGAAATCATTTCACACGGAGGTGCTGGGTGGATTGTTACATCACAGGCTCGCGAGAGGTGGCGGCGGGCGTGGGGACGTGTTCATCCAGCAGTGGATTGATCATGGTTGATGATGATGACGTGTTCGAGTGCAATGATTAGCATGCATTATCCTATTTGCATGCGGTCTATGGAGCAATTGAGATAAATGTATATTGAACATATGGGCACAGTTCACTTATGTTTCCATCTGCTCGAAGTCACGACCGTCTACAACTAGCGACGGACACACGACCGCTCGCTCGTTGACTACGGTCTGCATTTTGACAATGTATTCATGCAATGTCAGTGTAGATGTTCAATTCTTGTAAATGTTTATTATCATTTATAAATAACTTACTTTGTTTCAGTGATGGTGAATAATTAGCTGCGGTTGTTCGATATTACAATCACGTTGGGATCTGAGCCAAGAAAGCATTAGCTAATGCAAAGGGTGTCATGTTTACACGCGGTGAGAATGCGAGGTCGCTCGAGCAAAAGAATGAAGCAACAACACACACACACACACCTGAAGGGCAGATTGCATTTGTATTACACACCCATATCTCTCCAGGGACTACGAAAAGGTGTGGACAAGTGTCCGTAAAATGTGACATTCTCAATAGTTGATCGCGGCATCCTTTAACCGTTGTGTCAGTGGTCCGGCCAGGTGTCACCTTTGTGAAAGTTTCACAGCTCGCAGATTGAACGTACGCACGCACGTACGTTGAACTTCTTTCACACCGGACGTCACTAACCGCGCTAATCCCAAGGTGCGGGGGGATAGACAAAACTAAAGACAAAAAACAATTCTAAATACATTCTGTGGTTAATTCGGCAAAGTCACGTAGATAAGAAAAAATAAAAGGTAATGAAATAAAAACTACGACGTTTCGATCACAACACAAGGGACGTGACTTTACCGAAAGAGCCAACGACTATGAATTCCTGCAGACACGAAAGTTTGAAGTCAAAATTAGTTTTTAATTTCGATTTAAAAGCGCATGGCTCGAGTGGCTTCCTAATGTCGGAAGGGAGAGCGTTCCAGACGGACGCAGAAGCGCATCTGAAAGCGCCACGCGATGCGGTGGCCGTCTTTGGCCGATGACCGGAGTTCCCGGGATCGTTTATGCTTCTGGACGAGATCATTTACGTCAATCGCTTCGCGTGCAATGGAGTTTGCCATGGATTGATGTAAGATGTTGAGAGCAGGCGGAAGAGATAGCTAAAGCAGTGAATAAAAATAGGGGGTGAAAAAAACACGGCTGACCGTCGATGCTGTTGTGAAAGCAAAACGTGGAAACGGGGCAGCACACATCACGATGACACGTGGCTGACGTAGAGATGAGAGACCGAGAAAAGGGGAAGGGAGACACAAAAAACACAGAGGAGAGACGGGGGGAAGAGGTGGCAACACAACAAAGTTTTGGGGGGCCACGACTGGAGGGAATGTAGGGAATGGAAAATGATGGGGGGGGGGGGGGCGAGGGGGCGTTTCCCTAGCCGCGAGAAGTTACATGCCTACACAATAATAAAAAGCAATCTTTAAAAAAAAAAACAGAATAGTCAAAAAACATTCGCATGCAATTATCAGCACAATCAGCAAGATATCACTTTCGGGAGCTAATGTAGCACACATTCACTGCTGTTAGGGTACGTTTAGATAAGGTTGTGAATACAACCTCCCATTGAGGGTTAATTGGTATCTAACCTAATTATAGATTAAGTTCAAGGGAGCAGCACCCAGTGAGGGCAACTTAATCCATGGTCAGAGGGGAATGCGATTCATTGACGAATCAGAGCACTTCATGGCACGTAACGTCTTTTTTTCAAAGTGACGCTATTTTAAAATACTTATTGCGATATAAACGATAACATGCATTATACTGTACTGGATGTGAACAATAATCATTAAATATCAATTCATATATATTTTGTCTCGGGTATAATTCAATCACTATGGCCCATCGATCTTGTTAATCAGACACCGGATGAAGTACATGTGTAGTGAGCAAAAAGGTAATATTGTTGTAAACGTACCCCCCCCCCACCCAAATGGTACATTCTACAACTTATTACACTGTATATGTGTTGTGCAATCAATGCTGACTTTCATGTGTGAGCAGAGGTGAAGGGCTAGTTCATTTTTTTTTCTGAAGGGGGGGGGGGGTCTTTATTGGATCATTTTGGAGAGCCGCCTTTTGTTTTTTTGCCCATTCGCTGTATACGTCCCTGCAGGCTCCCACCTTCTTAATCTGCCACTACCAGTGAGTGACTAATAACCATAGGTGGGACAAAGTCATTGTTATGCAAGTCCAAGTCGAGTCGCAAGTCATCAAATTCATGACTCGAGTCTGACTCGAGTCCAAGTCACATGACTCGAGTCCACATCTCATAGGTGGGACAAAGTCATTGTTATGCAAGTCCAAGTCGAGTCGCAAGTCATCAAATTCATGACTCGAGTCTGACTCGAGTCCAAGTCACATGACTCGAGTCCACATCTCAGAGGTGGGACAAAGTCATTGTTATGCAAGTCCAAGTCGAGTCGCAAGTCATCAAATTCATGACTCGAGTCTGACTCGAGTCCAAGTCACATGACTCGAGTCCACATCTCATAGGTGGGACAAAGTCATTGTTATGCAAGTCCAAGTCGAGTCGCAAGTCATCAAATTCATGACTCGAGTCTGACTCGAGTCCAAGTCACATGACTCGAGTCCACATCTCAGAGGTGGGACAAAGTCATTGTTATGCAAGTCCAAGTCGAGTCGCAAGTCATCAAATTCATGACTCGAGTCTGACTCGAGTCCAAGTCACATGACTCGAGTCCACATCTCAGAGGTGGGACAAAGTCATTGTTATGCAAGTCCAAGTCGAGTCGCAAGTCATCAAATTCATGACTCGAGTCTGACTCGAGTCCAAGTCACATGACTCGAGTCCACATCTCATAGGTGGGACAAAGTCATTGTTATGCAAGTCCAAGTCGAGTCGCAAGTCATCAAATTCATGACTCGAGTCTGACTCGAGTCCAAGTCACATGACTCGAGTCCACATCTCATAGGTGGGACAAAGTCATTGTTATGCAAGTCCAAGTCGAGTCGCAAGTCATCAAATTCATGACTCGAGTCTGACTCGAGTCCAAGTCACATGACTCGAGTCCACATCTCATAGGTGGGACAAAGTCATTGTTATGCAAGTCCAAGTCGAGTCGCAAGTCATCAAATTCATGACTCGAGTCTGACTCGAGTCCAAGTCACATGACTCGAGTCCACATCTCATAGGTGGGACAAAGTCATTGTTATGCAAGTCCAAGTCGAGTCGCAAGTCATCAAATTCATGACTCGAGTCTGACTCGAGTCCAAGTCACATGACTCGAGTCCACATCTCATAGGTGGGACAAAGTCATTGTTATGCAAGTCCAAGTCGAGTCGCAAGTCATCAAATTCATGACTCGAGTCTGACTCGAGTCCAAGTCACATGACTCGAGTCCACATCTCATAGGTGGGACAAAGTCATTGTTATGCAAGTCCAAGTCGAGTCGCAAGTCATCAAATTCATGACTCGAGTCTGACTCGAGTCCAAGTCACATGACTCGAGTCCACATCTCATAGGTGGGACAAAGTCATTGTTATGCAAGTCCAAGTCGAGTCGCAAGTCATCAAATTCATGACTCGAGTCTGACTCGAGTCCAAGTCACATGACTCGAGTCCACACCTCTGCTAATAGCGCACAGCACGAGCGCTGTGCGTTGTGTTCTTTGCGTCGCTGTGTGTGGGGGGGGGGGGCTCTTTGAATGCCTTAGAATTCATTGGAAAATGCCTAAGGCTCGAAGAGCCACACACTAAGGTGAACAAAGCGGACAAAACGTGGCACACATCGATGTGGTGTCATCCACTTCTGGCGAGGGCAAGGCAGCGACGCTATTGAAGACAAACGGCGTTTCTGCTGCTTCCACGGGGAATGGGATCGTGAGCATGACTGCCAGCAATCGTACAGAGCCACTGGTGGCAAATCCACATCATTGCTTATTGCGGTGGACCGTGGGCAAACACCTTTCGTTCGGACGACCGCATATCCAACTTGCTGGGAAGAGAGGTGCAGGCGAATGTGGAAATGGTGGGATATATGAACAGACAGGGAGGGTTACATCTGTGCATAATACAGGTAGGAACCTCCTGGTTACACCAGCCCACAGGGGATTATTGTGTCCGTCGTGCAGGGAGGGGCTGGATGGGGAGGGAGGGGCTGGGTGGGGAGGGGCTGGGTGGGGAGGGTGGGTGGGGCTGGGTGGGGAGGGGAGGGTTAGGAAGGGCTGGGTGCGGAGGGTGGGGCTGGGTGGGGAGGGGAGGGTTGGGAAGGGCTGGGTGGGGAGGGTGGGGGTGGATGGAGGGTAGGAGGGGTGGGGCTGGGTGGGGAGGGGCTGGTCACACCGTGGTGCCCTTATAAAACTCAACGTTTGACCTACTCACGCCGGCTTGTGCCCGCCCTCACAGTCGAGCATATTTGCGGAATACACCACGCCGCCGTTGCCCCTGGCCATTGACCGAGCAACCCAACGTTCCTACCAGCTCCCTCCGCAGGACAATGTGTTTGCTTCGCCGCGTTGTGGGTGGTCCCTTGTCCAGGGCAGATATGTGACGGTCGGATATGCGATATTGTAATAGGCTCATCTTATTCAGCGCAGAGCGATGGAATTGAAACGGACAAGTGTTCACTTCATAAATACACACAACATTGTTAAAATTGAAAATGCATAATTTCCCTATATATCTTTTATTTACAATAATGTTACCACTGCAGTGACGCAATGGTTAGCACGCTACACTATGAACCCAGTGACCTGAGTTTGATTCCTGACCATGGCTAACATCCGTAGCGAGTGATACCTGAACGGGGCTTGCTCCCTCCCCATCTTTAACAACTCGCACTAACCAGCGTGGTGAAGTATGGTCAAATAACCCCTTTGATTGGCATGGTGTGGGGAGACCTTTAGTAATGAATTGACAAAGGATTGTGAATTATTATAATTGTCACACATTATCCATTGCGTATGTGAAATGCTCCATCATGTTCAGAATTAAGGACCGGAACTTTCTATATTTCAATATTTCACATGGAGAATCCACTTGTGATGGAACAAGTCATTTTCAAGAGTGCCTATTGACGCATGGCAAACACGTAACGACACGTAAACAACATTTTACATTCACCACTTACACAGTAAGCGCGTGTAACAAAAAATCATGCCCAGTCAAAAAAAAAACGCATGAGAAAATAAATAAAACTCCTAAATAATTCAGCGGATAATGCGGAATGTACTCTGGCTGCCAACAGTTGCACATTACGTGCGACTGAGTTTTAATTGGAGATGTAAATCAGTCGAGATTGGTGGCGCAATGTTAGCGCACCTGGGGAGATCGTTCCCTAGCGTAGCCCTCTCTGTGTCTGAGCAGCAAGTGTGTCCGTCCGGGTATCACTCCAGCGACAGTTGCATTGTTGTGATGTTTGGACCGAAAACCGTGGTCATTGTCGGAGTAAATCGACAGTTCTAGATTTGAAGCTTTCGTGACTGCAAGGATTCATATTCTTAGGTGTTTTCGGTAAAGTCACGTAGGTAAAACATCATAATTAATACAAATAAAATAAAATAAAAATCACGACGTTTCGGAGGCAACACAAGTCTCCGTCATCAGGTGGGACCGTCACAGCCGGATTAGCTGCATCAAGTGATGCATCAAGTGATGCAGCTAATCCGGCTGTGACGGTCCCACCTGATGACGGAGACTTGTGTTGCCTCCGAAACGTCGTGATTTTTATTTTATTTTATTTTTATTAATTTTGATGTTTTACCTACGTGACTTTACCGAAAAAACCTAAGAATATAAATCGACAGTTACCAAGTTATGTATAGGGGGGGTAGAGGGAGGGGAAGAGCATTGAAATGTATGCATTTGTAGATCGTGGGTGGCCAGTGAGCCGAGCTTCTATTGGTGGAAGGAAAATCCACCGTCAGGTGCGTGGCAGTGACGCGCCCTATCGTTGCACTGCGAGATACATCTGCATGGAGCATTGTAAAAGCCCTTTTCCAATTGTCCCACTCTCATCAAGTACGCACTCGCCTTGCCCAATCACCTAGATCGACCCCTGGACTAACACAGACAGAGAGAGAGACCCACAGACACGCACAGAGACCCACGGACACGCACAGAGACCCACAGACACACACAGAGACCCACAGACACACACAGAGACCCACAGACACGCACAGAGACCCACAGACACGCACAGAGACCCACAGAAACACACAGAGACCCACAGACACGCGCAGAGACCCACAGACACGCACAGAGACCCACAGACACGCACAGAGACCCACAGACACGCACAGAGACCCACAGACACGCACAGAGACCCACCGACACGCACAGAGACCCACAGACACGCACAGAGACCCACAGACACGCACAGAGACCCACAGAAACACACAGAGACCCACAGACACGCGCAGAGACCCACAGACACGCACAGAGACCCACAGACACGCACAGAAACCCACAGACACGCACAGAGACCCACAGACACGCACAGAGACCCACCGACACGCACAGAGACCCACAGACACGCACAGAGACCCACAGACACGCACAGAGACCCACAGACACGCACAGAGACCCACAGACACGCACAGAGACCCACCGACACGCACAGAGACCCACGGACACACACAGAGACCCACGGACACGCACAGAGACCCACAGACTCACACAGAGACCCACAGACACGCACAGAGACCCACCGACACGCACAGAGACCCACGGACACACACAGAGACCCACGGACACGCACAGAGACCCACAGACTCACACAGAGACCCACAGACACGCACAGAGACCCACAGACGGAGCCAAATTCCTGCAACTACCCCTCCTCCTCCTCAGATCTAGTGGGGGGGGGGGGGTCATTTATGAGTCCCTCGGTAGTTTCTTGCCATTTCCAGCCCTGTCCTTATCGAATGCGTTCAGCAACTCGCACAATAAACTTTGGGGTTTGGGCATTGTCAGCATTCTCTTCAGTGTCGAGTCCACTGCCCGGAATGCATTACAATGCGCGAGGGAATCAAAATGATGCTGAGAAAGAAATAAAAATGAAGCCAGTGATTGTTTTGGGATGTAAAACTTCATTAGTGACAACCTGGATCACTTTAGTGATTAGGAAACAATATGTGTGCTTTAATTGCACTCTCCAGAGCATTGGGGACATTGTTGCTGTATCGTGCCAGTGCAGGTCTCACATAATTACTTCTAATTCCAATATTCACAGCAAGTTTCACCACCCCCCACCCCCCTCAAGTAAATTTTTGCAATGATCGTGTAAATCATCTCATCCGTTCTTTTATTCGTGCATTTTTATAAAGTTACACCTTATCGCTTCAGCATATTTTTGCATTGTAGCGGTTAACATTTCGCTTACTCGGAATATATTGAATTCGATGTCAAATCCAGATTCATGTGTACACTTATGAATAGTAATGAAATTGTTAACTTTTGGAAAACATTTATTTTTAAGGAAATGTTCTTAAATATTAAGTCTCAAATTCACGTGCCATTAATGGGGCACTGAGGTAGTGAGATATTATCTCCCTCGCCTGATATGCAGGAGCTGATGGGTGCGACCCTGACGCCTGCATATATGAAGTCCATGTGTTGTCTTCTTGTGATCACGTGAAGTTTTCTACAGGTCCTCCGGTTTTTCCCCTCCACGTTTAGATTATTTGGCTGCTATAAATTCCCACGTGATCATGTAAGAAACTTCGACGAGCTATCAGATGTGGCCAGGTCACCTCTGAAAAGAGCTAATAGGGCAGTGGGCTTTACCTTGTTATGAAACCAAATATATTTAGAAAATAATATGGAATATATATTGTTGGTTCGCATTCTTATTTTTTTATGGTGACGGTTTGTGAGCCAGTGGACGGCTCCAGGAGTGGCTTCATTGTGAATATCCGACAAGCGTCCAGCGAATGATAGAAGCCAGTAGTCGCGTTACCGTGTGGTCCATGGTTTGAGATTGGTGCCTGGAGTCACACCGTGGGTTATTAGAAATATAATTGGTGGTAGGAGATGTTTGTTAGAATTTCCTGAAAAATACATTTTATTAGAAATTAAACAAATATATATAATCACTAAAGCATGCTTGCCCCAGCGCCCAAGACGTCTTTAAACAAAGTTGATTGTAAGCATCTTCTTGGTTCTTTCGGTAAAGTCATGTAGAAGGGAAATAATAAAATAATAAAAATTAAACATAATAAAATACAATTTTCACGACGTTTCGGCCACAACGCAAGCAGCCGTCCTCAGGTGAAGGACAGGGCTGTCGGAAAGACAGCGTCTGAATGAACACCACCAAGCTGACGCTGTCTTTCCGACAGACCTGTTCTTCACCTGAGGACGGCTGCTTGCGTTGTGGCCGAAACGTCGTGAGAATTGTATTTTATTATGTTTAATTTTTATTATTTTATTATTTCCCTTCTACGTGAATTTACCGAAAGAACCAAGAAGATGAATCCCTGCAGTCACGAAAGCTTTAAATCGAAATTTGATTGTGAACATTTGAGCAGTCTGTTGATTAATTTAAATCCACGTTTCTGTTTTCACCGGGACAAGCAGTACAGGGGCAGAGTACGTACTGCCCCTTTGCCCCTTTCTGCTTAACCCCGTACGTGAGACAGGAGGTTTTAAAGCAGTTCAGGTCACAGTGTCTTCGCGCTCTATCGGTTAACCTGAGCTCGCGGTGAAAATTCGTGAAGATTCTCTGGCAGTAAAGTCACGTAGATAAAAAATGAAATAAATAAAAAGAAAACAATAAAAAGCATTATTTTTATTAATTTCATTTTTTACCTACGTGACTTTACCGAAAGAACTAAGAGTATGAATCCTTGCAGTCACGAAAGCTTCAAATCTAGAATTCTCTGGCAGGTGCCAGTTTTCCCGCATAGGATGGCCTCTATTACAGACTGCTGTATTAATAATGCAGTAGAGCGATAATGGGTGAAGCAGTGGCACAGTGGTCAGTGCACCTCGCTATGAACCCGACGATCCGGCTTCATTACTTGACCACGGCAAACACCAGTCGTGAATACACTCTCAATCGGTCCTGGACTCAACAGCCCTATTCACCATCCGGCATTGACCACCGTGGTGGGGTATGGTCAAACAACCAGCCATGACTGACATCATGTGAAAGGCATTCATCCAACAGTGGATTAATAAAGATCTGTAAAATCATCTTCTTGGTTCTTTCGGTAAAGTCACGTAGAAGGGAAGTAATAAAATAATAAAAATAAAACATAATAAAATAATTCTCACGACGTTTCGGCCACGACTCTGTCTTCTCGACAGACCTGTTCTTCACCTGAGGACGGCTGTTTGCGTTGTGGCCGAAACGTCGTGAGAATTATTTTATTATGTTTTATTTTTATTATTTTATTACTTCCCTTCTACGTGACTTTACCGAAAGAACCAAGAAGATGAATCCCTGCAGTCACGAAAGCTCTAAATCGAGATCTGTAAAATGTATGATGTTTAATAATCTCGACTGAAGAGAAACTGATGCGACTGCGTGTTTTATAGCACACAGCCTTTTAGGTCGCCATGCATATCAATAAAAACGTGTATTTTAAATTCTAAATTAATTCTGTCGACATCGGAGAGAGGTGTTGTCGTCTCGAGAGACAGACGTTCGAGGAGGAAGTCACGTGCCAGCACAGTTTGCTTGCCCAGCCAATTAATTCAGCATCGCGTTCACATATTCATCAGCGGCGGTATGGAAATTTCGATTTAAAGCTTTCGTGACTGCAGGGATTCATCTTCTTGGTTCTTTCGGTAAAGTCACGTAGAATGTAAATAATAAAATAATAAAAATAAAACATAATAAAATAATTCTCACGACGTTTCGGCCACAACGCAACCAGCGTTGTGGCCGAAACGTCGTGAGAATTATTTCATCATGTTTTATTTTTATTATTTTATTATTTCCATTCTACGTGACTTTACCGAAAGAACCAAGAGGTATGGACATTGTCAACCAAGCTCACAGCCCTGGCCATTGCGTGCGACACGAAGACCTAATTCGCTATCACGGATCGGTCGTCTTCTTGATGGCTAGACTAGAAAAATGTGTCCGTCATGGTGAGTGTGCGTGTGTGGTGTCTCCTGTTGTTCCGCTGGAGATTTGTATTTTTGCATTTCAAGCAGCAGGCAAGAAGGGTCACGTGGCGTGCCGGTAATATCTTCCATTTGCTGGGCCAGCGGTAATCTGCAAAGACAGTTATTTCCTTTTTATAAATATTTCATTTGTTTTTATGCTTGCTATTACGGTTTAGTGAAAAATACAATTTGCTTGGTTTCCCTGTATTTAAGCGTGATCACCACCACCGTTTCCGATTGCCATTGCAGACACGCAGCACCAAGCCAGCAGGGGTAACGATACGTAGTTGTTAACAATAGCGACACTGATTCACTTTCCAGGACATAAATGGATGGGGTTAGGATTATTATTTTTAGATTCAGCATTTTTATGACAGATGTATTTTACTCCACATGTTCAGATTTTAATATACTATTAAATATGAATAACTTTCCTTTGTGTGTACTGCATTTAATCGTTGAAATTTTTTTAAATATAAATAATGTAATTTAAAAAAATATATAGTAACGTTAATTTTCATATTGTTGTAGATCAAGCAACGGTAACGTCATAGAATATCAAAACAAAGTCAGGTGACGGAACCTTTGACAGGAGGGGCACACACGTGACACCGCAAAAGTGCTGTCGCTTCCTGTGATGTCAAGTTTTTGTACGCGCTTCAGATAGTATTATTCACAAACTGATGTTAGACGTGGGCAAGGAACGAACTTGAATCTCGCTGGGTTCATAGCGCGCAGAGCTCTTTACAAGTGCGCCACATCTTGTGGCTCAAACCAAAACGTGCGTTTGTGCAGATCATCCGAACGTTCGCATCTAGGTCCGGTTTTCAAATGTTTGGATGGACTCTTACTCTGTGATGCTAAAAGACCACGAGGTCGAGTGCAACTTGCGCATAGCCATTCACAGCAGTCCCTTCTACCTCCTCCTCCTCCAGCAACGGACGCTCACTTCAGGCTGAGCTGACCCGAGCGAGGTACATTTTCAACGGCTATGAAGGAGGCAAGTTTGAGAGAGCCCATCACCAAAATGAACGTATTTCAGGTGGAGTTTTACCTGGGCCTTAAATCGCTCATTTCTGCTTCGGAGATCTTCGTGGAGGTACTCAAGGAATGCTCATATTGGGCTGTTTTTTTTTTAAAAAAGACGTCTCAATTCCAATCCACAGACTGTTACCCAATTGAGAACACATTGTACGAGTCATTACATAACTTTTATTTCACGTATAGCCTTCCATTGATTTTATATGCTGGCTTCAGTGTATTTTCTCCCCCCAACGTTTTATTCGTCAGGGCTGTCAGTCATTTGCGGTTTCAATTGAAAGAGACTCAACGCTCAAGCCGTTATTTATCACAATTTTAGGAGCTAAATCACTTTTTTTTTAATCTGGAAACAGGTGTTTTTTTAATGAAATAAATCTCTACACTCAGGGTAAAAGCAAAAGACACTTTTCAGTTATTCTTTTCTATTTTTATATTTTTGGCCTACATTTAGAGACGAGCCCATTAAATGGCAACAGGCAAAATTATTGGCTCGTGGGCACCATTTTAAAATGCTACGCTTCAAGGCTCAACTTTGAGCACTGCAAAGCACTAATGTAAGGCATTACAGGACCACCACTTATAAATTTAGAGGGAAAAAAAACTGGAGACTTGTTACGAAAACTGCACTGGGTCGGTAATTACTGCTCTTGATGTGCATGCGACAGATTATTCAGAGGATTGAACAAGTAGAGTGATGGAAAACATGAACTTGGGATCTTCTGCTTCTTCTGTGATCACGCCTGGATAGATGAAAACATCCACATGGGCTACTTGCGAACAACCTTCCAGATTCACACACAACAGAAAATTTTACTTTGATTTTGTTAATTTGTTTGTCATTCCCTAAGGCGAGAGGAGGAGCTTGCGATCAAATATGCGCTGTTCTCGGCCACCGCAAACCATTCGTTTCTGAAACCACACATCCCCAGAGCAATGCCCACGCTGATAACGAAAATACCAAAAAAAATCACGAGATAATTTATCTACAGTGAATAAGGTACGTGTGTATGTATGTATGCAGAACTTCTATGTAGCCAACCGTGATAATCGGAGGTGCGGGGGAAGGACAACAAACTAAAACGCAAAAAGTAGCTGTAAGGAAATTAGTTTTCAATCTACATTTATACTGCTGGGTGGACAGAGGTGGTGGAAAGGGATTTTAAAAAAACAAAAAAAACATGGCATTATCAACATCATCGTTTCAACTGCCATGCTGTACCAAAGAAATTGAGTTTTCAACCTAGATTTAAAAGTGCATAACTCCAGTGATTTCCTAACATCGGAAGGAAGAGAGCGTTCCAGACGGCCGCAGAAGCGCATCTGAAAGTGCACCATGCAGTGACCGTCTTTGTTCGATGGTTAGCCAAAAGCCGCTGCTGCTGCGAGGATAAGATGTAACAATAATGGACGGTGGCCATTAACGCAAATACATCTCACGTACATTAACCATGAGCTGAAATCGTTGGATTGAATCAATAATGAAGTAACTGATTCGGAGAAAATTTTTTTTTATTTATGATAATTCATGGAAATTGCACAAATCTCAATTAGAAACATATGTCCACCACAATAAACCGGATGGCTCTCTAAAAAAAAGAATCAGGAAATGTTGCCATTGTCAAATGATTAGCAATCCATTGATGATGATGTTCTTTTAATTATACAAATGGTTGTTGTTGTTGTTGTCAGCGTGTACTGCTGGTCAGAGGCCTCCCCCATTCGCATCCTCTCCTGATTTGCTCCGTCTCCAGTCGCGGCCTCCCAACTCTGCGACCTCCTCTCGTCACGGCCGACCTCTCAGCTCTCTGCCTCTGCTATCTCTTCCCTTATATGTGGATGTACACAGCGCCGTATTCCAAAAAGGCGCTTTACAACAATTACACACTTTTTTTACCTAGGCCGTAGCCATGGAGTCAACATTGGGGTGGGACCAAAATTTGAAAACTCATTTCCTGCCTAAAATATTTAGAAAATGCACTAACACATAGGATGAACTTTTTATTATTTTTTTACAATGTCTAATAGTGTATTGTATTACATTGCTCTGTTTTTTATTTTTTATTTTTCTTGTTTCATGGTATGTAATGGCAGAGATTAGGGATTCATAAAATACAACCATAACTACAATCACAAAAACAGAAATCTATTTTATAGCAAAATATTGGGGGGGGGGGGAGGGGACATTTTGAGCATATTTGAATATATAAATATATACTAAATATGACTGTTTTTTGGTATCAAAAGTGGTGGTGGTGGTGTAGTTACGGTGCCCGTTAGGAGAACTGGTGGGGGTGGTTAAGGCAGGGGGCTGAGGTTGGCCTGGCCAAGGCTAGGGGGGTGGGGGCAGGGAGTAGCAAGGATGGGCTAGGGGAGACGAGGTTGGGATCTTTTTAAAGGGAGGGACGGAAGCTGGTGAGCGAAGATAATTGTTTTACGCGATTCTTTTGACCGACTCTTTAGGTCTCCGCTCCATAGTAAAGGCTGTCACTCGTCTCTCGTCAGCTATTCTAAAATAACGTCTCCTACCCAATTCCACTTTGATTTCACTTGGAATCCTTTTTTTTGTAATTACTCGCACTGATGACCGGACAGTTGCAGGTATCAAACCTTGGTTAGCTTCATCTTCTTGGTTCTTTCGGTAAAGTCACGTAGAAGGGAAATAACAAAATAATAAAAATTAAACATCATCGCTCCCTACTTATCATTTACCCCATCAGACCAAGTCATTATTCATTAGTGCGGTACAGTGCCATTTAAGCACATGTTTTATTTTTTTATTATTTCCCTTCTACGTGACTTTACCGAAAGAACCAAGAAGATGAATCCATGCAGTCGCGAAAGCTTTAAATCAAACCTTGGCTGGCTTGTGAAATCACGTAAAAAATCACGTAACAAAAACATGGCAGGTTTCTAAAAATTTGGTTAGCAATTTTCAAAAAATAATATTTTGACCAGTCATGAAGAGAATTTGGTTAATTTTAAAACCATTTATGCCTTATCATGGCTCCCTACTTATCATGTACCCCAACAGGCCAAGTCATTATTCATTAGTGCGGTACAGTGCCATTTAAGCACATGTGTGGGTGCGTCCTTGCTATGCGCGATCACTAAAGTATACGTGTGTGTGTGCGCGTGCTTGAGTATTAGCAGATGTTTTAATTATTTACGTACCCCTTTGAATGATTTATTCATATCTGCATGCAGTGCTTTTATAGCTGCTTTAAGCTGTATATTTCAAAACAGCACAGTGCTATTGCAAGCCAATGTAAATAGTTCCATTAAAAACACAGATCGCTTAGAATTGTACAATAAAAAAATATCTAGATAAGAGTTCGTGGAAACCAAAACACAATTTAAAAAAAATCACACACAAATGTAACCCATTGTGCCCAGCAGAAAAATGTGTTGCTATTGCAGCGTCAATTTTTATTTCGACATTGAGAACAACATGCGTGAGACGTGTCTCTTTTCACCACCTCAACCGCGGTGTCCCCTCCCTCTCTCGCTCTCCTAATCGCTCCGCGTTCATCCTTCCTCCATCTCTTGCACATCATGCCCCCACCGTTCACGGCAAAGCATTCGGCAAAATTGAATCTTATTGTAGATTATGGGGAATCCTCTTCGCACATACGCAATAAACAATAAACGGAAGTGAAAGCATGCCGTTTACAAAAAAGAAATGGGAATAAAGCCACGATGGCTGTACGGGGCGGGAATTGATAGCGATTGACTGGACACACCTCGATATTTTGCCGCAGAACAAACAAGAGGGTCCGCTCATCGTCTCGTTGCAAGGCGCTTATTTCGCCACTAGGCGGATGGAAGAACATTTCGATATTTTTTTCCCGTAAAGCCACGATTTGGGCACGGAGGTCATGGTGGTCACAAAATTCCTGAATTCGAATGAAGTCCGTGAAATCTTGGAATTGGTTGTAGAAAACTCTCGATCGGGCACTTCCCTTATTTCCTTTAAAACATTGCGTACGTCACACGCTGTGCATCCAGCGGGAGAGATCTAGATTAGGGCTCGTCACTAAGTTTACCAGTTTACAATTTGTACGGTTATGTTATCAGTTTTTATTTAAGTAAAAATGAACGTGTTACTTTTTTAAACGATATGTCTATTTTAAATGCAAGGCAGGGCCCCGATCATAACCCGAGACCTCCCATTGAATTATTGATTGTTTTACCCGCATAATCTCGGCTGGGAAGTTTACCAAAAGTGACCGTGATAAAATTATAGCCCTGGCTTTGAGGCATCACCGCGTGGAGCCAGTCTCACGTGCCGTGTCCTCACCAAGTTCACACGAAGGACAACAATGACATTTAGATTTAAAGCTTTCGTGACTGCAGGAATTCATCTTCTTGGTTCTTTCGGTAAAAGTCACGTACAATGTAAATAATAAAATAATAAAAATAAAACATAATACAATTATTCTCACGACGTTTCGGCCACAACGCAAGCAGTCGTCCTCAGGTGAAGAACAGGTCTGTCGAGAAGACAGAGTCTGAATGACACAACCCAGGCTTGGAGCGTCTATTTAAGCTGGGAGGGAGAGGAAGAGCGCCTTGACAAAATAATTTTCATATCAAGAGGAATTTTAGCATATTTATGGGAAATCTAGTACTAGTAGTACTAATCGCATATCTGTATTTACACCGAGGCAGTACGTTGCACGGCCTCCGTTCTGAGTGGCAACAGGTCACCCACCTGAGTCTCTCACTTGGTCCTCTCTCTCTCTCTGTCAAATCGACACTTGCGTCAATACGCGATGCATGCCGCTCGGTGCAGGTGGAACGCCCCGAACCACGCGAAGGAAGCGCGCTCGCTGACGTACGAAAGATGGATTATCCCCACGCTTCCCTCGGCTGCTCACGATGTTGGCGCCACAGCAGCCTGTAAAATGACCTGGTTTTTGCATGGTGGTCACCCACCTAAAGCAATATCCAAGCTCAAAGCCTGCTTAGCTTCAGGAGATCTGATGAAATGGGGCAGAATTCTGTGCGGTGAGGTCTATGAACATATCGTTCGTTCGAGGATTGGGCTTCTTAGCCATCAACGAAAGCACCGGCGACACACGGGTCAACAAAGTTGGGAGGAGTCGGCATCGCATAATATGGACAGCGACAATACAACTAAAATAATTGGGGGGGGGGGGGGGGAAACACGCGTAAGCTTCAGAATACAAATCTGTCTTTCGAGTGCCGGAAATGGTAACAGTGGCACCAGGACGGGTGCAAAAAATGGTAAACCTCACGTTCCCCATTCCCAGGCGGTAAGTCGCAAAATAATATCCAGACTTGGGATGCCCATTGGTGAACAGATACCATGGGACCCGAAATCGATGGTGCGCACAGCATTCACGTTTGCAATAAAACACAACCGGTACTGTACCGCTTATAAAGTATGCTCATTACATTTGATATGATCTGCCAGAGTGAATGGCTGAAAAGCACATTTATTTAATGGCACGGAACACTTTAATTGCTGCTCTATTGCATTAACAACAATGGGCTTTATTACATAACTTGTTTGCCCGTCCTAGGACGGAAGCTGTAATATTTCCCAAATATTTGAGCAAAGTATGATTGTATCTTGTGTAAAATTAATGGCAGTGAATCTTGCACGAAACTATGTCATCAAACACTTCACTTCATGTCACTGTAACACTTTATATAACGGACCTTCAATTTGTACAAATTCACTGCTCTGATACTTTATTCTCTTCTGCTTTCAGTCGCTGGGGTTGAAATGAATTGGAATTCGATACAATATCTGGAAAATCACCGAGAAATGTCTATTTTACCATAATGTAGAAGCATCAATTAGACTTACCTTTTGTATCAAGTGCTGAAGAAATAAATGAAGACACAAAATCCACTTTGTTGCTGCGTATAATTATTTATTAGATTCACTTTCAATAAAGAAACGTCAAACTTAAAGCGAATTTGTGAAAGAAAAAAAATATTTCCGCTTGACCTGCGTGAGTGTAAAAATCATGAATATTAATGAGGGTGGGGGGGTGCGGCATGTGGAGTGACGTCACACGCGTTACACACAAACAGACATTCTTGGCTCATTATAGTAGTAATTCTGCTGGGAACAAATAGGCTGTTGACCTTTCAGTCCACAGGCCTATCTAGGATTACCAATGAAATATTTTGATCCTGAAAGAGCTCATCAAAAAACAGAAGAAAAAAAACAGTTGTGTTGGCAGTGGTGCACAGGGCACTAATAACAAAAACTCGCATTTCCTAATAACACTGCCCTAAAAAAAAGCTAAATATATATAACAGGCAATGTTTTAGGCAATGGACCTTCACGTTCTCTCTGCTTTGAAGAGAGGCCGTCTATATGTGGTTGCTTGTTAGGGCTTTGTTTTTGATGAATATATTCGGCGTTGCGCTTTTTTCTTCTGTGCACGTATGCTCGAGTTAAGCACAGACATGTTTGTGGTATGTGGCTCGGCAGCAAAACCATCCTCCGGGCGAAAGGTCGGGAAGATCAACATTTAAAAATAAACAATTTAAAAATAGAAACACACTTCGCATGTATGCTCCCTTGGAAGATTCAAATAACCCACTTAAAATATTGCATTGTTGGGGAAAAAAGTAAGGAACATTTTGTATGGATCAGCTGAACTCGATATGAAGTTGTTTTTTGTGCACAGACGCTAGGAATGTTGTGGCAGGAAAAGATAAGCAATGCAGAAGTCCAGAAGAGAACATTGCAAGTAAGTGTCGTAGATATGATAAGGCAAATGAGGATTGCAAATTGGGACAGCTGATGGAGGTGCTGGTTACCAAGATAGACATTGGAATGGTCTCCTCGAGTCTGGTGACCAATTGGGATGGCCCAAAAACCAGAAATGTTGGGATACTACTCGGACAGATCTTGAAGGTTGCATCTCCACCGTGTAAAAGACTGCGGGGACCTGGGAGAGGATGGAAAGCATTGGCGAGGTGTGGTGAAAAATCAACGTCTTTGACCATGATAACATGCTGATGTTGATATTTTTGACTGTAACCAAGCTGGAAAACCAGTCCATATTAGGCAGCCCCGGTTTTGCTCAGAGCGTGGACTAACACGAAGAGGTGTGGATGGACAGATGCACCTATGTCCTTGTTCACATGTGCTCATGCAATTTCGTTGGCATGCAATAAATTGAGTATACAGTATGAAATAGTTTACGTACATTTGTTTAAGCATTGGACAGTTCCACGATTTCGAACATATATATCCTACACTTTAAAGATGTTTGTAAGCGTTAGCATAATCACGAAGTGGTTTCCACCAATCAGGACTGTAATTCGCACTGGAGATTATTGTCTATTCTCTTTGAAAAAGGGGAAAACGTTCGTAATACGTCAAAGTGTGGCATGCGCTCTGGTGACGTAGTCATCCACGCTCTGGTGACGTAGTCATCCACGCTCTGGTGACGTAGTCATCCACGCTCTGGTGACGTAGTCATCCACGCTCTGGTGACGTAGTCATCCACGCTCTGGTGACGTAGTCATCCACGCTCTGGTGACGTAGTCATCCACGCTCTGGTGACGTAGTCATCCACGCTCTGGTGACGTAGTCATCCACGCTCTGGTGACGTAGTCATCCACGCTCTGGTGACGTAGTCATCCACGCTGGAAGTGATGGCGCAAGCAATAGTGTATTTCTCAAGCCAGTTTCATTCCAGTTTCATTCATTTGGTATAGCCCTGTGAGCCGTTCGGCTCTTGAATCGGGTGCAACCGCAACAAACAAAAAACAAAAACATGAACAAGAAAACATCTGTAAGTGACTATATGCAGTGGAGGATACAAGGGGGGGCGATGCAAGTGATCGGCCCCCCACCCTCCATTGAGACTCAGGAAATTGGTATTTCATGGATAATTGCAAGAGAAAATGCATTGAATGTTTTTTTTTAATGAATGTTAAACCCTATTTTAAAAGCTTGATATTTCAGGACTGCCAACCCCCTTGTGGAGTTTCTATATTTGCCCGGGTAAAGGTGTTCCACCTTGTTTTGGAGAATGGTCCTGGAAAATGTCACAAATAACTTAAAAATAGTTCTGTATACAACAGTAAGGTGACATTTTAGTTATTTTGCATTTCACCCAAACCGAAATTATTTCATCTTTAACAGTTGGAATAAGACATGAAATTACAAAATCAAATATCAAGTGATTTAAGGCATACACACATCCCAGACACCACCAAACACCCATCATCACACACACCAGCACCACACCAACCAGCACACAACCACAACACCTCACCACAACCATCCACAACGCAGCTCATCGTACCCCGCACCTCCCTGTGTGCAATCCCCCATGCCTCTAGTTGCGCCCCGATGGCCACGTGCACCCACTTGACTTATTCCATTGATCTTCTTGGTTCTTTCGGTAAAGTCACGTAGAAGGGAAGTAATAAAATAATAAAAAATAAAACATAATAAAATAATTCTCACGACGTTTCGGCCACAACGCAAGCAGCCGTCCTCGGCGTCTTTCAGACGCTGTCTCCCCGACAGACCTGGTCTTCATCTGAGGACGGCTGCTTGCGTTGTGGCCGAAACGTCGTGAGAATTATTTTATTATGTTTTATTTTTATTATTTTATTACTTCCCTTCTACGTGACTTTACCGAAAGAACCAATACGATGAATCCCTGCAGTCACGAAAGCTTTAAATCGAAATTTATTCGATTGACTCATTCCAAGACCCAAGCTATAAGTGTTTTGATACTTGAATTGTCTTTGTACCGTTTGCCCCGTGGCATTCTCTGGTCTGACACTGGTGGTGACACTAGGCCATGAAGAGGGCTGTAGCCGGTGTAGGCCAATCCGTTTCAAAGGTAATGCATCATATATAATTATCAGAGCATGTTTATTTTCATGTTCATCACAAGTACTCGTGGTGATTGCCGGCTTGATGCCTTGCAACAGGTTTATATTTGGTGTTTGAACATCTTAACACAACTGTTTTATTTCCAGAAAGGGTCAAACCTATTCTTTTTTTTTCCTCATCATCTTGGATACTGGTAAAAAAAAGTTCCATAAATGCCACATTTTCTAACCCTATAGATAACGACCTCTAAAATAAAACCTCATATGTATTAACAGAATGCTTTAGATTTTGACTGTGAGGTTGCTTAATTTACGTCCCATTTTACAACATTTGACAAAAAACGACGCCTATATTTAAACTTTTTTTTTACCAGCCTACACGTTTTTTTTCCGTGATCGGTTTTCTTGTCACTGTACACGTTTGTACTACACAGTTGTGGACATTGGCATTGGTAAACTGTGTGGTAGGTTTCCTAGTGATTTTTTGTGTGCAAAAACATTATAATGTCATAAGACAGGTGGATGGACAGATTTATTTCCCAGGCATTGCATGAAATAACCTATTGGCTCTAAGAGAAAAAAAAAACATGGGAATATATATTGAATATTCTGGTCTTTCACATCTTCTACATTCATACTGAAATACTATTGTGAATATATTTACTGAGAAAGTGGTACGACTTTTTTTACGTGAGTTCATCAAAAATTGTCTTTCCGTCCGTTAGGTTTATTATCACGACTATCCCTCATTAAGCAACCCGTACAAGTCTCCTCGCTCAGTAGGTCATAATGTGCAGGGCATGCTCCAAATTATGTAGAAAACACTGAGACTGCATTTTTTTTTTATCGCAGCCAATCACACTAAATGTTGTGCGTTGTACATCGCAACGAAGCAAGTCTGCCAACGACTGACAATTTTTATAGAAACGTGCAATGCGCTTTGGCTACGAACCATTCTTGGAGGTCTAGATTTGAAGCTTTCGTGACTGCAAGGATTCATATTCTTAGGTTTTTTCGGTAAAGTCACGTAGGTAAAACATTACAATTAATAAAAGTAACAGGTTGAGTCACAAACCGTACCTCTCCATAACAAAGGCTTACCCTCTTAAGCCTCACCTTACCATATTAATAAAGAGTGTGCTGTACTTGGCCCTTACCCCACCCCCTTCTCCAACCATTATATAAACGGAGTGGTAGCTCCTGCAATCTCTCATTTACTTGATACAGCTGTCGTGGCTGTGACGGTTCCATCTGAAGATGGAAGCTTGTGTTGCCTCCGAAACGTCGTGATTTTTATTTTACTTTTATTAATTTTAATGTTTTACCTACGTGACTTTACCGAAAAAACCTAAGAACATTCTTGGAGGCTCATTGCATTGGGTCTGACGACAACCAGGCGAATGCCCCCTTGCAATTCTTGCCGGTCATATCCCCGGTAACGACATTTGTCGTCGTGGCACAGGTCACGTGTCTTAATAAATTCCATCTAAAGAATAATATAAAATCGAACAATATTCAACTTGGAAGAAGAATTTATAAAGTAACTGGGCTCTGCCTAGACACGTCTAAACTCCATCTGAATGAAAGAGTAAGCTATAGGCTCACAGTACCTTCCACCAATTATTTATGGGTTTGAATCTAGACAGGAACTCGTGAGTAAACTGGATTATGAGATGCTGTGAGTTGGTGGTCTCAGTCCGGTCACCATTTACTTCACGTAAAAAATGTAATTTTGGAAAATTCCATTTGTTTATTAAAAGATTGGTATGGCTGCCAGGTGATGAAATTATCTAAAGTAGGGTAAGGTGTTCAAGTGCAGTGTGGCTCAGAGGTCACTTAGGAGGGATCTAAGAAACACTTCTGTCACATTTCCCCCCATCGTCCGTTCTCTCCCACTTGTGGTGACGCACCGCTCTGCGAGAGTTGCGGACGGACAACTTCACCTCATGACATGACACCGATGACAAAATCGGAATAAAAAAAAATGGGGAAAGAAAAAAAACGTGTAATAAAAAAGACCGAGTATCTGCATTTTATCTACCCAGCATCTAATTTGCCACACGAAGAAGACTTGCACGTGCAGACCATGGCGTCAGCAACTTGTTCAAAGATTAAACTCAGCCCAGAGAGTCTTGGCCCGCTCTTATTTCTGGCAGTGCAGACGAAAGCGTAATATTTCACTCGATATGGAGTCGTGTGGATGTTCGCTCAGTGCGGTCCAAATGCGTCGCCCAGCAGGAAATCACTGCTGGGGCCTCTCCTGGCCATCTTTGAGCCGTGCCAACGCAGCCCTGAGAGGTCCTCTTGTGACTTGGCCTGGAAAACAGCTGGCGCCTCCAAGCCCTCCGTGCTGCTGCTTGCTACCTCGACTTCCCCTGATTTGTGGAGAGCGCTCCTGCTTGAGACGTGAGCAATAGACGTCCTTGAAACTTCATCCTCCATGGCCTTAAGACATTTAAAAAAAAATCCTGCCAAGTGCCCAACCACCCCCCCACCCTACCACACCACCCCTTACTCACTCTTGCTTGCAGTCACCCCTGGTTGCACCGCAAGACTTTCCATTAGCTGCAGACCTCCAGGCTGGTGGCTGTGATTGCTTGTGGATTGTGGCAGGCCCGGGTACTTTTATTTTGGCCCAGCAAACAACTTTTTCAGTCACCCGTGTCCGTTTTCGCAAACGCATTTTGTCCAGTCTCTCACTCACCCCAACCAACGGAGCCCGTGGGTTCGTTTATTCAGCTGGACGCCTCTTTCTTCATCCGTCTTACTGTCCAATTTTCTGTGAGGCCGACTGCCTAAGCCACAACTCTCTGTGTTTTTGCTGGCATCTTTCTCTGTATGAATATATATCAAATGTCATCCTCGTACCCTCCATCTCCTCAATTGTCTCTTCACATAGCTATATACCCTGCTATTTATCAGGCTGCTGGTCACATGAAAGTCCCATAGTAAGGGCTCTGCCTGTCCAAAATGTGATTTACGCACCTGTGCTTTGGAGGAAACGAGACCCATGGGCATCTAATTTTATCAATTTCTGACAAGCATTTTATTTTAAACCTACGTGACTTTACTGAAATAACCAAAGAGTAAGCATTAGCAAAACATTTTGTCTGTCCCGTTATTTTTCATTTAATGATATTTTCTTTTGAATTTATTGCACATCTTTTTTATTTTAAAAAGCATTGCTATCATCATCAGAAGCCACGATGAATCCACTGTTGGATTAAGGCCTCTCAAGACGATGCCATCCGTCGGGGTCTTTGCGATGGAACAATCCACCCAGCAACCTGCACACGAGCCGATTTCAGACCGCCATCGCCATTTGTGCTCTTGGGTTCGCGCCTTTGGCTGCCATTCCACCGTCAGTCTCGACCCCTGGCCGTCATCTCTTCAAGTAATGCCGAAGCAAATTGACCGTTCCTAACAAATCACTTTGGCTCTCCATCCCACGTGTATCCTCCATCAGTCTCGCACTGCAATTCCCAGCATGCATCATTCCACGCTTCTTTGGGTACTTCTCAGCTTGCGTTTCACTTCCCTTGCCAGTTTCCATGTTTCGAATCGATGTGTCGTAGCAGGTGATACTGTGCCTATCAAACCCCTTCTGCCGTAGGCACATTGGTACGTTGCTCTTCATTACGAAATCGCATTTAAAACAAATTCAATTTAGCCTGTAAATGGTCAAAGTTTTAAAGCTATATAAATCAAGCTGGAAATAAATTCGCATGATTTAAATTGAAGACCGCTTGCCAACTGCGGCTGAGACGTGCTCTATAATGAAGGGTGAAAGGTGCTGCTCGAGCCACTGTTGCCAAAAGGGGTCTCCACTACGGAGGAAGTTTAAGAGAGAGGCCTTAAGAGCATTGGCCTTAAGAGTATTTGACCTATTCTTAGACGCTGGCCAAACGTCCTCGTAAGAAGGAGAGGTGTGAGCAGCCACACTCCACCCCACCAAACGCGACCAGCAGACCAACGTACTGTGGCAAGCTCACGTGCACGTACGTACGTTGAACTTCTTTCGCACCGTACCTAGCCAACCGTGATAATCGGAGGTGCGGGGGAAGGACAACAAACTAAAACGCAAAACGCAGCTGTAAGGAAATGAGTTTTCAATCAACATTTATACTGCTCGGTGGACAGAGGTGGTGGAAAGGGATTTAAAACAAACAAACAAAAACCTTGCATTATCAACATCATCGTTTCAACTGCCATGCTGGGAAATTGAATCAAAACGGCGAGCACTGCATTTCAGTATTCTAACCATTATTCCACGGCAGCATCCGTATGTTACAACAAGGGACAAATAGTCAGTCGCCGGCTGCATGCAGATTATAGCTTTAGCCGAAGTTTACCTTCCTTTTGGGACGTACATACTTTGACAGATGATTGCAATAACAATAGAGCCTTTACTGCCGCGTGCCACTTCATTCATAAGTAATGTTCCGATATTCATCTTGCCCAAGAATTATCATGTTCGGTTTGAACTTATAAAAAAAAAGTTCTACTCGGAGCAAACAAAGCACACTTACTTTTTTACGTAACTTGTAGAACAACGTGTTGGGTAGTGATACAAAAAATTAATTAATAAGACAGAATTTGTTGTTTCGTCAGGAGCCAGATACATTCTCATTGACACAGCCATACATATATACATTCTAGATTTGAAGCTTTCGTGACTGCAAGGATTCATATTCTTAGATTTCTTTTCGGTAAAGTCACGTAGGTAAAAAATTAAAATTAATAAAAGTAAAAATCTGTTGCCTCCGAAACGTCGTGATTTTTATTTTATTTTTATTTTACTTTTATTAATTTACATTTTTTTACCTACGTGACTTACCGAAAAAAACCGGTGAGAGAGGCCTGCTGCTCAACACACCCATGCTGGTGAGAAGATGGCGCTGATGATGGTAGCCTCAGCCAGTCGGTGGGCCCTGTTGTGTCTTGTTTTGTCTGTTAATTCAGTGTTCTGCCAAGATTTTCGGAGTTCTCTGACAAGAGACGAACTTCTTAACATCAGGGAAACAACTCCTGTGGACTTATTGCCCACTTTTCTGCTTCCAGCGGCAGACTTAGTGGGCATTCTAGTCACAACCACGCAAGGCTTTACTCAAGCAGCAAAACGACGCCGAAGGGGTAAACGGTCGGGGGCTCTAGTACGGCTACGCAGACGCGGGATCCGAACAGTGCTTCCGAGCTTTTTCCTCTCCAACGTACGTTCACTATGTAACAAAATGGACGAACTTCAGCTACTGATGGTGAAAAACAGAGACTTTATTTTATCTTCTATTTTATGCTTCACAGAGACATGGCTGTGTGATTTGATCCCAGACACTGCGTTACGACTGGCAGGCTTCCAACTCGTAAGATCGGATCGGGACATAGCACTCTCCGACAAGACGAAAGGCGGTGGTATATGTTTTTACATTAATAGTGGCTGGTGTGTAGATGTCACAGTGATTCTGAAACATTGTTCTCCGTTCCTTGAATCATTTTTTTATAAACTGTAAACCTTTCTACTCGCCTCGCGAGTTCGCGTCGTTCATTTTGGTCGGAGTATATTTGCCGCCGGGACCTCAGGTTAAAGAGGCCCAACGCACGCTCGCCGACCAGGTTCTAAGTGTGGAGCGAGCAAATCCAGATTCGCTGGTTATCGTACTTGGCGACTTTAACAAAGGTAATCTCAGCCACGAACTCCCCAAATACAGACAATTCATTAAATGCCCTACCAGAGAAGGGAACACTCTGGATCACTGTTACACTACAGTCAGTAGAGCCTACCACGCCGTCCCCAGAGCAGCACTGGGACACTCTGACCATGTCATGGTCCACCTAATTCCTGCATACAGGCAGAAACTAAAGCTCTGTAAACCTGCTGTGAGGACATTTAAACAGTGGACTAGTGAGGCTATAGAGGAATTGCGGGCGTGCTTGGACTGTACTGACTGGGATATGTTCACGACTGCTACCAATAGTCTGGATGAACTCACAGAGGCTGTGACGTCGTACATCAGCTTCTTTGAGGACTGCTGTATTCCAACACGCACCAGGGTGAACTTCAACAACAACAAGCCCTGGTTCTCAGCAAAGCTCAGAAGGTTGAGGTTGGAGAAGGAGGAAGCGTTTAGGAGTGGGGATAGAGACAGATTCAAGGAGTTGAAGAACAGGTTTAGCAAGGCGGTGAGAGAGGCTAAACGATTGTAATCAGAGACTAAAACACCAGTTCTCTGCTAACGACTCTGCTTCTGTCTGGAGAGGGCTCAGGCAGATCACCAACTACAAGCCCAGAGGCCCCCACACCACTAACGACTCCCGCCTAGCCAACGACCTGAACGAGTTCTACTGCAGATTTGAAAGACAATTGGACTGTCCTGAACTACCCCTTCCCACCCAAGAGGCCCCTATCCCACCCCACACTACAGAGACAACTATCTCCATTCAGGAGGGAGAAGTTAAAAAACTTTTCAAGAGGCAGAACCCACACAAAGCAGCTGGGCCGGACTCTGTCTCTCCAGCCACCCTCAGGCACTGCGCGGACCAGCTGTCCCCAGTGTTCACCAACATCTTTAGCACCTCCATGGAGACATGTCATGTACCAGCCTGTCTCAAGTCCTCCATCATCATTCCAGTGCCCAAAAAGCCAAGGCCAACAGGATTAAATGATTACAGACCAATCGCCCTTACCTCCGTGGTAATGAAGTCTTTTGAGCGCCTGGTCGTGGCACACCTCAAAGCCATCACAGACCCTCTACTGGACCCCCTTCAGTTTGCCTACAGAGCCAACAGGTCTGTGGATGACGCAGTTAACATGGCCCTCCACTTCACCCTACAGCATCTGGACTCCGCAGCATCCTACGCCAGGATCCTGTTTGTGGACTTTAGCTCGGCTTTTAACACCATCATTCCTAGCCTGCTTCAGGACAAGCTCTCCCTGCTGAACGTGCCAGACTCCACCTGCAGATGGATCACAGACTTCCTGTCTGACAGGAAGCAGTGTGTCAAACTGGGATCACAAGTTTCTGCCTCCAGGTCAATCAGCACCGGATCTCCTCAGGGCTGCGTCCTTTCCCCTCTGCTATTCACCCTGTACACCAACAGCTGCACCTCCAGTCACCAGTCCGTCAAACTCGTGAAGTTTGCGGACGACACCACCCTCATTGGGCTCATCTCTGATGGGGATGAGTCTGACTATAGGAGGGAAGCTGACAGCCTGGTGACCTGGTGTAGCCAGAACAACCTGGAGCTGAATGCTCTTAAGACCGTGGAGATGGTTGTGGACTTCAGGAAGAATTCAGCCCACTCACCCCCATCACCCTGTGCGACTCCCCAGTCACCAATGTTGAGTCCTTCCGCTTCCTGGGCACTATTCTTTCCCAGGACCTCAAGTGGGAACTGAACATCAGCTCCCTTATCAAGAGAGCTCAACAGAGAATGTACTTCCTAAGGCAGCTGAAGAAATTTAATCTGCCAAAGACAATGATGGTGTGCTTCTATACAGCCATCATTGAGTCCATCCTCACCTCCTCCATCACCGTCTGGTACGCTGCTGCCACTGCCAAGGACAAGAGCAGACTGCAGCGTATCATCCGCACTGCTGAGAAGGTGATTGGCTGTAATCTACCAACCCTTGAGGACCTGCACACGTTGAGGACCCTGAGGCGAGCGAGGAAGATTGCGGACGATTCCTCGAACCCTGGATACTCTCTGTTCCAGCTACTCCCCTCCGGCAGAAGGCTGCGGTCCATCAAGACCAAAACCTCACGTCATGAAAACAGTTTTTTCCCATCCGCTGTTGGCCTCCTCAACAAGGCCAAGGGCTTAAAATGACTTTTACACTTAAAATGACTGCTACACTTACTATAACATTTTATCTACATAATTACACCTTTCCATACTTACAACGTGTAATCTTATTTGTATTTTTGTATTTTAAGATTGCTTAATACGGCTAATTAACATTTTACATTTCGCATTTTATAAGGTCTACTTATTCATAATTTTAAAGATTTTAGCCCTTTAGTATTACTTATACTTTATAACGTTAGTATAGTTAGAGTGTATACCTTTTATATAAGTTAAGATTCCTACTTGTTCAATGTATGCACCGTCCCGCCATAGTGAATTCCTTGTCTGTGCAAACTTACATGGCGATTAAAACCGTTTCTGATTCTGTTTCTGATTCTTTCTGATTCTGAACACGTCAGGCTGCAACCAGTGAGAGCCCGCACAGCCAAGTCTGAGTGTTGATCATAAGTCATTTCCAGACATGGTCTAGGTTCTCCAATCTATAAACGTGAAATAACAAAAAAGTGAAGCAGATGCTGAATAATTCAACGACCATTCTTCATGGCGCAATTCCCACTCGTCGAAAACGGCTCCGAAGAAAAATCCACAGCTTATCTTCATTTTATTCAACCAGTCGCGTGGATCCGGTGAGAATGGTGCAGCAATGCTGTCGTGCTGAGCGGGGCGTGTTTGGAGTTTTAACAATCGCAATTGAATATGAGAAAGAGTGCGGTACGGCACTCGTGACCTCCAAGAAAACTTGGATAGAGAGAGAAAAACTGCAACTACAAAGTCATGTTCGTGCTGCGATCCCCACACTGAACATCGGCCACGTGGCATTTAATTTCACATGTCACTGCGCATACCACACCCCCCCCCCCCGTGATCCCAGGGTTTCAGGAAACGTAAAACAAAAATCTAAGGAATGGAAGCAAATTAAAATATACACCACATTGTTTTTTGGGTCGAAATCGAGAGATATGCGGTTTAGTGGTTGCGCAGACTAAGATGTAAGTCATGCATTTTGCCGTCAACATAGCTAACAATAAACACCGATTTGACCAAGACCGCGGGTTCGCAACTTGAGAAATCGGGTCCGTGCCACGAGTGATAGAAGCCAATTAGGTTCAGTGTCACATGGATTCTGCATGGCAACGTGGACCGTGACTCTGCCCCACACGTTTGCAGGCAATGCCCCGGCACATTGTTGTGTAGGTCGCCAGCATTCTCTGCAATATGAAAGAATGGCGAGATACAGTGCAGGGTACACAAAACAAATCGCTCTCCCTCTCTCTCCTCGTCCCCACCAGGGAAATCAGTGCAAAACGAATGGATCTGCAACTTAAAATTGCTGCGACATCCCGCTGCACGAGTTGCCTGCAGCCGGGAATCCGTGTCACACTTCAAGAAACCGCGCCTCGGTCAGAGACACGGCTCGCTGCTCTGCAGAGCAATTCTGGCTTTTTATTTTTATTATTATTATGTAATAACGTTATCGTTAAAGAAAAAATATATCATCATCTTGAATGCGTGCGTTTTTTGTCTTGCGCCCAATTATGGTGGGGGAGCGGTGGCATAGTGGTTCACAACAACCTCGCTTTGATTGCTGGTCACGGCTGGATGTGCATTGGTGGTGAGCGATATCCGAAGCGGATTCTGGACCACCCTCAAATCTTCCTTAACTCACCACTGGACCAGCGCCTCCGTGACTGGACACGTCATTGGGAGGCCTTCATTCCACAGTGGATTGACGATATTCCAATTCTAGTGCTCCGGTTGTTAATTCATGAGATGAAGACATCTGCATTTAGAATTCAGTGAGCAGTGCACTGACATGTGTTCGTGAATAGACCTGGGAAGATGACACAGACCTAGCTCGGACATTACTTCGGTGTGCCACGATGGAGGGGCACTCCAATGATTAATAGATGCCTTTCATCGAGTGTTTTTTTCATGTCCATCAACCAAAAATAATCATGACATTTGTGTCTGCAGTCATTCGTAAACAGGGCGAGACCATGACCTCACTAACACGCGAGCATCCAGTTTCATCACAGGTGGTTGAAACCCAGATTGGAACTCTGTACACTAATACCTCGACATACGAAGTAGATGCGTTCCTGAAGCTTCCTTCGTATATTGAAACTTCGTATATCGAATAACTTATAACGTTAGTACTACGAGGATGCGTTCTCAGCCTTCGTAACCTACTGCATCGTGCACTTTCAGATGCCACTTCTGCGACCGTCTGGAACGCTTTTCCGATATTAGGAAGTTACTGGAGCTATGCACTTTTAAATCGTCTAGATTGAAAACTCATTTCTTTAGAACTGATTTTTGTGTTTAGTTTGTTGCCTTTTCATCGCACCTCCGATTAGCACGGTTGGCTACATACGGTGCGAAAGAAGTTCAACATACATGGTACCATAAACACAAAATAACTTGCCATTCATATTGTAAACAAAGCCAATTTTAATTGAAAAAAATATTATGTTATACTGTGCAGTATTAACATTTAAAACGTACATTAATAAAATAATCAGTGTTTTGTAAATATATATTCACACTCACAAGTGTCGTCTTTTGTGCAGTCATAAAGTTGCATTTTTCAAACACCATAGCGCCGTCCACAGCGCGTTACTGCGCACCGATTGGCCGAGACGATTGTAAACCAACCATCGCGAAGGGCGACGCTCAATAAACCTTTTCTTATTATAATACAATTCTTATTTATATAGCGCCGTAGATGGGCAATTGTATTGTTTATTTTTTAGGTATCATTTTACTTGATCTTTTACCATTAAAATAATGGTAATAAATCCAAAGTTCGTTATCCTGAATAGCGTATAACATTAGTAATTCGTATATCGACTATCCGCATGTCTCGGTATTGCTGCTGTGTCCTCAATGGTGCCGGATTATTGCTCTTATATGGGACTGGTTCTTGATCCACCCGGCCAGCTCTAGGTGAAACGTGCTTATAACAATGGACTTGCACCACATCAATTGTCATCTTTACACATGTATGGCACACAGGTGAGTTGTATGATGTCAAAGTCCCGTGTAAAACCAATTATTACTTATGAGAATTCATTAGAGACTCCATAGAAATTGAGAAAAACCCAAATAACGTCAAACGAGCCGATAGCTATAAACTAGGTTCTGCCTGGGAACGAATTATAAATAATGATCTTTGTGATGCAAAAATGTAATTGACCTATGAAATAACACTTAACTAAATTCATAATAACATAGCAAACCTCTTCAATAAACCCCTATGATCACATCCTGATTGTACTAGCCCCCATTGTGTTCATTTATCACTTAACCAAATCCATAATGACTAACCAACTCTTGTCATTTAGATGTGATCAATTGATAATGTATTATTATAATGTAATGTAATATAACAATTAAAACATCGACATTTTCTTTGTATCACGAATTCCTCGTCGTGATAATTTCACGTTCAACTAGACTCACAAAAGCATTAACATTCCGGCTTCATTACTCAAGCAATACACCTTGACAAAATTATGGATAGCTTAGTTTCACCAATCGCTACATCGATTCACCTTTTTACGCCAAACCTGATCTGTCAATCACAATCAATCAACTAGCAATCAACTGGAATCGTCGATTTAGATCACGTGCATGATTGTGCCGATGACGTTATGGCATTTACTGAAGGACCCGGATCGGAGCTCCTGTTAAAAACATGAGGATGCTGGATTTAATCTCCAGCAATACGTCGCATCCATTTAAAACACGTTCCTTCGGAGTGGGCAGGTAGGAACTTGGTTGGACAGCGAATTCGTGCACGACAGACAAATATGCACGACAGACAGACAAATAATCCCTGGTGGGCAGTGTGGAACCTGTTGTTCCTACCTGTATCAACTCTTTTTATTTTACCAGGTAAGGCCCATTGAGCTACATAGCTCTTGTTCATAAGTGATCTGACCACAATTGATAGCTCAACGAAGTGGCTTATCACCTGGAAATGTTTCCGAGCAAAAAACTTTAAACACATGTTGTTTCTAAATGTGGAGCAAATACCCGGAAAACCCAGCAAACCCACGGGGAGAGAGGCACGCAAACTCCAAACGTACAGCAGGCGTCAGGGTCGGAACCGAACCCACGGCCGTCTTGTATACCAGGCTAGGGAGTTCACGTCTCGCCATCGTGGCGCCACGGTGGTTGTGAGATTACTCTCCAACACACCGGTGGTGCTGCTGCTGAAGCTGAAGCAGTAATAAATTTGGCACGTTTGTTCACGTGACACGTTTATTAATTGGCTGTCGGGTGCAGGAGGGTTTATGACACCCAAAAAAATCGAATTATGAATCACTAAAATTATTTAAGATCACATTAGCATTAATTGTTATTCCAACATATGTTGTTAGCAACTTCATTTCACATTATATAAGCAATGACTAATTTCTGCCTTTTCAGGAATTAGTTGGAACTGGCCTCACATCAAGATGCTTGGGTTTGATTCCCGACTCGAGCGCCTTTAAAAAAACACTCAAATGTAACTGGTATTTGCCAAACATCCCAATGCTGAAAATTAACCTCTAAATTACTCATTTGGGATTCCACAGTGGCAGCATAGCCCGCTACTGCTTTGTTGTCCTTCTCCCGGACCTCCGATGAGCACGGTTGGCTATGTACGGTGCGAAAGAAGTTCAGCATACATACATAACTGCGCAAACGTGGCAGGACCCTTCTAAAACAAGTCTCGAGACTCAATGAGGCTTTCCTGGGTAAAACAAGCATGGTAATAATGATAATGATTTGTAGTGAAACCAAGTACAGTCACATTAAATTGACTGTGAAATATTGAGACGTTTCGGTATTAGACCCTCGAGCACACAGCACAAGCGGAGCTGCACGTCGCTTGATGATGTATTTGTGCTTTCGGTCCGTCTCCAGACAACCATTGCTAGCAATCACTGCACGCGAAGACTTGACCCTGTGTGCGTACAGAATCCCCGTGGCTCTCTACCTCACAAATATTTCAACGTCGTCTTCACTTTGGAGGGGGGGATACACACTTGTGCAGCTCTGGTCGGACACTGATTGAAATTGTTCGCGTTTTATTTCCCCCTCTCTTTTTGTCGTACACAATTGTCCATTGAGCAAATGGACAAATGTCACGGCTGTTGTATCATACGAGTAAAGTGGTTGAAACCAGACGACAACATTCAGGCCCACGAATGTTCCAACGGGATAGAGCGTGGAGGAATAAAAGCAGACCCCAGGGTTAAATAACGCTCCCGAACGGGGACACGTGGGCCTGGTATCGTACTCTTTGGTTTTTTCGGTAAAGTCACGTAGGTAAAAAATAAAATAAATGAAAACAACTTCTTGGTTCTTTCGGTAAAGTCACGTAGAAGGGAAATAAAAAAATAATTATCACGACGTTTCGGCTACAACGCAAGCAGCCGTCCTCACCTGAGGACGGCTTATTTTTATTATTTTCCTTCTACGTGACTTTACCGAAAGAACCAAGAAGATGAATACCTGCAGTCACGAAAGCTTTAAATCGAAATGAAAACAACTAAATTAAATCACGACGTTTCGGGCGCAACACAAGCGTCCTTCTTCAGGTGGGAACAACGTAGCGAAAGCACAACCGACACACTTAAGCAGTTGTACTTAATTTAGTTGTTTTCATTTATTTCATTAGATTTTTTACCTACGTGACTTTTTCCCGAAAAAACCAAAGAGTATGAATCCTTGCAGTTACAAAAGAAGCTTTAAATCTAGAATGAATGCCTGGTGTCGTCTGGGGGCTCTGGTCTGCCACCACCGAGGTCCCGGGGTTGAAACTACGTGTAGTGTACTTAACGCGGATTCTCTCGTGTGCACGAATCCGTGTGTGTGTTTTGTTTTTCACCTGATTTAACTTTTAACAAAACGTGTTTCAACTCTTTGAATAAAAATGTTGGCTTGCTAGACATTTGACGAACACCGGTTTGTGCGCCTGGATGCATGTTTGTTGAACTTCTTTCGCACCGTACGGAGCCAACCGTGCTAATCGGAGGTGCGGGGGAAGGACAACAAGCAAAGGCCCATAAATGATTGTCCATCGTGTGGATAGAGAGGTCTGTTGGAGGACATCAGACCTACTAGTTCTGTGATGTCATCTTGCTGAGGCTTTCCCGTGAGCAGTTCCAACTGCAATCCACTCTCTCTCCGGCCTAGGAGCTGTGCGCTACGAAAGAGGGCGATTTCCTGAAGCATCGCCTATTATATAATTTTTCTTTTAAGGTCACGGTGTTATTGACGAACGTGTTGCGGGGTTTTTTCACCTCGGTGAGTGTTTTAATTAAAACATGTTTTATCTCGTGAGAAGGGATAATTGTAACATAATTGGAAAAGCACAAAGGCAAAATAAAAACCGCTGTCCAATAAAAACATGCAAACTGAATAATATACAGACTATGTCTTTCATAGTCCCTAGACAGTATTTGCTCAACCGAGGCTTTGGCTCTTATTCAAGAGGGTCCTGCGAATGGATGTTTTTACCAATTCGTTGCTGAATCGTTTTTTTCCAAATGCAAAGTAACCAGAATATCTGATGAAAGCTCATCAATTTGAGAGAAAAATCATTAAATACGGTCATATCTATATGGGAAACGTGTTTGCTGTCCATCTATTTATTGGCCAACTTGTAGCCCTGCAAATTGTGTGTGTGTCACACACAATGGTGATTAACATGGGGAGCGGTAGTGTAGTGTTTAGCGCGCTGTGCTACGAACCCGGCGACCCGAGTTCGATTCCCGCTCACGACCAACACCGGTGACAATTATCTGAACGAATCTTGGGCCTCCCCTGGGTCAACTCAGCCTCAAATGAGTACCTGGTGCTGTGTGTAAACATTGCCACTAGGGAGACAAAGGTGGTCGGGCGTGGTGCTTGACTACCCAGCCCCCTGTCCACCGTGCCGGCCTTGATAAGGTGCTCGCTAGCAGCACTTGCCCGAACAGTCTGTTCAGGGGATCTTTGTCTTTGGTATGAACACGATGCACCGACTCAGCTCAAAAGCACTGGATATTACAGGCGTGCTGCCGCGACTCCCCCAACACACGTCTGGGCCTTCACATTAACTTGCTGCTGTGTGTGCAGATTTGAGATTAAGCACGAAAGAAGGGTTGTTGTTTTTTTCCATTTCAATTCAAATGTCGGCCCCCGTGACTCGCTCCCAGCCACGCTGCTGGGGGAGGGGAAGGCGTCTCGGGCAGCAGCAGCAGCTGATTTCAGGGCACCGAAGATGTGAATCTCAGTGTCTGGCATCGAGCTCTGATACGCAGAACCTCAGCAAATATTTTTTGTTTGTTGACAATTAGTGACAACCCAAGTGGTTAGTCAGTGTTCAGCCGACTTTGTTCAGAGTTACATCTATAAATAGCCTGTAATAAATGCGGCAACTACAGCTCTGCATCCAACTTTATAAGTTGCAATTCTCGCCGTCTACTGTTCAGCATATTGAGTTACTGGAGAAGCTCCCGGCGCGTGGATTGAAACGTCGGACAACTTGCCGATAACGCATCAGAGAGCTGTGCACGCACCACAACCGCGGAAACCTCTGAAGGAGCGCTGCGGTGCATTGTTCCGTATCATGTAACACTCTGCTGTATACTTACGTGAATATATGACTGAGCCCGTGTTGCTCTGTACTGTACTTGTAAGAGCTCCAGCGCAAGGAATCGCCGTTACAATCACTCCGAAACACTGCCAATGTATCTCCTTGTTTGGCCCTCGAAATTGAAGGGAATAAACTCCGTAAATTGGACCGTTCCTCCTTTTTCCCGAGGTCACGCACGGTGTCTAGCCTGTAGCACTTTTATCTCGACCATAATCGCTCATTTTTGTCCACACGTTCAATTGGGTTCCGTGCTAACTGGCTTTAAGTCATTGCCTGTTGAGAGCAAGCAAGCAGCAGAGGTGTGGACTCGAGTCATGAATTTGATGACTTGCGACTCGACTTGGACTTGCATAACAATGACTTTGTCCCACCTCTGAGATGTGGACTCGAGTCATGTGACTTGGACTCGAGTCAGACTCGAGTCATGAATTTGATGACTTGCGACTCGACTTGGACTTGCATAACAATGACTTTGTCCCACCTCTGAGATGTGGACTCGAGTCATGTGACTTGGACTCGAGTCAGACTCGAGTCATGAATTTGATGACTTGCGACTCGACTTGGACTTGCATAACAATGACTTTGTCCCACCTATGAGATGTGGACTCGAGTCATGTGACTTGGACTCGAGTCAGACTCGAGTCATGAATTTGATGACTTGCGACTCGACTTGGACTTGCATAACAATGACTTTGTCCCACCTCTGGCAAGCAGTCGCACGTTTATGTAAATGCGCGGACAAGTGGTCTTCAAAATAGCCCCCTCCCCGTGTGGTTGGCCCGGCCGTTTGTTTAAAAAAAGTTTGAGAACAATCAGACGAATTTCGATTTAAAGCTTTCGTGACTGCAGGGATTCATCTTCTTGGTTCTTTCGGTAAAGTCACGTAGAAGGGAAGTAATAAAATAATAAAAATAAAACATAATAAAATAATTCTCACGACGTTTCGGCCACAACGCAAGCAGCCGTCCTCAGGTGCGTTGTGGCCGAAACGTCGTGAAAATTATTTTATTATGTTTTATTTATATTATTTTATTACTTCCCTTCTACGTGATGACTTTACCGAAAGAACCAAGAAGAACATTCAGCCGTTTATTGCAATCATCTTGCACAAATCCAGTCGTCGTCCAATCTGTTCTGCTTAGTTCTAGATTTGAAGCTTTCGTGACTGCAAGGAATCATATTCTTAAAACATCAAAATTTATTTTGATGTTTTACCTACGTGACTTTACCGAAAAAACCTAAGAATACTGTTCTGCTTAGTTTCTCCCTTAGCTCAGCACTGGCTTACTCGATTTCCGGCATAATGAACTGCACGAACGGAAGCCATCGACTACAAAAGGCCAGCCCGCCCTCAATTTCCTTTGATCCACCAAGGGAGCCTTTAAAAGTGACCCCAACTAACCCATTTACACATCAACTACAATGGAGAGAGAGAGAGAGAGAAAAAAAAATCACCTTTTACCAATCAATCTCAAGAGGGAGGGAGACACGACTGTTTGTCTTTACGCGTCTTTGAAAGTCGTTGGCATGCCTCCTCCCTATGATCATTTATATGCATCACAGGGTTTTAATTTCAAACTTAAGTCTCATGATTTTATAATATTAACAATGCGTGCGTCTTCATTGATCCGGGCAAAAGCGTAACGGAGTCGCATCTTTTTTCAGAAAGGCGCCGCTTTAGATGTTTGGTAAAAAAAATGACACGTTGAAAATATTTCGTGTGAGATTACAACTATGGTAGACACTAAAAACTCCAGGCAAATTGCAGAGAAGACCTACTTACTCTACTGCCTCTTACAGGTACCTCATTTCTCATCAGGTAGGCATCTCACAGGTGTATTCTCTGCATTGGGCTTCCGCCTGTTCTAGTTTTCCCAGGATCATCATCGTTTTGAGGTAGCTGCTATCCTGCGGAATCTGTCAGCCTCCCAGATAATGTGAAGTCCACATTTTTGTCAGTTATTTAATAATAATAGTCATACACCATTCAAGATCATGCATTTACATGTATGTCTCCCTCTGCTGCTGTGAAATATTCTTCTCACTGTGACGTGTCCAGGTGTTTTTTTGTGACATGTCCAGGTTGTAACATGTCCTGTGACATGTCCAGGTTTTGCATTTATACCTCGGATGTGGCGACACTGTATATCAGCATGAGCCACCAACCCTGCCTCCATGTTGTCACCAGAGTTCAAGGGAATTGCTTTGTGATTATACAACTACCGAACCGTTGTTTTTATTATTTTTCTTTCGCACGACAAACGAACACACGGCTTCATAGCACATACGGCTTATGACACAATTTACACGAAAGTTACGGGGATGCTAATGGACCTCCAAATAAGGGTGCAGGAATGTGTTGTCCATGACACTCCGCCCTCGCCACTTGCAGTTAAAGCTCTACCCTTAAATCTGCACACGGCTGTTTGGAGTTGCAACATGGGACCTTTCTTTCCGCTATAAGAATAGGTTTTACCCATTCTGGCAATAAAACAGGTGTTAAAATACTCTTAGTTCTTTCGGTAAAGTCACGTAGGTAAAAAATGAAATTAAAATTAATAAAAATAAAACAATAATATTATTATTTATTATTTATTCATTTTAATTTCATTTTTTACCTACGTGACTTTACGGAAAGAACTAAGAGTATGAATCATTGCAGTCACGAAAGCTTCAAATCTAGAATTAGGTGTTAAAATGTTCAAACACCAAACGAAAGAAACCTTTTGCAAGGAATCATGTCTGCATTAACCGTACATACTTGTGGTGAACATACAAACAAAAACATGCTCTGGGAATATATGCATTGTCTTGGAAACTGATTGATCTACACCAGAGACAGCCTAATATAGGGCCCAGTCTCAACCAGTGTTAGACCAGAAAACGCCAGAAGGCAACAGCACAAAGACAATGCACTCTCAGGGAATTAATAGCTCGGGGTGAGCAGCTACAACATGGGACTTTTCTTGACACCTGTGTTATTGCCAGAAAGGGTAAAACCTATTCTTATGTGTGGAGTTTCTTTGGCACCCTGTCGCGATCCTCTAACACCCGTAAACTCGAATCGGTTCAGCGGTTTCCCCCCGCAGAGTAAATCCTGAGCGACTGTAGCATTCGCTTCATTCCCCAGAAGACGAATGCTTGAACGATATTCCAATAACAGTGCAGCGAGATGAAATGTAGACCTTAATGAATCAATGTCCTCTTTTCAACGGAGTGACAACATATTGGTGTGTATTATCCCGTTTACAATTGTAATGACGAATTGACACACTTCTCTTGAGATGGCACTTTATTGAAGACACGTTTGCTTGACATCAGGCGGAGACCCCCACTACGACAGCCCCGAGTCTCCCGCGCGTCTCCCCTTTTTATACCGACACGAGGCCACGCCCCCCTTCTCGATCCTTCTCGCTGACTCTGGACGCTCGCTCCACCGGCAGACTCCACCGTCCTCTTCCGTCGCCTGACCACGCTCCCTTCTCGAACATTCCCGTAGCCACCAGTCCTTTCACACTCACAGCTGACTCCCCTGTCATTACCTCACGTGGCCACTAGTGCATTCGTACTGTAAGCTGACCTCCCTGTCATTACCTCCCGTGGCCACTAGTCCCCTCACACCGCATGCAAGCTCTATTGTCATTGCACAATTAAAACAAATAAGCATACGAACTCTGCTTACTTGGAAGGCCGTTCGCATTTCATTGTTTAATTCAGTGGAGCACGCGACTGAAAGCAACCATTTAAGGCAGGAAAATCAATGGGTCGGCTGAAGGAACGAAATGCCAAAGCGAATCGAGACTCGGCGGAAAATGAGGGCATTAATAAAGGAACGAGCGTCGACGTCATAATACAAATGTATCAAATCTGACGATGTGAAAAGTAAAGAGGTTAACCTGCTCAGCGGCGTCCAGGACATCGCGCGCGAGTGTATTTAAAGACGCGGCCTCGCTCGCGATTTTTGGTGTGAAATCGGCGGCTTGTGGGGAGCGGCGTACTCGTGTCCCTCCGTGTGTCGCCGTGTGGTGGACGGGAGGCTGTGGAAGGCTGCACTGAGGAGTTGCCCTCCCCCCATCACTACCCCGGTGCCGCGCAGAGGCGCGCACAGCACTGAGCGGGCTGGGGTCAAAAGGTCGTAGGCACGGCAACCGAATGAATCACGGGGCTGCGCTGGTTGAGAGACAAAAAGACCGTGGGATTTTGATTTAGTTTTGATTCGTCCATAGAAAAAAAAATACATCTTGGGTAAACAGAAAATTCACACGCGCGTGTGCTTGGAATGTACATTCATTCACCATGTACTTCCTAAAAGAGTGTGGAGTTTTCAAAAGTGCAACGCTTTGTGTCGGCATAAGGGATTAGACTGGATATTCATGAAATGAATAAAAAAAAATCTTCAATTCCAGGAATATAACCAGAAAATGTGCTCTTCCAATAACCCTTAAATTGATTTTACTGAAAGGTACCTCACTGTTTTTTTCAAGTCCTCAAATTACAAACGACTATAGAACCGTCTTCTCATTCCCGTTGCCTTTATCAAAACTGTCAAGTTTGTGGCTAGTATCTTCCATCAATAACGCACCAGGATGAGATAGCCTTTTCACTACCTCGCTTGGTGTACAGGAGGTCGTGGGTTCGATCTCGACCCCGACGCCTGAATATTTTGATATTTGGAGTTTGCATGTTTTCCCCGTGATCGCCTGGAATTTTCTCCGGGTCCTCCGGGTTTCCCCTCCACACTTAGAAACATGCGTTTAGAGTATTTGGTTGCTATAAATGTCCACATGATAAGCCGCTCCTATGAACTATCATTTATCACCAGGTCGCTTCTGAAATAGAGCTATATAGCTCAGTGTGGCTTGACGTGGTAAAATAAAAAATGTTTTTTTTTTCACTTCACTTGCTCATGCCCTCATGCAAACCCTCTTTTCCACTGTACATTGTTCTATCCAGACAACAACAACAACCGCCATTCGCCACGAAGTGGCGGTGACGTCACCACGACGCTTGTGCCAGGCCAAGTGCACCTTGAGGCCACGTGAAGTGTCGAACGCCCGCTGGCAGGAGGTCACGGGGCAGACCCAGGTGCCACGGGTCGACTGACCGAGATGACCGAGATGACTGGCTGATGCACCACCTGTGCCCCCTACTGTGCCTATCCAGACAGGGGATCTGCCACCCTCAATGGCAGAGACACCCAATCTCGTAGATTCATAAGGCAGGTAAACTATGCACCAGCTACCATCCAATCTCTCCTTGAAATGCTGACTTAAGATGTTGTGGAGGCCCCCTAGCTCAACCATCTGGAAAGAATCCTTCCCACAATTATTGGTGAAGATCAAACTGGTTTAACATACAGGTAGTCCCCGACTTACGATGGAGATGCGTTACGATGACCCCATTGTAAGTCGAAAATATCGTAAGCCGAAAATGACCTAGCCTACCCAGCAGTCTTAAAGAATGGTGATAATTTAGCAAAACAGAGCAATTTACAGTACCGTACTGTATAAACTATATGCGTACGGTACATCACCGGCAGCGTCCCAACGTACAGTATCGTACCTCGTACGCTGCTGCGTTTGCCTGCTGCGCGAAATGTAAATTATTTTACAATTTTGTCGTATCAATATCGCCATCGTAAGATCGAAATATCGTAAGTCGGACCATCGTAAGTCGGGGACTACCTGTATAGGTCAACACTCAATAAGTAGCAGTGATCTTTATGGCCTATATCATGAGAGTCCAACACTTACGTATACAGGAGGAAACCACATATTTAGGGTATTGAATGTAAAATTGTTTCTCCACTATGCACAGAATGGGTCTAGGTGGTCTATCTCTCGCAGATTGTCGTATCTATTATCGTACATTGGAATCAAGCGATCCTTCAATTGGCCTCAAACTGCTTGAGTTTGCGCGTGGAAGCACTGGGTTCGAGAGGTGATCAACCCTTGTCTTTTTTTTCAGAATCCAGTTTCGGCGTACCTCGGGATATTCCTCATTCATTGGTTGCATTACCACGGTAGCGCATAGGCTTGCTATCACGAGGGGATATCTTGAAACTGATGGGAATGGACCCCTCTTTAAACCTATTCTCCTATATCTGAGAAAATCCCTCCATTAGGATGAGACACCGCAGAGTTATTGGGCACTTATAGAAGGACTCAGACATTCACAGAGATATATTGGATCAGAATTATGGATTTTTAATTATTTTCAAAGCATAAGAGGATAAATGTACAAGACCAATTCAATATCTATGAACGAGGATCGTGATAGTGTCCTCTTCATACTCATCTTTACCATTCCCAATATCTCTAGAGGGGTGGTTGCAATGACCGGAAGGTAATTGTAGGATCTCTGAGACAGACTCATTCACCTGGGTGAGAGGTCTCCACGCAGACATCATTCGATATCTTCATAGGCAATAATCCTACCTGCCAAAATGTAGGAATAAGATTGGCCTCTCATCTATAAAGCCTCTTTTCCATGGCATCAGACCATATCCCTTGAGGCTTTTTCAATTTTCTACGGTGTATATATATATCACAAAGGCACACATTTTGGACCCAGTTTGTCCAAGATGCTCACACTTGGTTCAGCAAACATGTTAACATGCTTTCTGGTCATGCCAAGAAGTTGGCGATATATATTCTGTCGTTATTGAAAAGTGCATTTTTGTGCATTGGTTATTCGTACCTGAAGTTTATTTATTAGCCTTCCACCTCCAATACCTACAATTAGCAGATAGCGCTCCTCAGATTTGCTCTGTCGCGGTTGGACTCGTCATACTCAGAGAATGGAAGGAACATCGTCGACCAAAGTTAATCATCTATAAAATGGCAGCTCCGGAACAGCTAGAGTACCCTTGTAACGGCTTGCCATGTTACGGTGCTATATAAGTTGTTATTATTATGTGCATGCCTCGAACTGAATGGAATGGAGGGACCCTGTCTAGAAGCCAATTACTTTTCCCCGATTAATACAATGGAATGTTTTCCATTTGCCCTGTTTGGATTTGTTGCGTCCGCAGTGTGTTTATGTATTTTGTCTGCTCTTTGTATTTTCTTGGGAACTGAGGAGGTCAGTTATCCTGGCTAGAGTCAAGGATCCTCTTTTTTTTCAACAGCAGAAGAATCGTGTAATATTTGATAAATTAATAATATGCATAATATAGGGTTTTTTTGGGTTAGATCGCGTAAATATATCAATGTGTCGTTAAAACCCGCTGTTAGCGTGGCCTTGATCCGCCCCGGCCAGGCCTGGAACCTACTAGCGGGCTCTCGATGTGTCCCTTCCGTAACCTTTCCCCGAGATCCCTCTCGGGTCTATCACGTGCCCTGCTGTCAGTCAGGGCTGCTTCAAGCTGCAGATCCCCTTCCCTGCCAGCAGCCAGCGCTATGCTACATAGTGACCAATTCTATGTCACTACACATATGTCTCTATAATTCTATGTCACTACACATGTATGTGACGCGTTCGATCGCAATGTGTCTTTTTTAATCTTGTGGCTGCTTCACTCGACGCGTTGTTGTCTTCATCTGTACGATTTCCTTCCTGTTGATGCTGAAAACTCCTAACATACAAAGTGTACGTTTAACACGTAGGCTTTCACGATCAATATCATCAATAACACAGGTTTTTGGGTTAGATCGCATAAATATATAAATGTGTCGTTAAACCCACCACCACCCAACATAGCTAATTAGTAAGGTTTGTCATGTAAACAGAACATGCTAATTTGTTACTAGTACAGCACACCGGTGTGTTGGAGAGCAAAGCCACAACATTTACAATTTGAGTACGACGTTTCGCCAGTAATAACAACAAGCTTCATCAGGCGACAGCCACATCTGGCTGTCAGGGTGCTGTACTCGTAACGAATTGACATATTCCGTTTACATGACAAACCTTACTAATTGGCAGTGTCGGGTGGTGGCAGGTTTAACGACACATTTATATATTTACACAATCTAACCCAAAAAAAACCTGTATTATGGATATAAAGTGTACACGTTGTGTTCAGGAAACTTTATAATTATCATGTTTTTAATTTTATGAATTAAACATATCCGTTCCTGTTCATATTCATACCAGATTTTTTTTAAAATTATATTTATTAGATGAGTACACCTACGTCCTGCCACGTGTGCATATTGTGTGCTTGCATTACTACGACAGCCATGAGAGTTCACGGATGGTCATATCCTCCATCTGGGTTTGTGACTTCCCCTTCGTAGTGGTTCTTAGCACATCCATAGGTATTCTCTACGAATACGGGCGCAATATTCAAGACTCGTGCTCGTAAATAATGCACCAGCTCTGCCTTTCTTCTCCGCTAAATGTTAAGTTGCGACAACGAAGATTGCCTGCTTGGTATTGACAGCTGCCAGGTGCGCACAGGTGTTAAGGAGCACGTGGTTTTTTGTGAATGACTCATATGTACTTGGACTGAATGCCAAATAGCACATGCTATTTTCTTAGATGCCTTTGTTTTAATCGCTTTGGAAATACCAAATGCTTATGAATTCTGTGGCATGATTGTCCACATGCCCCCTTCCTTTCGAGTTGTGTCCTATTTCATTATCGGTTTCAAACCACACACACAAATGTGTCCAAAAGCGCACAGCATCTGTGCATGTGCAAAAACAAATCAGCATTTCCTACAGAAGTGCATTGTAGTCCTACTGTCTTGAGTCACCATCAACATAAATTTGAGCACACGTGACCAACCGAGAGCACTATTAATGCAGCGATACATAAATGTGCACCGGTTTCGTCCTTATTAAATGTCTTCAGGAGAGTAAAGTCACTAATGTTCACTATTCACTGCTTCCGGAGGGAAACTTTGTTTTAAACTTACGTTTTTGCCGGCCTGCATCATTGTTCTATTATGGTGGGGTTTTCCCATAATTTACAGATTTATTTATTCTATCATGATCATCATCAATACTTTATTCTCAACTCAAGGAAGCTTTTCCCCATTTCAGCAAAATTTTCAGATTTATTGTTTACATTCATGCTGATTATTACGACTGAGACTCAAATTTGAATAGCTCAATAAGAACATCACTTTCAACATATGTATTGATGGAGAAAAATTCCGATGCCTTAACAACAGGCCATTCAAAACTACAATCGGTGGCGTAGCCTACCACAAACAATTCAGTTCATGGTGGGTATTCGCAATAATTAAATAACACGACAAAAATAATTCAATTTGATAAAAACCAAAATCATTAACAGAGTCAATATTAAAATAACACTTAGCGGTCTTGGTTTAAACAAATCTATAAACAAACACAATTAACCTATTGGTAGAAAACTCACACGATTCTAAAGATGTAAAGATTCGTGAATGCAGACCTTTGGCCACGCCACCACTTGGAAATGCCTGAAGTTAATGGAGATACACCGTCGAACATGGAACTGGCACGTGCTGTGTTAAACGAGGATGAAGATCGCAATCAAGAGAGCGGCAGGCAGGCATCGCGCCAATGATTAAAGAACAGAGACATCGGCTTGACAGGATATGTATCAAACAACAGCAGCAGCCTATGCATCTATTTTAACTCCACCTTGTAGTACACAAATAGAAGTGAGAAACATGAGCCTTCTGTAAAGTCACGTAGAAAGAGAAAATAATAAATTAAATAATTTTATACGCCGTAAATTTAAAAGAGAGATTAACACAGAACCGGAGACACACAATCAGACGCGTAATCTCTCTCTTAAATTTAGCAATCTTTGGAAGAACGTAATCAACCTGGTAGGGTGTTGACTGTTATGTTAGCCGACTATCTGTGTTGTATTGCATTATATTTCCAGGTTTACTGGGTTTTGTTTTCTCTTTCATTTGTACCCGATGATGATTGCTTGTGTTGCAATCGAAACGTCGCATGCTATTATTGAATTATTATTTTCTCTTTCTACGTGACTTTACCGAAAGAACCAAAGAGTAATTCCTGCGGTCACGAAAGCGCCAAATCAAGTTAGGAGCCTTCTGCCCGTTTCGCCTTCTCAATGCGGGAGGGGTGACTCGTCTCAACAGACGTGTCACGTGTCTTTATGAGCGCCAGAGCCATTTTCAGCGCTGAACAAGACATTTGCTCTCGCGAGATGATTTATTGCAAAGCGGGCCCCTTAGCAGTCCAATGATTCAGCCATGATGACCTTTATGTTTTCCGTGGCCGTAATAGGTCATTTCTCTCCCACAACACGTGTTATTTACTGTATTATGTCATTTTAATGCAAAGAGTCCTCGGCACGGCCGCTTTATCCCCGTCTGTAATTGCGTGTTGACCCACGCCACCTCCGGCATCACACCGTGAATCAGGCACCCTGCTAAGCCCAGCTGCGAATCGCAGCCAAATAACTTAAAAGGAACAAAAAACAAAAAAAAACCCCATGTGGGATTTTCGAACGCACGCACGCGCGCGCGTGTGTGTGTGTGGTGTGCGCAATGCATAGGCGATTGCAAATTTTTTTTTAAACGCGTGTTTGTGTTAAATCGAATTATTACACTCGATGGCCGTGATATCACAATTATTTGTTTTAGAGCAATTCGTAAAAAAAAACACAATGAAGACAATTATGCCCAAGTGTTTAAATGTATTTTTGTTGTGTGTGTGTTTGCACTATTCCACTACTCATAATGTTCTCTCATTTTGCGAATTACAAAAGATCATCGATTATCCAGCTGCTTCGGAGGGAAGGGGACGCCGGGTTTTCAGAAACGTCGGATAATCACCACGTCATCGTTATTTAAAATAGTTCATTTTTGCATCTTCATGGATAACATGTTTTAGGTGTTGCGTGTCTGTCTTATTAGTGGTTTAAATATTATTTACGATGTGAAATGGGCATAAATAAACGTTCAATTTAGAACAAACATTAATATTTTACTGTAAAGCGTTTGCTGCGTTTACTCTACCGTACTTACCACTCCAATCTCGAAGACTCTACATGGGGTGATGGACGTACTTATGCTCTTGTGTGAACAGCCACCATGTGTTTGACGATCGCCGGACTAATGCAATCTTCAGAGCGGTGCTCCGGCGAACGCCGCATTGGACAACGCAATTCTCTTTTTACGCCCGCATTTATTCGTCGTGAAAAATGTAGACATGTGCAGTATTTTAATTGTTTGAGTTGTTGTACGTAGTGTGTATAATGTACCGCTGTGTAATATTCGACAATGAAATAAAGCGTCATAGATGTTTGTTTGAAGTTGTCACGCACGCGGTGTCGACCCCCAGGACTGGGTTACAACATTTGGAGCGGTTTCGTCGGTTTCCTCGGATCGGTCCGAGGCCACCTCCGGTATAATGTTGGAAGCAGCCGGGAAAATCGATGATCATCTGCACTTTTTTTCCGTTCATTTTGGCACAAATTCATTGTTAACCCAGCGAGTAGATTGGCAGGACATGTTTGGTGGAAGCAAGTGTGGGAGCGTACTCCCACTCGCAAACAAAACTTCTGGCCGCAACGGAAGAGTAGGCCACGCACCCGCTGGAGGTCCTATCTCTAGCTCCCTCGAGTGGAGGACCCTCTGCAAGCAGTGGCGTGGGCCGGCACTTGCAGGGCTGCACCTTTACCATGTTATATTATTCACACATATTTTTTCTATTTAACGTTTGCCCTGAAAGTATTTTCTTGGGCCTGCCTTGAAAATGCGAGTTATAATATTATTACTTGCGTGTATCTATTTTGTTTTCAGTTTTGGCTCCCTCTTGGGCATCTCCCTCTTAAAAAAAAGGCTCTCCGCTTTTCTTTATGCTCAACAAATGTACTGAAAAGCTCATATGTCATCGTGGTAATTCATGGCTTCGCTCCGGTAACAGGATGGAATGATCTTCTTGGTTCTTTCGGTAAAGTCACGTAGAAGGGAAATAATAAAATAATAAAAATCAAACATAATAAAATCATTCTCACGAATTATTAAATGTGGTTCGGAGCAAAAATCGTATTCAGCTGAACGAATTTGGTCAAAACCTCAAGGTGACATTCCAACAAGGAAGCAAACATATAGATATTCAAGTAACGTAATGAAATGTGTTCTTATTTATTTAATCATCATTCATGCTATAAAATAGACAAATTTTGTATTTCAAAACAAGTAGTGACTTGAGCCAAAATATACATTCTAGAGAAGAGTAAAAGTTCGTGTGCTTTCAGCTGCACTTTCTATAAAGTCAGACGCATTGCTCGTTCGGTAAAACAAGAACGAAAGTAATTGTCCATCGCGTTATCGACACAATAGAGGAACAAAGATCCAATCGGAACATCTGTTTTACGTGTTTGTTGGAGAGGTTTCGTAGAAGATACAAAGAGAGAGTTAATTGATGACATATTTACATTTTGTAATCAAAAACAAATTTAACACGTCTTAATTAATATCCGCTCTCATCTCACATTTGAGAAATGTACGTCCCTGCTATATTTAGGAATTAATTGACTCAATGGATTGACTTACAGAGGGTTCATACAATACATGTCGCCGCAATGTAATTGAAAATGTGAACAGCACTTCATGTCGGTTCTCTGTGGCTCAGCACACACACACACACACGCGCCCGATCTCAAAATACCAGGAGAATACCAATACTCACCCAATTGACTAAGTCCCTTGAGCGCTATCCCATGGATCTTCTGTTGAGAAGTTACTGTAAAAACATTGACAAACAGCGAACCATGTTTCGCTGATAGTCTATTGACAGCTTGGTCATACATGTATATGTACAGCCCATGTATACTCTTTGGTTTTTTCGGTAAAGTCACGTAGGTATAAAATCAAATAAATCACGACGTTTCGATTGCACAGAAAAAATTATTGATGTGGTTTTCCCACCTGATGATGGTTGCTTGTGTTACAATCGAAACGTCGTGATTCATTTTATTTTATACCTACGTGACTTTACCGAAAGAACCAAAGCGTATGGATTCCTGCAGTCACGAAAGCTTCAAATTTAGATTACAGCCCATTTACTCAATCCAATGCTGGAAGAGGGCCTCCCCACGCCATGATATTTGACCATACTTCACCACGCTGGTCATTGCTGGTTAGCTAGAGTGTGAGATTTGCCGAAAATGTTATTTTGCCGTATCGCCCTCTACTACCCACAATGCATATGACGCCTTGCACGTGGCAGTCATCGATCGAGGCACTATGCAGGCTCAAACCCCGCTTAGCTTCCGAGATCTGAGAACAGGCGCATTCCTAGTGATTGGTCATATGCAGCTTGATCATGACATGCACTCTCATTTATCGGCTTCAGAGTTTGTACTTTCCAGTGCAATAACGCTGATGTAAACGTCACTGTATATGTCACGTATAATCACATTGTTTATTATATTCTTGAAAAAGAACTGCACACTTTAAGCCGCTTAAAAATCCACATCCAAGAACAGCTAATACAGTTTTGGCTCGCCATGTGCAGTGAAGTCGTGGCTGGCAATGTTCCATATAAATGTGCCCTGAGAGAAAAAACGAGCACACTATGGTGCCATTGCTCATGGGGTGATGAGATATTTAAGGTCTACAAATCATCAACTGGGCCATAATGCTCTGCGGACGACACACCTTTTGTTTTAGCCATATTTGTTTGTTGTAGTACAGAGTTAGACTGATAACTTTAATCTAAATTGCCTTATGGTTGTTATTGTTTGACTTGCTGCATCCCACTGGGATTTTTGCACACAGAATTGATATACGGTGCTTTTCTGGAAGACCTTGCTGTTTTTTCCTGGATTTTTCTGTTTGCGCGTAGTCACTTGAAATGTTCCTTGTTCATGTTTCTGTTTGTTGCGGTTGCACCCGAGTCAAGAGCCGAATGGCTCACAGGGCTATACCAAATAAATGAACTGAACTGAACCTGTTTGACGACGGACTGTTCCCTTGCACGTCATTGTTATCAGTGAAGTCTGTGGGTGAATTCAGACGGGTGAACCCTGGACTCTCTGCAGGTCACACTGTGGGCGACTATGCCAATCAGCCACGTAAGTATCCAGCCGACCAGTAACAACTGATCTTTACAGCCACCCAGTCTTCCAACCACACTACCACACAGAAGTGCAACATACATGCGTACAAAATACTACAGTGTGACGAAAATATTCATTAGATTTCGATTTAAAGCTTTCGTGACTGCAGGGATTCATCTTCTTGGTTATTTCGGTAAAGTCACGTAGAACAGGTCTGTGTTTCCGACAGACCTGTTCTTCACCTGAGGACGGCTGCTTGCGTTGTGGCCGAAACGTCGTGAGAATTGTATTTTATTGTTTTATTTTTATTATTTCCCTTCTACGTGACTTTACCGAAAGAACCAAGAAGAATATTCATTAGGTTAATTAAATTGACACACGGAAGTATCCTGTTTATGAGTGTTTAAGGTCTTCCATTGGATCTCTGAATAAAAAAAACCACAATTACGAAGCATTACCTGTATCATTGGAACAGACCAACTTCATTTCAATGTGGAGATGCAGGCATTTTTCCTCTGCCACTGATGTTGAACGACAAAAATTGCTTCAAATTGCAATTTGACAACGGTCCTAAGTAGGGTTCCTCTGGAACAAAGTCTTGAGCCTCAGTGACATTTTTATTCCTCATTTTCAGACTCACCTCATCAATTCACACGCACGCCACGTTCCAATCTGTTGACCGTTGAATTACATCAAGTAAGTTGGACCCATTTATTGACAAGGTAAGCGTAAAGGTGCAGACCTGCAATTGCACGCTCATGCCCCTGCGGGTAGAAAGGTCTCAATTAGAGGAGCTCGAGAGCAGGGGAAGTCAACCAAAATAACAAGAAGAGACATTTTTTTGTTCAAATTCGGTAATAAAAAAACTCTATTATTTCAAGAGCAGCATGCGGCTCCGTAACTGCAGGTTGCCGAGTCCTGCTCTAGAGAGACTTTAGCCTATTCATTCACCCTGGCCCAGGCGTCTAGGAGGAAGTCCAGTGCCGGATTAAGCTAGTGCGGGGCATGTAGCATATGTTATAAAAGGGCCCTAAACAAAAAAAAAACACTTAAATATTAAAACACAAATTTTTAACTTGCACAGTAAAGTCGTTTTCTTTTTCATTTGCTATACAACCAGATAATACGACAAATCGCTAACCTTAATCACCCACTCGTTCAATAAAGTTAAAGGCAGTATAGTACTATAATAAGAGCAAGTGCAGAATCACTGAACCGGAATTGATAGTTTGAAAGCATTTAGCGCGGGGTCCTTGAAAGTGCGGGGCCCGTAGCTACATATGTAGCTTCTTTTGCTGCTAGGATCATCCGGCACTGAGAAAGTGGGAGTCCTACGCTTGACCACAAGAAATGCGACCTGCCAATCAAGGCACTGCGGCGTACCCCCTCTAAGGACAGAGGTGGGGGTTAAGAAATGTGTCCGTTGTTTTTAAACTGATATTAGGCATTAAGTAACGGAGAGAAGAAATATTACAACATTTATTTAGGACCTGTTTCCTCAGACAATGCCGAGCTGCATAGAGAATGGGCAGGTTGGCAGCATTACGAAATAACTCTAAGCCACTTTAGTAAAAGTCATTACCGTCTTCAACCTCTACACTTCAGTGCTCTGTCCTCATTGAAACCAACTCCATTAGAAGTTTAGTTTTCTTTATGGAACGAGTTGTCTTTGTTGCGTGAAATGAATCATAGCTCAATGTTGCTTGGCAGATATGTGCATTTCATTAAATCAAAAAACGAAAACTCCGTACAAAAATTTCAGCCCACACTTAATCTAATGCGAAACGTGCCAACTAAAACAATTCCTGCACTATGGCCAGATTTGAATCTGTTATTTGGGATGCTATGGAGGTAAGTAGGTCAAATAAAAGAAAGAATAACATGGAACAATCTACGGAGAAAAGTAAGGAACGCGCTGTGCTTACAGACAGCGTCTGTTGATCATGCCAATTCACTGATGGGATGTTTTTTTTTTACCCGCCTTATCTCAGTGATCTCAGTTCATCACAGCTACAACAATAGAATACGTATTTTGTTCCATGAGGCTTGGTCATTGGCACACGAGAAAGTTATATTTCCACTGGGGACCTGGAACACAGAGCCTGCCACTCATTTGTGTATTTATCAGATTAACTGCAGACGCTGCCACACGTTGAATTTCAATATCTCGCAACGTGTGGCCGTTCTGTTCTGCTGAAATGCCCTGATTTGGTCACGTGACATCACAAGTTAAGTGCTCAAGCGCCATGTTTCAAGCCCCAAAGATAATTTTCCACCTTTTTTACTTGAAATATGTAAAGAGCGCCATTATATGTCTTCATATTCCAGGTGTGGTACTATTACACACTTGGGATGCGCCCAATTTGGAAGGTAGGGTGGGTGGATTACACAGAGACTGAACCCGTGCGAGACTCTGACCTGCAGGGCAGCGAGACGCCATTAAGAAGCAGGAGAGCAGGAAGGCCCCCCCTCCCCCCACGTCACTCTATTCTCATCTCGACACACTCTCTCCAATCCAGCAACAAATGCTTCCTGCCAAATCCTCCAGCCAGTGTGGGGAGGTTGCTCATTCCCTTATGTTGGCCGCGTAATCTGGAACTCCCTTCCCGCTGCCGTCGCTTCTCTTGACCTCATGCCCCTACTCAAGCCCAGGCTAAAGACCTTCATTTTAACCTTCGCCTATAATTGGCTACCTTCCTCTCCAAAAATAAACACACCCACTGCTTCTCTGCAGTGTCTTGACACGCGGTTGCGTCTACGCGCGCGATAAATAAACGTTTTAATATTTTTAAAGGGTATTTGTGACCTTTCGGTTATTCGATCCGATACACCCCGACACACAAGGATTTCATTCCCACATGAGAATAAACACAACTCAGTATTGGTAATCATCAAACACACAAAGGGGACTTTCCTAAAAAAACGACTACAGTGTCTATGCGTGGTCAAAAGAGCTACTAAACTAGATTGAATGTATTCATGCAAATGAATGTTCTGTAACTCTAATGCACGCATCTAGCATGAACTATAATACACGTAACTGGCAAAAACGCCAGTTCGTGAATTCACCTGGGCCAAGCTATGATGTTTAACACACTAGACCTACAATCATGAAGTCACGAGCTCGATCCCTTGAATAAACCATAACAAATAAAAAGGAAATTATCTTAAATTTCCCCACCCCTGTCCACCCAGGTGTATAAATGGGTGCACCACAGTTAGCAGACTGTCAGCTTGTGTGTGGTGGAGTAAAGTGTGGGTACCCTTTGCAGTGGAGTCACGGTGGCGAGATGTTAACTACCTCGCCTGGTATACATGAAGTCGTAGGTTCGATCCCGACCCTGACGTCTATATATTTGGAGTTTGTGTGTCCTCCTCGTGGTCGCGTGGATGTTTCTCCGGGTCCTTCGGGTTTTCCCCTCCGCATTTCAGAAAAGTGCGCTCAGAGTATTTGGCTGCTATAAATTTCCACACGATGATAAGCCATTTAGTTGAACTAACATTTGTGGCACGAGTAACTCGTGGTTTAAAATAAGTCAATCACACACACGCATGTATCCTCGTACGAAGCGCACATGCACACGCACAAACAATAACACTGAAAAAATAAAAAGGGTAGCAGAAAGTTGATAATTTCTAATTGTCAGATGAAGGCCACCCCATGTCAGTTATGGGAATTGTTATGACCATATTTGCTGGTCAGTGCGGGTTGATGAAGACAGTGGCCCAGGAACGGTTGAGATATCACCACTCATCTTGGCAATGATCGGGAATGTAAGTATGATGAACTTCTTTCGCATTGTACGGAATCAACCGTGCTAATCGGAGGTGCAGGGGGAGGACAACAGGCTAAACACAAAAAGCAGTTCTAAAGAAATACATTTTCAATCCGAGTTGTTGGATTCATAGCGCAATGTATAAACTATTGCAATATTATAACAGATTAATAATAATATTATTACGACACTTGTTCATCCAGCAAAGCCTCGCTGAGTCTCAAGACTAATTTTAGGAGGGTCCTGCCACGTTTTCGCAGTAGGGGGCGATGCTGTTGCCATATGTGATCCCAATTGAGTAATTTGCAGGTAATATTTCAGCATTGGGATTATTGGCCACTGCCCGTTAAATTTCACCGGGGGTTTTGTTTTTGTTTAATGAGCTATAGGAGGAAACCGGCAAACTCGGATAAAACCCATGCACAACAAAGGGAGAACATACAATCTCCATTCTAGATTTGAAGCTTTCGTGACTGCAAGGATTCATACTCTTAGTTCATTCGGTAAAGTCACGTAGGTAAAAAATGAAATTAAAATTAATAAAAATAAAATAAAAATCACGACGTTTCGGAGGCAACACAAGTCTCCGTCATCAGGTGGGACCGTCACAGCCAGATTTGATGCAGCAAATCTGGATGTGACGGTCCCACCTGATGACGGAGACTTGTGTGGCCTCCGAAACGTCGTGATTTTTATTTTACTTTTATTTTATTAATTTTAATTTCATTTTTTACCTACGTGACTTTACCGAAAGAACTAAGAGTATACAATCTCCACGCAGAAAGGCGCCCGAGCCGGTAATCGAAAATTCACGAAACATGTATAAAAGTGTATTCATTATCAAGTCGTGGGCAGTGCTTTATCTCTGCCTATTGTCCTTGTACCACCACTGAAAATTCTACATTGTGATGCGGTGGGCATGATCTCTCCATAGCACACACTCTTGGAGAGTTTCCACCAAGGGGTGTTAACATCCCCCTTCCTATATTCTTGGTTCTTTCGGTAAAGTCACGTAGAAGGGAAATAATAAAATAATATAAATATAAAACAATACAAATTCTCACGACGTTTCGACTGCAACACAAGCAATCATCATCAGGTGTGTGGATTTCACACCTGCAACACAAGCAATCATCATCAGGTGTGTTGATTTCACACCTGATGATGATTGCTTGTGTTGCAGTCGAAACGTCGTGAGAATTTGTATTGTTTTATATTTTTCTTATTTTATTATTTCCCTTCTACGTGACCTTACCGAATGAACCAAGAATATGAATCCCTGCAGTCACGAAAGCTTTAAATCAAAACCCCCCTTTCTATTGCCACCGATAGAACCTTTCGCTTGGTCAACCCTGGCCAGACATTGGATTCGTGCCTTTATGATCGTGAGCCGCGTGCCTCCTCAAATCGACCTAAGCCAGCCGCAAAGTCAATTGCGTATGCATTTCGACAACTGGCATACGTGTGCGTGTGTGTATAAATATAATACAGTATGCGGGTTGATGGGCGTACACGTGTGGCGAATGTTGTCTCTCGGCGCTGATTAGAGCTCCCATTAGGGCGCGCTCTCAGGAGGTGTGGGGAGACGCGCGCGTGGCAGCGAGCCAGAGAGATTCAAGTCGCAGTCAGAATCTTTATTTAGAGACGGGAGGAATCCGATGAGCTACATAGCTCTTCCACCCCCCCCTTCCCCCCCAACAGATGTCCAAGACGCCGTTTCACGTATTCTTAGGTTTTTTCCGTAAAGTCACGTAATTAAATTAATAAAAGTAAAATAAAATAAAATTCTTTTAATTTTTTTACCTACGTGACTTTACCGAAAAAACCTAAGAATATGAATCATTGCAGTCACGAAAGCTTCAAATCTAGCCGTTTCACATTTCCAGTGGAACGGCAGCCCGACTCGCATGGGGACTGTCACATCGTCCGACTCACCCGATCTCGCGAGCTTTGTGTATTTACTCGTACCCCCCCCCCCACTGCCACATCCTTGCTCAATTATTCTCCCGTTCTCTTCCAAGCCTCCCCTCCGTCCCGCGAGCGTGCGCACGTGTGAGCGTACGCGCACGTGTGAGCGTGCGCGCACGTGTGAGCGTGCGCACGTGTGAGGTGGCGGGATGTTAACTACCTCCCCTGGTATACAGGAGCGCGTGGGTTCGATCCGGACCCTGACTATTTGGCGTTTTGTTTACGTGACAAATCCCCTACTAATTGGCTGTGTCAGGTGGTGGAGGGTTGTCACACATTTATACTTACGCGATCTAACCCAAAAACCTTTAAATTGTGTATATTTGGAGTTTGCATGCTCTCTCCGTGGTTGCGTATATTTTTCTCCGGGTCCTCCGGCTTTTCCCTCACACATTTCGAAACATGCGTTTTGAGTATTTGTTTGCTATGCATTTCCACATGAGCCACTTCGTCGAACTATAATTTGTGGCCTGGTCGCTTCTGGAAAAGAGCTACATAGCTCAGTGGGCCTTACCTGGTAAAATTAAAAATATAGTGTGCGCGCGTTAATTATGGAACTCAAACAACACACGGCGAGTATGTGTGGCAAAGGCTGAGCACAGGCGGGTGCATCTGCCAATCATATCAGTTAACCCATAACACCTGGGTCTGTCCCGTTACCCTCTGGCTCAGCAGTGAGCCTTCTGTACTTCGCATGGCCTCAAAGTGCACCCAGCATAGCACACGAAGTGACCGTGGTGACATCACCGCCGCTGGTCAGAGCAGACGCGACCTCGTCTGCGCTGACGTATGGCACGAAGCCTCGCACAATCTTCATCGGTCAATGTCAGCAACAGTTGCTCTCGAATTGTCACCCACGGCTCCAAGGTTAGTAGCTCAGCTTATTGGAGATTATATTTAGTATACTGATGATACTATGTAGTTTATACTTTAGTTTTTTACGTGGTTGTTTAGTAACTGCAGCTACATACTATTAACATTCCTTCCCTTTGTTAATGCTACCCCCATCCCCTCCCTTTGATGCTGCTAATCCTGCATAATGCACGGGCATAATATGACTTTGAAACTCCTCCTACGCATTTCCCATAAATATGCTAAATTCCTCTTGATAAGCAAATTCTTTTGTCAAGGCGCTCTTCTTCCACCCCTCCAACCCAGCTTAAATATACGCTCCAAGCTTGGTGGTGTTTCATTCTTCACCTGAGGACGGCTGCTTGCGTCGTGGCCGAAACGTCGTGAGAATTATTTAATTATGTTTTATTTTTATTATTTTATTACTTCCCTTCTACGTGACTTTACCGAAAGAACCAAGAAGATGGCTCCAAGGTTGTTACAGTTTCTCCAGGCAGGTTTTCTGGGTTTGGAGGCCTTTTTGTTGGGATCAGCACCCTCGTCTTGAAACACCAGTCCTCTTTCCGCACGAAATGAAACTCCTCTCCTCAGATGGTGGATACACTCATGGGCCTCTTCCAGAAGATGTCTTTTGCCAGCAGAATTCTCCACCAAAGGAATCCACTTGTAGAGGTTTATGTAAAAAAAAAACATTGATTTGTTTACTTACTTTGGCTCAAATGACTCTACCTGGAGTGCCTCTGAGCACTTGTCAGGTAAGGTGCTAGAGGCTGTTGCCTCGGAGTGGTTCGGATATCACCTGCCACTGATGTTGGACGTGTGGTGAGTAATTGAACACATGTCCACGGGTTCACTACACACAACCGCTTCCTTATTTGCGAGATGCGATTTTATTTACAGCGATTTGACCAAAACGGCTAATAAAGCCCCCCAAAAATGTGCATAATCAAACTCTGTATGGTTTCATACAGAATGACTTTGGCTTCTCTTGGGACCATAACGCAGCCTTTATTGATTGTGCACAATCAAAAGTTCGAGATTAGTTTTCTTTGGCAAATTGAAAGAACCGCATTATTGCATCTCATTTCATACAGTTTCTATTCATGGGAGTGCTATCTAAGAGGCAATAAAAAAAATCACACAGAAACATGCATTTAAATTCAACTAAAATATTAAAAGTGTTAAAAATGATAATTATATTTCCCCTGTTATTGTCGTATTTCAAGGAGTGGAGCGGCGGTGGTACAGTGGTTAGCACACTGCGCTATGAATCAGGAGTAACGAGTTAAATTCCCAGCTATGCTAACATCAGTAGTAAGTGATCAAAATTGATCATGTGCTGATCAGCATAGTCAAGTTTGTTGAAACAATTCCCACGACTTACATAGGAGGCGTTCACACATTGTGGCATTGAGAATGCCTCCAATGTATTGTAATATCTTAATGTACACTATTATTTGATACCGCTCGCGACACGTGTATTCTTATGCAAATACAATTCACGTGTATGCACACGTAGGAGACATGTGTAACTTGTTACCGCTAACTCAACTTGCATTGACCTTCAAAATAGACGTAGTAATGTATCTTCTTCCAAAGCCATCACACTTCATAATGAAACGTTTCTAATTATTGGGTCTTTCGGTAAAGTCACGTAGATAGGTTCAGATTTTTTCTCGTTATATTGTTATTTTCTTTGAACCTATCTACGTGATAAAAATAAAACATAATAAAATAATTCTCACGACGTTTCGGCCACAACGCAAGCAGCCGTCCTCAGGTGAAGAACAGGTCTGTCGTTCATTCAGACGCTGTCTTCCCGACAGACCTGTTCTTCACCTGAGGACGGCTGCTTGCGTTGTGGCCGAAACGTCGTGAGAATTATTTTATTATGTTTTATTATTTTATTATTTCCCTTCTACGTGACTTTACCGAAAGACCCAAGAACATGAATTCCTGCAGTCACGAAAGCTTTAAGTCAATAAAACGTTTATTTTATAATTTTTACTTTTCCCTTCCCTCTCAAACTCAAAAGTATCTTGCAATGCAGCCACAGAAAATTTTCCAGGTGTTGACTTCTGAGCGAGCTGCCAAACGAGGTAAATCTCCCGAGGCCAGGGATCACGTGGAGGTGGCAAAAGATGGCACAGGAGGCACCAACAAGCCAACACGTACAGAGCTTCAAATATGCACGCGTGTAAAATTATCTGAAAAATCCAACCCTTAAACGTGCAAGTGATAAGTGTGTGGATTACAATACATCCCCCTCCCCCCCTAAAATAGTAAGCACAATTAAAACCTGATAAAATACCAAAAATAGGTTATCTTAATTTGTTCGAGGCTCGTTGTGCGCCATTACTGAAGGTTGTTTGAAGCGTGAAAAGAATCCATGTCACTGGGATTCCCAGGATTGTCCTGTTTTTGAGGTAGCTGTCATTAGAAATGTGTAAGTCTTTCAAAGACTTTACAAGTCACATATGTTATCAGGTGCGTAAAGATGCAACCATGTAAGACAACTAATCTATATTCTTAGGTTTTTTTGGTAAAGTCACGTAGGTAAAACATTAAAATTAATAAAAGTAAAATAAAATAAAGATCACGAAGTTTCGGAGGCAACACAAGTCACCTAAGAATATGAATCCTTGCAGTCACGAAAGCTTCAAATCTAGAACAACTAATCTACATGTAATTCTCCCCTTCTTCTGATATTGTAAGATATTCTTATTCCCACGAGATGATGCAAGTAATTTTTTTGTATCTCAGATGTGGCAACGCTGCATGCGCACACTGTAGGCTGATTACCTCTTTCTGAAAGGCCCGGTAGCCAAGACATTGAGCCGTATCCGTTAAGGAGTGAATCTTGTCAAATTTATTCCGATATGTTAAAGGTATTATTTGTAATTGCGGCAAACGTAATCAACGTTAACATAATTCATCAAGATAAACGCCATCGTTTATCACGCTGGCAAGTCGACAGCTGTCGTGGTGTGTTATTCTGATGGACTGCTCTCGGATCTTCCTCTACGGTACATTTTAACCGCGTGCCGATGTCATGAAATGGCCCAGATTTCAATATGAAGGCAAATTAAGCAGCAACAACAACAACAACAAAGTGTCCAGAGCCCACTGAGCACCCCACATATGAGGCACGAACTGCAATAAAGTAGATAAACCGCCTCTCACGGTGGCAAAGTCTCATAATTGTTCAATTGCAAATGCTAATTGCAGCCAGTGCTTTGTTCGCCGGCTGCTATTAAGTGTCTTTAAATAATATCCATTCAGAAAATGAGAGACTCAATTAAAGACACCAGGATGCAGGTCACCCTGTCAAACACAATTGGAAACAGAAAGAGGGCCAGCCGGCTATATCCCCCGCGCCGTGTGAAGGGAGACAATGTTATGGCTGCAAAATGAATATTAAGTGCTTAACGGCCTCTGCTGTAACCCTCCTCATGTGGACACTTAGACAAATAATTAAGCTGATGAGCTCAAAGTACATGACCTTCCTTAAAAGCTTTGGTTTCCTATTCTTAGGTTTTTTTCGGTAAAGTCACGTAGGTAAAACATCTAAATTAATGAAAATAAAATAAAATAAAAACAAAAATCACGACGTTTCGGAGGCAACACAAGTCTCCGTCATCAGGTGGGACCGTCACAGCCGAATTAGCTGCATCAAGTGAGGCAATGATTCAAGAAGTAATCCCTTATAAGCAAGTTGAAGGGGGGAGGAGAGGGGGGGGGAGCTCATCAGAATGTGGTAGCCAATGAATGGAATTGGTTTCCTACCACTTGCAGGCGACATCATGCATGCCATTTATGCACGAAGTCTCTCCTTTGTCTTTTGACTCTTTTTCAGAAGAGTCCTGCATGAGGACGTTTTGTTAATTCCATTGATGAGAGTGTTGTGGATTCATGTGTGTGGTGGATTGATGTGTGTGGTGGATTCATGTGGGAGGAAACTGGAGAACCTGGCTAAAATCAACATTTACTCGGAGATAATGTTTAGAGATTGGATTTGACATGTTTAATACAATAAACTGCTGCTGTGGTGGCATCTCTTGGCCACATCACAGCCCTCCCATCCAATGCTTTGGCCAGGCTCAAGTCTGCTTAGCCTGTAAGAACCGGGCGACATGTGGTACATGCAGGTTGATTTGGTAAGAAAAACAAAGTGTAATCATTGATTAAATACTGAAATACTAATCAACACGGCTGACCAAATTGCATTGCATTGCATAATTATCAGCGTTATCAAGCCACAGGCGTTTTGTTGTCTGTCATAAATTTTTTTTTTTCAAAATTGAAATTCGGTCATAAGTCCTAATTAAGTCCTAATGGTATATACGAATCGCTGGTGGCAGTTGCAGTGAGTGATATTTGTGGATCTTGCGTTGAGTTTTGTGTATGTGTGGGGCCCTTGCTGGTGATGCATACGGAGTGTGCGCACAGCTGTGATGGTGCCAATTATAATTCTAACAACAATGAAGTACCGGAGACAAAAACATGTACATACAATGCCTTTTTACCAAATCACACGGAATGGTCTTTGATCTCGTCCCATGCCTCGAAAGCTAAGCGTGTTTGAGCCTAAATCATTCTCGTATGAGGCGACCACCCTGCTTCACATGAAACAGGTGCTGTAGGCTGCTGCAGGGCTGCATTGTCAGCAAAGGGCAGAGCAGAAACATCTATTGTTGTACTGTACTGTCCTAGTTCCCATTGTCTATGCTCCCTGCCTTCACCCACGTGTGCTGACAGCTCTCGTACACGCAGATGATAACATAGGCAGATATAATGTACACGTTACAACGAGACAATTATTTTTAACGATGAGACCCTCACCGCTAACAAAGTGTGCCGTGTCACAGCGCTTAGTCGCGCATGTCATAAACACAACAACAAAAACAGCAACAACAACAACAACACCACCAATCCACGGGCACAACGGCACTGAAACGCTCCGCGATCAATAGAGCAGCAAGCGCGCCTGCAGCCATTGTAAGTATTGCGAGCACGGGGCAATTAGGCCCTTTGCAGATGTATGAATACCGACCAACCTTTGCTCTGCTCGTGTTATTAACATCGCCCGCACGCACGATGCAGCCTCTCCATCTGCGGAGAAACTAGCAGCACCACATTGGACGTTGATTTAGCAGCCGGTCTCTCTCTCTCTCTCTCCCCCCTTCTCTCAGCCACGTTAATTATCAAAAGAGGCACTCTCTCCCTCTCTCTCTACGTATATATTTTAAGGGTGCTTTTTGTATATTATTGATATCTTATTTCTATGCATCGAGTTCCTTAAAGCAAGTTTCCCGTAGCCAAGGCTCACGATTGGCACTTGAAGGCTCCGTTTGTTGGTTGTGAAAGGCACTGTGCGATGGGTGACGTGTGGGAGTCTAAGCCTCTTAAATGAAATTAGTAGTGTTCCATTTTCAGAGCATAATGCTGAGAGAGAAAACAAACCCTCAAACGTACACACAAACAGATAAAAAAACTCAAACGTACACACAAACAGAATAAAAAACCCTCAAACGTACACACACACAGAAAAAACCCTCAAACGTACACACACACAGAAAAAACCCTCAAACGTACACACATACACACAGAAAAAACCCTCAAACGTACACACACACACAGAAAAAACCCCTCAAACGTACACACACAAACAGAAAAAAACCCTCAAACGTACACACACACACAGAAAAAACCCTCAAACGTACACACGCAAACAGAAAAAACCCTCAAACGTACACACACAAACAGAAAAACCCCTCAAACGTACACACACACACAGAAAAAACCCTCAAACGTACACACACACAAACAGAAAAACCCCTCAAACGTACACACACAAACAGAAAAACCCCTCAAACGTACACACACACACACAAAAAACCCTCAAACGTACACACACACAGAAAAAAATGTGGTTTGGTTAGGTGAAGGATTCTGTGCGGCCTTGTCTGCATTGAGTGATTTAAAAAAAATAGGGCATTCTACAGTTGTGTATTCATACAGCACATGGACAAATGCAATATTCAAATGTTGTTTGTGATGACCCATCCGCAGCACAGCTTTCCGAATTTACCCGTAAAAAAAATCTTGTAGCGACAAACATATTGGAGCAATACTGTACCATTAATAATTCCGTCAGAAGGGCTTTGTGTATTTATTCTCGTGCCACACACACACACGCACAGGAAACTGTTGCTTATATTCTGGTTCCCAGGAGAGAGCGAGAAAGGCGGAGCCTCAAACACCTACTCAAGCCCAGGGCCATGAAATGTATTAATCTGACCATGATGCTATTAAATCAGCAATTTATTTGCAAGCCTATAAGACTTAATGGGTGCACGCAGCTCTATTAATGTATTATTTTGAATAACTATTTGAGCTGCGTGTACTTTACCGCTAAGATTTCTCAGTTTCAGCATTCAAAGCCCACAGGGGTTGGAGGTTTGGCGCAGTGGTGCGTCCACTGCACTGCGAGCCGAGAAACCCGAGTTCGATTCAGGGCCACAGCTAACATCTCTACCAGTACTGGCCCTCAGCCACCCATGCCCATCACTTCAAACAACCTGCACTGAGCAGCATGGCGAAGCAAATTTATTTATTGACTTAAAGCTTTCGTGACTGCAGGAATTCATATTCTTTGCCTCTTTCGGTAAAGTCACGTGGATAGGTTATTTTTTGTTATTTAGATTTTTGGGTTTTCATGAAAATCACAACGCGCCGTTCCCACATCGTTCCTCCTTAATACACATTTCCCAGCGCGTTTAAACACCTTGATTATCATTACTTTCTGCCGTGCATAGATGCCGGCTTCATAACGCCGCGGTAATTGCCAGTGATGAAAAAGGGAACGCACAGAAAACGACAGGGCCCCTGATAAGCACGGCGAGTTCTCGGTAAATCACCGTGGCAGAGGGGAGGGGGGGGGCCTTTGTGAATTACGGTCACTGTACGATGGATGGTGCTCCTCGTCTGCGCCGATACAATGAGCTGACACGGCTGATGAATCGTGCCACCGTCGCCGCGGGGATTTTCTCCTTCTGCTTATTCCATTTTCCGGCTCACGTGAGCACGTGGAAAGGGCTGGGCGTGTGGCCAGCATCTGGCACGTCCATCCCAAACGTAGTCCCAGATACACTGCCACGTCTTAGTAAGGGGAATGACAAGAAGCCATACAAATATACAAACACAGACATAATTTCAACCGTGATGATGGTTACAAACTGAGTAATCATTGGAAAGATGTGGTTAACCATGCAAAAAAGATTTAAATACACTTATTTGGCCAATCTTATTTGACAGACAACTATTACAGGTTTACCATGTTTAGTTGTTTTCTCCTTTTCACACTATTGTTAGGTAGGCCAGGTTGAGTCACAAACCGTACCTCTCCATAACAAAGGCTCACCCTCTTAAGCCTCACCTTACCATATGAATAAAAAGTCTGCTGTACTTGGCCCTTCCCCCCTCTCCAACCATTATATAAACGGAGTGGTAGCTCCTGAAATCTCTCATTTACTTGATACAGCTGTCGTGGCTGTGACGGTTCCACCTGAAGACGGAAGCTTGTGTTGCCTCCGAAACGTCGTGATTTTTATTTTATTTAACTTTTATTAATTTTAATGTTTTACCTACGTGACTTTACCGAAAAAACCTAAGAATATGAACTCCGGGAGGGTCTGGGGAGATGTCCCCTGTGATCCTTCTGATCTGAATGGTTTTTTTTCTTTCTTTCAGATATAGAGCATCTTTAACGACACAGATGCATTTTGTGCATACCAATGCGCGCACAATAATACATCGAGTACAGTTGCACACACCACAACAACAACAACAAGGGATGATTTACGACGAGTTATTTTTGGGGTGAGACCTTGTGTGACAAAATACCCACACGGAACAACTTGTTGTTAATCGTAATATGGGTCGTGAAAGCCTACGCAGGAAATTAAACAACTGACGATGTTCACCACTGACGCTACAAGAACGTCCGTGCAGGACTGTGTACACTTTAAATAGGTTAGATGTACACAGTGTGTGCACAGGGTAGAGAGGTGGTTTGCAGCGGTGCGTGCATTGCGCTACAAATCCAGCGACTCGAGGTGGCGTCCTGGCCACGGTTAATGTCGGTGGCAAATTGTGTCTGAACTGGTCAGCACCTCGACCCCTCCCCCCTTCACCAATCTGCACTGACCAGTGTGGTGAAGTATGGTCAAACGACTCCCATGACCAACACAGCTTTGTGGAGGCCTTCATCCAGCAGTGGAGGAGGCTGAAGAAAATGTGCACAAATACAGTACAACTCTTGTTCGCCACCAATTAGAAGTGATGTCACCAGACTGTATGTGCCAGGCTAGGTGCACTTTAATCACGTGAAGTAATGGGGCACAAGTATCACAGGTGTTGCATGTTAAGGAAGTGATGATATTAAAATGAATAGGCATTATCCATTTCCGAAAATAATACAGGAGGTTCATCTTCTTGGTTCTTTCGGTAAAGTCACGTAGAAGGGAAATAATAAAATAATAAAAATAAAACATAATAAAATAATTCTCACGACGTTTCGGCCACAACGCAAGCAGCCGTCCTCAGGTGAAGAGGACGGCTGCTTGCGTTGTAGCCGAAACGTCGTGAGAATTATTTTATTATGTTTTATTTTTATTATTTTATTATTTCCCTTCTACGTGACTTTACCGAAAGAACCAAGAAGATAAATCCCTGCAGTCACGAAAGCTTCAAATCGAAATTTAATACAGGAGGTGTTCAGATGTTCAAACACCAAATAGACACCCATCACAAGGCATCAAATCTGCATTAACCACACATGCTAGTGGTAAAACATGAAAAGAAATGCGCTTTGATAATTCAGTGTAACAAAAACAACATTTTGTTACTGGGTAGTAAGCGTTATTTTATAGTTGCTTGTGCCTCATAAGTACAGAAAATGGCTATTATTCCCCACAAACTTTGCTTTTGTGACCAGGACACAAAAGTAAAGATAATAATCCACTCCATTAATAACAGCGTGTAACACATTTATTTATTTATTGTTACTGGGTAGTAAATGTTATTTTCTAATTGCTTATGACTCAAAAGTACAGAAAATGGCTATTATTTCCCACAAACTTTGCTTTTGTGACATGACACAAAACTAAAGTTAAGAATCCACTCCATTAATAACAGCGTGTAACAAATGTATTTATTTTTGTTCATGGGTAGTACGCGTTGTTTTCTAATTGCTTATGACTCAAAAGTATAGAAAATGGCTATTATTCCCCACAAACTTTGCTTTTGTAACCAGGACAGTGATATTTTGAAATTTTAATATTTTCAATGAGAAAACGTGGTGTGCATTGTGACCAAGACTTCACAAGGTCATGGTCATAAAAGCAAAGTTTGTGGGGAAGAATAGCCATTTTCGAGACTTCTGAGGCATAAGCAATTAGAAATAACACTTACTACCCAGGAACAAAAATCGTGTTACATAGTGTAATGTATGCATTGTCCTTGAAACGAATTGGCCTATAGCAGAGACGGCCTTCCTCTGTACCAGCGTGGACGGCACCCTCGTGTTCACCTTCTGAAGCGCTCGCTCGTCACCGTGGCGTGCGCGATGACCACCACCACCACCACCACGTGGCTTTTCTTTCGTGTTGTGCGCGGTGCTTTTAGCGCCACAGCGCGTGGATTTGTAGCGTTAATTTGCAATTGTTTGCTGGTGACTTTGTGTATTTCATATCGAAATCGCCTCCAGTGCTGTTGCTGCTGGCGGCAATAGAAGTTGTTGAAAAGTCAAAAGTCTTTGTGGCCTTGTCTCATCACCAGCGTTAGACCAGAGAACGCCAAAAGTCGAACAGCACAAAGGCAATGTAAGTATCGAATCATCAATGGCTTGGGTCGAGCACAAGGGCATGATGTATAGAGTGACCATCGTAAACGAGAATGTAAAGATTTGAAGCTTTCGTGACTGCAAGGATTCATATTCTTAGGTTTTTTCGGTAAAGTCACGTAGGTAAAAAATTAAAATTAATAAAAGTAAAATAAAAAATTAAATATAAATCACGACGTTTCGGAGGCAACACAAGCTTCCGTCTTCAGGTGGAACCGTCACAGCACGATAGCTGTATCAAGTGTGATACAGCTATCTTGATACAGCTATCGTGCTGTGACGGTTCCACCTGAAGATGGAAGCTTGTGTTGCCTCCGAAACGTCGTGATTTTTATTTTATTTTACTTTTATTAATTTAAAATTTTTACCTACGTGACTTTACCGAAAAAACCTAGGAATGAGAATGTAAAGGTTAATTCATTCTAGATTTGAGGCTTTCGTGACTGCAGGAATCCATACTCTTTGGTTCTTTTTTCTTGCTGTGGTTTTCCCACCCGATGACGATGATGATTGCTTGTGTTGCAATCGAAACGTCGTGATTGATTTCATTCATTGCCAATCCGCTACCGATGAAGGCCTCCCAATGCCGCGTAAGTCATGTGAACTGTTAAACCGTACTTCACCACGCTGTCAGCATGGGTTGGTGAATGGGAGAGGTTAGAATCGGATGACACATCGCTCGCACTAATCTTAACTGTGACTGGAAATCAAACTCAGGTCGCCGGGTTAACCATTGAGCGATAACCACTGCGCATTCACTGCCATTTAAAATACGGCAAATGCCTGCATACAACTGCCCGGAAATGGGTGTAGCTTCATACATACACGTGTTTGTATTTACCTGGTATGCATACAAGTATCAGCCATGATTAAGGACTTATTATAATTATAATAATAAAGCGGTTGACGTGGCCAAGAGGAAGCGTGCTTGCCACTTGTTGCAGAGGTTCTAGGTTCAAATGACGTGGCCGCCCTGATTATTACTGCGGACGTGATAACCACAATAATCCGCGCCGTCTGCTTCACAGTTAACGTTAAAGACCCCGTGACATAATCCGTACGACCAAGGCACTGTGTGCCAGCGTCGCGGTCCAACTTTGCCAAATTCTAAGAAATTATCCGAAAATTACTCAGTGAGGGATGAAACAGAGCAATCATCGCGCCCTCGCTGGCAGATTTATGCCCCGGACCACTCTTGCAAATTATACTATCCTGGTCTCTTGAGTTTCTCAGCTGGTTAAATAGATAAAGTTTAAATTGAAATGTAAAAAATAAAAATTCCCATAGAATTCAACAGGCCCCGATTTTATAGTGCTCCGTCCAAACAAGCCATCACAAAAAATAACCCAAACATTCACAGAAAAATACAGCTGAGGTAGAAAAAAAAACCTTTACAAACAAAATTGAATAGAACCAAAAATAATAGAAATATAAAAAGGCATAACTGAAAACCGCTCACAGGCGTGTGTTATCCTGCCACCGCACCTCCGATAAGCACGGCCGGCTACGTTTGGTGCGAAAGAAGTCCAGCATACATTCACACAAATGCAAACAAAAAACAATACTCTGATAATTTATGCATTGTCTTTGAAACTGATTGGTCCACACCATTTTGGCGTCATCTGGTCGAACACCATATGAGACTAGGCTCCAAAGAAAGCTGTCTCTGGTGTGGACCAATCAGTTTCAAAGACAATGCATAAATTATCAGAGTATTGTTTTTTGTTTGCATTTGACCGCAAGTATTGTGGTTAATGTAAGCATGATTCCTTGCAAAAGGTGTCAGTTTTGTTGCCAGAAAAAAGGGGAAAACCCCTATTAGTATAATTTGACTCTTTTTCACTATTTAACTATTATCAATTTGGTCAATACAACCCACCCCACCCTCTCGTCTACCTTTCCGGCCTTCATAGGTGCTCGCTAACAGCACTTGCCCCTACAGTCTCTTAAGGCTATACGGGGGATCTTTGTCTTTGTATTGACCAACACAAATTGCTGTCGAGTTATGATTCTTTAATAATGGATGACAGCTTTATGGACACCCTGCATACTGAACTTACATACACATTTACACGATGAACACATATGCATTATTTAGTACGCAATGATACAAATACCCCCTCCAGAACAATCAAGTCTCTTCTAGGAAGTGGCGAGTGCCTATGAAGACCGATACGACGCACGAGATGAATCGTGGGATCAGTATCCAAGTTGCGTCCGCCTTCAACTTCCCAGCACGGATTTTACACACCGCATCACATACACATCCATGTCTAATTTGATCGAGTGGAGACCCGGCCCTGGTTCACATACTGCTTGTCACGGATGTTAACTGTGGTCAGGAATCAAACCCAGGCAAGTGGTTTGGTAATGCAGTTGCAATGATCACTATTCCACCGCTCACCACAATGTTAAAACGCACACTCGTCGTAGATATACTGTACATACATACGTGAATTTATTATCCCCCGCTATAATATATTATGGGCGCATCATTAATATGCTTGCCACCGCTTGCAAATGTTAAAGATATCATTATACTCTGACCATATTAACCGTGCACAATAAGTAATGCATCAGCCCCTGAAAACATCAGCTGTGTTTGTTTAGCTCCGAGAATGGCTGTGTGGCTACTGAGGCCTGCGTGCCTATGACATGGCATTATCCCACCTACTCTGAAAACTCCAAGTTCAGAGCTTTTATTTAGCTATGATTCATCCTTTGGTTCCATCTTGCCACTACAACGGTGTACCCAGGAAGGATACCAATGAACGCATAGTCTCACCCTTGTACCCATTTTAGTTCTCAAGTTCAAATGGAATAATGAACAAACAAAACATTTTTCAATATCCGAAATCAATGTTGGCACAATTATGATTAAAAAAATATATAACAATTCAGTCATCCTTCAACAGGTGTCCTCACGAGTAATCACAACCAACCAAACACTACATTAGAAGCACAATCATGCTGTCCAGATCCTCGCAAAAATCCACGGAGAATTTTGTAAAAGGGAATTTTTCTTCTTCTGAAATTTGTGTTACTCGTTCTTGCGCTAAATTTTGGTCCATGTACTATACGCAGATTTGTTTTAAAAAAACTTCCGAAAAATCAAAAGTAGGTTGATGATGACACTGATGACAATAATGGCCTCCGTTGATTGAAGATGGAGTTTGACTCTCTGTCTGGCCATCAACGAGAAATAATACTGGTCGGAACCTCCTGGTTACACCAGCCCACAGGGGATTATTGTGTCCGTCCGTCCGCCGTGAAGGGAGGGGCTGGGTGGGGAGGGAGGGGCTGGGTGGGGAGGGGAGGGTGGGGAAGGGCTGGGTGGGGAGGGTGGGGCTGGGTGGGGAGGGGAGGGTGGGGAGGGGCTGGGTGGGGAGGGTGGGGAGGGGCTGGGTGGGGGGGGTGGGGCTGGGTGGGGGGTGGGAGGGGTGGGGCTGGGTGGGGAGGGGCTGGTCACCCCGTGGTGCCCTTAAAAAACTCAACGTTTAACCTACTCACGCCGGCTTGTGCCCGCCATCACAGTCGGCCATATTTGCGGAATACACCACGCTGCCGTTGACCCTGACCATTGACCGAGCAACCCAACGTTCCTACCAGCTCCCTCCGCAGGAATGTGTTAAAACACCCCTGGGCCAACACACAGAACAATTGTTTGTTGCATTTTCAAAATATCCTTTAAAATGGCATGATGATGATAAAGGTGTGGTTTATACAGTCACATTGCATGCAATGATTTGATTACTTCGATGTTCATACACGTCATGAATTTATATTAAGGTATCGCAATTATTGTTAATGTCACTCGTGAATTTGGGTGTAGAACACAATGACAGGAAATACGTGGGATAGGTCTGTTCATATCAAAAGGCAACATTTTAAAAGAGAAGTCAAACAAAGTCTCGTAAAAAAACGTCTGCACTGTTTTATACCTGCAGTTCCATAATGTGCTTGGCGTCTCTAAAATGTAAACATTATTGTAGTGGGCTTGAAATTCCCAATCGTTTGTGGAGAAACTGCCTTTGCATTGTTGTTATCGAAATGATATTTGAGGTAAAAATCATTATTTTAAAATGAAGCCAACGATAATTTAGACATGTTTATGGCCTGGAACACCTTCCCTGCAAAATAGCTCAGGCCCAGTAAGTCCACAGCAACGTGCTAAAGAAACTCCTCACGACAAACTACCGATAAACTAGCGTTTATCTCGCAAGTGTGTGTTGCCTCCAGCAAATGGAGCCTGTAAATAAAAATATAAAAACTTCACGTGATAAGTGAAACGCAGGGATATCATTCTATTTTCCTGCATACGTGATACGGTGTCCAAGTGCTGTGTGATCAAGTGGTACTGATGGGTGCAAAGTGGGCATTGTCGAATGGAGCAGTGAGACTGCCTCTTATCCACGTCCATATGGGGGGCAGGGCCGGGGGGGTGGGGTGGCTTTGGGGGATATTATTATCCACGCCCATTGGCGAAAATAACTTCTGATATCCACGCTGTTATCTAGGCATACAATGATAACAGAGAGAGTGTGCCGGTGTGAATATGTATTATTTGCTTTCTGGGGAATATCTTGAGCCCCCAGAGGGAATGCATATGGTTCAAACACTTCCAGTTAAGATTAGGGTTTAGGGCTACTTTGTTTAAGAAAAACAACAGGGAACAAATATTCAAGAGAATGAATATTCGGTCCCAAGGGAATGCAATATTCTGGGGGGGGAAATGTCTCTTCTGACAGGGGCGATTCCGCATCGCGCCTCCTTTCAGCGATAAGACGCTGATAATAGGGAAAAATTAGCGTTCTGGGGAGGTCATTTCTGGGTTTAGTTGGTTTAGGTGATTTTGTTTAACCCGGTGAGGACTCAAAAGAGACCAGGATAACCTCGTCTTCAAGAATGAGCCGGCATATTAGTCTGTCAGTAGGGAGGGTGGGGGGCGCATTAATTATACCGTGTGTATAATCCTAATTGAGTAATGTGCGGTGTAATGTTTTAATTTGGAAAATGCTGACCGTGACACCGACACACAATTGCCTACTCTTGCGAATGACGTTAGGGGGATCTTTAACTTCCACTGTGAAGTAGATGGTGCATCTTAGTACGGTTCTTCTTACACATTAATAAACGGGAATAATATGACAAATCTGCCTCCGCTATCTGATCACCAAAAAAATCAAACAGGAAGAATCCATCCTCGATTAACACGGATTTTTTTTTTTACGAATCCATTCCGGATGTCGATACAGGGGCATGGTTGGTAATAACGGCTTGTGGATAAGAGCCATTTTTGCTGAAAACAGCATTGCCCATGATGCCTAATGCAGCTGAAAGTAAAAGCATCGGCACTCGCTTAGATGGCATTAGGGCGCTCGCTGGATGGACGTGGCAAACAAACTAAAAAAAAAACTCACCGAGGACTGTGCAAGACTCCGCGCTTCTCTCTCCCCCACGTCAACTTCGGACGTCGCTGCACGCGCGCGCTCCAACGCACGCGCGTGCACCTCCCACAAATGGGAGATCGACGATTCGCCGAGCTGCGGCTGCGTTGAAGTCCAACCGATGAAACCCCCATCAGCGATGAGTGGCGCCATCCGTACAGCATCCTGGCGGTGTCCGCTGCGATCCGTGCAGAGTCGACTTACTGCTGCCTCCTTGAGATCGGATGAACGCGTTTTGCATTCAGCTACACCGCGTTTCAAGTTCAAGTTGATTTGTTTGGTAGAGCCCTGTGAGCCATTCGGCTCTTGAATCGGGTGCAACCGCAACAAACAAAAATCAAAGACATGAACAAGAAAACATCTTAAAGTGACTATGTGCAAACAGAAAATCCAAGAAAAGATAGCAAAATATTGCAGAAAAAGCACCGTGCACCAACACTGTGCTTAAATCCCAGTGGGATGCAAGTCAAACAACAACAACAACCACAAGACAACTTAGATTAAGGCCATCAGTCTAACTCTGTACTACAACAAACAAACATGGCCAAACCAAAAAACTTTTCGAAAATCACCAAAATAAAGCCACAAAAGCAATGAAACAGTGATCATAGGAACTGTGACCAAATTTTCACAATAAACGACGTTAACAACATGTACTACCAAACTCTGCAGCCATAGCTGGCTGCATGAGTCACTCCACAACAGTAGGAGCATCAGTCGGAGTGTCAACATTTTTCAATGCACCTTTAAGATCAGCACACTAAATCAAAACACAGATCATACTTTGCAGCGATCATCCGGAGCGAAACATTGTATTTTAGTTTAAAAACGTTTTGCTTTTCTATCTTGCCCTACAAAAGAAGAGGCCTATAACAGAGAGAGAGATTCTTTACGGAGCAGTAACAGCACTCTGTTGCAAGTGCCCAGTGACACACACACACAAACCAGTCCGTGTATCCTGAAATTGTGACCGACAGCTTAACTGGCGATATAAGCAAATAAAACACACATAGCCCTTAAATATAGTTAAGACATAACCAACATGATCAATTTTAATATCAGCAGACAACAACAACAGAAACTACTACAAAATCGATTGTTGCAAGCTCACCCATTTGTGGTCGAGGATGGATGAGCACTTCAGAGGAGAAATTATTAAAGTGCCGAGATCTGGGGAAACCACACTGGCTAAGAGGAATGGGTTCACTGCGCAAGAACTATTACCGTTTGAATCCTATTGCATTACGGTTGGGGGGCAATGCAAGCTTGCATATCAACACAAATGAGAACAATGGTATAATATGCGTTTCCGTTGCTGTTGCCAAGTTCTGCCGTTGATTTGTTTGTTTCTATTCGAGTATTTTCCAGATAAAAGGATATTCCTGATAGATGCTCAGTTGCAACAGTCGTTAAGTAAGCTGCACGTCTCTCCCGTTTGATGGATTGAGCAGCATTTTGACCTCAGGATCTGCAGCGAGATCTGCTCTTATTGTATTCACTGTGGGATGTACGTGGCTTTCTTACATGCTCTATGAATTGTACGTTAGTGTGCAGTATCCATACATAGCAGATCTATAAAATGTAAATTAATGTACAACGCTCATTTGCCCGCAAAATAGATGTCAACTATGAATTCAAACTGCTTCCTTTTTTTATTCTGTAATCCAATGTGAAAAAAAACAGTGTACCCGGTCTAACAATTAATCTTTAATTACGTGAGTTGCCAATGTCAGAATAAAATATACAAGTAGCAATGCATAAATAATTGCACTTTACAAGAACAGCCTCTAAGGAACTCCAAAGCCTTCGACATATAGGCATGTACTGGATATACATTGTACAGAGCACACAATTCCCATAAATCAGCACTTTCATCAAATTTTCATTGCACAATAAATTATGAGCGTATTTGTTTCGTGGGGACAATGGAAGGACAAATGCTACCGCCATTCTGAAAATGTTGTATCAACAACCTCTACGTGCTCACGAGTGGGAATTTTGGACGCCAAGACGTCTCCAAAGTCCTGTTATGTTCCACCTCACCCGTTCCACATCCACACGTTGGTTAAAGTCAAAGGTCAAAGCGAGTTTCTGCTCAACCGAGCGTGGGGCCAGCGCTTACCTCCTGTTTAAAGCCCTGAGTCAGTGGTGGACATTGCACATTGCTATGACAGGGGCAAGTTTTATTTTTGTCCATAGGACTACCACTCTTGACTTCCCTGATGGGATGAATGTCTGAGTTGGCCCACTGATCGGAATTTGAACTCGCGATTGCGAATTGCGCACTCAAACAACCATGCCACCCAGCCAGATTTGGTTGGATTGCTGCTGGGCAAAACAACCTCCCCCGTTTTCTCCCATCTGCGTCGTCGACCCCGAGTTGCTCCGGTCAAGTCGTGGCCTCCAAACTCGGTGACGTCGTTGCGCCGCTGTCATCTCTTGAGCCGGTCTCTTCTCCTTCTCTTCCCTTATCCCAATATCCACTGAGTCGTTCATTGTGTCTCTCGTCTCTCTTGACCAGCGTGGTGAAGTATGGTCAGATAAACGCCCCCGATAATAAAAAAAAACACGGCGGGGCAGCAGAACTTCATCCCGCCCTGGACATGAATTCGCCACAATTATTTGACAAACGCACAATAAAAACTAATTGAAGCAGCTACACTGAGTATCGTCAGCAGCCAGCCAGACAGCTCTACTGAGAGAGAGAGAGAGACTAATCAGCAGCAATATGCAGCGCGAGGCGTGCACACGTCCGCAACGTTACGTAACGATGCCGAGTGGACCGCGAGAACACTGTACACGAATTCAAAATAGATTCCGAGAAGGCTCGGAGCAATTAAATCGGCGCGCGTGCAGGTAGCCACGTGGGGCTGTGGGAGATGGCGACGACTTGGGGAGGCATTCATCCATCATTCAGCAGTGGATGCAGCGTGGCTTATTATAATCCTGAAGATGCTATCGCAGAATGTGCCTTCTAGATGTGATTGTTCCCCCCACAAATTGATACATGTCCCTGATGTTGATGATGCTCAGGACGTGATGTCAATAGAGCAATTAGACGCAAGCAATGCCGTGTAATTTGAAACGTTCCAGTTTCGACAAGCGCCTAGTGTAGCGTCGAGTGCTAATGGGCAGAATAGACAAATCTGCTGCTGCATGAACGCGCCAATTGGTGACGACGTAACACTCACCCTAGTTTCCGAAATAAATCAACATCAATATTCCCCTTTCCTGCCTGCTGTTTTATAGTCTCATCATGTGCCACTCAGTGTCTGTTCACATCAGATGCCGTGTGGCTGTCCCAGTGTAATTAGTAATCAGCAAACGCCACCGCAGCCTTCACAGACCGCAAGAAGACTCGTGCATGATCCGTCTTGCCAGCAGACGAACACTCTACCGAACCCACAGTGCCCTCTGATGGCCACAAGCCTGTGCGGATGCGAAGAGTTTGATGTTAACAGCACCACGTTCTATTTCGATTTAAAGCTTTCGTGACTGCAGAAGATGCATCTTCTTGGTTCTTTCGGTAAAGTCACGTAGAAGGGATGTAATAAAAATAAAACATAATAAAATAATTCTCACGACGTTTCGGCCACAACGCAAGCAGCCGTCCTCAGGTGAAGAACAGGTCTGTCGGAAAGACAGTCTTTCTAATTGCTGTCTTTCCGACAGACGCTGTCTCCCCGACAGACCTGTTCTTCACCTAAGGACGGCTGATTGCGTTGTGGCCGAAACGTCGTGAGAATTATTTTATTATGTTTTATTTTTATTATTTTATTATTTCCCTTCTACGTGACTTTACCGAAAGAACCAAGAAGAAGACTGTCTTTCCGACAGCGTTCCTGGATGAAGGACGTGATTTATATGATTAATATATAAAGGAAAGACTGTCTTTCCGACAGACCTGTTCTTCACCTGAGGACGGCTGCTTGCGTTGTGGCCGAAACGTCGTGAGAATTATTTTATTATGTTTTATTTTTATTATTTTATTATTTCCCTTCTACGTGACTTCACCGAAAGAACCAAGAAGAAGCACCACGTTCTGTTTCACTCCTATTGCGCGAGAGCGCTCGGATCAACCGATTGCATTGTGCTGCACGTTCCGTTCAGTTTATCTTTTAAATATGGGAGCCTGGCTGGACTAGGATTTTTTAGGAGAACAAATTTGAGATAAACATGCACACACACTTTCTACAAGAGTTGTACACGCCCGTTGCGTTCATGTACACATTACACACGGGGAGTGCATCACGATCATTATCCACGGCCGACCCACTGCTGGATGAAGAGCCTCTCCAAATCGCTTCCATCTCTCACGATCAACAATCCACGATCAACAATTCTCTCTCTCTCTGTGTGTGTCTCCTCGTGTTGTAGTATTTCCTCCAGCCACGAAAGCTCCAAATCTCTAATTGACATGCTAATTTCTCTACCCCTTCTCTCTCTCTGCCCCCCCCCTCTCTATTTAAGGCCTCGATACAGAGGCGTTGTTTCTCTGTGTGTCTCTGTGTTGTCTCTCTGTGTGTCTCTGTGTTATCTCTCTCTCTATGTCTCTGTGTCATCTCTCTCTGCTTGTGTGTGTCTGTGTGTCTATATGTGTGTCTCTCTCTGTGTCTCTGTGTTATCTCTCTCTGCTTGTGTGTCTGTCTGTGTCTCCGTGTCTGTGTTTTGTCTCTCTCTCAAATGTAGCAATCTTTGGAAGAACGTAATCAACCAGGTAGGGTGTTGACTGTTGTGTTAGCCGACTCTCTGTGTTGTATTGCATTATATTTCTGAGTTGACTAGGTTTGTTATCTTTTTCATTTGTACCTGATGACGATTTGCTTGTGTTGCAATCGAAACGTCGTATGCTATTATTTAATTAACTTTTCTTTCTACGTGACTTTACCGAAAGAACCAAAGAGAGTAATCCATCTAGTACCTTCACACGAGCTGAATTCACGGCTCCGTCCCTCTCGGTCGATGTAATTCGGCACGACACACGTACGCCACACGTGGAAAGGGACTTTCACACGCGTTCTCTTCTGATCACCAAACGACCATAAATCATACTCTTAGGTTTTTTTCGGTAAAGTCACGTAGGTAAAAAAAATCACGACGTTTTGAAAGGCAACACAAGTCTCCGTCTTCAGGTGGGACCGTCACAGCTAACTTTACTGTATCACCTGTACCACCTGAAGACGGAGACTTGTGTTGCCTCCGAAACGTCGTGATTTTTTTTGATTATTGTTCTTTTTACCTACGTGACTTTACCGAAAAAACCTAAGAGTTATGAATCCTTGCAGTCACGAAAGCTTCAAATCTAGGACCATAAATCACCCTGTCTCGCCAAATCTTGGAAGCCAAGCAGGGGGCTGAGCATGATTGTAGGAGATCGTCTGGGGATACAAAGTGTTGTAGGATTTGGATTGCAAGGTATCCAAGGAGATGGCAGTACTATGGATTATTGAATCTATCTGTGCAGAACTTTGTTACCACCTTCAACACATGAATTCTCTGAGTGCCTAAATTGTCTATCACATTTCGATTTAAAGCTTTCGTGACTGCAGGGATTCATCTTCTTGGTTCTTTCGGTAAAGTCACATAGAAGGAAAATAATAAAATAATAAATAAAAAACATAATATTTTTTTTGATTTTAATATTTCAAATAAAGCATAATAATTATTTTATTATGTTTTATATAAGAATTTTTCATTATGTTTTATTTTTATTATTTTATTATTTCCCTTCTACGTGACTTTACCGAAAGAACCAAAAAGATGTCTATCACATGTCACTCATTATTTCAATCGACCAAATATCTCCGATGAAGGACCCTCGTGAAAGAGTCGTAAGACTTGATGAGGCGTTCCTGGATGAAGGACGTGATTTATATTATTAATATATTATTTAAAAGGGTCTTCATCCAGCATCGGATTGGCCATGGCTGATAATGACGATGACTTTGTATCCCAATATAGCGCAGGCACCATGATGACATCACATCCACCTCGTGGCGAAAGGCAGCTGTTGACTCTTAAATGGGAACTACGGTATATTCTGTATTGCAAATGTTATCCGTGCCGGATTAAGCGAGTGCGTGGGCGACAGCATATGTTATAAAGGGGCCCTAAATGAAAAAAACACACGCAAATATGAAAAACATACATTTTTAACTGGCATAGTAAAGTAATTGTATTTTTTCATTTGCTATACAGCCAGATAATACGACAAATCGCTAACCTTAAACACCCAGTCGTTCGTAAAAGTTGAAGGCAGTATAGTACTATAGTAATAGAGCAAGTGCAGAATCACTTAACCGGAATTGATAGCTTGAAAGCATTTAACGCGGGGGCCTTGAAAGTGCGGGGCCCGTAGCTACACGTGTAGCTACTTTTACTACGACGATAATCCGGCACTGCATGTCATACAGCAAACTTTTTAGACTATTTATTTTCCTACCAACAGAATTGGCTCCTTTGAAACAGAGACACATCTCTCGCGACGTGTTGCTTTTCAAAGGACATTTACGGGTAATGGTTGCTCTCTGCATGAATAAAGTTGTAAATTCGAGCTGCAGTGAGCAGAGATTTCTTCTTTACGATCAGCAGGCTCTTTCTACAGACACTTTACTCCCACGGGCCGAGAGTTCACCAGGCTGAAACATAATTGCCACCCCTATGAATCCTTTCCAGAGGATGTTAATTTGGCTTCTTTTGTCCCTTGACACTCCCAGCTGAAGACACATTGTCAGAGTGTCACGGGCAAATTAATCACCCGAAACCTCACATTATATTTCACCGCTTGCGTGTTTCTAAAATTGGGTTGGGTTTCACATTTTCACGGAATGGCAATAGAGGTAAACAATGCTAATCGTACCCCACTTTGTGATACATTTTACTGACATTTAACCAATGACAAGTTTTTTATCCATATTTTTGAGATATCACTCTCAAAATTCTTATGATCTAAACAGAATAAACAACGCCACATTTGTTGATTTTTTTTGTCTTTCGCCCCCGATTTGATGCCACTTGTACTCGTGGTGTCATCTCAAGAGACAAATTATCCATTAGATCTCTCGCATAGCAATACAACCTTTCTTGTTTAGAGGATCGTGCAACGGAAGTGGATACCACAGATCTACGTCTGGGATCCCTTCACGTGACGTTTGGTCCACGTAAAAGGAGAATGCACTTTCCCACCCTTCACACAATTCTCGAAGCTCGAATTTATACAAATTAAGTGGAAAAGCAAACTTAACTGTAGTTATGTGTGTGTGTGGGGAGCGGTAGTGTAGCGGTTAGCGACCCGGGTTCGATTCCTGCTCACGGCCAACACCAGTAACGATTGTCTAAACCGGTCCTGGGTCTCCTCTAGGTCGGCTCAGCCTGAAATTAGTACCTGGTGCGGTGTGTAAACATCGCCAATGGGGAGACAAAGACGGTCGGGCGTGGTGCTGGCCACCCACCCCCTCGTGTGCCGTTCCGGCCTTCATAGGTGCTCACTAACAGCAATTTGCCCTACAATCTGTTAAGGCTATACGGGGGATCTTTGTCTTTTTGTGTGCAGAGAGCAGAACCGACCCTAGACCTTTGGGACCTTTGGGGGCCCTAAGCAAAATTTGGTTGGAGTCCCCTTTGATGTATGATTTTTTTTCACCCACTAGCTAGCAGTGACTCTAGGGGGCCCTCTGCTGGCCACGGGGCCCTTTGCAATTGCAAGGGTCGCTTAGTGGCTGGGCCGGCTCTGGCAGAGAGGTAACATGGCTGAGACCATCAACTCTCTGCACTTTAGAACCTCGTTTCGCCACAGGCGGCGGCCTCAATTCCGAGCCCGCGATCTCAGTGGTGGCTGCTCAGCGCTAACTTTTCATCCACCCGGCCACCATGGCAATGTTGTTCAGAGCCAAAGACAACGTAACACGGCAGGTGTGGTGGTGGTGGTGATGGTGTGGACACTTCGTGATGCTTAGTCGTGGGGTTGGTGGGTCACCGACCTGCAGGACCATGCATTTATATGAGGCAGTACAGCAAGTATGTTTTTAAAAAATCAATTGTCCAAAAAACCGATGTAGGACCCTTACTAAATCAGTATCCTACTTGAATAATGTTTTCTTGAATATAAATATATGCATTACCACAAGAACAGCCTGTATTTAGTCACGCAAATTAAATCAATTCATGCTTTAAACATTAGCTTAAGCAGACGAACATTCAATTGTTCATTACCCTTACATCATAAATCGCCTCCTAGCAGTCTGGCAACGATTGCATCCATGGCTGCTCCTCCACCCAAGCCTCCGTGGCTGCCACCAACAAAATTAAAAGTCCTCCCATCACCCAACCATCACCTCAGTTTGTGCTGCCACCCATCACTCCACCATCACCTCAGTTTGTGCTGCCACCCATCACTCCACAATCACCTCAGTTTGTGCTGCCTCCCATCACTCCACCATCACCTCAGTTTATGCTGCCACCCATCACTCCACCATCACCTCAGTTTGAGCTGCCACCCATCACTCCACAATCACCTCAGTTTGTGCTGCCACCCATCACTCCACCATCACCTCAGTTTGTGCTGCCACCCATCACTCCACAATCACCTCAGTTTGTGCTGCCACCCATCACTCCACCATCACCTCAGTTTGTGCTGCCACCCATCACTCCACCATCACCTCAGTTTGTGCTGCCACCCATCACTCCACCATCACCTCAGTTTGTGCTGCCACCCATCACTCCACCATCACCTCAGTTTGTGCTGCCACCCATCACTCCACCATCACCTCAGTTTGTGCTCCCTCCCATCACTCCACCATCACCTCAGTTTGTGCTCCCTCCCATCACTCCACCATCACCTCAGTTTGTGCTGCCACCCATCACTCCACCATCACCTCAGTTTGAGCTCCCTCCCATCACTCCACCATCACCTCAGTTTGCTGCCACCCATCACTCCACCATCACCTCAGTTTGTGCTGCCACCCATCACTCCACAATCACCTCAGTTTATGCTGCCACCCATCACTCCACCATCACCTCAGTTTGCTGCCACCCATCACTCCACCATCACCTCAGTTTGTGCTGCCACCCATCACTCCACCATCACCTCAGTTTATGCTGCCACCCATCACTCCACCATCACCTCAGTTTGCTGCCACCCATCACTCCACCATCACCTCAGTTTGTGCTGCCACCCATCACTCCACCATCACCTCAGTTTGTGCTGCCACCCATCACTCCACAATCACCTCAGTTTATGCTGCCACCCATCACTCCACCATCACCTCAGTTTGTGCTGCCACCCATCACTCCACCATCACCTCAGTTTGTGCTGCCACCCATCACTCCACAATCACCTCAGTTTATGCTGCCACCCATCACTCCACCATCACCTCAGTTTGTGCTGCCTCCCATCACTCCACCATCACCTCAGTTTGCTGCCACCCATCACTCCACCATCACCTCAGTTTGTGCTCCCTCCCATCTGCGGCCATGGAAAGGTGACAAAGCAGTGGCCAAGTCTGGCGTGAGTCAAGCATCAAGCCCAGGGGTCGGAAACCTGCAGCTACGGAGCAGCATGCAGCTCTAAGTGACTGCTTTGTGACCGTTATTTTTTTTTAATTAGCATTAAGGACCACCACCGTCTTCGTATTCACCACGTGCGTTGCGGCTCTTGAAAATTGTAGTTGTTTTTACCATATTCAAAAAAATGTCTCTTCTTGTTATTTTTTTGCCGACCCCTGAGCATGAGAACAAACAAAACGTACAGTACGGTGACTACTGCTGACACAACGTAGCGTTGTGTTCGCAGATTTATAAACGCCGCAAATGAGAAGTGCGCATCTTGACTTGAGAACAGAATCAATGGGACGGGCTCCAGCTTCCGCGGCTCAATTTATTTGTGGAATTTAATTTCTCGTAGAACGTCACTGAATTTTTAAAAAGCATTTTTTCGCAGAATTTAATTCTTGTACAATTTAATTGGACTTCACACAGTTGGCTGCAACAAAAAAAAAACCTCCCTCGGGCCACCCAAGAGAGAGATGTGATTCTCCCAGCAAGGCGAGGGCTTCCAACAAAATAACGGCTGGCCGGGCCTGGTGCCAAATCCAGCACGTGTGGATCCACGTGGGCAATACGTGCCCCAAAGGGAACTCTTGACAAGAATGAACATCTCTCTCTCTTTCGTTTCCTGCCACTCAAACATCACAACCTGACGGCCAGAGTTTAAACACATTCCTGCGGAGGGAGCTGGTAGGAACGTTGGGTTGATCGGTCAATGGCCAGGGTCAACGGCGGCGTGGTGTATTCCGCAAATTTGCCCGACTGCGAGGGCGGGCACAAGCCGGCGTGAGTAGGTTAAACGTTGAGGTTTATAAGGGCACCACGGGGTGACCAGCCCCTCCCCACCCAGCCCCACCCCACCCTCCCCACCCAGCCCCTCCCCACCCTCCCCACCCAGCCCCTCTCCACCCTCCCCTCCCCACGCAGCCCTTCCCTCCCCGCCCAGCCCCTCCCTGCACGACGGACGGACACAATAACCCCCTGTGGGCTGGTGGAACCAGTGGATTCCTACCAGTAAAAGAGCGCAGAGACATTCAAACATGATACCAAATCCCAAACACCGTTTCATTTCAAATAAATTGCTTCTCTCCCGAGACACAGCGTGAAGCAAATATAATATATGCAATCAGCACATAATGCCCTGCGATTACCATCTGTGTGGTGTTGTGTGTACGTTGAACCTCTTTCGCACCGTACGTAGCCAACCGTGCTAATCGGAGGTGCGGGGGGAAGGACAACACACTAAACACAGTTATAAATAAATCAGTTTGAAATCTAGATGATTTCAAAGTGCACACTCCAGTGACTTCCTAATATCGGAAGAGCGTTCCAGACGGCCACAGATGCGCATCTGAAAGCGCCGCGATGCGGTGACCACCGTTTTTGTTCGGTGGTCAGCCCAAAAGCCTCTGCGAGGAGGACCGGAGTTCGCGTGATGGTTTATGCTCCTTGACGAGATGAACAAGATCATTTGTGGTTCATTTATGGCAGTAACTTCGTGTGTAATGAGCGCGACGTTACAATGAATTCGTTCGGCAACCGGAAACCAACTCAGCAGCTCGGCGAGCACTGGACGGACACGGTCGGATCTTGAAGTACCCGTCACGACACGTGTCAGAGAATTTTGTACACGCTGCAGATTGGTAATATCTTTTTTTCCAGACGTCCCGTAGAGTAGTGAGTTGCATTGAGCGGGCAAAGTGCTTTCTTAGGGGAAATAGATAAAACACACAGCAATAACGTGGGGGCGGGTGGGGGTGGTAAATGCCACTGTGATTTTGATTTTAATATCGCAAACATTTGTTCTGCTGTTTAATGCCAACGTTCATCGCAACCTGCAGCTGCCCACGTTATTTATTTCAAAATAAATAAAACCCATGGAACCATTTGATTATACAGTCATGTCCTGAGCAAAAAAAAAATTTGCTTATCATGGATTCGCTACAGGTCTCTGACAGGTAAAACAGATTTGTATCCTAGTTTAACTGCACATTTTACAGCATGTGTTCCTAGTACATCCAGAAAGAAGATTCTATTTACGAGGTGCATAATGATGCATATTGATTGAATAAAAAAGAAATCTGTTATTAAACTCAATGATTCATGCACTGAATTGTTCATGGATACATTTACTATGCACAATATGTGCTAACTATACACTGATCCATTTAGGCTACTGTGCCCGGCAACAACAATAAAAAGCGATACAAATTAGACCGTAAAAATATAGACAGAAAAAACATTATTGATCGTTTAATCTGGGAAGTTCAACCGACTGATTTTTTTGGGTAGCGGTTGGGTTTACCGTAAAACCGAATGAAGCGGTTACGATTGGTGTATGATTAGATCTGTGGAGAATGTCAGAGTTACCACAAAGTGGTACACATGTTTTTTGAACCCAGACGGATTTGAAATCTCAACCTTGTGATTATGAGCCGCCCGCATGACTGCCCCTCTTATGATTAGAACACCAATATGGCTCAGAGATTACGCCCACTTTCAGTGTTAACACCACGGCTAATAAGCACAAAAACATTTTGAACCGGTTAAAACTGTGAACTAAATCCTTATTTTTCTTGGGGAGGGGGTGGGGGGTGTTGGAGGGGGTTGATTCGGAACAGAAGTTTCGCTTTTTGGTTTAATTTCAGGAAAATGTGCGGTTAACGTGAGTTCACAGTTCGGTTCCACTCTGGTTTTAAATCAAATCGTGACATTTCGATTTAAAGCTTTCGTTACTGCATTTCACCACAACTGATGTGGGTGGGGGAGGTGGTAAATCATTGCATGCCCATTATCGACGACTTTAAAGATTCCTTGACTTTTTAGGCGAAGGCGTGCAATTCACTTGGCTAGCAGAAAGTGGTCAAGCTCGAGACTTTTTTGTCAAAAGATACTTTATTGCAAGCATAGAATGAGAAAAAAATGTTTAAATATTTTTCCAGGTGCTCCGGTTAAAAAACAAAACTGTAAGCATGTTTGCATTGCTTGGTACTCATCATTTGGGGATGCGCACGCACAACACAGAGTGTCATTTTTATCTTTTGGGCCGCGACTCCCCCCGCACCGAAAAAACGTGGCAACAGATACGGTGCTTGTTCTACTTTGAAGTTATCTTACAGATTTAAGTAAATAAAATGTAAAACAATTAAACAGACCCATTAACGTTCATTAATGCTCACTTTTCTTTCCATAATAATCAAACATTTTAACATATTTGGAACTGACCAAGCATGCAATATTAATTTATAGTGCATATATTTAAAAAAAGAAATGAAAAAAAAACATCCGACATTTCAAAGAATGATTTTTACGTAAATACCGCTGGGTTTCATTTTAAACCCTGCAAGGAGCGATCTTAACGAACATCAGACTGCACTCATCCAGCAAAAATGGCCCATGTGACCTGCTGAATGTCACCATTAGAATTCACATTCTCACTCGCGTAACATTTAACAACACCACACATTTTCCTGCAGGATCCAAGCGTAAAAAGAGCCATACATGATACATCCATTATCAGATATCTTTGTTGAACGGGTTATGCTAATAATAGTTAAATGTAAAACTGTCGGTGATATGAAAGCCAGATCGTCATTATAACCAGTTGTAAAACAATTATATTTATATTACGCTCAGAGTGGTAAATCATGTCAGCGTAGATTTTTTTTCCGTTAAGGGAGCTGAAAGGATTAAAGATGATGTGACATGAATCTTTTTCAAAATAAATGTAATTCCAATATCCTTAGTAATGGAGCCAACATTCGAATTTAAAAAGTTAAGTAAATTAAATAAGAATACAAACCATGTTATTAAATAAACATCTCTTAAAAGCACATTTTCAAACGAGCACACATGCAATCGAGTGCAAGCCAGCAAAGTGACCCACGCGGTTCTACACAAGTTGATATCACTTGAAAAAATAACAAACTCGTCCGTGTTTTGGGTCAATGGGATTTTATATGGCTTTCACATGGCTGAGGCAACTCTGAAAGAACGACTCTCTCGTACATTCGTACTTTTCCCCCCCCCCATCAACACAATTTAAATTATCTTTTAATTGTCCAACACCATTAGCAGAAGAGAAAAAAAATGCTCTTTTTATTTTATAGATTCCTATGCCTATAAACATTCCTGACGGCATTTGCGAACGGCAACAGTGCATCACAATCGTGGCCACTAAGCAGAACTTGCAATTAAAAAGTAAGGGGAAAAAAACCCTTAAGGTGATGATTGTACGTGCGAGCTGCGTTTGATTCGATATGTGTTTGGCAAAGGAGGGCAGAAAGACTAGCACTTTGCCTCCTTATTACATCACACCTCTCACGATATCCCCCACCTCCTAGGGAGCTATCGACAAAACCCGTGGAGCAGGTCACTATTTTCTTGGCGCAAAAAATGTCAATGAAATGTAATGCTTCTTGTTAACCAGAGCTCAAACAATAAAGGCAACGAATTGCGACTCGGAGAAAATATTGCTAGTGCAAACCAAACAAAGAGTTAAAAATGTTTGGAAAATATGTTTTCGTATCATGCAATGTGATTTGAAAGATTCAGTTTAATTACTGGTGCACGACCCCTCGCCCAACGCTGCGTATACCATACGGTATTTTGTAGTCATGTAAATAAGAGCCTACATAACCACTGAAGCAAAACAAAGAAAAAGTCAAGCCCGGAATGGGATACAAAAACAATCGGGGGGGGGGGGGGGAGAAAGAGACTGAAAATGTGCTAACACACAAAAAGTTAAATCGTAAAAACTCGGTCAAACGAACCTTTTGACTTATTAAACCCATCTTCTTGGTTCTTTCGGTAAAGTCACGTAGAAGGAAAATAATAAAAATAAAACATAATAAAATAATTCTGATTCTTCACCTGAGGATGGCTGCTTGCGTTGTGGCCGAAACGTCGTGAGAATATTTTATTATGTTTAATTAATATTTTTATTATTTTATTATTTTCCTTCTACGTAACTTTACCGAAAGAACCAAGAAGATGAATCCCTGCAGTCACGAAAGCTTTAAATCGAAATTTATTAAACCCAAGCAAAAACTGGACAACAACAAAATAACACTGCGTGGCGACAAGCGGAGGGGAACGGCGGAGGGGAGCCCATTGAAAACCGTAATTCGCAAAGGGCCACAGACAGTCCCAGCGTCGCTTCTCGCCGCAGGGACTTCTCCCGCAGCTGACGGGGGGAGGGGGGGGCAGGCGGCGGTGGGAGGCAAGACGAAGCTCCGTCAGAAGCCTTCTTCACCTCTCCTCTCTACTGCTTGTTCGGTTTTAAAGACACTCGCCCAAATTTGCGACCGGACTAAACGCTCGCTCGCCCAAAGACACCCGCCACGTGCTCACGGAGCAGCCGATGGAGCGTCTGAGGTTGAGAGCACAACTGATAAAAGAAAAGGAAGATATTGTGAACTGGACCGGCGGGATTGGGCAACGCTGCAAGAGCAACAGATGTGAAAATAGCCAAACAATTTAAAATGTAAAACGCCTTAATGGGTACGAGGGGCAGTGATATGATTTTCATTGGACACTGGTGGCATTTGTAGACTCGCTCGCACTCCTACTCCGTTTTATTTTAATGTAGCCGCGTGCCCAGCAGCGAATCGAGTCCGCTACATCATTGCTATATTTGCAGGATGCTTAATTCCGATTCCTATACCCAGGCAATGCAAACGTCGATTATCTCATTCTCAAATGGTTTCGGCTTTATAGTACTGTATCACAATCACTGTTATCCTCAAGTGGTTTTAAACGCTTTACCGTGTCACGTGGGATGTATTTTGATTCTGATAGCAAATTAAAACATGTTTCCAAAGATCATATTGTACAGTGATAACTATTTACGTGTTTCCTTCAATGTTTCTTGAAATGTACTATTTTGTATTGGACCTGTATATCTGTTAACGGATCTAGCTTTAGGGATTGTATAATTTTCCACTTTAGGATGAATTTTAATACTGCATTTGATTCCCCGTAAAACTTGTTTGAAAGGATATTTCCTGAACGCTGTGGTTATAAGATGCAGGCTACACTTAATGCATTCCGTACAACAGTTTAAGCAAAATTAACAACAATGAATGCTCAAGCCACATCCCATACCTATAGATGAACAATAAAAAATAATACAATTGATAAAAAAATATCATGACCAACATATTTCAGTTTTACAATCTACTAATTGTGCTTTTGTTTTCCAGCAGTGAGACCCATAAAGAAGCGTACGCGAGTAAGATTTGCAATAAGTGGTGGCGTTAAGTTTCCACCGACATCTTAGGTGCCCATGCTTGCTGCAGCTGCAAGGGTTAAAACAACACACACGAGGCCAAAAACAGAACATCAGCAAAGCGTCCGCCTACGAGACTTATTTAAAAACGAGCACGAAAAAGCTTTGATCATAGGTCAAACATGGCGATGATCTATCCTATAAAATAAAGAGTGTACAAATCAATAATAATAAACACACACACACATGTATAAAAACAAAACGTAATAGTGCAAAACAGACAATGGCAGTTTCTGTAACAGCTGAGATACGCGAATGCGGAGGGGTAATACGAAGGACAACCATCACAACGTTGGATTAACGTTGGGGGTATTCAAAAAAGGTGAAACGTGATGATGAACATACAACTCGAGGTCCCATTGCCAAACAACAACAAAACTATTGGAGGCAAAGATCCGTCCACAGTTTGCATTTGATGAGAAACGAGGCCTCCCCCCTCGAGGTTATGAACGATTGGTTTCCATTCCTCGGGGGCATCTTTCGCTATATATAAAATAAACTAATTAGGACTTACGTTACGTATCGAATAAAGCGACAGCTGAACTTTGCTTTGAAGTGACACGTAAAATAATATTTATAAAAAACTAAGTGATTGGATGTGTTGGTGCTGTTTAATTTGCTGCACGATATCTATACAGAACTACACAGCTGTAGTAATTGTGTGGTTTACATAATTCAGAATAATTAATTGATCAAAGGCTGCTAATTTTAACCCGCAAAAAAGGAATTACAATTTAGGCTCAACGTTGAAGAACATTTGCTTGTTTTTTTTGACAACGAAGCTAATTTCGCATTTTTTCTTTGTTAAGTCAGAGTACACCACCCACTGGAACGAGATGATTAGTTAGACTTCAAATGACCTCTCTTTGCACTGTAGGCTCGTTATTAAACTTGTTATCTGCTGTGCATTAGTCAATAGTGGGGGAGCGGGGGGGGCAATACAAACTTCACCATAAATGGAGCCAATGGGGTTTCCGGGGAAACCAAACAGAGATAATGTAAAACTAACCCAACTGCATTAGATCATCAACAAATGCAGCGCCACAATTTAGCAGACGCAAAAAACGTAATTCCTGTAACCCCCGCGCATGGAGAAAGAAGAGTCAATTAAGTTTCAAGAAATTGGATGAGTTGTATTTTGGGCTGTGAAGAATTAAGTGGAAATGTTCAATAATCACTGATTTTAAAAGATAAATTATTTTCTCTTCGTTTTTAAAGAAAAGTTTGTGGAGTCATAAAAAAGGGAATAATTTACATCCACTACGTTTACAAACCGATGCTATCTCGTTCTAATAAAAAAACATTACAAACCGATTGATGATAGCATAGATCCCACCCCACAAAATATATCCCCCACCACCACCCGAGCATACGGGGATAGACTAACTTAACGTGTGATATTCGGTAATATTTTTCAAAGAAAATAAATACACATTGATCCCAAACGTTTACTCGCGCTTAAAGCACAATTGGGCCCTACAAAAATAGGGGAAACGGTTTTCTCCTCAGGGACAAAAGCCTGGAACGAGATGATTAGTTAAGATTCACACCCGCTTTGAAAAGGCCGAGAGTTTGAAACAAAGAAAAACGTTAATATAACCACAAAATAATAATCAGACATTCCCGTGTGAAGTGTATGTTTACCCGTCGTGTTCGCTTTTAAAAGGGCCAGGTATGATACATTTTTAAATATTTGATTGATCGTACCTGCAAAAACTAAATTTAGGAAACATCACAATAATCCTACTTTCTCTTATGCTTGTGTAAGGCCCCGTTACCAGTAAAGATTAATGTCTTGGCCAAACTGCAGCAAGGCAAAACTGGGAATACAGATCGTCGCTAAACACCTAATTATTTTATTTATACATCGCTCTAAAATTCATTTGTTGCGTCATTAATTTCCAAAAACGGGTGAAAACTGCCCATGTGAATTTGATGTCAAGATTAAACTCATTCCCCCCTATCCCGAGCACTGCCGAGAAACAAGAATTGTAAACAGACTGCGATTATCCACAGCGAAATGCCGCTCAGTCCGAAGCGTGATACAGAGACGATTTGTAACGCCGCGTCACGGAATAAACGGAATTATTCGTATCAACTTTCAAAGAAAAAAAAACAGATCGCTGCAACGCATCTGCACATCTGCGCCGAGGTCAGTTGCCGAGGTTATTTACGTCGCAGCGCATGGGGATGCTAGGGACTGAGATTCCCGAAGGTTTCCAGTTATTGATCACGAGCAGTCTAAAGAGAGAGGGGTGGGGGGGTAAAATTACATCCGACATCACAGCGACGGCTTGCCCTTTGTTGCTCCTCCACAGGGTCACTCTACTCATCTCGGAAATATCTCCAGGAGGAGAAAAAAAAACTTTCCATGCACGCTAAGTCCTTCTCGTTTCTTTCATCGTGTTACATGCCTTTCTCTCTCTATGTATATCTTTTTTGGCGTTTTATCAGTTAACAATGCACTCGTATGGATTCTAGGCACCTTTTTCCCCCACCCGCCACCCCCCTCAAGAAATAAAAGCCAATGCATCTATCAGATGACTCCCCCTCGTGCACAAGTTTATTCCTGTCCCTGTGTGATGAACGCAGCGGGCAAAACGTCGAGCAGCTGCCCCACGGAAGGCTTCTCCACACGATGACGGCTGGTGGGACAAGCCCAGGTGCCCGCCGCCAGCTGCTTAAACGCTGTTTCTCTATATTCGCGAAATTAAATTTTGATTGTAAGAAGAGGAATATAAAGGAAGCAAGAGGGCATCTTGTTTAAAAAGTTAAAAGAATCCAACGCAGTTTCGTTAGCTTTTTTTGCTCTCCTTTCGAACTCCATAAAACACTTTTTTGTAAGTTTTTCCGTTTTTATTCAGGCAGTGATATTTATCGGGGTTCTTGGTTTCGTTTAGCGGAGCTTGAGTTCGTCTGCGCTGTTCATGCCTCCAGAGTTGGGACTCGTGTCCGGGTGTCTCCTCCCCTGGGTCAAAAAAATAAAATAAAAACACCACACATGCGGACACGCACACACACGCACAATCTCAAAACGCACACCGGTGGAGACGTACATAGTCGCACGGGAACACGCGGAACACAAACACACGCACGCGAACGTACAATCACACACACACAACAAGCGCGTGCACACAGAGATATGCTACGTAACACACGTTGACACAGGCACACACGCAGGTGCAATTGTGCGTAAGCCAAATCAGGCACGGTAACGTATACCCACAAGCACACAATCATAGGAACACGCGATTATGCCCATTGTGGTTGTACTAGAGACATTTATTGAGCATTGAATACTAACAGAAACAACGTGCACCATTTTGTCAGAAACAGAAGATGACAATTTTATTTTACAATCGGATTTCAGTAATTCGTGATGAACGGTGCATTCCATCTTGTACGGTTCTGCGTGTAACGCACGTGCGATCACGTACACACTCACGTACACACGCGCACGCGTGCATATGCGCCAGAGTCCATTGGGCAAACTGACCTCTCGCGGACCCCAGTGCAACGGGGGGCTCAAGATTCCTAGCCACGCACACCCAATGGGCAATCCGAATCCATCTAACCACTTCCCCACCACATCGAATCAGCCTCGGACGTTACACTCAGAAGCACCCCGTCGACGCTCGCACCCTCGACAAGTCCGTAACGGGCGCTCACTAACTGCACTTGCCATCAGCAGTTGAACCCCACTGACAACGGGGGGGTGGGGGGGGGTGTGGGGAGGATGGGGATGCAGCACTGAGAGAGGGCCGAGGCCACGCCTGGCGGCGCCGACGCCGCCGTGTGTCGCCGAGAGCTCTATCTGACCTCCAGATCCTCGCGGTGCACCCGCTCCCGGTCCTCAAAGTCGCGCGCTCGCCTGCGAGCCTCCTCAAACGCCTGCTGGGCCAACAGGTCCTCCTGCTGCATGCATGCGGACACACGCAGAGACAGAGATCCCCACCCCACCCATCACGCGGAGCCTTTAACAGACTGTTGGGGCAAGTGCTGTTATAGCGAGCAGCACCTATGAAGGCCGGCACGGCGCATGAGGGGGTGGTTGGCCAGCACCACGCACGGCCACCTTTTTCTCCCCATTTAACACTAATTCGACCTAGGGGAGACCCAGGACCAGGTTCAAATAATCGTCGCCGATGTTGGCTTTGAGTGAGAATCCAACTCGGGTCTCTGCCGGTGGGTTTGAAGCGCAGCGTGCTAACCACTGCGCCACCGCTCCCCAAGCACAGACACATGCACATGTACACATGTGCATGTACAAATGGACAAAGAAGCACAAAGACAGAGATCCCCCCCTGCCCAACCCCTGCCGCCCGTATAGCCTCCGTAGAAAGTTGGGGACAAATAATAAATGTTGTTAGCGGGCCCCTATTAGGGCTGGTATGGCACACGAGGGAGTATTGTGGTGAGCAGTGCCCAGCCTCCTGTGTCTCCCCAGTGCTGATGTTTACGTAATGCACCAGGTACTCAATTCAAGCCAAGCCAACGTAGTAGAGGCCCAGGTACAGTGTCACTGCTCCGCTTTGCAAATGCCAAGAATGGAAACCGTGTGCTTAGCACCCTGCAAAAGCTCTCCGCCAAAGAGCAGCCAAACGCAGAATGGCATTGATAATGCAGGGTGCTTCAAAAACATGTTAACACTTCTGAGAATTTGCAACAACACCTCGTGATATGTGCCTCCGGGCTCTGGAGACAACCTGGAGAAGATTCCAGCCACGCGTTGACAATGATGGCGAACAAGTGAGAGACTGACTTTTTGAAGCGCTTATCATGTTACAATGTATTATCAATTATTTTTCATTAAAAACGATAGTCCCATATAAGTGTTAAAAAAAATTTCGCCACCTTCACCTAATGCATTACAATGCATACACCCACCCCGGTGCTCGTAAATGCTGACATTGCGTTAGCGAACACAAACATGCTTCTCGATGCAATGTCCAGACAACCACCGACACGGAGGGAACAATAATTAAATTTTTTGAAACTATTATCGTTTAAAACGTCGCTTTAATGGTTGGCAGCAAAGGTCACATCCCAGGCAGTCGGCGTCGGCGCACACAAAACATGAAACGGACAACCCAAAAAATGTGCAAGGGATGCGCACATTCCGCGGGGCATTTTTTGTTGTTGTTCGGCTAACTTGGATCTAAAGGGCGGGGGGGTGTGGAAATGGGGATCTTTCGAAGGCAAAGCCGCGTGTTGTGGGGTTACGTTCGCAGCCACCGGCGTGTGGGACAGAGCACAACGACGTTCAAGTCTCGCACGAACCCAACACCCCCCCACCCCGTCTGCTGCACGGCACACAAAGCCCGCGCAATGGGCGGATTGTTACCGAAGAGGGCGCTCTGACCACATCACAGTGCCATAAAGACACGAGAAGCAGTATTACAGAACCTTAACACGTGGGAGGCTTTCGTGACCAAAATCATCCATAATACAGGTTTTGTTTGGGTTAAATCGCGTAAATATATAAACGTGTCGTTAAACCCGCCACCACCCGACACGGACAATTAGTAAGGTTTGTCACGTAAACAGAACGTTCCAATTCGTCACTAGTACAGCACTAACCGGTGTGTTGGAGAGCCAAGCCACAACAATTTACAATCTGAGTACGACGTTTCGCCAGTAATTACAACTAGCTTCATCAGGCGACAGCCAGATTTGTGGAGAAGTCCACCTGTTTCGTTCCTTAAATAGAGGCGTGGATGTGATGACAACACTTGTGCGCTCTTCTTTCGCCGGAGGGACCGAGGCTCGTGAACTTTCTTTCAGGAGAGTCCCGCCAAGGACTTCGCAAGTTGCGGCCGAAGGTTGCTACGTATAATCCCAACCGAGGTGTGATTCGTGTACGTATAGCTACGTGTGTACAAATGACATCTGTAAGCTTTGGCAATAAGATGTGCGGGGTGGGAAAAAGGGGTAGGAGTGTGTACATGCTAAATCCCCTTCCAAGGTAAAATAAAGTATTCGGGAATACCCTTTTGGCAAGGCTGGGAATGGCGCCCTGAAGGATTGGTAAGGGGGCAATTTTACAGCAATGAAAATTGCAGCGAGAAACATGAGGCTTCATTATCACACGATTTAACAGAATGGTTTGTTTGGGCTTTGATAGCTCCTAAACGTTCTCACGCAGCTGCCTGGTGCGACGCGCATAAAAGCGCCCATTTTATTACCTCGCTAAACGTGAACAGATTGTTCTTGAAATGCCTCTCCCGCGGAATTGCGGAGTCGCACCCACAAACGCGCGGCGCAGCAAATGCCAGTGTGCACGCACTCTGACGAGAATGCAAATGTTCCCATATCTGGTTGCGATGTTGGCATGAGTGCTGTGGGCAAGTGCGGTCATTACTGATGGTGGCAAGCATGGCCAGCACCATGGCCAGTTGGCTATGTATGGTGCGGAGGAAGTTGGACATAGTTTAACACGTCGGCTTTCGCGACCAATATCATCGATAATACAGATTTTTTTTTTGGGTTAGATTCCGTAAATATAAATGTGTTGTTAAACCCACCACCACTCGACACAGCCAATTAGTAAGGTTTGTCACGTAAACAGAACATGCCAAATCCGATTACTCAGATTGTAAATGTTGTGGATTTGCTCTCCAACACACTGGTGTGCTGTACTAGTTACAAATTGGCATGTTTTGTTTACAAGACAAACCTTACTAATTGGCTGTGTCGGGTGGTGGTGGGTTTCACAACACATTTATATTTACGGAATCTAACCCAAAAAAAACCTGTATTATGGAAGTGTAGCATACACACACACGCAACACTCGGCAGCCACTTTTATCAGGAATTTAACCCAGGTCATCATAATTGTAACGCAGCGCGCAAAGCACTCTCCCACCACTCACTGCAATGCACAGTGCGCGCACAAAACACAGACGTACACACAGAATGCAGGGCAAGACTTGTATAGTAACGGACACCAGCACGAACACACACGCAGATATGCAGCCGCACCCACCCGTGGGTGCGTGCCCACGTGGACTTGCTCACCCTCACTCACGCAGCCGGTCTGCGCCTCCCAACAGTGACTTGTCTCAATGAACTCTCAGCTGGTTACGCAGTCCACGCGTTATTTTGACCGTCAGCCGTGTTCGGCGGAGAAGTTTGTACCTCGGAGTCAGGCTAAGGGATGGTTTGGAGGAATAGCGTTCCGCGATGAGGATTGGTCCATGTATACTGCCCACTGGCTCACTGGTGCTGCCCCGACTGCCGCGGCTGCCCCCGAAGCTCATCATCAGCATCGTCGTCGTCGCTGTTGACGACGGGCCCTGGTTGCTTCATCTTGGGCTGTGCTGCAGCGTCGCTCCCTCTCCTCGGTCCCCGCGTTACCCTGCCCTATCTCCCCCCCCCACCATCCCCATTGCCCCTTCTCTAGCGAATGTGATTTTTTTTTGCTTAATTTTTGTAAAAGCATCTTGAGATGCGAGGTGCGTTGACAAAGTGTGGAATTTGAAACCGGTGTTACTGTCGTATTCAGACGAGGACACGGCAGAATGAAAGACTTAAAAAAGCGGGGACTGACTCACAACACACAGCGAAATCACACACGTGCCACGTGTCATATCCACATGCTTTTCAGATTTTTATTTTTTGAGGTTCCACATGAATAAACGTCTATTTTTTTTCTCGTAATTTTTGCTCCTCTCTACTGCGAATATTTAAGAAATGCATGACGAGTAAACCGACAATTGTATGACTAATAAAAGTATGTAAATCATAATTACAGCCGTGTATCGTAATAATTCCATTTTAGTTAAAAAATAAAACAAAGTAAAGAAAATGGGACGGCTCAAAAGTGCACGAATGGTGCATCGGGAGATGCATACTTGGAATTTACGCTCAAAGCGACAGAAATAGGAACACATGGATCACAGAACAAATGCAAATCAAACATTTCATATCGACTGTTCATGAGAGTAAGCGGGCCTGGGCAGGATACATCACGAGAAGGGATAATAGCCAATGGACAGCAACGTGGTACGACCCCCAAAGGAATGTTTGCACCCAAGAGGAGGACTCTCGCAGAGGAGTGAGATGGATTTCTGACGGCATGGGGTGGACTTTAGCCAGCAGTAGACAGTGGTTGATGATAACAATACAGGTTATTGTAGAAAAGGCCATAAAAAAATCACATTTCTAAGAACAATAACAACCCTCGCCCACTTTTAAGAGTATTCATACACACAAAGGGCAACTTCTAAACAGCCAATGGTACGATTGTGACCATAGGATTGGTCCTCCCATCATGCCTTGCATGTTACGTGACATCGCCCATACTTGCGCGTGTGTATCGCGCGCAGCCTCGCTTTTAGGCCACCAACTGAAACAAGAGTCAAAATTGTCATTATTATTTTTAGACAGCAGCAGGACAATGTAACAAACTGTATGCCGGTTTCATCTCAGGAATCATCAGAAAAGCCTCTCGCCTTCGTGTCTGCAGTAGCCCGCGATGAAAAATTATAACAAATCAAGGCCGCCTCTTAGACTCGAGCACGGCAATAGACGGCGCAGCCATTCCTCCCAGAATGCTTCATGACGGACGCTGGGGAAAATGTCGCCGCCACCAATCAAATTCCTCCAACACATGCCCATCATCGACCACCTGTTGCCTGTTTGAATCTAAACCGAGCAAATTCCAGCGCGCTTGTTTACTTTTAGTCATGATAAGGTTTTGGCAGCTTGAGCGAGCGTGGAGAACGGCGGCACACACGGTCGTCGATCCGCGGGTCCAAGGTTTGCCAATCGCCAGGACCTCCCCCTCTTCCCCCAATATCTCGGACGACTTCATCCGTGGCTACTGCGGCAGAGGTTGTCTCATCTTCCGAAAGGGACGTTATTCGCCGTTTGTTTACTGCGCTTTCGAAAATTAACCACAGGCGTGTAGGTTTCCATGGTTGTACTGAGGATAGCTCTCTGATGTGTTTTGTACTGCGTGTCGTTTGGCATGATGCCTGACGATTTCGCTCATCGTGCTGGGAAGCTTCTTCAGGAACGGGAAGTTCTTCAGTTCAGGAACTGCTTAAGACAGTTCCTGAAGAAGCTTCCAGCACCTGGAGTGAAACGTTGGGACATCATGCCAAGCAACACAGAGTACAACCGGAAAACACAGACTGTTCGGAAGTGAATAATACTCATCAACAAGTGAGTGGCCAAACATCCCAACTGAGGAACCGTCGGAAAATAAGTCCTAAGAGTCAGTGAGGATTTTCCGAATAAATAACTCGATAACAATAATAGAGAAAACTAACGTTTTCCTCAACTAGGGATCCTCTTTGTGAATGAATCATCTGTGAGCAGCTTAGCAGGGCCATTCCGCGTGGCCATGGTAAAGTAAAACAACCCACGGACATTCGTAAACAAGCGGTTAGAGGCCTAATGAAGTTAGGCTGTGCAAACATAATCAAACACTGCACTCCTTACTAAAAATAGACACATCACTAGGAGGCTCCACAAACTCACCCAACATGAACAAATTCAATGATACGACCCATGTCTCTTTGTAAACAGCAGTATTCAATGGTAAAGATTTTCAACTTGGGCAAAAAATGGAAAACCGAACACACAGCTAACTTCCTGTTAAGCTAAAGGAAAGCCACTAATTATTTTGGCCCAGGAAAGAAAAAAATTGCACGTTATACATAACACTGTATGCTGTGTGCTTTGAAACAAGCGTAATTCAAGTTTCACATCATAATAAATTATGCATTACTTGGAAAGGAATACTCAAACTTTTCCCTCCTCCTATAAACATGGCTTTGGCCCTAAATATTTAACAAACAAGCGCAAATCACTTAAAAGGACCTCATGGCCATGACGGTTTTAACTGCAGAATAAAGCCAAACCTGTAAATCCAGGACCCCCTCCGATCTCCCACAGGACCCCAGTCCCCTCTCCCAAGATCCAAGACATAGAAAGTCTGGACCAAATCAAGAGCCAGGCTATGCACGTGAGACACCAAGGCTGGACTAAGAACACACGTGACTCAAAGAAGTGCATTCCCCCCCAGACCCACTGACCCACACCTGAGTGGTCACACCGTCTGTTCCCCTGAGCACGTTCATCTGAACTCGCTCTACAATACTACGTTTCGAGTTCAAATCCTCTAGATTGTTAGGTAAATCTATCACGCGTTTAACGTATTTATTTTCGACATTGGTACTGCATTATTAATCAAATTCAACGTGTGACGATGAAACCTAAAAGTTATTTTGTTGACGTATTACCTCCGAACGTACGATATTTTCATCACATTGCATTTTTACGTTGCAAAATGCTGTCTCCAACAACAAGTCAAAGAAAAATGTTGGAGCTGTTTTTGAGCTTCTAAGCCGAAGGTAACCATTCAAAAATGTCAGAGTCTTTGTCAATCCACAGCTGGATGAAGGCTTCGCCACAGGGGCCGTTCAACCACACTTCACCACACTGGTGAGTGTGAGTTGGTGAGGTGGGGGGGACCCAAGATGCGGTTTCGCATACATATTCGCAACTCATGTCGACCATGGTGAAAAATCAAACTCACGTCTCAGGATTAATTGGACAGGGTACTAACGGCTGCGCCATGGCGCCGACCGAAGCTGTTACAAAAGTTACATCCTCACAAAGTTTGCCGGTTTGACGTATATTCAGGTCATCTCTGAAACGGCGGCTACGAATAAATATCAAAACACAAAATATAAAGTGAACCCGAACCAAGCAGGCCAACATGGAGAGGGCATAAAACATTTGTACCAAACAAACTCCATTAAAGCAGTCGATGCAAATCGCATTAGAGGCCCCCCGGCTAATATGCTGAAGTGCTTTTTTATTATTTAATTTTCCCCGCTCGCGGTAAAAAGCACCCCCGGTCCCATCGATCGGCGGCCCGGGCAACGTTCCTGAGCAGAGCGTGGTCGCTGCCCGGGTGCATGAATTAATTATAGCCGAGCCCGGCGCTTGCTTGCTTGCTTGCGCGAGGGAACGGGGAAGAGGGAGTAGGAGAACACGGCGATAAAACCGGGAGAGAGAGCGCGCATGCCCGAACCGACGGGCTCCATCCGCGCACGGAGCGCGCGCGAGACGTCCAATCGGAAGGCGGATGGGTCTAGATCGAAAACTCGCGTCTTTAGAAATGCATTTTGTGTTTACGGTTGTTGTATCTCCTCGGCACCTACAATTGGCACGGTTGGCTAAGTACGGTGTGAAAGAAGTTCAGCGTACATACACACAATGGTCGATTTGGCGAGAAGGCAATCGTTGTTTGAAAGCCACTCAAAGGGCAATGGCACAAAATAAAAACACAATTACGGTCAGATTCAAGCAGTATACTTGGTGTGAAAAACAATATAGTACAACGTAAATATGAACCCTCATTAACAAGCAGTGGTCAGTCATCTGAATGCAGGGCCCTTACAAAAAAAATGTGGACTCATTGAGGTATACCTACATAACCCGAGGGCATTGTTATTGCTTTTGATACGTTAAAGCAATATTAAAATGAATTAACAATGGTCAATTTGCTATCCACAGCTGCTTTTCGATGTTTAGAGTTTTATTCGCACGTATGTTGAACATTTTTCGATTTAAAGCTTTCGTGACTGCAGGGATTCATATTCTTGGTTCTTTCGGTAAAGTCACGTAGAAGGGAAATAATACAATAATACAAATAAACCAATAAAATAAAATTATCACGACGTTTCGGCCACAGCGTTCTGTGGTCATTAGAACGCTGTCTTTCCGACAGCTCTGTTCTTCACCTGAGGATGGCTGCTTGTGTTGTGGCCGAAACGTCGTGAGAATTTAATTTTATTATGTTTTATTATTTTATTATTTCCCTTCTACGTGACTTTACCGAAAGAACCAAGAACATGTTGGACATTGTTTATGTTTCCGTTGCCTTGGCACAAAGGAAAAAATTGCTGTTCAGTAGCTCACTACCTATACACCCGTTACAGGCGGTAGAGCAACACATCATGAAGCTGGGGAACGACCCTGGAAGACGCATCACAGGACTCCTGGTTTCTCCTCGTAGCGCACACTCACGACCGTGCCTCCAACCTCGAAGACGATCGCTTCGTTCAATATTTTTCATCACATTAAAAACATCTAAGCATGTACTGTACACAACAGCTTATGTGCCAGAGTATACCTTCATGCACTTGTATAAGTTTTTTTTTTATTCAAATGGTGACGAAACTGAGATCAATACATTTTCTACGAATGAACACCTGGAAACAGTTTTATGGAAGCTGGGGTTTGAACCCAGGTTGTTAATGGCGTTGGCCCAGTGATGTGACGCCAGTCATTACGAGCCCCCGAAGCCACCAGCCACCTCTGTGTTCGGTTGTTTTGTTTTAGGAGCGACAGCCAGGTCACTACATCTGTGAGGCTGCCGGGTTGCAAGATACCCCTTCTGTCCCCATGGCCCATTGCCCTCCAACATTGTTGCTGACGGCACGCTGACCAAAGCAACCACTTGCTCGTTCTATTCATTTAGCCACTCTCCCACCCACTCATTCACGCATCCATCAACCGAGTCAACTCATCAGCCCACCAACCCAACTACTTTCGCACTCACTCACAACAAATACAAAGATCCCCCGCAGAACCTAAACAGACTGTTGGGGCAAGTGCTGTTAGCGAGCATCTGAGGGACGGCACAGCACGCGAGAGGGTGGGTGGCCAACACCACGCCCGGCCGCCTTTGTCTCCCCAGTGGTGGTGTTTACCCATCAAACCAGGTACTCATTTGAGGCCGAGTCGACCCAAGGAAGGCCCATGACCGGTTCAGATAATCGTCACTGGGTATTGGCCGTGAGCGGGAATCGAACTCGGGTCACTGGGTTCATAGCGCAGAGTGCTAACCGCTACGCTACCGCTCCCCACTCACCCACGCATCCATCCACTCACCCACCCACCCACCGAATAACTGGCTAACTCACCCGCCCAGTCCCGTGTTTCAGTAACGCGCTCCAGCGCCGTGCCGGGACACGCCGCACCGTCATGTCGTGACGCAGCCCATGCCACCAACAAAAGCAAACGGGAGATGGACCACCTGGCACCATCCCAGAAGTTTGCAGGCGCTCAGAGCGACAACACAATGGCTCCGCTACCCCTTTTTATTGCCTCTCACTCACTTACTCCCCCCCTCCCACGACCGTACAAAACTTTGTTCGAGAAAAAAAGTGCATTGATTTACGCATATTTCTTATTATATAAAAGGAGTGGCCCATGCCGCGGTTATATCTGGCAGTCAATGGTAACGGTCATTTGGGTTCCCGTTAATATGCAGGAGATATTATTAAACTTGTTTGAATCCAAACCGCTCTGTTTCTACGCGAATACGTTGAACAACTTTCATGTTCTCCGAGAAAGAATGACGTACCTTTAGGAGCCACGACCGGCCTTGTGTGCATTGATCAATGCGACGTTTGTACAATAACCTCACAGTTAGTAGAGCTGTCTGATTAAACACCCCAACTTCAAACGGTCGTACTCGAATTGTAAATGTTGTGGGTTTACTCTCCAACACACCAGTGTGCTAAACTCGTAACGAATCGGCAAGTTTGTTTACGTGACAAAATTTACCAATTGGCTGTGTAGGGTGGTGGCCGGTTTAACGACGCATTTATATTTACGAAATCTAACCCACAAAAAAACCTATATTATGGATAACTTCAAACCTATTCAGCCTAAATGCATTCATTCAACAAAATAAAGACAATGTAAAAATTGATTAACCCATTCTCGCACGTCGGACATAGTTTTCGGACGGACAAATGCTTTTTTATTCCTTCCGTGGATTTCCTCCTCCAAAATGTGTATTCGGATAAACTGCACTTACTTGAATAACTGCGTGAATTTGAAAGCTTGTGAAGTGCAACTGTTTTTAATGGACACACACACAAAACATTCCCATCATGTAGAGGTGCACATGCGTAAAGCAGACACTTGGAGGCAGGGTTTGTAGGTTACGTCTATCATTTCTGGTACAGGATTCCCTCGTTACTCGCGAGGGAGACGTTCGCGGAGACGCTCGCAAATAGCGAATTTCCCGAAAAATCTTCTTTCGTATGGATTAATGGCAGCGGATAAAAGACGAAATTTTTGATGTGTTATCCACTCAATTGTCTGTTCAGAAACCGAGTGGATCTCGTCCTTTGAAGGAGTGAAACAGCAGTGGCGGAGTGTTTACGACGTGGTCGATGGTTTGGGATTCCTGGCCGCACTTGCAGGCCACCGAATCTTTGATGCGCATCGGCCATGCCCGGTCCTGATTCGGTTCATGGTCGACCATTGGCGGCGTGGAAGGTGGAAACCTATTAAAACCTATCTTTTAAATTAATTACCTTAAATGAATACACAAATTCGCTATTAAATACAACAACATTATCGAAACACAAAAATTGTGACAATAAACATAAAGTAACTAAAACAAGAATATCAAGTATGAAATAATAGTTTTGAAATTAACTTACTTTAAATTATGATGCTACTTCCCTTTACTTCCCAGTAGCATCATGATGCTACGCATTAGCACCATCATCACTTTATCTCATCACTTTCTCGTATCACATTCTCTCTCATCACTTTCTTTCTTTCTCTCTCACGATGCGGTCGTGCAGCGTTTTAGATGCGACTTGTGGAGAACCAAAATCCCGGATAGCAAGTTCGTGCATAACGTGGGAATACTGCATACGCCCACCGGATGTGCTTAGAGGAGCCAGAGCAAGTAGGTTAACTCCCCGACTTGCACAGCGCTCCCGCGTTACCCCCCTTCCCATTCGCGTGTTTACTCCGAGATCGTCCGATTGCCTCCCACGCGGTGACGAACACGGTACGGTGAACCGGTAAACATGCCACGGTGGGCCACCCTGAAAACGAGTCCTTAGATTCCACAAGGTTTATCTGGAAAACTAAATAATTTAACGCATCTCTTTTATTTATGACGTAATTTGCTCTTCATTGAAAGCGTGTGGTTGTTTTTTTCCCGTATCATGTTTACTTGTAGGTCCCATTAGGATGATAATAACACAGAGTCGATTCATCAAAATGTAGCCAGCCCACTCCATCAGAGGCAAAAACTCACAATACAATGGGAACTTGTTATGGCATAATAACATACGTACAGTTGCAAAAATGGCCAGCATGCAACCCATGTCATTAAGTTCATATTATAGCCGGACGGTGGTGGTGCACGAATGAGAGGGTTGGTGGATTACAGCGCAAATGTTGCGGGAACTTCCTACTCATGAGCATCGATGTACCATACCCCGGGGTTTGCCAGGAGAAAGCAGTCCAGCAAAAATGTGGAATCCGCTTGTTCTATCTCTACGGGATACAGTGTTTCCCCCTCGCACACGTGGATTTTCTCCGGATGCTCCGGTCTCCTCCCACATGTAATGCTCATTAATTGGCCGATAACACGTGACTATATATAAAGGAACACAGAGCTTGGGCAATTGTTGGTGCCGGCTCATTACGTGGATGATGCCTTCCCGCTTTTCGGTGGTTCCTCGTGTTTCTGAGTCACTCTCTCTCTCTACTTGAGTGAGCGAATACTGTGCGGCATGTTGAAATGTGCTATTATATATGATAATAGTGAAAATTATTGTAATGCAAATACATTTGTCGAATCACTGCTGCATGAAGGTATCCCCACGTCCCTTGCAGGTCGTGGGGCGTTATTTGGCCGTACTCTGCCATGCTAGTAAGTGTGGGCTGGGCAAGGCGATACCATATCACTCACCACTGATGTTAGCCATGGCCAGGAATCAAACTCAGGTCACAGGATTGATAGCACAATTTGATAACCATTGCATCAGCACTTCCCCCTGCACCGCCGCCCCCTCTTATGAAGCTACGTGTCAAGCAGCATCAATTCCTACCAGGGATGAAACTTTGTCAATTGCATTGGATTCTTGATGGGGGCAGTAATTGCAGCTACACAGATTCCCTGCTACAATTACACCCTTCACTCACTGGTGTCAATTGCCAACGCTTCATCAATTATTAACAGGGCTCATATGCTAATGCATTGCAGCAAAGTTTATACTCTACTAAGCTTTAATCAATGCGACTCTTCACAAAAGGCTGAACAGGATAGCGAGCAGAATTTGAACACTTAGAACATTGAAGGGGGACATTGCATCGGCCGCATTTGTGAGATATTTAACTTCGTAACAGCTCTCCTGTATTTCCGGTTTGGACCGTGTGGTTGTCCGGCACGACGTCCGACGTTTCGCTCCGTAAGTTTGAAGCTCCTTAAGGCAAGCTCGCTCAACAGTTGAAGAACCTCCCAACACGCGGAGCGAAACGTCAGACACCATACCGATCAGGAAGCGCCACAACACGACAACACATCGGAGGGCTACACAGTCCAAGCGCAAACACCTACGCAGTAGAACATTGATAACGTTAACAATGATATCCATAGCAGGATGAACCCTTCTGCTTCCTGCTGGGCACGGTCGAGTAGACCAACAGTGCAGTATAAGCCATCGCTTAGGCCGCGACGGTTGGTTGGACAATGTGGATTTGTCGATCTCACGAACCTGCTGACCTGTGGGGCGAGAGGCTGGAAGCAGAGCAAATGGAATTGTGAATCTGTCTTGTTCTGACCCTTGAGGTGGTTATACCTATCACGTGCAAAAACACTCCTTGAAGTGTAACATGATAAACATTCCAACTGCAGGATCATCTTGATCGAGCAACCTGGGACTTAAATATCAAAATAGATTACGTGTTCTTTGCACATTTGCAAAGTTTCGCTTTCATTCACATTTAACGTCCAGCCGAGCATAACCACTAAACTCTTTTTTTAAATCCACTTCAACACATCCCACGGTAATTAAATTGTCCATTTACAAACACCTCCAATTTTAAAAGCAGCAGAATCCTTTTGAAACGAACGCCACAGATCAATTCGGCTCACGTCCGTTCGGCACGCAAAGAGCTGCACAGATTTGCACAAATGCCTTTTAATTCTACCGGTCTGCACACTGGGCCCCTCCCACTGTAAAGTGATCTTCGGTGGGGTTGTGCTTGTGTGCGTGCGTGGGGAGCGGTGGTGTAGCGGTTAGCACTACGCTGCGCTATGAACCCGGCGACCCAAGTTCGATTCCCGCTCACGGCCAACACCAACAGTGACGATTATCTGAACCAGTCCCGGGCCTCCCCTAGGTTGACTTGGTCTCAAATGAGTACCTGGTGAGGTGTGTAAACATCGCCACTGGGGAGACAAAGGCGGTCGGGTGTGGTGCTGGCCACCCACCCCCTCGTGTATCGTTCCAGCCATCATAGGTGCTTGCTAACAGCACTTGCCCCTACAAGTTGTTAAGGCTATATGGGGGATTTTTTTGTGCGTGTGTGCATGTAGTGCAGCGGTGTGTAAACATCGCCACTGGAGAGACAAAGGCGGCCGGGGCGTAGTGCTGGCCACCCACCCCCTCGTGTGCCGTTCTGGTCTTCATAGGTGCGACTCGCTAACAGCAATTGCCCCAACAGTCTGTTAAGGCTAAACGGGGGATCTTTGTCTTTGTCTTTTGTGTGCGTGCGTGAGCACGTGTGCGCGCCAAATGCATTTTGTTGGCACCGACGGCAGGACTGACGCCTTTGCCTGCGGCACAGCGACTTGGCGCTGTCAAACATGGACACGCAGGCACGCACGTACTTCTTGTTTGCTCATCGCAATGTCAACCGTCGCGAGAGAGAAGGGGAGCGAGTGGGGGAGCGATCGAGCGGGCGGGCGAGCGCACCTTTACCGTGACGCTGTGGGCTGCCGGTCCGTTTCTCCAAACGGAAAAGCATCTAACCGCGCCCTATTCATTAAGGACGGTTCAACGTTGCGCCAATCGATTTGTTGAATGAAATCGTTCACAAGAGATAACCGTGAACGTGGTGCAAACTGCGATTTTTGTTCTTGTTTTATTTTTCGACTCGAATTTTTTCTTTTTTTACTCCGGCACGCTCGCGACGTGCGACGAAGCTGGCGACCCAAGACGGCGGCGCGCAATTATTTTTGGGCGGTGCTGAAATAGGCAGAAACGTCACCCAAAGAAAAATCCCGCTCACTCAAAACGCGACCCCGCGTCCGTCCGATCGGGGTGGGGGGGGGGCCTCCGGGAGACGATCGCAAATCAATGGGGGCCCGTAACCGATCCCCGCTGGCTTAACGAGCAGCCGCGCGGGAACGCTGCGTCGGCAGCCGGCTCGCACAAAAAAATGTAATCGCGGTCGCGAATGTTTGCCTAAAGGGAATCACATTCTGGGCTGCTTGCAATTATAGCTCCAACGTCGACGTCTACCTATCCCCGCCACCGCTGCGGTGTTAAACTTCGAAAATCGTTTCGTTGCTCTACGCGTTTGTTAAACAGCGCCACATTTAGGCAACACGTTGACATTTGGATTTACGTGGGGTGTAACTGCGACCGCGTCTCCAGATGCTCAGCAGAGACAGTGGGCATGTGTTTGTCGGAAAGAGAAGCTGCCAGCCATAGGCAAAGGTTAAGAAAATTATTCTCATCGAAAGCCACACATGGCTACCGTTATTAACTAGAGAGTTTTTCCAATCTCTTTGCGCGTTTCTGGGTTTCAATAAAAAAAACATTGGAGGAAATCCCCAGCTTAGTTTCATCAAAATGTGTTCAAATAATATAAGTTACCCTTTTCCACAACGGAATTGTATCTTACGACCGGCATCGTCTGCCATGTCCAATGCATTTTGTGTACAGTAGTGTTCTGATCAGAACTGTATGAGGACAGTTAGTAATTTCACCTTAAAAATGCAATGCATCCTAAAGTAATTTATTTGACAAGCTAAACGTAAACTTTCATCCCGCTCGCGAGTAGCATATATTTGATGTAAAACTCCTACCTTGGGCAATATTGTGCATAAATGCGGCAGTATAGCTATTATGGCAATATCTACTAATGTATCATATTCCTCTGCATGCATCGACTTTCTCTGGTCATCCTCACACAAAAAAGCAACTCTCCCGAAATAAAAATGGCCAAATATGCCAAGTAGAACTCAACCGAAAATAAGTCTCGTTCTTACGATCGCTGGGTACACGGACGCACGTTTCCACGTACACGCACGCCCTACGTGCATATGCGGGTGCATCAGCCAGTGGGTCAGGATTTCCACTGCATATGTTTGCCATGTTTAACAATAATAATAATAAATAAATAAAATATAAATGGCTTTTCCACTGCACAATTGCAGTTTCAGAATAATTTCCCCAGCACTAAAAAAAAAACACTGCCTCGGTGTGTTTCCAGTCCTCCCATTTGGGCCTCAGGACAAGAAAGGACATGGCGACCGGCTCTCAATGTGACTTTAGGAGAGAGCCGTTCTCCGAGGGTGCCCTCTGAATTATAGATGAGGGGATCCATTACCCCTCTGTGGGGCTTCGCAAAGGCTCGGCAGGGCCGGGCCCCCTGGCCCAGCGTTGGAGATCGTGCCACACAGGGCCATTTTCTGGGATTTTCACAAGGGTGTCCGGGTTGGAGGAGGAGAAGTAAGAAAGAACGTAGAATAGCTGCAGGTATTATGCTATGTTATACTGATACAGGTGGCGAATGAAGTAACTTCGTGTGTGTGTGTATGTTGAACTTCTTTCACAGGTGTTTAATAACATTCCATTCATGTATACGTAAAGCCCTTTTGTCAATCCAATGCTGGATGAGGGTCTCCCCATGCCGTGCGGGTTATAGAAGTTTTTTGACCACACTTCACGCTGGGCAGTGTGGGTTGGTGAAGAAGGGGTAGGAGGACAGACACTGGAGAATACTCAAACGATTGATTTTGCTTCACTGCCATCTGCTTACAACGTAGCCCCACGGAAGCCTACAACACCTGCCTTTTACACGTGGTAGTTGCACTTCGAAGCACTATCCGGGCTCAAATCTGCTTCGCTTCCGAGATCTGATGCGATCGGGCACATTTCGGGTGGTTTGGCCATCGGAAAATTCAATGAATATCAACATATTTTGGTTTGGATGGCGGTGCAAGGATACGGGCACTGTACTACGTACCTGGAAATGAGAGTTTGATTCCTGGCCATGGCTAATATCAGTTGTGAGTGACATGTGACACAGTCAGGGGCACCCCCACTTCCCCAACCCACACCAAGCAGCGTGGTGAAATATGGTGAAATATGGTCAAACATGGCCGATGCGGTGGCGGGGGGGAGGCCTTCATCCAGCAGTGGACTGACAAAGGGCTGTTGATTTATATTTTTGTTTAGAACTCACCTTACACTGCATTTTGTAAGTAAACATTTTAGATATGATGAATGTGCTGAATTTCATGCTATTTTTGATACATATTTCCCACCAGAGAACCATGACCACATCACCCAGAATGCACGCAGCCTTGTCATCTTTCAAATCTAAGCAGGTTTGAGCAAGGATAGCGCTTGGATGAGCAACCACCATGCGTAACAGGTGCTATAGGCTACGGGGCCACATGGCCGGGTGGGGGGAGGGGGTGAAGGTGGACCATCAGAATGCCGTGAAATAATATCAATTGCTGCACTGTACTTCTATGCTCCCGTGTCTATGCTGTCTGCCTTCACCAACCCGCGCTGACCGGCGTGGTGAAGTATGGTCGATTGACCCCTACAACCCACACGGTGTCAGGAGGCCCTCATCCGGCAATGGATGGACGAAAGAGCCTTACGTTTATCTTTTTCTCGAGGTCTCAACTGGGGAAAAAATTGAGCTGTCATCTCGTACGGGTTCTCACAATTTTAGATACACTCTTGAGCAATGTGTATGCCTCTTACCATTTAATTATAGAGTCGCCATGCAAGGTGGGTGTTATTTTGTTGACAACTACAAAGAGCCCCAAGTCAAGATACAGTACGTTGTGTCTTTTTTTTATTGCAACATCCATCAATTCAAGTGCCCTTTAGAGCCAAGATATATAAACCGTGTGTGTGTGTCTTCATGGAAAGATAGAAAGCAAATAATTCCACAGGAAGACCCGCCCAATCGCACTTGTATACGGAGTTAGTTTTTCTCCATCATGACCTTAAGTACCATGTTTCTGAAATGGTTCATTTATTTCAAACAAAACTTATTTCTGCATTCAAATGCTTCCATGAACCCGAGTCATGAGGTGAGCGATTACTCCGAAAGCCGCATTGCATCGGGGTTTTTAAAATTATTTTTTTGCTCGTCCACACGCAAAAAAAAATACATTTTTATTTTCAACGGAAAACGACTAAAGATTTTTTTTTATCAAACTCTCTTCAAGCCGCCGTGGCCACATAGTCCAAAAGTGCGCCACAGAGATTGCGAGTTGGCCATCTAATTTCTGCGAAAGTGTGCCGCTGTTTTTTGTTGTTCAGCCTCACGACCCACGTGTTGATTAATCGGTAACAAGCAAACAACTTGCTGCACACTTCGGTAAACAGCCAACAAAAGCACGCACACAACAAAATGCCACCTCAGTTTCACGGCGTGTGACGGTGGCAATGCACGGATGTCTGTTAACCCCTCGTATGTACATGTTTTGTCCAGGTACTCAAGTTCTCTCCCATAACTACATTTTTTTTTTATGACAAAAAATCCAAAGCAGACCGCTTTTAAACCGACGAGTTTTGCTTTACAAAAAACTAGGCCATTCCGCGTAAACAAATTCATATTTATTCATTAATTCATTTCCCACTACCTCGAAACGCTTTCATTATCTTTGATTCACATAAATCGTTCTTGGAGGGGACTTGGGACACGCCAGATGAAGCGAGTCATCGGGTCTGGGGGAATGAGCCGGGAGAAGGGGTGCCGCCCCCCCTACGAGCATCGGACCGGCGCCGACTCGACGCCACGCGGCCCAGTTGTCGTGTCCGATGTGCTCAGCTGCCGGGTCCCTCCCTGCTTCCTCTCTCTCCCCCCACTCCGTAAACCCCGCCACCCCTGCAACTCCTAATGCAATTACTGTGCCATCAGCGAGCCGCTAGCCCGGCCTGTGACGGACGGCTGCGGTAATTTAGCCGCGGGCTGCCCAGGCGGGTATGAACAGGAGGAACTTCAAAATCGATACCAACGCCCGTCGGAAAAAGACGAGTTTTGTTCAATGCACCTGGGGGTGTGCAGGCGGGCAAGCTCGCTGGCAGGCTATGCAAACTCCACGGCCTCTTTCGCTTTCTCCCTCTCCCTTCCACACGCTTCTTTTTAGCCAACATAGGCAAGTTTTTACAAAAAGAATAAATGCCCCCAACGGCTTCGCAAGCTCCCCGCGTAATCAAATAAGGGACACAATTGAGTTATTTCATTCTTTGACCAATGTAATCAATCGACCGCGATTTTGTTTTCATTCTCGTAACCCGAGGTCAGAAGGTTGAGCCCTTACCCGTGCCCTTTCCTCGTCAAACTCCAAGCAGGCCATGCCGTCCAGCCTCTGCAGGTCCACCCAGCCCCTCCAGATCACGCACACACCGTTCAGGATCATAGGCGCCTTCAGGTGAACCTGCACAGAAACGGGAGGTGGGAATGCTATCAGGAAACGCCAAAACACCGGGAAGGGAAAGAGGGCAGCGATTGCAGGAGGCAGCATGTTTCCATCGTGCGTGGCAGAAAAGCTTTCCCTTCCAAAACCTGCAGAGCCAACACATGGATCATGCAACGGGCAATCCAATGAAATGTCACAATTCATGGCCGCAATTTGATTCAAGGACTAGTAACTTTTTTTAACACCGTGTTAAATTTAGCGGCTGCTCATTGCTACCAGGGTCATGTGAACTCTTCATATACAAGAGATGCTGACAAAAAAGAGTATTCATAGGCACGCAATTTGACGCACGTATCTTGAACTAAAAAATCCTTATTAATCGATCAATCAATACATCATTGCACCCTGGCAAGATGTTCGCCAAAGCAAGCACTCTTCGGGTTCATTAGTTCAAATCATGTCAATAATAACGAATATGTGACGAGCATGTTAAGAGATGGTTGAGTTTTCCTTTTATCTATCACTTTCTCACTTAGAAACCTGAATGAGTAATTTTCCTACCAAATTGATTTAGGCCCAAGTCAGCAATCGGTGCTTGGTTCACTAACCTTGCCGCGACATGGAAGTTCGTTCATTTATTTTCATAGCAATTACGGTAATTCAGAGAGTTTGGGGGTTAATGGAGCATTGTGGGCATTTGTCACGTCAGACAGAAGGTTAAATTGCTCGGAACTTGGAAAGGTTCACTTGAGGCGAAAAAATCTGCTTGGCGCAGTTTGCATTTTGTTTCTCCATTTTACACGAGTACCTTTTAAATAAAAGTTCTACCTCTAACTGAAATTTCAAGAGAATATTATTAAGTGTTTTTTTTTCTCTCAACTGTCCTGATTTTTCCATGGGCGGTCATTGTGCCACCAACTCTACTCGCAGTACCGCTTCGGAACGCAACAAAAAAACGAGAAACGTAGCCGTATAGAAGAGTACTTACACTAGCGGGCGGACGCCACTTAAGGAATTAAAGAATTCTTTACTGTAAATCCCCCCAAGGAGAATAAAAGAGAGAGGAAAAAATATATAAAGATGAAAAAAATCAAGAACAGCCAATCTCTTGTAATAACTAAGCCTCTTTCCGAGGAAAGACATTTCTGAACTCCCTTAAGTTGTGCCAAGTCGAAATCAAAGTTTGCCAGCAGACTGCCCTTTATGGGCCCAGGTTGGCAGAAGAACCGTAGAGAGGCGGGCTTGGGTGAGGAAGGGCGGTGGGTGGCGGAGGATGGCTGTGGGGGGAGGGGGGTCAGTGTTTGTGTGGGACTGAAGGCAGAAGCAGACAGAGAGGCGGTAGCCGCCACCGAACGAGGAGGCTGACGTCAAAGCAACCGTTTAGCCGCAAGGCTGCTCCCCCCCCCCCCACGTGACCGTCAGGATATCGGGGTCCAAAACGGATTCCAGGAGCTAAAACAACGCTGCCAGTGAACGAGCTGCTGCCGGCGTGTTCACCAACAGAAATTAAGCCTGCGCTTTTTCGCCATGGCCACTGCTTTTAGAGGGCCCAATCTGTCCGCTCGTGCTGCAGCAGCAACAACTGCAAGAGAGAAGGCAAGGAAGGGCGAGAGTTTGGTCGTGAGGGCGGGCAGACGAGCGGGCGGGCGGACGAGAGGGAGGGTGAGCGCCGCCGCCCAGCAGACGGAAATTAAAACTCAGGCGACACAGCTCCTTGGCAGCGGCCACGCGTCAGTTTTTAAGCGTCCTTTCATCATGGAGTGTGCCAGGCCACCATTGCCCGCAGCCTTCGTCGTACACTCTTCCCCGCCGATGCTTTCATTGGAAACAGATTGCAAGGGCGCCGCGGTGGCGAGATGTTAACGACCTCGCCTGATGTACGGGAGTTGGTGGGTTCGATCACGAACCTGACGCCTGAATATTTGGAGTTTGCACATTCTCCCTGTGGTCGTGTGGATTTTTCTTTGGGGAAAAAACGAAATCCCTCCACATTTAGAAACGTGCGTTTGGAGTATTTGGCTGCTGCTATAAATTTCAACGTGATAAGCCACTTCGTTGAGCTATCATTTGTAGCCAGGTCGTTTCTATAAAAAAGCTATAGAACTCAGTGGGGCCCCTTACCTGGTAAAATAAAAACATTTTAGTTAGAGTTTAGTTTCAGATATCTGGGAAGGGCTGAGCTCTGTTATTGAACATCGGCAGCCGCAACTTTTATACTTAAATGCTCCCGTCGTGGGGGGAGTGTGCTCACTTGTTTGATTATACAAAGCACTCAACGCATATTTGTGCTGTATTGAGTTTACGCAAAGCTTATGTACGCATGCAAATTAGTTAATGTCCCGATTTGATTCGATGACGATTGCGTGTATAATAATTTGATACTATTTATTTACCGGGAAGAGTTTTACGCAGGGCTGAAGGCTCGTTCTCAAGAGGGCCGCCTACGCCGGAAAGTTTCACGTATGAGTGTTTGGTATGTAGGAGAAAACCCAACAAATATTAGGGGATAACACTCAAAGCTTCAAGTAGACGGAGTCAGAAATCCATTGCTGTACTGCAAACTCCTGTCCCATCTGAAAGCCAAAGTCTGCAGCATCTGGTATTCCCAGGGAGTCTTCCTCCAAAGTTACTTACTTAAAAAATCCGACAAGATCAGGAAGGATCGGGGCGATTCAGTCATAGGTAAGTACATGCACATGCGTGTACGACTACAAGTACTGAGCATGAACATATAACGCATCCCTTTGTTCGTGTGTGTACTTGATGCATTGTTTGGATGCGAATTAATATATCTTAAATGATTGCACAGCAAGTCAATGTATACACGTTGATGATCACTGTGTCGTTCTGGAAGACGTGTGTCATTTTGAGAAACTGTTCCACGTCACAGAGACTCCTCTGAGTGACATGGACCAGGATTTTTAACCATTGGCTCAGGACCACCAACGGAGATACCCAACCATTCAAGGCTCATTGAAGCGGACAGACGTCTTTCGACACCAATATACTGGAGCGGATTAGCCTCAGTTGCTGCCCCCTCAATCTATCCCTGCAAGCCCAGCAAGCCGGACGCGGTAACTAACATTTGTGTGTAATTAACGCCCGTCATCCATTTCATGAGCGAGTGCAGGCATGGGGTTTTTTCCCTATTTACATATTAGGTTGTTGGTGTTGGCATTTGCCAAGCCAATTGGCGCCACGGTTACTCCAAATTCACGGTTCCCAGAAGCAGACTTTCCAGCAGTGAGCGTCGGTGACTGTGTAGTACTGATGAGTCCTAACAAAGACAAAACCGGTCCACACTTGTCCAACACTGCGTCACTGCTGCCTGTCAATCGGTCACATTCGCTTAACCATATGTTGTCGGCGACCGACGACAAGAGGACCACAATGCACTTCTTCAGGAAAGGCCGATGCTTTTTTGCACAATGCACAAAGGCCAAGTGCCTTTACACGTGAGTGCGTGTTGCTTGAAACTGCGGGCGCAGGCGTGGAGAGGGAGAGGTCTGCTGTTACTTGGAGGCGTCGGCCCGACTTGGCTCGCTCGCACATTAACCCCTTCTAGCTGCAATCCTTTAAATGCACGGATATAAAACACAATTATGCCAAGATATGTTTCAGCCTGCATACAACCCCCTCTTCTGGATACCGGAATTCGAATTGGTGGCTCATGTGGAGACCTTATCCGGCTCATGCGTGCATTACGCCCGCATCTGCGTGGCAGCAACGTGCTTGCAGAAGGCAGTTTGGTAAGAAGGTTGCTACCCTTAAGCCACATGTGTGGTGTGCGAGTGTTATCACCTTGCACCCATGGGCTTTGGCTCAAAAGTCCCACTTCCTCCCACATCCAAAATTACTCGAAAGGCAATCGGGCAAACAATGAACGTGACCCTCCAGAAAAAAGTCTTGGGACTCGGTGAGTCTTGCTTGGGAAAGGGAAGGAAATATAAAATAAAATCTTAAATTTTTTGCAGGGTCGTTTATTTATCAAGAAAAGCTTTATTGAGTCTCAAGATTGTCTGAGCCATTCCTATTTGATGAGTCCTTGCATTGCATATGGGAGTAAATTGGAGAACTTGGGAGAAAACGCATTCATATAATAGGATAATATTGATAAGTTTGCACAGATGGGTTAAAAACCCCACTGGATGTTCTGCTGTCTCCTGGCCACATCACAGCCCAACGGGTTTGGGAGACATATTCTATGGGTCTTTCGGTAAAGCCACATAGATAGAAAAATAAAAAATATCACGACGTTTCGATCGTAACACAAGCAATCGTCTTCACAAATCTGTTTGATCAACCAAACCTTGCTTTCAGTGCTGGATCACACGGCCATGCGCCACCATACCCAACTCTCCATCGTATATTATCATAACACGCAAAATAAGTGCGTAAACACACATACAAATAGACAAAGGCAGCCGTATAGACTAGCGGAACAGTGTCATTAGCGAGCACCTATTTAGGGCAACATTGTACGAGGGAGAGGTTTTGCCAGCAATGCATCCGGCCCAGTACCTCGAGCGGTGGTTATAAACCACAACAGTTACTCGTTTAAGGCCGAGTTGGCCGTGGGGAGACACATAATATGTTCTGATGCTACACTGTTGCCGATGTTAGCCATGCCTGGAAATTTAACCCGGGCGGCTGGGGTTCACAGTTCAGAGCGCAAACCTCTGTGCGACCACTCCACAAATACACAAAAAGGTTACAAACACACACACATGGGTACGTGTGTGCGAGTGCGAGCGCACACACGCACGCACTCCATTAAATTTCACACGGACGCTTGAGCGGTCTGGCCGGGCCTTGCGTCCGGCCCGGCAGCTCAATCCGCGATCGCACGGGGGAGGGGTGGGGGTTATCAAACACAGCCACATGGATTCTCTCCATCCATCGTGCACGAAGCCACGGGACCTCCGGGGGCACGGTCCGCCCGCCCGCCACCGCCGCCGTAGCCACCGGCGTCGTTACTCGGCAGCGGGCCGCGAGCTCCGGCACAATCTGCGATTTCCGCTCGACTCGCAAGGCGTCTCGCTCACCGCAAAATATCTCCCCCTGCGAAAAAGCGGCTTTCTCGAAGGCGGGGGAAACGCTGGCCAGCCCACCGTGGATGGCAAAAAACGGCGGGGGACCCAGGGGTAAAGGCTCGCTCACACTGAACAACGAGCAAGGTTCATGCCATTACGAGGTCCATGTTAGAGCACCGAGCTGCATTAATACTAATAATCTCTCCGTCTCTTATCGTTCCTGAGTGTTGGTGACCTCGACGATGAAGCTACGCCACTCTCTGTAATGTTGGGCTTTGCTGTAATACTGCTAATACCATCCTCCCTGCTATGTTTACAACACTGTCTTGCCCATCTTGATTCACTCTTTATCCCCTGTTCCTTTTTCTGTCCACTTTACCAAGGCCTTCGCCATCACACCCCACCTTAGTGTTTTACTCACGATAGTAATGATTGTTAAATGCAAGTTCCCGTGTGCTTTTATTGATGCAATTCACCTACTGATATACTGTCGCAGTCAATTGGATAGATAGCCTGCCACGAGTGAATGTGCAACCACCAGACAAGGTTGAAGATTAGGCAAGGCAATTTAAGGTGATAAAATGGCTGCGTGCATTTCAATCTCAAAATGCAGATTGCAGTGGTTTGCTGCTTTGAATGGGAGAACAGCAATACAACGTGCAATGGGTAACTCGGGCTGCCCAAGGAATGACACACAAATACACACGTATACATTAAAACTGGTAAACAAGAGATGCATGCAGTCTAGCCTATTGATTGTATGACGTGATCGAAAGTTGCATTTGAGTCACCATTCTGAGATGCACAAAGTCTTATTTGTTCGTCCTTGTGGACGTATAAACTCATGGCCATTGACCTAAGTCTCTGGGTCTCCGTGTGAATCTGTAGGGGTTTCTGTGCGAGTCAATGCGTCTCGATGCGAGTCTACACATCCCCGTGTGAGTGTCTGGGTCTCTGTGTGAGTCTCTGGGTCTCTGTGTGAGTCTCTGGGTCTCTGTGTGAGTCTCTGGGTCTCTGTGTGAGTCTCTGGGTCTCTGTGTGAGTCTCTGGGTCTCTGTGCGAGTCTCTGCGAGTTCATGGGTATTAGTCTGAGGGAGTGAATTCCAGGTGGCCGGAGTTGCACCAGAGAAGCGACGTTCGCCATGCCTTGTGTGAGACAAGGAGGAGTGCACTTGAGGCGATTGCGAGACGGATCGTACGGTGAGATGACGGAAGCTAAAGAGGCTGGTTCACCCTGTGTGTGTGTGCGCATGTGCCTGTGTGTGTGTAGTGGTTAGTGCGCTGCGCTATGAACCTGGCGACCCGGGTTCGATTCCCGCTCACGGCTAACACCAGTGACGATTATTTGAACCGGTCCTGGGCCTCCCCTAGGTCGACTCAGCCTTAAATGAGTACCTGGTGCGGTGTGTAAACATCGCCACTGGGGAGACAAAGGCGGTCGGGCGTGGTGCTGGCCTCCCACCCCCTCGTTCGTGTACCGTCGCGGCCTTCATAGGTGCTCGCTAACAGCACTTGCCCCTACAGTCTGTTAAGGCTATACGGGGGATCTTTGTCTTTGTGTGTGCATGTGCCTGTGTGTGTGCTTTGAGGGGAGCGGTCGTGTAGCGGTTAGCGCTCTACGCGACGAACCCGGTTGCCCAAGTTTGATTCCCGCTCACGGCCAAGACCAGTGACGATTATCTGAACTGATCGTGGGCCTCCCCTCGGTCGACTCAGCCTCAAATGAGTATCTGGTGCAGTGTGTAATCATCGCCACTGGGGAGACAAAGCCGCCCGGGCGTGGTGTTGGCCACCCAATCCCTCGTGTGCCGTTCTGGGCCTTCATAGGTACTCACTAACTGCACTTGCCCCAACATTCTTACAGGCTACACGGGGTCTTTCTTTTTTATGACACTATTGCACACACGGGCACAGTATTTCTTAATTTTTCAGTACAACCAACCTAACATCAATGCACTTATTCTCATATGATTGCCACTACTGGACACCTGTGAAAAATAGCTTCATAGCTAATCGGATTCCTCCAGCGTAAATGAATATTCGGACTCTGAAAAGGTAATCTCTCCACTGCTCAGAAATTTTTGGATGGTGCGTTAAATAATTTGTTTGACTTACACGTACAGTATATCTGTTAAATAAACACAGGGTCGTGGTGGTGTGAATTAGGAAAACCTTGTACAGTCGTTGCTTTAAAAGAAACAAGTCACTCCGTTCTGTGACCTTTCCCGGAGACGACATCGGTTTAAGTTCTCACACTGCTGCAGTACTAAATATAATACACACACTTGCATACATAATATACACACCATTGCTCCAGCCTATATGTCACATATTAAATTGTACGTTATACGCATTGCTGCCGAATTAAATTAAACCCACGCAAGTGAAATCAAGTAATACGTTGAAATAAAATAAAAACTAGCGAATAAAACCAAACGTCGCATTTGTGATCTTGTTATTGCAGAGGTTAAACCCACACTTGATTTGCTTCTTTGCAGCAGATAACCGTGTGGTTAGTGTGCGGTTGTTGAACAAAACAGTTTTAATTATCAACCACTGACTGGCACAAGTCGCTCACAACAATCCAGCGTATTGGCGATATCAATCCACACAGCCACCAACTACAGGCATCTCTCAGTTATCTGGTGAAAGTGGAGGGGGTGGGATGAAGGGGTGGTCCAGATAACGCAACTCGAATCATGCAAAACACATGTAAATTAGGCCGAAACGTATATATCGTTATTTTTATTTTCACACAGAATGGGAGTACAGACGACACCAGGGGTGTCCCGTCTCGTTTTTAAAACTCCGTAAAGTCATCGTTTCAGCTATGGCCGTTTGTGGTCACTGGCCCTTAACAAGACAGGAGCTGCTAATAATTATACCGGCGTGCATAGAGATTTTATACATTTTTTCCCAAGCACATATTTCAATCTGGATAATCCAACCGCAGAAAACGGAGTTGACCCCATGTGTGGAGTGAAAGTTGACCATATGTGTGGAGTAAGAGTTGAACATATGTGTGGAGCGAGAGCTGACCACATGTGTGCGACGTGGAGTGACGTGCCAGGCTGGTATAGAAGTGGCTTATGCAAGTACTGCCCTGTAAAACAATGTCACCATCCCGAGTGAATGCTGCGACTGTGTGTGACTTGCACAGCATCTCCCACGCGAAAATGAAAAGTGTACTTTGGACTCAATTGTGATAACAGATAAAGCCAATTATTTAATTTCCAACGTGATAACATTATTTTCTTTCAATGGAAGCCGGTGGCGCAGTGGTTGGTGCACTGCACAATCAACACGGCCACCTGAGTTTGATTCCCAGTCAAGGATGTCACGTGCGAATAATATCTGTACGGGTCCTGTGCCGGGCCCCATTAAACAAACCCGCACCGACCAGCAGGATGGCGAATTATTTATTTATTGACTAATTATCACGGTTTAATACCACCGTAGATAAACTAAAGTGTTTATTTCACTGGGCCTACCTTTGCCTACCACAAAGTCCACCAATAACCCTACCACCATTGATAAAATTACAGCGTCAGATTTTCTTATCACTTGTACGGTTAAACTTTCATTTAAGGCACAGATTGCATTCACTCTAAACAGAAGCATTTGAGGGCCACTGAACATACAATGGGCTGTTTCTTTTGCAAGGGATACCTGGGGTACGAGAGGACATTCGCAATATTTACTAAAGGGAGGGATCTGGACACGCACTTTTGATTGACTGCCTCCGTTGGCTTTCCACGAGGACTCATATTCTTAGGTTTTTTCGGTAAAGTCACGTAGGTAAAAAAAAATAATAAAAGTAAAATAAAAAATAAAACAAAAATCACGACGTTTCGGAGGCAACACAAGCTTCCGTCTTCAGGTGGAACCGTCACAGCACGCTTGCTGTTTCAAGTAAATGAGAAATTCCAAGATATACTACCCCGTATATATACTGGTTGAGGGGGGGATGGGCCAGGACAGGCCCCCTTTTTATTATTATGGTAAGGTTGGTGCGGCTTGAAACTACGGCTAGTCTACATAACAAAGGACTGAGCCTTTGTTATGTAGCTGATGCTAATGGGAGATATTGTTACCGTTTCATTGTTGACGTTTACATCATAGACACGAATGTGTATGAAGGCATTAACAGTCACAGCGTGCCAGACTCGGGCACCTTTAGGGTTTGTAGGTTTCAAACGTTTACACCCAAAACTCAGAAATCCAGCACTGAGGGGGCGGGGGGGTATAGCAGCAGGAACGCACCTCGTGTCGCCTTGCAACTATTAGCTGTGATTCATTTTCCAATTAATTGTGCGGACAATTAACAGTGGCGACCAAAGGTACACTCTTATAATAAACGAGCCTTTTGCCCGTCCAAGGACGGGTGTATTGCAGTAAATCTGAAACTTGCAAGCGAAAAGCAGACCGCGACTTGATATTCATTGCATCAATTCGTGTGCAATTTGTAAGGCCGCGGTGACACAGACTTATTTCATTTAAAGGTTACAATCCCTTGTTCATCACGACGTCCTTTTTACTTCGATGCCTCAACAGCGTTACGGAGATCGCGTGACGTGAGGGTTCTGCCTTTGTAGTGAGGGTTGTAAGTTGACAATGAGGGTGGAGTGACGTCACCCGCTAATTATTATTAATGAGAGGTGGTGTCCATTTGGAGGATGTCACCTGTTCATGATTATTAATGAGGGGGGGTGTTCTATGTAGTAAACGTCACCTGATCATGATTATTAATGAGGGGGGGGGTTCTCCATGTGGAGTGACGTCACCCGATGATTATTAATTAGGGGGGCTGGTCGACATGAAGTGACGTCACGCGCATTACACACTGACATTCTTGGGTAAATAAAGTAGTAAATTAAATCGTGTTTACCCAACATTCATACAAGATGAAGAGCGGTTGCGGTCAGGAACGGCACCTCGGATAAGCAGCAACCAACGCACCGAGATTTACACGTAGACTAAGATGCCATTTTTTTTACAGAGGTGAAATTAGGTGACACGTGCTGCTAGCGAGCGCCTATTAAGGCGAGCACATGCAAGCAGCGGAACTGTGGAGACAAACGCAGCGGTGTGCTCAGCCACGTACATCTTCACATTGCTGATGCTCTGCTCACTGTAACAGGCTCTCGTTTTAGGCTGAGCTGGCCGAAAAGAGACGCAGAACAGGTGAACAATGGGTGTGCATCGAAAGGAATTAAACCGGGCCTATTGAGATTAGCGGTTCAGCGAGCTAGCCGCTCGACGTTGCTCCGCGTGTGAAAGGTGGACGCGATTCTGAAATTATAAATAGCGGATTATGTTAATGTGCAATAATTATTCTTGCAATTTTAGGGTCATCCTCCGTAGAAATGCACAAGATGCAAAATTGACATTTCCCGGATCTTTTATAATCTAATAAACGACGGTAATTGTTAAATAAATAACTGCAGTACGGACAATATAAACAACATTGAGGTTAGCTATGGATGTAGGAAACATAAAAGTGGAATGCATTATTTTTGCCAGGAAACGTCGAATAACTCATGATAATTATCGTAATTTTTGGACACTTGATTGCAGTTAGTTTGGAGGGTAGTGTAATTACAAGCCACGGCTTGACGTGTTTCGTATCAACGGAAAATTATAACGTTCAGGAGGTCATGACCCCAGATGCAAGAAATCATTTTGAGTCGATCCAGGAAAGACACTGGTTAATTGCTGCTCTAAAATAACATGGGACAATAAAACCGTTACAAAAATCTTCATTCACGGTGTAATATTGCATTATATTGAATCGCCAGTTTGATTTTAAACATTTACAGAAATGTATTTATGCCAATGAAGAACAAAAATATTTCAGCAATATCACTGGATTCACATTGTATTATAGAGTTTCCTAATGTATATTATTATACTCGTTATATTAATAGTTACCATTTTGAATTGCATAATATGTAAACATCAGTTTAGGAATACATTGTGTGCAAGAAAACATTAACACTCATTGAGCTGATCCTCTACCCAAATTTTGGTGATCATCATTTCCACTGTTGCTATTTCGTGATTAATGTGTTTTTTTTTCTGCTGTTGCAGATGTGGCAGCTTTGTTTAAGCCTCATCGTGCACACAAGACTCGCACGCACGGCAGAATTTTTCGTCAGAGTTAGCATGACGCAGAATTCCAGGAGGCTTGGTACAAGGAATACAACATGCGAGTTTCACTTTGCGGAAATCATTTGGCCCCATAAAACATACAAACTTACTTTACAACTGCCATTAATGAGATCAATGGGAAGAGCCCATAAGCCTTAATTATGCCTTGGTCTTGTACCTCTGGTGGCCTATACAAGTTTCCACATACAGCGATTACGCTGATGATCGTGAGTTAGAGTGCACACACACGTGCTCACACACCGACTGACATTGATTAGCTGCACAATGGGAAACACGGACAATAACGTTGCAGAGCCTCGTGCTCCGATCGACCCAGATTAAAAATGTGACATCATTTATGTACATCACACGAGTGATATGAAATTATACTGAAAAATGTTTTCTTCTTACAGAGGTATCCCTGGCTCAAATATGTGAACAGAGCTCTTGAATTATTGCACGTCGACTGTTGGTTTGAGAAAATAAACTCAAGACGGATAAGTTTTGTAAATAGCCAGTGCTCTTATTGCAAGGTAATTTTGGCCTGAGCTATGGCTATTTTCTCAGCATGGTTTGGGTTAGGGTCTTATTTCATGCAGTTTATTAAATTTAGTTTTTCTTGCAGGTCTAGAACGGAAACCTCGTCCAACGCATCTCATTTCTGACATGAAATGATGGCGCAACAGTTGCAGAGACATGTTACACTTATTCATTTATCTCCAGAGTCTCCAGACTTGTCAACAAAAGATTATTCTTGAATGTTTAGGCCAATCACGTGTCCCACCACCCACCCATCGCAAACCTCCTCTTTGTAATGACGTCAACAACGCTTTATTGTCATTTGCATTCGTTCAGAACATCAAAGTTGTGTAACGTATACTGCCGTTCGGTTACCAAACATCGAACGCAACTCTCTTGAAAGGACCGAAGTTTATTTTTCTGGATGCTCTGTTAAAAGTCCAGCTCTCTGTTCATTCTAGATTTGAAGTTTTTGTGACTGCAAGGATCCATACTCTTTGGTTCTTTCGGTAAAGTCACGTAGGTACAAAATAAAATAAAATAATCACAGCTAGAAATGTTTTACTAAAGTGAATTTTTTTTACGAAAGTGAAAATGTTCTAGCTGTGATTTTCACACCTGATGATGATTGCTTGTGTTGCAATCGAAACGTCGTGATTATTTTATTTTTAACCTACGTGACTTTACCGAAAGAACCAAACAGTATGATGGACCCAGCTCTCTGATCTGTACAGTAATGCAGCCATTAGTGCCGTCTCAAACGCCCATCTAATAACAGTCCCTCTTTAATTTTCCTAAGTGGTTTTCGTATTTCATTTTTTAAAAAAACCCTTCTCTACGAGCACAATACACCTCTTGAACTTCTACTCGAAACCCTGGATGACGCACATCACCACGATCTACCCAGTCAGTGTCCCCTCTCCACCGCTTCTACTCCTACAGTTTGCGCTATATATCCACATTAACATTATCTCAGGATTTAAAGCTTTCGTGACTGCAGGGATTCATATTAATGGTTCTTTCGGTAAAGTCACGTAGAAGGGAAATAATAAAATAATAAGAATAGAACATAATAAAATTCTCACGACGTTTCGGCAACAACGCAAGCAGCCGTTGTGGCCGAAACGTCGTGAGAATTGTATTATGTTTTATACGTGACTTTACCGAAAGAACCAAGAATATTATCTCAGGCATACAGGAGAAGCCCTCTTCTTGGTTTTTTCGGTAAAGTCACGTAGAAGGGAAGTAATAAAATAATAAAAATAAAACATAATAAAATGAAACAATTCTCACGACGTTTCGGCCACAACGCAAGCAGCCGTCCTCAGGTGAAGAATGAGACAATCCAAGCTAGGAGCTTACATATAAGCTGGGTTGGGGGTGGGAGAAGAGCGCCTTAACAAAAAGAATGTGCATATCAAGAGGAATTTAGCATATACATGGGAAATGCGCAGGGGGCGGGGGGGCTTCAAAGTCATACCATGCCCACGCACTATGCAGGATCAAGAGCACCAAGGGGGGGTGCAGGGATTAGCATTAACAAAGGAAAGGAATGCCAATGATATGTAGCTGCAGTTACTAAACAACACCGTAGAAAACTAAAGTATAAACTACATACAAAAAACTAAAATATAAACTGCATAGCACCATCAGTATACTTACTATACTCTACAATAAGCTGAGTTACTAACAGCAAGTAATACATTACAATTCTACGTCGTAAAAGTTATATAATATGCTTCCATCTAAACTTTATTCTCTTACATCAACCGAGCATATACCGTACTATATACTGCCATAGAAAAACCCAACATTAAATTATATACTGTATTGCAATAAACCACATTTCAACATAACACTATGTATTATTCTACCTACCCTAATGTGTATCAAAATGGTTTATTACGTCTTTCCAATGATTGCTAAGCCAGAATCCATCTTCTCGAGAAGCCCTCTTAACGACCAGCCCTGTTAGCGACTCATCGCTAAAGGACGGGCCTCCATAGAGCCAACACAAGCGGTCGTCATCACCTCCGCCTGATGACAACCACTTGTGTTGCGATATAAACGTCGTGAGTTTTTGGTTTTTATACTCTTTGGTTATTTCGGTAAAGTCACGTAGGTAGAAAAAATAAAAAGATCACGACGTTCCGACCGCCACACAAGCAATCCACCTCAAGACGATTGCTTGTGTGGCGATTTAAACGTCGTGATCTATTATTTTTTTTCTATCTACGTGACTTTACCGAAAGAACCAAAGGAGGATGGATTTTTGGTTTTTATATTTTTTATACCTACGTGACTTTACCGAAAGAACCAGAGTACTGATTTTTGGTTTTTATATTTTAAAATTATTTATCTACGTGACTTTACCGAAAGAACCAAAGGCCTGTAAAGTTGGTCGACCACCGCTAACGAATGCTTTTTCGATATTCTCAAATTGCTTCGGCAGACTTCCCCACTCGCTCTCCCATCCACCACGATTGGCGATGCTGAGTTGAAAGCTCGCAGGCAGCACCGTTTCTACTATACGAGGGAGCGCCGTTTCTTTTGCCATCACATCGCTCCGTATTGCCATTGGGAGTGGAGAGAGAGGGGGGGCAGCGCACGGTAGCGACAAGGCAATTTGCTGTAAGTGTCAGGGCGATAGAGGCCCCCCCCCACCTCTCTCCTCAGCATCTTACAAAGACGATGAGCCCCCCCCCACCCCCAGCCACTCACGCATCCACACCAAACTCCTGCCTCTCTGATCCCCCCCCGTCCGTCCGCCGTAGTCGCACACACTAAAGGCCACCACCATCATCATCATCAAACGCCACAGCGGCCGCTTTGATCTCCCTCTCTCCACTGAGTCATACGGCGCAAACACGCGCCCTACCTCGGCACCCCCCCCCCCCCCCGACGTCCCGTCTCCTGCACGTGGCTTAACGAGCGAAGAGCCACTCGGCCCACGGTCACACACACACGCGGTCTAGACGGTAATTACAAGCCGAGCGGGCATGAGTAAGCCTCCGGGTACAGCGACCCGGTGTCTCCCCCACCCAACCACCACTACCACCACCACCACCCGAGCCCTCTCCATCTCTCTCCTTCTAACAACAGCGATGATTAAATTTTATTCCCGTTAATCTGATTAGCGCCAATTTGCGAGCCGTTTGCGAACACACGCACGCGCGCACCCAAAAAAAACCCCAGGCGCGCACTGTGACATTAAAGGAGTGCCCTTATTAAAAGGTGCTTTGCAGGCAACCGCGTGCGTTTTCAAAGCGTCCAAATCCATTATTGATTATTCAACGACGACGCTGCCCGATCCAACCGTGAAGTTGTCTTTGTAGAGTTCGCGATGGTACACGCTTCTTGGGGGCGAGCGTCGCGTTTTTTTTAAAGGTGGTGGGGGTGGGGTGGGGCAAATTGAAGGCGCCTCTCTCTCTCTTCGTCTATATGATTCAGTGGCTGGGAACGCCAGACGATTCAAATTGCAGCAGCAGCAGCAGCGTGCAGCAACGGGGCGTTCCCCAAATCATTTCTTTGGCGCGTACATCGGCCGGACTCTCCCCCCCCACCCCGGCCGATCTCTCCTTTGTCGGCGACGGTGCGGATTTGAGACCCCCGTTTCGAAACGTCGAGCAAAGAGGAGGAGGAGGCGCGCGAGCCTCCGAAAGTTACAAAAAGATCTCACGCCACCCGTGTCTCGATTTGCCGCGGCCTCTTCTTCGCCCGTGCCATCCGTTTCTCATCTCGCACGACAATAACAGGCAAACGGAAGAAGAGTAACCCCCCCACCCAATGAAATACAAGTTTCCCGTGCAGCTGTAAACTAATAAACAATGGAATGTCACCCACCCACCAAACCCATCCCTCTTCCATTTGTATTTACACAATTTAAAAGGCCCCGTCACAAAGAGCTATATAAATCCAGACTGTCGCAATTTGCCGTGAGCTTAAGTAGCCTTCGCGACATGGAAACTAAAAAAATCATCAGCAACGAGATATCGCCGCTGAAGCCAAGCGACTTACACCCGCGGCTGCCCTGTTCGCTGCTGGTCTCTCGCAACGCGACAACATGAAACGAGAAATAATAGTCGCCGCGGCATCCACGCGTGTTGCAGCGACAAGGGGAAAGGATGGGGCGGATTTGAGTACATCATGATTCATTACCAACTTGAGCGCCGGTTGCCGGGAGAGAAAAAATTAACCCGTAATAAGTATAACCCGTAAAAACAAAGTTTTTCACTATAAATCCTTTATATGCGTGGCAGCGATTTTAATATATATGGATTTAAAAATATATTCGCCTGTGGAGGACGCGGGGATTGATCCCGCGACCTTTGGCATGGGAAGCGAGGGCACTACCAACTGCGCTACTCCGCCACGGCCTGTGGAGGGGTTACGCTCTGGGCTCTTATACTGTGACGTTCAGCCAAAGCCATGAATGAGTTCTATTTGAATATATGTAAAATAATTTTTTTTGCCTAAAAAGTGTAACATTTTGGGAATTTTTTTCACGAACATTAATTGTCTCGCACAACGAGTATGTGTGGAAAATGTCAGCTCGATTGGATCACGGCAAGTGGGTTAAAAAACGAACGCAAGATTTGCACGGTCGTATGCAAGCAAGCAAGCACGCAAGCAAGCAAGCAAGCACGCAAGCACGCAAGCAAGCAAGCAAGCGAACTTAATATAAAGGATTTAAAAACAAAGTTTTTCACTATAATTCCTTTATATGCGTGGCGGCTAGAGTCCTCTCGTCCTCTGGCTTGAGATGGCTGCCACCTATGGGTCAGATGATTGCCTGCCACCATTAAGCAATTGGTAATTAAATATAATTTTCTTTTTTTCCTAAAAAGTGTAAAATTTTTGAAAAAAATTTCACGAAAATAAATTGTCACGCACAACGAGTCTGTGTGCAAAATGTCAGCTCGATTGGATCACGGTAAGTGGGTTAAAAAACGACCGAAAGATTTGCACGGTCGTAAGCACGCAAGCAAGCAAGTGAACTTAATATAAAGGATTTTAAAAAAATGATTAAATTAACAAATAATGAAAGAAAAATGGTACGAGAGAGATACGTAGACACACAGAGTACGCACACACGCACAACGATTCCTCGTATAGCCCCATAACCTGTTGGTGAGCACATGTGCTGTTGGCGAGCCAGTCATCTCGGTCATCTCAGTCAGTCGACCCGAGGCACCTGGGTCTGCCCTGTGACCTCCTGCCAGCGGGCATTCGACACTTCACGTGGTAGCCTCAAGGTGCACATGGCCTGGGTCAAGCGTCGTGGTGACGTCACCGCCACTTAGTGGCGAATGGCGGTTGTTGTTGTTGGGGGGCACATGTGCTGTTGGGGGGCACATGTGAAGGCTGGCACAATGCCCGGGGCTCGGGGGAATGGTGTGGCCAGAAACACGCCCGGCCGCCTTTGTCTCCCCAGTGCTGCGATGTTCACGCACCGCGTGCAGTCCTCGTTTAAACCATCGAGTGGTCTATTGCCACCAATGCAGAGCTCCAAAATGGCAAGCACACGCGTGGTGTACAATATTCATGCTATTGTGGCTTTTCTTAATAAGGAAACTTTGATTTTCAAAAAAACACGGCACCGCTATCGCACAAAGGGACAAATGGCTTGAGCACGGGGAAAGGTTTAACGCGATGTTTTGCCCGTCTTCTTCAAGATGAGTTGTCATTGCGAGCCACGGGTTGGGAGATTTTCATTTGGGTGTGCGTTTCTTTTTCCTACTTTTTTAATTTATTTGCGAAGCTCCACTTTTTTACGGGGCAATCTTTTTTGTTTTAGAAACCCGTCCAAACAGCACTTATTAGCAACAACGGCGCAGGCATAGGGCAACTTCCTTCCTGTGCTGGCTCCCACCCCGTCTTATCGCAGCCCCCATCACTCCTCGCCACATCCGTAAGCAGCCAACATAGGGGGGGTGGTGGGAGGGTTGCTGCGTGTGTGGTGTGGGGGGTGGGTTGTGAATTAGCGAAGTTTAAGGGCTAATAAGTTGACAGGGCCACAGAGGTTATTTTAACAAAGCCACTGTATTGTACACCGAATATCGTCAATACAAGGTTTCATATCCAAGGTCTGATGACGACCGCATCTCTGGACGCTAAGCGGGGTTGAGACTTGATGGGGCTTAGATTGGGTGAGCTTCGGATTGTAATGGGGCTTACGATGCCACGTGGTGAGCAGCAGAGGACAAGGAAACGAAATCCGTTGTTGTACTGTACTCCCCACCCACCCCCACAATGAACAAACCGGCATTTGACCAGTATAGTCAAATATCATGATCCATCCACACACACAGGAAAGGATCATGATCCATCCACACACACAGGAAAGGCCCTCATCCAGCAGTGAAGTGTAACATGCATGAACCCAAGGTCTCCCTTGCAGTTTGGGTATTGTACTGCACGTGTGTTCTCGTCGGGACGTGTGCGAGGTTCGAGGGTGTTGTGCGAGTGGAGGTTGCACGACCCAAGACGGTAGCGGTTGATGGACTGGGCCAGAAGTTCTTCTTTATCAGCAACTTTCCTTTTCCGTATTGCATTTTGCTTTTCACGCACTTATCTGCTTTGTAACTAAGAACAACAATCATGCCAATGTCTGCACCCATGCCTGTAATTACTGTGCACAGTTATAATTTTTGTTTTCATAGTGGGTCCAAGCAACAAACACGTGGGTGCCTCTACGTGGCTGATACTAAATTAGTTTCAAAATGAGAATTTGCACAAACATGGAACAGAGAACTGCAGTGTGAATTTTAAACTGAGGTTACGAGGAATAGTACAAAATACACATCTTTTGCCTTAAAAATGTTACTTATTATTACAGCTACTGTGCCCTGTTTTTTATATTATACATGAGACATTGTACAAGCAATGTATCGTAGAATCGCGAGCGGTGGCAGTTACTTCGGGAAGCCTTCATCTAGCAGTGGAATGACCAGGGCGGATGGAGATGAGACTTTAGAAGGTATTATATTGACAATCAATGAGTAAAAAAGTAGTTGTGCTGTCAGCACTTCACAACCGGTATGCCAGATGTGCCGCGGTGCTTATGGAATTAAAGGAAAGGAATGAACCTCGCTGTTCGCAAACTGCGACAGACAAACCTTCCTCCCTCGTGCCGTTCAGTGGCCGTTCCACCCCCTCACCTCCACCCTCCCCTCCCCATTGGTCACAGCGCAGTGCAACAAAAGACAGGCCCGTCAGCACCCCCCCCCACCCCACGATCTTCACCCAGACCACTCGGGCCCAAATTCGAGTGCCGCCGGAGTGGGAAAAAAAAGGTTCAGAAGCCACCGCACTGCACGTAGGTAACCGTTCACGAAATCAGGCAAATTAATTGCCCGCTTTTACATGGACTTCTCCCGGTCGCCGAGACGTCCATGCGTAAGCGATCGGTCGCACGCAACCGATCGCTCGCAACCGATCGCTCGCAACCGATCTCTCGCAACCGATCACTGAGGTGTAGAGCCCTCCGGAAGAAAGTCGAAGCCCCCTTTGTGCACTGGACTCAACACGGCGCCAATTGCAGCCCGGAGTAATTTCCGCCAACCGCTTGTTCAAGAGGGCTTTTGCGCGCGAATGCCGCGTCCCCCTCCGTTAAAACGCGCCCGGTGGGAGCGGACACGCGCCTGCCTCCCTCCCTCTCGATCCAGGACGGCTGCTGCTGCTTTGGCGGGGGCGCCTTAATGCGCGACACAACATTTTTTCCAACGCGCGACTCAATGTTTTCCAACGCAGAGGGGGGGGAGAGGGGAAGGGAAAAAAACGGCAAGTTGGATGTTCAGAAGCGCTTCATTCAATTTACATCGGCAAATATTTTTAAAATGTAAATAAATCTCTAATAGTTATTTTTATATATTGGGGATGGTTCAAATTTACGGGTCGACTTTTTGTTTATTACTCCCGCATTTTGCAGATTATCGTACTTTTTTTCTATTTTACAAACAAAAATCTGGAGAGTGTATCTTATAATTCGGTTAGGTGCTTGTGTGCGTCTAGGTTTATTGACACGAGGCACACGTTTATGGCGCGTCGTCTTTTTCCTACGTAGAATGTGCCATTCTTGCTATGCGTGTAAGTGAGGCAACAGTAAGAGCGGTGCTGCTGTCAATGAATAGGACGGCTTTCATTTTGTTCCGCACGCACACCGCTCGGCTCGGTTTTACGAGCACCCGCCGCTTTGCATCGCACGCAACGCAGGAAATGAATAGCGGAATCCGTCTCGCTGCACTGCAAGCCACGTCACCCTCCTCCCTCCGCGGAGGCCAAACGAAACGTTCAGCACACCGACCACATTTCGACGTCGTCGTCGTCATCACCATCTCTGGCATGGTTAATCCACTGCTGGATGAAGGCCTTACATCAAGCCGTCGCAACCTCTCGCGATCCGAGAATGCATCTCTCTACGTTTGGACATGCATTGAAAGGATATCTCGTTTACTAATAGGGTTTTTCCCCGTTTTTCTGGCAACAAAACTGACACCTTTTGCAAGGAATCACGCTTACATTAACCACAATACTTGCAGTCAAATGCAAACAAAAAACAATACTCTGATAATTTATGCATTGTCCTTGAAACTGATTGGTCCACACCAGAGACAGCTTTCTTTAGAGCCTAGTCTCATATGGTGTTCGACCAGATGACGCCAAAAGGCGCACAGTTCAAAGACAACGCATTATCAGAGTAATGAGAGCTCAGGGTGAGCAGCTACATCAGAGTATTGTTTTTTGTTTGCATTTGACTGCAAGTATTGTGGTTAATGTAAACGTGACTCCTTGCAAAAGGTGTCAGTTTTGTTGCCAGAAAAAAGGGGAAAAACCCTATTAGTATATTTTGGTACTGGCAAAGGAGGTCCCATGACATATCTCGTTTGTTGCATAGACTCATTTATTTACCCACGAAAGTATCACCGAGTGCCAAGGCTCGTCGAAAAGGAGCATTTTGCTTTGGGATGGTTGGTCAATGTATGCGAGAGAGAGAAAAAGCACAGTTGCAGGAGAAACCCCACCTACATGAGAGGATATCATTCAAACTTAAACAGTTAGGGTGGGGACCTCGTTGCTCTACTGCTTCCTTATCGGCACCAGCTTGCTACTTTGCAAGTATTTTCTCAAGCTGGCTCGAATCTCTGCGTGGTCCACCAATCCCGCCTTCAAGTCGGTGGATTACAAGGAGTGTATCATGACCACAAAGTGCGAATTTGCAAATCTTATCCCACTAGAAAAACGTTTTCCTTCATTATATAACATAATTGAGACTGAGAAAGGGATCTGTTATTGGGCATCAGTTTTAGATATAAAAAAAACATTTCAGGATTAGTTTCTAGAGTTATTTTTTAAGTCACGAAAATCTAGGCTTAATAAATCCGCCTCATGCCTATAGAATTCTTTATTTCAATTTACATCGCTTAACAGCAAAATAATAATTTAGGCAAAAACACGGCTCCCAATGCTACTACGCACAGTACCGTGTGGAAAAACAGACGAGTGGGTGCATTTTAGTAAAAGTTTATTTTTGTAAACAAAAATTACTGCCAATGGCGTTGGTTATTTTTGAAAGCAAATTATTCTGGGTGCACAACTGCAGATTGTGAGCATGACAACGCTCGATAAGACTCACCACTTGCGTGAAAGCAAAAAAACCTCCCGGGCTGCGGGATTTGCGAAAAGATAACCACGATTCGACTTGGAGGGAAATTCTGGCTCCTTCGGACACACGAGCAACGGGGGTTCACTTTTGCATGTTGGCATTTTTATTAAACTGTGATGGCACGCACCGACACGCTCGCGATTCAACTACACCCACTTCTCCATGTGCACAGGGTGTCATGCCCTGTCATAAGCGTGCAAACCCCGCTTCGGGTTTTAAAACTTTGGAGGTTAGAACACTCAAATGTATGTACGTTGAACTTCTTTTGCACTGTACATATCCAACCGTGCTAAACGCAGGTGCGGGGGAGGGGGGGAACAACAAGCTAAACACAAAAAGCAGTTCAAGAAATGAGTTTTCAATTTAGATTTAAAAGTGCACAGCTCCAGTAGCTTCCTCATGTCGGAGGGAAGAGCGTTCCAGACGGCCGTGGAAGTGCAAAAGCAGGGTTTTGAAATTCATATAGAACTTCTTCTAAAGGACTGCAGTGTCCAATTTGTTTTTATATGAGCACGTGTGTTCGTTTAGAGTCGTTGAGGGGGGAGGACTGTCCTCACAACATTTCTCTTAGGCCTGCTGGGTTTCATAAATGGCTCAGTTGTATTAAAGGCTGATGTTTAAATAAAGGAGGTTTGAAGTGATATCAATGCCCTGGATGAGACACTCTGCACAAGTCTGCATACATTATACACATGGGTATACTACATGCATGCATATATATGGATGAGTTTATAATACACGTGAACATATATATTATAAATACACGGTATCAATATGAGAAAAGGATTACAGCAACATGACCGGAGGCCGGGATCAATAGAGATAATGTAATACTCGTTCCCTACATTCAAATGTTCAATTGCATCGACATGATATTTCATTATCACGATGACAAATGTGTCAATGCATTGGCAGCCCGTGGACCATAGCAGCCTCTGTGGCTGCTCTGAGGGGGGTGTCCTTTGTAAGAGGCACTTGACCATTCAGGCAGATGACAACGACGACCTGCGGCAGAATTTTTTTTCAACGCTGGGCTGGCACTTGGGAGGTTTATTGCTCCGACTGCATTCCACACTTTGCACGAGCTAGCGAACGAGCGAGCCTTCGAACATCGGCATTAACCGACGATCGACCGGTGTTCAATGTAAAGGTACGGTGATACCGTATTGCACGGACGGGATACCCTCATCGCACCGTGGACATCTAAAAAAAAGCATCGGACGTTCGAGATTGCGTTTTCTTTCCCTGCGGTGTCACCATGACCTCGTATAACAAGTTTCGCAGCAAAACGGAGGTCCATATTTTTTTTTGAGTTCGTACAGTATAGCAATTCTAAATCCAACCCCCCACCCCATCACCAAACCTACATCATGATCATCACGATCCATGGGCAAATGGCCCGTAGGTGTCGACTACACATTTCGTCATTTGTTTCCACTTTCCCCCTTGTGCCAATATGCTCAAAGCAGTGCCACATCTTTCTGGCTCCAATCTCTCTAGACTCGTCAAGTCATTCTCAATCCGACATACAACTATTTCATCATAATTGCAGAGACAATTTATGCGTTGCCCCCCATGTGGGTTGTGGCCAAGGATGGGGTTTTATGTTATTCCGTTAGCTCTTGATTGGAGCGCTCTCGGATTCTGTTTGTTTTTTTTCCTCCCCCGAGCAGACATAGCGAGAGCCTGCAAAGTGACACATTGTCTGGCCACGGAGCGAGCCATTCATGAATGTCACAACTTGTCTCCAGTCTCACGCCCGACACCCAACTTATGCGACAACTCCCTTCACCCCCAACTCCAAACACAAAACGCGCACAGACACACACACACGTGGCTTTTGTGAAACGCCTTAAGCAAATATACCCTCCCCTTGCTTTTGTCTGCGAAGATCAAGGTAATAATCACAAATGCTCAGCAATAATAATGAGGTTACGATGAAGACACTTTGTAGAGAACCTCCTCCTCCTCATTCCGCTGCGAGTCAGACGTATTTCCAATTTGTCAGTCAAGGTCAAATGTAATCGGTCAAGGTCATAAAATTTACCTACAGCCGAAAGCATTAGAGATATGGTGCACTTTAGAAAATAGCGAAGTCATATTTTTGCAGCCGTTTTTCAATTCACTGCTGGATGAGAGCCTCCCCAAACTACAGGTTGTTTGACTATACTTCACCACCTTGATTCTGTGAGGGATTGTGTGAAGTGGGGGGTGGGATGGTCGCTCAGTGATGGTGCAGATGTCACTCGATGCGCCATCGATGTCAGCCGTGACGTGGAATCAAACCTCGGGTGGCTGGGTGAGTGTAGCGCAGTGCGTCAATCGCCGCACCGACCCCCACACCTTTCCAGATGTTCGCGTTACCGAATACAACGACGGGCATTTCAGGAGCAACAGTTACAAGGGGGGGCAGGGGGGGTACGACAACGTGCCAACAACTAAAGATCATTCAAACAAAAACACACGCGCCAGATAATTATTTTCATTTGTTCGCGTAAGAACAGCGGGCAACCCCCCGAACCCCACCGCCTTTGTATTTTTGCACACGTGCATGGCGGCGGCGTCTGCCCTGGAAACTTCCACACTCGCGTTTTGTTTTCTCTTCCATTTTTATTTCATTTTATATACGTTTCGCTCGCACGCGCGCGTGCATTCAGTTATTTTTTTTGTTCTCATTAAAACCCGCTGACGAGGAACAAGAAATTCCTGTTATCAGGAGACTGGGGGGGGGGCCCATCGCGACCGAAGCATTCCAGCACGCAGAGGAGCTGCCCCGCGCACAGGCAGACAAGCGGCGACTTTCACGGCCGCCACGCGCCCGTGCCAAATTCGCGACGCGTTTGGGGGGGCGGGGGGGGGGTGGACTCTATGGAGGCGCCCCCGCCTCCTCCGCGTGAACGGGGCACGAGTTTATCGGGGCACGAGTTTGACGGGGCAAGCTCACGGCCACCTACCATCGGCGACGATGTCACAGCGGTTCAGCAACACTGGACTTGCTCCAGGGGTCGGATTGTTTAAATTCGATCTCGCAACGCTCGGCCGTTGAAACAATGGGCCACGTTTCTTGAATCCCCCCCACCCCCACCTTTTGTCCACCCTGCAGTATCAATTCGGGACACTAAACTATTTAAACTATTTTTAATTTACCAGGTAAGGGCCACAGCTCTTTTTTAGAAGCGACCTGGCCACAAATTTTTGCTCAACTAAGTGGCTTATTGCGTGGACATTTATAGTAGCCAAATACTCTAAGCGCACGTTGATTCTCAATGTGGAGGAGAAAACCGGAGGACCCAGAGAAACATGCTAACTCCAAATATATAGCAGGCGTCAAGGTCGGAATCGAACCCACAACCTACTGCATACCAGGCGAGGTAGTTAACATCTCGCCACCACGACACCACAGCCTATCAGAAAATTGTGTGATGGGATAAAATGTGGGTACTCCCAACGCTTCAAAATTTCTGGCCAGCGCGGAAGAGTAGGCCAAATATCCTCTGAAGGTGCTCCCAAGAGCTGCCCTCTAACGAGGGCCGTTCCTCCAGCAGTCTCGTGAGCACACGATTGCAGCGCCGCACCTTTTCCTTTTATTTGCAGGACTCAGCTCAGATAATCTTTTCCCCCTCAATGCTATCTCAATCGTGCTATCTGCGTCACTCGGAAGTCTCGCAGGGCAGTGCGACCATTTGCGACAGCGGATATCGGGGAGATTTCTCTTGAGATCCCTTCAGGTGACCTTTGCCCCCACATGAACAGGGGGCTGCAGTTTCCCACCTGCTCTGCCACTGAGAGCAAAGTTCGTGGAATAATAGTCAAACAGAGCTGGAATTTAAGCATATTAAATGCAGAATATAAATCAATCATGATGGTACTTTGATGAGTCACTGGTGGCCGGGGTGAGACTATCATTTCCCGGTTTAATCACCAACGGCTGTCCGGAAAGGTTTTAATGAAGGACCAATGTCAACAATCCATCTCAGATTTTCTTGAACAGACAGCCGGGCACGTTTAAAAAAAAAACCTATGTTCAATGTTGCGACGCAATTTGATAGTTACAAAGTGTTAAAGGTACTGCACTGTTCGTGATGGAAGCGGAAATATGTTCTAGATCATAGGTACAGAAGCGGAGATGAAGCGCCCCATCCTGTTGTGCGAAGACTTACGTAGAAAACTTCCCATGCAGGTGATCCATTAAGACAGTGATATACTGAGTTAGGTGCACAACACCTGACAATATTACATAAAATCGTACAATAGGCTAATGTGCATTGCAATAAATAAATACACCAGATGCACTATCAGCACAAAACGAGTCTGTAGGGATTCACAAACACACACAGAACAACATGGGTGGTGCAGCCCCATCAGGTAAATGCCAAAAAGGGCTTTTGTCTACAAAGCACACCCCAGTTTGGATGACTGCAACGATACAGCCGTGCTTACCGTGCGCGTGCTGTCCAGATATTGTGCAAGTGCGCAAGTAGCAATGCGAGTTTCGTTGCAGTAAATTGTTTACGCACAGTGCCACAGTCTAGACTAATTGAGCCACTTTTCTGGAAACGCACAGGCAAGTAATTTAATTTCCAGCTATCGCTCGAATTGAAAAGAAGCGGCCCTTAACCGCGGTTGGAAAATGTTTTTTTCGTTTTCCACAAAAAAAAAAGACTAACCACGGGCCAAAAGTTCGGCCGGGTTCAGTGCAAATGGATCGTAACAGCACTTGAATAAATCTCCGTGAAAGCATGAACGACTCTCAAGACCCTTATGTTTCACAAGGGTTCTAGTTCTGGATGTTTCGCCAATTCCATAAACTGTGAACGGTAGAGGTGCCGCCCTGCAATCACTCACTCAACGCCACTGTTTGCAGAAGGGATCGATGAGAGGGCACCAGGGCCTATTCTACCAACTGGCCGGACGTCTCTAAAAAGGTGGGAGTTACCCACACTTTACCCTTTCACGCTGCTGCTGCTGCTGGGCGCACAGAAGAGGAGGCGGTAATGAAATAAACATGCTCATAGGTGGATCTGTCGCGCCGGGAGATGAAACGGAACCAGTGGACCCGCGGGGATTGCGAGTCCAGCGCGCCAACCGTGGCACCACGGCAGCGGCCCTAATTCATTGGGGGGGGGGGGGGGGCTGGAGGGGGAGAGGGAACAAAAACGCTCTTGCCTGAACAGACATTGACTATATAAAATATTTTAATTATTGTAAAAGTATCTCCATTGTAAGTTTAGAGACGCATACCAGCCTGTCGTCATCCAATCTGTCACACATTTTACCAAAAGAAGGGCATTTGCATTTGGCGCAGCATACATGTGCGGACTGTATAGGGTACACGCAAATATGCTCAAGTGGATCGGCGGTGCAGTGGTGAGGGCGCTGTGCTGTACGTATGATGCGAAAGAAGTTCAACATAGATACACGAACCAGGCCACCAGAGTTCAATTCCCAGCCATCGCCAAAATCAGTGGGAAGTGGTATCTGAACCGATTCAAGCTCCCACCCCCACATCCCTTGACCGACCCGCAGTGAACAGCATTGTGGCGTATGGTGGTCAACACAGCCGCAATGACCGATACAGCATGGTGAGGCCTTCACCCAGAAATGGATTGACAAAGGGCTATACAATTTAGATGCAAACATTTTCAGACGTACATGGGCGATGCATGCACAGCAATAAGCTTTGTAGTACGTTTTAGTCTCCCAGAATTCAAGTGCTATTTTTAATATGACAAGCACTGCTTTGCCCAAGGGCAGTCACCACCGACTTGGCTCCGAGATGTAAACACTAAACACGACCGTTCCGAGAAAGTCAAACAAAACAATACAAATGCGTCCGTAATTATCAACGGTGGCTTAGTTCATTTATCCATGTGCGTATTGGTTATTTTCATTTGTTTCGATTCAGTCGTAGCTTTAAACAAAGCTCAATCCTTAATCTTTACCAGAGTTGGGTTATGGGTGAAGCATGGTACCCAACAAAAAAAACTCTAAAAATGAATCTAGCATACGTGCTTTTCCTTGAAACCGATGTACGACACAGAGCTTCATTCAAGCATAGCGACTTTGTGTACGACTGCGGCCCATTTCCCATAGCGTGCTAACACAACACGGTTGGCTGTTGTACCTCCCATAGCGTGCTAACACAACACGGTTATCTCTTGTACCTCCCATAGCGTGCTAACACAACACGGTTGGCTCTTGTACCTCCCATAGCGTGCTAACACAACACGGTTATCTCTTGTACCTCCCATAGCGTGCTAACACAACACGGTTGGCTCTTGTACCTCCCATAGCGTGCTAACACAACACGGTTGGCTCTTGTACCTCCCATAGCATGCTAACACAACACGGTTGGCTCTTGTACCTCCCATAGCGTGCTAACACAACACGGTTATCTCTTGTACCTCCCATAGCGTGCTAACACAACACTGTTGTATCTTGTACCTCCCATAGCGTGCTAACACAACACGGTTGGCTCTTGTACCTCCCATAGCGTGCTAACACAACACGGTTGGCTCTTGTACCTCCCATAGCGTGCTAACACAACACGGTTATCTCTTGTACCTCCCATAGCATGCTAACACAACACGGTTGGCTCTTGTACCTCCCATAGCGTGCTAACACAACACGGTTATCTCTTGTACCTCCCATAGCATGCTAACACAACACGGTTGGCTCTTGTACTCAGAACCATGACCGCTCTGCCTTTTATTCCAATACCCATGATGTATGAGAAATGTCCGAGATGGAACGTTAACATCAACTCGTGCGCATGTGGCCAGGTGAATGTATTACATTGGAGGAGGCGAGAGAGATGGTGATTGCCTGGGGAGGCATTTCTCCAGCAGTGGATTCACCATGTCTGATGATGAGGAAACATTTTGTAAATGGTTTTGTTTGGCCTCCGTCGTATTGGTTGGACTCCCATGGTGTCTGCAAGCATCACTAGTTACATTTAGACAGCTAGATACAGGGTGTTGGGAACACCAACAATGAGTCCAAGTTTAATTTTCGATTTAAAGCTTTCGTGACTGCAGGGATTCATCTTCTTGGTTCTTTCGGTAAAGTCACGTAGAATGGAAATAATAAAAGAATACAAATAAAACATAATAAAATAATTCTCACGACGTTTCGGCCACAACGCAAGCAGCCGTCCTCAGGTGGAGAACAGGTGAGAATTATTTTATTGTTTTATTTTATTATTTTATTATTTCCATTCTACGTGACTTTATCGAAAGAACCAAGAAGATGAGTCCAAGTTTGTCGTGTTGTGATCTATCCATTGTTAAATAAACACTCCTGAACGATGTGTGCAGCCAACTATTTTTTGTAAAGCATTCACATGCTTACGCACCAATCACTGCAAACACACCTGATGTCACCAGATCTCTGAAGCTAATCTAGGTTAGCAGTTGTGTGGCTTTAGCTTCGAGGTGGCAGTGTTTGGGTGTCACCCTCTCGTGTATGTGGGGTGTTCTCCGGATATTCTGGTTTCCTTCCACATGTCAAACACTCATTCACGGTATTGGCCAAACATCCCCAAGCAGGACCCCCTCCTGAAAAAAAGTCTTCAGACTCAGCGAGGCTTTCCTGGGTTAACAGATGGCATAATTAGCATTTTCTATACGATTTATGAGTGTACATACATTGCACGTACATTATAAAATTACATATCAGTGAACGGAATTTACAGTAGTTTATTATATCGAATCAAATTTACAGGAGCCCCCTACTGAAAGAGGCACGAGCCTCAGCGAGGCTTTCCTGGGTAAACAAGAATAATTATTCTAATAATAATTATCAGTACAATAATGCCTAGCATCACACCTGCAAAGACCAACCGACCGACCTGGATGCACTGTGGCAGCCGGGACACACGTGCACCATCTGAATAAACCACAACCAACAGCAGCATTACGCTCTGCTTCCTAATCTATTGTAACCACTTACACGGCAATCGGGCCCCTGATTGGGGAGCAAGTCTGGCTTGGGTGGCCAGAATCTACACACCGAAGCCAAGTTTTTTCTTGGGCCACGATGAACATATCTGATGATCGTCCAACCATTTACATTGAGCATTTATTATTAAACAGCAAGGCCGATGACCGAATCCTGCCTGTGATTTGTCCTGTCTGCGATCTATCCTGTCTGCATACACGCAGGAAACTATGAATCATCACTGTTATTATTATTTCACGCTTGTTTACCCACAAACGCCTCACAGGAGGGTCCTGGCAAGGTTGTGCGATATGTGGCGATGATTGCTATGTATATCCCAAATCGAGAAATTTGCGGCATTGTTACGGTAAATCCGCCTGCAGTATTGTTCGTAACAAGCCATGTTCTATCCACTGTTGGATAAAGGTCTCCTCGCGGTATCGTGACTCCCCACAATTCCGTGATGGCAGTACTCCACGTGAGCTAACCTCATCCCTCCATCTCCGCGGATCGTTGTACCTCTCCGGCACAAATCCCTCCCCCCTGGCTGTCACTCAATCAGCATCCTCGTCCATTGGCCAAGCCCCACTTACGTACAATCACATCCACGACGATGTCTCTAATTTGCGGTGTCCTCTGATCCACGTGTACCTTTGTCTGTCTCGCAACGTAACTGTGGTCAGTGGCAGATCCGTGTCACCGAGTGTCTCCTGAGTGGACTCAACGGTGGACTCAGGGTCCTCCCACTCCATGCTACTGATGATGCTTCTTTGCACACTTTTGAATTTTTGTACAATTTTCTTCGATGACAGTGTTTCAGATCCACGTCCCTGCAGGTAATGTGCACCAGTTGAAAACGTTCTGCATTAGGCACAGTGGTATAGTGCATTTTATTATCATATTAAACTGTCCAACATCATTCAAATTCTCTCGCCCGCCAATTTCATCATTTTGCTCCACGTGTGCTCTCTAACTGCTGTGCATTTAAACATTCTGTTGTGTTCCTCCAACACTAACAATTTCATTTGTACAAGTGCGCTCCGATTTCTCTTACGTTACCTCTTCAACGACCACCATCACACAAATTGAGGTTCACTGCACATCCAATGATACCACAATCCGACGACTCCCATGAGCAACAAAGCACATTACTCATCGCCAAAAAAAATTCTGTTGTATGATTCACGCATTGCCAACCCACTCACAATGCATATTTCATAATTTACAATAAGCATACTCATCGTGTGCTCTCTGCATCTGTGTGACACAGCACGCAAAGAGAGAAACAACAAATCAGGAATTTTTTTTTTTGCACATTGTACAGGTTATCCCAGATGTGCTCACGTAGCTCTCAGATGTGGTTTCGGAGGGACCTGCGTGCCGTTCGGCATGATGTCTGACGTTTCACTTGACACGATGGAAGCTTCTTCAAGAACTGAAAGGAGCAGCTCACATTCTCCCTCGATTACAATATCATTATTATGCTTCTTTACCCAGACACGCCTCACTAGGAGGATCTGCCAAATTTTTGCATTGGGGGACAATGTATATACCAATTGACCAATTTCCAGTGTAATTTTTCACATATTGCAAATTTTGGACCACGACACCGCCACACAATGGCCTAGTCTTGCGAATGACGTCACGCGACCTTTGACGCCCACCGCGAAGCAGATGGCGTGTATTTTTTTGTTTTTGCTTAATGCCCCCCCCTCCCCCCGATAATAACCAGGGCTGCCGCTGGATTATAACCGTGAGCCTCTGCAGCAAGTGATGAACGCGCTCCCGCGAGGACATGTCACCGCCGCAAATATGTACGACCCTATGCAGCACATGAACGTGGGCGTTTTTCACGGCATTGCTAATGAGTGGACACGATTGCTAGTTCTAGTTCAATGGTCTGGTCGGCAAGAAAACAGTAAACAAATAATACAGAGGTTCAATGATCCAGTGTTCAGACACCTGGTTCAAGTTACCTAGTCTCCCTGGTAAACAAACAACGCACCATGCAACCTTTGCCCCCCCCCTCCCCCCCGTGTCGTGAATGCCATTAAAAAGAGCTTCATAACTCATCGGATTTGAAAAGCAGCAGCCATCGTCAGCCATGATCATTCCAATGCTGGATGAAGGCATCCTCAAGCCAATACCACCACGTAAATACAATTTTAAATCAGTCGGACAGTTGTATGAATGTAGGCACTGTGGGGTGGTTATGACCATTTTGGGCAAAACTCTCTTCTACATTAAACAACATCACGGTAGAGTAATAGAGAACACAATCGTACCATTGCACTATGAGTAAATGCACTGTTATATATATAAACACTGTTATTAACGTTCTGAAAGGAGCAGTTGTCAGCTGACAATATATGTGTACATAGTGCATGTAACAGATGCACTATTGCTATAACATAGTATTTATTATTTTAACTACAATATTTTCATTACTGATATGCGTACGATTAGATACAAAACATATATTGCATAAATATTCCCACAAATGTAAGCGTTCTCAAGCACTGTGCTACGATAACAGAAAAATGACATGCGGCTGTTATGCTATGACGACCACGAGGGTCTGGACTATAACTTGAAAATATCAGCGCTATTCCCAAAGGCCCGGTTTGCAAGTGGGAGTGTGGTTTTTTTTTAAACATAATATTAAAATTACCCACGTACGTGTGTAACACAAGCACCGCACTGCGATAACTTATAGCCTATAACAGAATAATGTACAACACCACCGATAGTCACATTGCTATCAAGGTGGGTGCGATTACGCGCGCAATGGTTTACACCGCTCGCCACATTTGTGCGCTTTCCCAACAGAGTGATCTGCAGCTGTCTGGCGGAGCTTTCCTTAATTTACCTTTGCCCATATACAATGCGCGTTGACACACGTAACGCGGACATGGCCACGACCGAATACACAACGTCACCCTATTACCATTGCGGTACTAGGGTGCGTACCTACGGGCATTATTTCCATCAGTGGCGTGCGCGTTCTCAGAGGGCGGTTTTCAGCTGGGACCGCCGCCGAGCGAGATCGGTCACGACGGCTCCTGGCGGTGACTAAGCGGGGCCCCCCCCCCCCCCTCCCCCCCTCCCCCCCTGGAGCTCCCGCCGCTCGCGAGCACGGCCGCCACTTCACAGCACGACTGCGCGGCGGCCACCGTTCTGCACCGCGATCACCGCCACCGCAAGCAGCACCACGCCACCTGTGACTCAGCTGTAGCGACAGCAGCGGCCATGCGACCGGCAACGAACTTGACCGATGGCCAAGGCCAGACAGTTGTTACAATAGGACAGGTAACCACGAGTGAAGGGGTGGGGAACCTTCGGGCCAAGGGACGAATGAGACCCGTGACTTCACTTCAAACGGCCCGTGGCCACACGAGGCCTCCCACCCCGGTTTCCTCTCGCGTGTAAACACAAGTTCATTGGCCGACAACATCTCAATATATAGAGGGACCACAGACCTTGGGCAATTGTTGGCACCGGCTCGTCGCGTAGCTGCCTTCCTGCTTGTCTGTGGCTCCTCACCCCTGCCAAGTCATTCTCTCTCTATGAGATAGAGCGGACACTGTGCGGCTTGCTACAAGTTGACATGATTATTATTAAACAATATTTATTTGTCACTGCAAGCATCCTTGCAATAGCCACCTTGTTCGGATACGAGAGGAACATTTTTTACCTGGCAATACAACGTGTTGCTCAGTTATATAGAAAGCCCTCATTATTTTTCACGTTATTACTGGATAATACGGAGGTGCGAGCTTGTTCATGTGGGGTTGCCCGGCAAAGGAAGGTGTTTGAAGGTCCCTACTCGGCCCCCCAGCAAGGGAAAAGTTCCCCTCCACTAGCGCTTAGGACCCTGCTCGTGAGATTTCATGGTCCGGTCCCGAGCCAGCAGAACATGTAATTGAACAATCAAACATTAAGTTCTGCAAGCAGTGAATCTTGTGTCTTCACCACGTGATAGGGGAGGCAGCAGAGGTGTGTGCTACCAGTAAATCCCAACATCCACGTTTATCTGTGGAAATGACTCCTGTTATCCGCGCGGCCGTCCGTGGATAGACACCAATAATAGCATCGTCTTTACACCACTTTGACTGCATCTTATTATTAATCCCCCGGAAAAACAGGATGAATTTAGCATGCAAAAATCAATCGTTCTCAATTCATGAAAATTACATCACTCGGCTCATGGGAAAAAAAAACCAAGATGGGACATTTGAGTAAGACGGTATAAACTATCCTCCAAACGAGACAAAAATAATTGATCCTTGAAAGCACCTATGACGATTCATCAAATCACGGGTGCAGGCAGCATAATCAATATTTGTCTTACCAGACACTTCCCATGAAACGTCATATACATCCACCAAATCACCACACATCATTGCTTCAGTTAGACCAACACTCTTTCCCTCAATAACTATTTACCCTTGCATCCATTCCCAATTTAACTCGTTAAGTCATTTTTTAAAAGTTATAATTATTTAGCCACCAGTGCCGAAGGATGTATTGACAACAGGAAAAACAACCACAGATGTGTCAATGCACACAGTTGTTTCTTGCAGGCAAGCGCGTGACTAATCGCAAGGGCCGATCGTCCGACAGATACGACGCCCTTATACTGCCCAAGTGGGAGCCCAAGGCTTCAAAAACCCACGCAAGAGGCTTTGACGCTAAGTGGTAAAGGCTGACGTTGCATTATACAGCAGGTCAAATGGCAAAGGCTTCTTGAGCGGACTGTGTGAAAACCATTTCAAATTCCCGGAACAGTGTGGTGGAAATTTGCCAAATTTCCCCAGAATATGCAACAATGCACTTTTTTTTCAGAGTCTCATTTTACCGCCCGTGAATGTGAAACGCGAGTGCATTGAAATGTCAAAATAATTTTGCATTCATTGCAGCAATTTGTCCACGTTGTTAATCAGCTCTAAGTGTGTGCCGTGTGTGGGTGTGTCTCTCTTGTGTCTCGATTGAACCGAGAGACGTTAAGCTGGAAACGGGGTGACCCAATTATGGATACCCCACTGATTTATAATGATGATCAATGTGCTACAATTTCTTCTCATCGGATAATTTAACGTACAATATTGTGAAAGGGCTGGCTCCATATCTTATAGAGGAGAGTGTTTACATATTTTGATAAGAGTACTGAGGTTGGTGAGAGACGTTGAGGCTTTTAAAAAAAAAAGTGTTTATTCTATAATTTCCCCATATAATTATAGTGGTGTATCTATAAATGTATCACCCTGCTAATACTCTCGATGGCACCGAGGAGAGATTGAGGATTTTCTCAGCCCTCGGCTGCACATTCTCACCCAACCGAATCATCATTGACGTATATCGGTGTTCAAGACAACACAAGCAATTAAACTGACGATTTAATTGCCCCTTGCGCAAACGGTGTGCACGGTACATTCCTGTAACCACGGCATGTGTGGGTCTGTTTACATAGAGGGGGCGTGCCGGTTTGGTGGTTTGAACGCACAGCAGCGCTAAGAAACAAAATCAGCGAGCGCGTTTAATTCGTGCTCGTGCATGCTGCAAGCAACCGGCATCTAATCCTGGCCCACAGCTCCCTTCACATGTTGCCTCAAGCTTAATAAGATTGCCTTGCTCAGGGCACGGTCACTATCAACGGCTGCGGAGATAAAAGTGGCCATGCAGGAATGTAAATATGCTGGCACTACCATCCAAATCGACTTGCGCTAAAAGCACCTGTCCCTGCATTCCATTGTCGGATAAACTTGGGCTTTTCTCCACGTTTTTGAATTTCTTTTTTTTTCGAACAACAGCACAAACAGAGAAAAGAACCGGAGTTTACGTCTCCACACATTGATAGCACGGTTGGCAGTGATCTACGGAAAATAAGTAAGAGTAGAGACGCAAGGAAGAATGAAAGAGTGGGGTAAGGAGAATACAAAGAGGAGAGTAGAAAAAAGTGGGGCGGGGGGGGCAAGGTCACATAGTCGCATAAACTCCTCACAGCAGCGGCTTTTGGCTGGCCAGCAAACAAAGACGGTCACTGCTTTGCGCGCTTTCAGATGCGCTTCTGCAGCCGTCTGGAACGCTCTTCCTTCCGATATAAGGAAAGTCACCGGAGCTATGCACTTTCAAATATTCTAGATTGAAAACGAATTTCTTTAGAACTCCTTTTTGTGTTTAGTATGTTGTCCTCCACCCCCCCCCCCCCCCGCTAATCCAATTAGCACGGTTGGCTACGTACGGTGTGAACGAAGTTCAACGTACATACGTACGTAGATGAGAGAGGGCCTAATCAAGAACAAGTCAATGATGGGGAGTCCTCCTATATCCAAGTCAAGTCCTGCTCGAGCCCGTCAACGATCCCCGATTGCTCGAGGGTAGATATCTCCCACATCAGCTTTAGGCAGTGGTCAAACGGAGGCAGCTCCCGGTGGGGGCGGGCGGGGGAGAGAGTCTACGTGCATCCTGTGCGCGAGCGTGTCGTCGCAGGCGTGTGCGCGCGCGTTAATCACCTTTCCCTGCTCCCTCTCAAAGTCCACGTAATCGCGCGTGGGCGCCGGCCGCTGTCCCTCCGTGTGGAAGGTGGGCGGCAGGAACTGCAGCGACAGGTTCGTGCCTGTGGCGACAAACGCCTGGAAGGTGGGGGGGGGAAAGGAAAAAAAATGGACAAACCTTACACACGTGTGTGCGTATGTGTGTATATATGAATATGGATATCTGTGGGGAGCGTTCGTGTACCGGTTAGCGCGCTGCGCTACGAACCTGACCACCCGAGTTCGATTCCCGCTCGCGCCCAACACCAGTGACGATTATTTGAACCGGCCATGGGCCTCCCTTAAGTCGACTCAGCCTAAAATGAGTACCTGGTGTGATGTGTAAACATCACCACTGGGGAGAGAAAGGCGGCCGGGCGTGGTGTTGGCCACCCACCCCCTCATGTGCCGTTCCAGCCTTCATAGGTGCACGCTAAGAACAACTGCCCCAACACTCTGTTAAGGGTATACGGGGGATCTTTGTATATGTATATCTGGGCAAACAATTACAAGACAATCGTAATTACGTTTGCGAATAATTGGTGGCACCGTTAAATGGGGGAAGCCGTGGGCGTGAGTCTGGCTTAGAGGGAAATACGTCTTTGTTCAACACCTGATGGGTATAATTTAGTTTATTTATTATTGTTATAAAAACTATTATTTGGACAATCCCTTGGAGATGGAACATCTCGTTTGCAAGGGTGCCCATGGTGTACAGCCCTTGTAATTAGGCATGTAATAATTCGCCCCCATGGTGCGTATAAATTGTCACAATTTTCGGTTGAGAATCCATTCAAGAATCTATCTTTTTTTATCAAATTTTTTCAGCGTTTCTCAATTTGGTTAGTTTTCTTTGACCAGTTTTGTTTGCACCATCAGCCTAAATGTACTATTAGCATATTTCTTGCATATGATTTGCATCAATTTTATATAATCACTTCTTGACATGCATGATTCAAGGTATGCATCGTGAGATTCAGATTTGATTTTAATAGCGAGACGTTGGTTACATCCCTAGCTGTCATTCAAAATGTAACAATGTTGCAGGTTCCATTTAACCTCACGTTTGAAACGATGACCAATCACATGACTCGTCAGAACAGCGTAACAGATTTGTCTCTGGATTACCGGATGGATTACCTGTGCGGCAATGTAGTTGGATTTAGTGTTTGAGAGTAGCTACCTAACCACTGCGTACACTACACTGCCTCTGGAAGTTGCCCAGTGACTTTGAAGCACAAGATACGTTGCTGTTGGGGCTGGTTGTTTGTTGGCAAGAGTTTTGTTTTGATATGCCCACCGATAAACAAAACTCTTTTCAAAAATGACAACACATGAATATGTCCACGTGTACACATATAACATGGGGTGCTCGCTAACGATGCCTGCCTCAACTCTCACCAAGGTAAATGGGAGACCTTTGGAAATATCTTAATTTAGGAGCTTTCGTGACTGCAGGAATTATTCTTTGGTTCTTTTCGGTTAAGTCACGTCTAAAAATAAAATAATAAATTAAAATAAAATAACATATTACGACGTTTCGATTGCAACACAAGCAATCATCATCAGGCATAAAAGAAATAGCAACAAAAATCTAACTAGAAAAAACTATAGACAGACATACAAGCAGACAGACATCACAACGGCACACAGAGAGAGGAGCAAGCTGACAACGCGGCACGGGCACGCAAGCCTGAAAATTAGGAGGCAGGCACACGAAAATTAAATAACCTAGTAAAATATCGAAATGTGATGTAATACAACACAGAGAGTCGGTTAACACACAATTAACGCATAGCCTGGTTGATTACGTGTTTCAAAATTTGCTAAGTTAGAATTTTAAGTGTGAAAATTCCAAGGAGAGCACACAGGCAGAGAGGACAAATAGCCAGAAAGAAAAAGGATAAGTTTAAAACTTCCCCGTAGAAGTGGTTCAATCTTAATTTAGGAGCTTTCGTGACTGCAGGAATTATTCTTTGGTTCTTTTCGGTTAAGTCACGTCTAAAAATAAAATAATAAATTAAAATATATTCACCACCTTTCCTCGCTCAGTTACTGCATTAAGTACACTTACAGCGGATTCTTCTTTGCCCAACATTTGATGGGTGATCTGTACGAACTCTAGCTCCCTGTGGGTGAAGATAATTTTTTGGTAAGAAAAATTTACCCTAACTCTAATTCTTACTGCTACCACTCTGCCTCGTACACAATCGAGACAAATCACATTTTGAGTACAGGAATGCTTTTCATGAATTACCTAATCATTCCACTAAATATTGACAAACAAACACGCCTTCTAACAGACGACAGCTTAGTACACCCCTTGACAATGTGTGTGATATGTGACCGTTGTGTATCAGATGATCACACTGGTCAACAAAAAAAAACCTTTTTTCTGGCCTGGACTTTTGCAGCTGTTTTAGACTAATTTCAGGGTGCTGTTTCAAAATCTGATCTCAGATTTGCTCTATCACATCTCATTTTATGCTATCGGTATACCCCATTTTCATTGATTTTACCCGAAATTAACTCTCACTTATGATTGCAAGTTGTTGCGAGTCAGTGACTGCTTTAGTGTTAAAATATGGTGCTGTATTTTTAGGATAGTGTGTTTATAATATAATTTTATGTAGATATCCACATTTATTTAATATTTTTCTTCTGCAGTTTTTATTGAAAATGCAATATTTGATATCTCAAAAACTGATGCCAGATTTGGAATTAGCACCCCAAAATTACCTTAAACCCGTTGGAATACCTTATGCCTGAAAAAGTGTGTTGACCAGTGAAATTATCCACAGTTGTTAATCTGTAGACAATTGTTAAATCGACCCATCGTGAATGCTTGCCAGAGACCAAATCCCTTCTTGTTGAGCTGGCGGGAGAATCTGTGGGGCCAAAACTGCCGCAAGCACAACGTGCCACGTGAATGCTGCTGAAAAGCACGTGTATACAAGTAATTAATCGCATCTGCCTTAAATTACCGTCTTTACATTAAAAAAAAACTATTTAACGTACCTCACTAACATATATTTTACATTTTCAAAAATGAAGTAGCCTGGTGTAGTCCGCCGACAGTAAAAGCAACAACAAGAGTCATATTTAAGGGCTCGTGTCTCGCAGAGAGTCAATGCTCAGAACACCAGTGACTCAGTGTGCCCATACAGTCACTCAATTCAAAGGGAATTCAGCTGACAAATCCGCTGTGATCCAGATGTTGTGGTTCATTTTTTTAAGCTACTCCCACTCGTATGCACGCAATGCATATTTAGAAGAAAAAACCCATCTTCAATGCAACTTCAATAATGAGCATCTGTGAACAACTTTTTCCCCGTAACTGTACAATATTTTTTTGTATTTTGGACATCTTCTTGTTTATGTTGTCTACATGCAACCGCTACATATATACATACTTTTACTACATATATACTGGTGTAAAGAATTTGAATAGCGGTACACAGTGGTAAAAAAAAACGACTTGTAAATTAAGTTATACATGTACAGCCCTTTGTCAATCCACTGTTGGATAAGGACCACCCCGCACGCAGTCCAGTTTGCACAGATTGTATTCATGTCCACTCTTCAGAAGCCCGTGTACACACTGTGCGTGCACATGTATACACCGTGTCGATTATTTCGATTATTTGGCTGCTCTAAATCTCCACGTGACGAGCCACTTTGTTGAGCTATTGTCTGTGGCCAGGCCACTTCTGAAAAATAATCTAATAGCTCAGTGGGCTTTACCTGTTCAAATAAAAGTAGTTATTTCATTTGTATGTTTTACTCGTGATTTTCTTACGTTTCCTATACTTTGCATCGTGCTTTTGTACTGTTTGTTGTTGCAACGTTCTGACCCGCCCCGACTGGACATCTGTGAAAGCGATCTGATTCCAGGCGATCTGATTCCATTCAACAATGGATTGTTATTATTACTTTTGTTAGTAAATGTCGCGGTGCACTTTAAGCACCTCAAGTGGCTGCAGAAGTCACATCATTCATTAAAAACAAAACATGTGAATCGGAGAAAATTAACTTGTTGCATGTAGTGAGTCCAACCGAGTCGCAGACGTTAACTTGGGAGCAACACTATTTATTTAACGCAACAGCGCCAACATAACACAACCTACGCTCGGGTCTCGAATTCCCATCTCGTCACGCTACAGGCAGAACTAGACACGGTTCGCTATCCCGGCCCAGACCACAAGTTGGATCCCGGACCACAAGTTGGATCCCGGACCACAAGCTGGATCCCGGACCACAAGCTGGATCCCGGACCACAAGCTGGATCCCGGACCACAAGCTGGATCCCGGACCACAAGCTGGATCCCGGACCACAAGCTGGATCCCGGACCACAAGCTGGATCCCGGACCACAAGCTGAATCCTGGACCACAAGCTGGATCCTGGACCACAAGCTGGATCCCGGACCACAAGCTGGATCCTGGACCACAAGCTGGATCCCGGACCACAAGCTGGATCCCGGACCACAAGCTGGATCCTGTACCACAAGCTGAATCCTGGACCGCGTGGCTAGAGGCTTCTTCTCCCCGACGTGGTTCTTCGACAAGAACAGTCACTACACGTGCAACAATTGATGCATGTATTGTAAATGCAAAAAATATTCATATATATTTCAATCAATACGTAATTATAGGGCTAATATGCTGTATTGGACTAATACAGCCCTAATATACGATATTGTAGAATTTCTATTTACATAAACGCATATCAATAATGTACGTGGCATGTGTTACATCTAACAGCAGTAGACGTTTGTGCACAAGAAAAACGTTTAGCGATGCTCGTGTTGAATATTGAAAAACAGTAATGAGTCTGTGTGAACTCATAATGTCGCCCTCAAAACTCCGTCTTGATTTCCACGCATCACCTACAATTCAATCCGTTAATCTCTGCCGAGAAAGACTCCAAATTGCGAAATTAACGATGACCTTTTGTGAACGAGGGCACGCCTGATTGTTTAATGGGCCCAGCCCGTTCGGCCCAGCTGCAATAAGCGTTCATCTTTTCCACTGCAAATCTCAAACCGCTCCTTTGAACGTTGTTTTTTCTCGCTCACAAAGTCGTGGGAGAAACACCAAGATACCAGAAGCCCGTTATTGGTGTCATAAACAGCAGCAATCGGTGCGGGAGTGGAGGTTATTGGGGGCACTTCCATAGATAATTGCTGCTCTCTTACTTTCCATCCCTATCGCTCATTAAACACGGCAAGCCAGTGACCAAACACTCGAGAGAGAAGACACCAACCACATCGTTCCACACACGGACCGTAAACCTCGCAGTCACAAGTAGGCTATCGCAACTCCTCGCGCTGCACTTGCCCATATAATACTACAAATACTACAGAAAAAGGATTGTGTGGGGGGGGGGGGAGTGAAAAACTATGCAAGCTACGAATGTTACGTCGCGTACCCCAGCCGTTTAGACTTCCCGTTAATATGCATACTCAACATTCAAAACCCATCGAAAACACCGCAAAAATGCACTACAGTATAACAAGTAGGATGTCGGAGAAGTGACGAAAATATAGGAACAATGAAGAATAGTTTCTGCGGGTCATAAACATGCAACTTCATTGTAGAATTCTCGTGAAGCATAGGGTACCGGGCATGCATACAAAACTCTTTTCTCATTGGTCCACAGTGGGTAAGAATGTCATAGATGGTAAAAAGCCCACATGTGGATGCGTAACAGCGCTACGTAATGGATGCTCGTTTCATTTCAAAATGTGAGGCCAATCACAAAGTGAATACATCGCTGTTTCTAAATGCTACCAAGTCCTATTTCTCTGTTCTATTTTTAAAATGCTGCAACTGTACAACGGTGGCTTCCAAATTGTCATCCGCAGACCTCTGGTGGGCCACAGCAAGACCTCGGGGAAGTCGGATACATCTTCAGACTCTGTCTTCTCGACAGACCTGCTCTCCACCTGAGGACGGCTGCTTGCGTTGTGGCCGAAACTTCGTGAGAATTATTTTATTATGTTTTATTTTTATTATTTTATTATTTCCATTCTACGTGACTTTACCGAAAGAACCAAGAAGATGAATCCCTGCAGTCACGAAAGCTTTAAATCGAAATTTAAGTCGGATACAATTTTTTCTCCTTCACAAAACACCTATTTGTTTTACTGCAAGTTGGTTCTGTGAAAATGTTTCGAGGGTATATAGTGGTCTGCAAGTCGAGAAGACTTAGGAACCACGACTCCGGTATTTGTTGTCGAATTAATGTTGTTCAAATACAGCGAAGCATAGAACACAACACACCATATACTCGAAAACAGGACGACGTGTTTTAGCGGCTGTTCTCATCAAAGCAGGCTACGGCACCGTTAAAAACCAAAACAATTTTATAATCATTTTTTTTTTAAACCTCTGATATCAAGGCCCGGGCAAACTGAAGACGTTTCAGGAAGCCGGGGAAAATCGTGCCCTAAACCCCTCACAAAACGCACACGACTCACGCAGACCGGTCATGACGCTGCTCCATGTGGCGGAGGACCTCGTATAAAGTTAACCGCACGACCCGGCGAACTGAGCACATGTCTCCTTTTTAAATGACAGAAGGGCTGCCAGCGAGCGTTTACGGTTTCTATAAATAATGCGAATGCAAGCGGGCACGCCGCTTCGAGCGTGCTCCTAACGGGCGAATGGAAATAATTACGGGACGAAACGCGAGGCCCTAATGAACTTGAAAGCCACCAAACGGATGCCACCGAGAGAGAAAGAGCGGAAAACGAAATGCTATGGTCCGAGTGCCGTGTTATGCCGAACAGCAAATGCCGGTGTTTGCCAAGCACCGCAAAGGTTAAGTGCAAAAACCTCCGGACCGCGCAATTATCGGTAAGAGAGCTGCACCAAAACTGCTGTGGAGCGTGCTTTTTTCAAATTGGCACCTGAACTTGGTGATAAATTTGGGCCGATTCTTTGAAATGTAACAAACATGCGAGTGGCTCGAGCGATCATATTAAAGTGTTGATTTACCAACACGTTTGCGGATTTCAAAATATTTGTTGCCAGGTGCACAAGAGGGACTTTGTGGGGATCAGAGGAGCATGCGTCATCACACAGGTGGCATGGGCTCCACCGCTCCAAACAGGAGGCATGACACACGCACGTTAAATAGCATCGCTGGTAACCGTTTGACCTTGGCCTGGAGAAGGCTAATTGGGCAAAATATATTTCCAAACTTCGATTGTTCTACATCATTATTTTAATTGCCGTGTGTTTCCACTACTCCTTGCACATGTGCGATTCACAACATTCCTGATGGTTGTAGTACAGTCGTTTTATTTAGCCGTGAGCTCGTGTTTTCAACAGCAATGCTGGATTATAAACAATGCTTCATAACATCACAGTTCTCAAAACACCGAAAGGCCATAATAGTAAATACATTTCGCCAAGTTCGTAATCAATAAAATGACTCGTGAAGGAAACATATTTGCTCTTAAAACAAAGAGTGCTATTGAAGCCTAAACTGAAATTCTAATATTTTGCACTTCAAATGTCAATTTACAAAGCATATATACAATAAAACTACGTATTTTATAGGGATGTATCATTTAAACACGACTTGTTTTTTATTTAATATGCATTCAGAATAGTTTTGTCAGTGGAGGACTTTTTTAACTACATGGAGTAATTCTTGGTTATAAGGAAGTTGTTTATGTTGGAGAAAGTGACTTCACAGAATGTGATTAATTTGCCCGCAATTTATGATCATTAGATTTTTTTTCATCCGAGCCACGTGACCACATTGGTTGTCAAAATGTTTTTTTTAAACCCTAAACGGCTTTCTTTTTCTTCTTGGTTCTTTCGGTAAAGTCGCGTAAGGGAAATAATAAAATAATAAGAATAAAACATAAGAAAATACAATTCTTTGTATTTTTAGTTAGAAAAAAAAACCCAACCTTTCCTTTTATTTACTCTTCAACTACGTGTGCCTGCATCTACCGTACGAACGCAGATCTAATAACACAGACAAATACTCTGTTACCGTGATAAAACAGAGGCCCACATTTTTTTTGTGGGTTCTTCATCCTCGTAGTTATAAACTTTCCGCTTTCATGCTAAAAGTAGGATCCTTGTTGTGATAAGGGCAGAGCATGTGCAATGCCTGCAGGGTGGGATAAAGGTTTGAAGCAGGAAGGAGAGTGTACGCGTCCGCGAGTGCCTGACTACCCCGAGGCCCAGAAGCATGCGTGTGCGCACGTGTGTGCGCGTGCGTGCGCGTGTCTGCACGCGCGTGTTGCGGAGTGGTGACAAAGTGGTTATAACACTGCTCTACAATTAATACGACTTGGCTGAAATTCCTGACCTTGAATAATATTGACAACTGGTGTCTTGAACGTAGGCCTGGGAATTCTACGACCAAGTCACCATGAAAATGCCCGATCTCATATCAGATCTCAGAAGCTAAGCAAATTGGGGCATGGAAGGGAGAATTTTTGGAAAACCGAGTGTTGTGGACAAGATTTGAGAGGTGGCTAGAAGATGGTAGTACAGCAATGCATTCTTGAAGACATCTGCGCAGAATTTGTTGCACGGACCTAAACAGTAAACACAGATAAAGAGTGTGTATGTTTTGTGCATGCATTTGCATGTATGCGTGTGCGTTAGAAAGCACCTACGAAGGCCGGCACAGTGTATAAGAGGTTGGTGTTGTCAGAACCATGCCTGGCCGCCTTTGTCTTCTCAGTAATACACCAAGTAATTACTGAAGACTGCCAACTTATGGAAAGGCCCAGGACTGGTTCTGTTAAATCCTCCACTGATGTTGGCTGTGGCACGGAATCTAACACAGGATGCCGGGTTTGCAGCACAGTGCGATAACCACAAAATCGCCTCTCCTGCAACACATTTTCTAACAACACACCTGCAGGAAACAGTTTGTATGTATGTACGTTGAACTTCTCTCGCGCCGTACGTAGCCAACCATGCGAATGGGAGTTTTTCTATGAAGATGCGTTATGGCCTTCAACATCACCTATACATCTTGATTTGAAGATTTGATGACGGACGCTTGTGTTTCGACCGAAGCGTCGTGTTCTTTTATTAGTTTTTCTATCTACTTGACTTTACCGAAAGAACCAGAGAGTATCACCTATATATATTTTTTTCCTCATATGGGGAGTGTTGACGAATGTGTTACGTTTGTGTCACTACGTAGTTGTACACTACCGCCCACACAACAAAACCAAAACGTTTGCTCCATTGCTGCACCACAAGCGAACAGCGATTGCCTCAACGGTGCAGAGGCCACACCGGGAGGGAGCCGTTGTCTTCGCGTGCACCCGAGTGCCGCCCGCTCGCTCGCTCGACACTCACCAGGTCTGAGCGACCCTCTCGGCAAGCACTCTGGAAGCGCATCTGTCGCTCCTCCAGGGGCCGGTCCCGGTAACCGGTGTACTTGACCTGCGGCCGAGACGCACATGCACAGACGCACAATCACAAGCCATGAGGATCGCTCGCATGAGCCCTTCGCGCAGTCAAGCGAGCGCCTGGCAACGCGGTTGCCTCCACCGAAAACGCTTCAGTCGGAGTGATCGACCCCTAATGATGTGATATTTTAAAGTAGCTAAATGTGGCGGTACTTACTAGGATAAAGCGCAACATGTAGTGTCAAAAACATGCTAAATTTAGTTGCGCATTTTGGTGCATGCGTGTGTGTTTATGCATTTATTTGAATTGATATCTGTTTTTAACGCATTCCACGCTTTACATAAATATACTGGAAATATAATACACAATTATTGCGATGTATACGTCTTTTATCAATTCACCTCTGGTGCATGTGAGGATTGTTTGACCATACTTCACCATGTTGGTCAGTACAGGTTGGTAAAGCAGGCGCAGAGGACTGATTCAGATATCACTTGCCACATCATTAATTTCATCATGTTCATAGTGTCGTGTTCCAACCACTGCAAGACCACTCCAGGTAAGCAGAATGCTGTACATTAAAAATGCTAAGATTTTAAAATAATACTAACAACCTGTAAGTGGGATAGCATACAACATTCGCCGTAACAGGATGGGCCTCAATTTGTGTTGTCACTTTTGTTGTAACATTTTTGGCAACAAAAACTGCCCAAGTCTTCATCACCACGGATTGGGCAAATCGCTCAGCCGTTAATTTTTTTAGATGTGGATCTGTCGATGTATTTTCATACGTAGTGGTAAAGTCTACCTTGTAATAATACGCATGCGCAGATACATGTACACATTTGTCTATTCCGAAACCAATGGTTTAAATGTTGACGTTTTCTGTTCCAAATCTACGAGGCAATTTCACATAATTAAAGAGGACATGTAACGTCTATCATGTTGTGTTACACGTGTTGCAATTAATGGAGAATAAGATAATACTTTAAGGTAGTAATAAAGGGGGTGAAAAAACAAATGTTACATAATGTAAATGTAAGACTACAATATTTTGCATTCGGTAAAAAAGGATGCTTTCCCCTTATGACTACGTATTATTAAGTAAATAACAATATATTTACGATACATGTGATGACAATTGTTCTGCAAATGACGTGCACTTCAAGAGTTGAACTTTCACGAGGATGAGAGAGAGAGATATACATGGGATGTGGGTTGTGCGTTCGCCATCTCATCTGTTTAAAATACGGGCGATGTTGTGTAAACAAAAGCCCTGAACTTCGAGACGCGTGTTTGAATTACACGTGTATTTACATGGCTTGATAGTACATGTAAAGTATGTATTTAAAGTGCTAAGTCTGACGTCTGCAGTGTCCAACGCACCAAACTAAGTGGACCTCTCACTGAAACCGAATCCTCAACCACACAGACCACACATTTGAACCCAACCAAACCTAAAGTTCACCACAAACGCAAAGATCCCCCGTGTACAGCCTGCAACAGACTGTTGGGGCAAGTGTTGTTATGGCACACGAGGGGGTTGGCTGCCGAGTGGTGATATTTACACACCGCAGCACCAGGTACTCATTTGAGGCTGAGTCGACCTAAGAGGGAGGCCCAGGACCGGTTCAGACAATGGTCACTGGGTGTTTGGTGACCGTGCGCGAGAATCGAACTCTGGACGCCGGGTTCGTAGCTGACCGCTCACCCCACGGAACCACACCACGATACCAACATAAACCACCACACCGCGTTGAATGAATGCCCCACCACCAGATGCCAACACAATTAACCCCAAGTGTGGCAACCACCGCACTAATCCCAAGTAAACTCAAAGTGAACCGAACGGAGAATTTAACCACAACGCAACCGCTGCCCTCTCTGCAAGTGGGCGAGTTCCCGCTACCCAGCACCAGTGCACGCGTGTAGCCGTAGCGATGTGGACATCTGTCCATGTGCTCGTCCACGTGGTCGTGATGGTCGTCCACGTGCTCGTCCACGTGCTCTCCCCGTGAGGAGCGGTGGCGCTGCGGTTAGCGCGCTGCGCTACCGAAGTCAGCGACCCGAGTTCGATTCCCGCTCACGGCCACCAAACTCCGTCCGTCTAAGCCAGCGGAGACGGACAACAGCTGTCCGTCTGTGCCACTGTCTCTGTGTTTGTGTCACTGTGTCTCTGTGTCACTGCGTCTGTCTGTGCCACTGTGTCTCTGTTTGTGTCACTGTGTCTCTGTTTGTGTCACTGTGTCTATGTGTCTATGTGTCACTGCGTCTCTGTGCCACTGTGTCTCTGTTTGTGTCACTGTGTCTCTGTGTCACTGTCTCGCTGTTTGTGTCACTGTGTCTCTGTGTCACTGCGTCTCTGTCTGTGCCACTGTGTGTCTCTGTTTGTGTCACTGTGTGTCTCTGTTTGTGTCACTGTGTCTCTGTTTGTGTCACTGCGTCTCTGTTCGTGTCACTGCATCTCGCTGTTTGTGTCAATGTGTGTCTCTATTTGTGTCACTGTGTCTGTGTCTCTCCGTCCCCCATCTCTATCACCCCTTCAGCGTCCTTGTTTGTCCATATGCCTCCACGTCCTGTGACAGTCCATCATCATCCATCCCCCTCTCGTCCTGTCTCTCTCCCAGTGCCTCTATCTCCCTACCCCGCCGTGTGTCTCCCCGTGGTGTCTCCACGTCTGTGTCTCTCTCTGTCCACCCCGCCTGGCGTGTCTCCGTGTCCACGTGTCTCACCCCGTCCCCAAGTCCACGGCTTCTTGTCTCTTGTTGCTGTATCACCATTGATGGCTGTGTGTCACCGTGCACCTCGGGCCTCCCCGTGTCCTTCCCCTACCCCCTGTCTCCCCGTACCCCCCAGTGTCTCTCTACCCCCGTCTCCCTGTACCCCCCCCCCAGTGTCTCTCTACCCCCCCCCAGTGTCTCTCTACCCCCTGTACCCCCAGTGTATCTCTACCCCCCCTGTACCCCCCCCCCCCCAGTGTCTCTCTACCCCCTGTACCCCCAGTGTATCTCTACCCCCCCTGTACCCCCCCCCCCCCAGTGTCTCTCTACCCCCTGTACCCCCAGTGTATCTCTACCCCCCCTGTACCCCCCCCCCCCCCCCAGTGTCTCTCTACCCCCTGTACCCCCAGTGTATCTCTACCCCCCCTGTACCCCCCCCCCCCCCAGTGTCTCTCTACCCCCTGTCTCCCTGTACCCCCCAGTGTCTCTCCTCTACCCCCTATCTCCCTGTACCCCCCCGTGTCCCGGCAGTCCCCGCCAGTGGCCCCCCGCGTGTCCCCGTGCCCCCCACCTCGCACTCGCGGCTCAGCTTCCTGAAGAACTCCTCGTTGTCGAACTTGCTCCGCTGATCGGGAACCACGCGCGGCATCTTGACACCCAAGCGCAAGCCCTCCTCCACCTCCTCCTCCTCGTCTCCACTGCCTCTTCTCCGCTACCACCACCACCAACCACAACTACCACCACCGCAGCTAACCAAAACAGCAACAACCGACGCTGTTAATTGCTTAATTGGTTATAAATTCACGCTGCGCGAGTGCAGTCGGAGCGGCTGCCCCCACCCCCCGCAACAACCGCGCGCTCTCAACGCGAAAAGTTTCCCCATTCATAACGCGGGCGATACCAACTCGTGCTGGGCGGTGGGGGGGGGCGAGTTGGCGCGTGTCCGGGGCGTGGGCACGACAACACCGCCCTCGCCCTTCCCATTCAAACCGCCCACCCCTCGACACCCCTACTCAGCGGCTCCTATTGGACGAGCCCTCCTCCACCTCTCTCGCTCTCCCCACCCCGGCTGAGTGTGGGAGGCGGATGTTGACCATAAAAGGACACCGCCGCTCGTGGGGGGGGGGGTGGGGGGGATTTTTGGGACAAACAGCGGGGGAGGTGACGTCACGGCCCGTGTCGTTTATTTTTTCTTATTTAAGGGAGTGGCCGAACGGGTTAAAAAATAAAAGCGAAGTTTATCAAAGATAGGCAAATACATATGCCCCCCGAACTCTCGTTAAATATCTATAACTTACGATATAAAAAAAACATTACCCCCCCACCCATCACAACAGAATATTAATACTACTTTTATTAACGCTCTTATTACGTTATTAATGTCAACCCCTTATCAGTGCCTACATTATTACAGACCGTATTGGTCACCCCCGTGCCCTTATAAAATCTCAACGTTCATCCTACAAAGTGCCATCACAAGGGAGAAACACAATCAAATAGACAAACACATGTTTTTGCCCGTATTGAAACGGCTGTACGCCGTATGGACCTGAAAACTCAATTTCCCTGTACAAGAATACGGGGTAAACCGTATGGGTTGACAACTATGGTCTTCACGTCATTTATATATGTCCATTATCTTTGGCATTGGCCGAGTTAAATGGGCCCCATATTATTTAAAAGTGGGGACTCCACATATATGGGTTTGCAGAGGGAAAATTTAGCATCGGTGAGCATTGGTGATGATACTGAGTTGATAATTAAGTTATCATACCTGTCAACCCCTTATCAGTGCCTACCTTATCACAAAACAATTCAAACAGTATTGGTCACCCCGTGCCGTTATAAATCTCAACGTCCATCCTACAATGCCCCATCACAAGGGAGAAACACCAAAAAAAGACAAAAACATTGTTTTGCCCGTATTGAAACGGCTGTACATCATATGGACCTGAAAATTAAATTTCCCTGCACAAAAATACGGAGTAAACCATATGGGTTGGTAGGTATGAGTTATAGTGACGACAAACACCGGTCCTGCAAGTTTGTGCTGCTGTTGCCACTTGATAAAAAAATCTATTTATTTTATGGAGATTAAAGGCAATGCTGTTGTTCAGGAATTGTTGATGGTTTTTGCATATGCGTATAGGCGGTGTGTTTATTACATACCTTAGTCTGTTGATGCCATCACCCTCTACAACAGTCACTGCAGATTTATCCAGGACTTTTAGGTTGTTATAAAAATAAAATGTTTATGAGGAGCAATAATATGTTCGTACGCAATGCAACTGTTTTATTCAGGACATGCTGGTCTGGGTCACTCTTGCAAACGAGGTATTCCGTTTCAACAGATTATCCATGTGAAATATTTCATTAAATCCCCCCCCCCCCCCCCCCCAAAAAATTGGCAAATGACCCCTAAAGTTGTGATACTGCCTTGGCAAAACAAAATCTAAACATTCCACAATCGCACTGCCCTAAAGAGAAAAAAAACCCTATAATGGGTGACGTTTCAGGCAATCGGCCTTCACAGCAATATTAATAGCAATGTCAACAGAAATTGTAACGTCCCCATCTAGAGTATAATGCCCTCTATCCAGAAAAGTCTCAATGAGTCTCAATACTCTTCTGCAGGAGGGCCCTGCATAGAGTGGCGTGGGAAGAAATCAGATTAGCAATAGCAAACACGTTCATACGTGATGTAACCAAGCTTCTCATGGACTGAACCATCCATTTGCTGTACATCTGCTGGCTACCTTTTACCATCTCCTGGCTACCTATCACTTGCAGGCCGACAACGCGTGGCATTTGCGAGACACTTTCCCGTGCACTCCCAACCCCTGCTTAGTTTATGTGGACCTGGGAGCGCACGGAGGGTGATCTGGGTATAGGCGTTATCCATGGACAGTTGCACGGCTGCAGACGTACTTTTCAGACAATTTTAATACAGCATGTGGGTAATGGTTTAACCACTAGTGTTTGTTTTATTTGAGAATAATATGTCGGCGGATTCGGACTGTAATCGTTATTTTTTTTATGGCAGAGAAATAGGTTATCCAACTTCATAAGGGAAAAATGTTCGTAAAACTGTGCTGTCGGGCATACTCAATCACGCTGACACGGGAGGTGAATATTGCTGCAATAGATATTCGTTTTTACGTTGTTGTGTGTGCTCTGCAAAGGGCCATTTCCTGAAACGTTGCCTATCATATATTTCAAGGCAGTGTTATTGATAAATGTGTTATACGTTTTATGTAGACGATAATATGTGGATGGAAAACAAAGTATATGTAGTTATATTACCCTTACTTCTCTGCTTACAACCAGGTGAGAATCTACTGAGAACTGAGCCACTTCTTCTCGTGAGATATTGGATGCAAAATATACAGCATACAAACATAAAACATATACTACACGGTATACATATACTACACAGTATACTGTGTAGTATATGTACTACACAGTATACTGTGTAGTATACACTGTGTAGTATGCACAGTATACTGTATACTGTGTAGTATACTGTGTAGCAATACAAAATAAATAGGTAGAAATAGAAAGAAATTGCTTTTGAAAAAAAATGTTGCTCTAACAGAGTGCATTCATGTTGGGTTGTATTAATTTTTTTTCAAATACAGTGCTATAATGTCACAGTGATTCACGAACTGAGCTATGAACCTGCCAACCTAAGTTTGATTACTGGCCAAGGCTAACATCAGCGGTGAGTGATATCTCTGAAACCCTTCACCCACCAACGCTGACCCAGCAAGATGGACTACGTTCAAACACCCACACGGCCTGGGAAGGGCTTTCATCGAGCAGTGGATGGAACATGCTCAAAGGATTGCCATTACCCTTTGAGACGGTGACGAAGTCCTCGCTGAGTCTTGAGACGGTTTTCGTGAGTGTCATCCATGGTGATGTTTGGACAGTTAATCCCGTTGCGAGTGTTTACGCATGCGTGATGAAACCAGCGTTCCTGGAGAAAACACGCACACACCGGGAGAACACTTTAAATGAAAACTAACTGATAGACGACGTTTCAAACAATGGTCCTTCGTCATAGCATATGATGTTTTTAAAGTGGCTTGTGCACCACTGCCAATGCAGCATCACCAAATAAATCATACGCCCGAACAGATAAGTGGGAAGCAAATTTGCTGTACTCCCTCTTAAAGTTACCTCGCTACTGTTGCATGCGTGTGTGTCTCAAGCACAACATTGTCTCGATGAATCCAGGCCAGGTTTAAATTTCATCCACAAAACGTACACTTTAAAGTGTACAGAGTGGCGCATACATGTGAATTGAAAATACTGTATTGGCATTGATGATGAAGTGGCCTGCATTCTGATCCAGATGCCAGTAATTGTGAGCATATACATGAAACCGTTAAATGGCTATGTTAATAAAATAGAAGGCTCGTTATGCTGGATTAAATTAATAGGATGTGTAACTTATGCACCGAATAAAATTGTGCCTTTGTGTAAAAGCCCACACATGTGCACCTATACTTGAGTTGGTTATGTCTCTTGAGAGCCATTTGCCAAGCCACTGCTGGATGAAGTGCTCACCATGCCATATTAGTCATGGGGATTGTTTGACCATACTTCACCATGCTGGTCTATGTGGGTTGGTGGAAGGAGGTGGGGGCGGGCATGACCGGCTCAGACATCACTCGCCACTGATGGTAGCAGTGGCCAGAAATCGAACTCGATACCAGAATACAGGATATATATACCATCTCACTCCCCTGATTGCACAGTCAGCATAACGGCCTAGATCTGTTTGCGAAGCCCAAAATCAACCTCCAAACTGTGGGACATCGCTCCTTCCCCTCTGCTGCCGCTGATGTTAAGAAATTATCTCCTCCTGCCTCTCCGCACTCCTGATTCTCTCGTCCCTCATATAACACTTTCCTCGTCTCCGATGCCGTCGATTCATTTTGACTGCTACCCCTTTGACTCTTCCATCTTTAGCCCAATCGCCGTCGCGAGTCAATAGATGTTCCTGAAGTCATCAATGAAGCAATGGCCGTGGCGGGTGATGTGGCCCAGCTGTTGAGTCTTTTCCCCTTGATGCAGGGGCTCGTGGTTCGAGCCCCACAGCCGCCCTGGTTAATATGGCAGTGTGTTGTAAACATATATACCACAGCACACGTTAAAGTTCCCGTCACGTTATTCTTATGTTATTAGGAAGCCACCGGATCTATGCACTTTTAGATATAGTTTGAAAACTAATTTCTTTAGAATTGTTTTTGTGTGTGTGTTAGTTTGTTGTCCTTAACCCGCAACTCCGATTAGCGTGGTTGGCTACGTACGGTGCGAAAGACGTTCAACGTACATACAGTACATTCTCAAAGGGATAGGTCCCGTGTGCCAGCGCCACGCTCCAAAATTTGCTACATTTGAAGATGTACTCGATTGGAAGAGCACATAGCAATCTACTGTGAAACGACTGCAGACGATGCCTGTGAAACATAGCGCCTCAGTCAATTGCCTCGCGATTTAAGGGTGCAAATACCAAACGCATTGATTTGATTGTGCAGTCGATCACAGTATAAGTCACCATTTGTGCAGCGTTGAGACGGCCCGTGTCGCGACGGGTTGCTCAAATGATTCCCAAACTTGTGCTCCCGTTTTTAATTTTCTTTCATTGTTTATTTTGTCTGAATGTGCTGCTTATACGCTTGCCCTGTGCAGATTCTTGGGCTGCTTAGATATTTATAAGGCATGTAAAATAAAATATATATTTTATATATATGTATATTTTTTTTAAATGTGTGGAACAGACACAAAATTGTGGCCTACGGGAATGCTAAAACAACCCCGCCACGTACATGTTTATTTTCCTAGAATTGGACAGACGAAAACAGTGGACAATGTATTCAAAATGGCATCGAGTGGAATTACACACGCAGCCACGAGCTTAGAGCCACGATCAAATTCCTTACATGGGGTAGTTTTGTTTATCATACGGTGAAGATTTTAATAAAAGTTTATAAGAAATTGGATGTTGGCGTATAATTAAGCTGCGTGCCCGCTGGCAGTGTGCATTGTGAGGAATTGAACCCAGGTCCCTTGGAATCAGAGAAGTTTACTAAATACTAAACTACAGTCCCCCAGAATATACATCATCGCTGTATCTATCATAACATATACACGTACAGCCCTTTTTGTCAATCCACTGCTGGATAAGAGCCTCCCCATGGCATGGCTGATCGTGGGGGTTATTTGCCGCATACGCCACCATGTGGATACATACAGGTTGGTGGAGGGGAGCACAGACCCGGGAGCATAGAAGTGTGATACAACAATGTGTTTTCCTTCAACGTAGCTCGCCCGCAACCTGCAGCGCCTGTTTTTTTCGTGGTGGCCACACGTCAATGCATTATCCAGGCTCGACCCTGCTTAGCTTGCGAGACCGGGCAAATTGCGGGGGAGTTGGTTACAGGCATCACCGTATAATCAGACCAGAAGCTGCAGTCAAATGTGAAAGGGTTAAAAAGTACACACACACCAAAAAAAAAACCTTTGTCCATTTTTATGTTATAATTCACGCGCGCGCACACGCGTGCACGCGCGCACACACGCGTGCACATGTGCGCAAACAGTAACGGCGCTGACACTCAGCGGTGTCTGATAGGATTACACAACATCCGCACGCCTCGTTAGGGTGGATAGAGACAGAGAGTAATGAGCATTCTGGAATTAGATCCGCGCAAGTTATAACATCGCTTTCATTCCAAACAATAGCCAGCGGTTGTTTTTTTTTACCATTTAAACAAAACAAAAAAACTGAGTTGCAAAGGCACTCGGGCGTTTTTGCGCTACTTGCAGTTTTATGTGAAGTACCCTCCCCCCCGCCTTTGTCGTTATTGAACGAGCACACACCAAGTGAGTGAAACGGAGCGAGGACTTCCTCCGATTTCTGTCAGCCGCTGGTAATGAGGTGCCTTAAGGGGTGTGCGTGACTGACCAACATAGGAAGAGTTTGTTCCTTTTTTCTCTCTCTCTCTCTCCCTCTCCAGCGCGTGATAACACCATTTAGCCCAACAGCTGTGTGCAACGGCAGCGCAGGCATAAAAAGAAGCCGCCACTCACCCCCCACCCACCCCCACTGCGCTCCCACGTCTTCTGGTGCCGTGCACTTTCCCACACCACGGAAACGCAAATCTTCAGCACGATGACTTTTTTTTTTAAGACGCAGTAAGAGAGGGGTTTTGTTGTACGATGCCGAGACGCGCATGCCTAGTTCTGCGGGTTGCTAATTTATCCGTGACAGACGCGGACAATGGGCCCCGCTCTTGTGCAGATGGTCTTGTTAAATGTCTCACCTGAAGCCGGCCCCATACTTGCCCCCAGGTGCCCAACAGGCGAGCGCATCGTTTTAGCAGAATAATAATACTGTGATGGGATTTTGGCCCAAAACATTTAGTGTTAACGTTGGCATTCTCACGATATGCCTGCACCGTATGCAACGGACAAACACAACAACCTCCGAGGGGAGCTCTGGGAGTATTCGCTTTGATGGGGGGGCTCTTTCTATATTTAATTTCTTCCCGTTACTGTCTTACCATCACCCTTGCACTATGCCAAACATCCTTTGTTATTTACTTCGATTATTTCGGTCCTGTACTTTTTTAATTTTATATACGAACTGTAACGATACATCGATGTATCGACAAATCAAAGTGAAGAAATCTTCTTTTGCGTTGGTTACACATCATGATGTTAGTTCACTAAATTACCTCTTCACGTTTGTCATCGTGCAACAGGCTTGCTTTTCAGCCATTAAAAAGCTGCGGTTTTTTTTATTTTTTCAGAGGCCCCTAAAAAATAAAAACACAATTCCCAGGGCCACAGTCCCTAAAGCCACTGCATGAATGAATTCCCGGCTGCTAAGAGGCACTGAATCGTTTCCCTCCATCCATCCTCGCGTGCCGCCGAATTCTCGCCGCTCATGGAACGCGTGTTCCTCGGTCGTGGGAGGGCGTGAGCACGGCGGGCGACACGTTGTGGAATGCAAAGATGTCGATTGCTGCCCCACCACCGGAAATGGTTGGTCTCATTTTTCACCGGTTAGACAATTTGAGTAAAACGTCAGAGACGAAATGCTTCAATGATGCTGAAGTTAAGGCCAGAATGTGCTGCCAAGGCAGAGCTCACGAAGAGGGCCGAGAAGGCACGTTTCAAAGTGTGCGCCGTTGGTAACGTATCACATCTTGTTGTGTTGTACAACCACGTAATGTTTGGTTGTTTTAAAATGCCACATTTTTTTATGCTGTCGCTGAGTTCAATTGAAGGTATCGATGTTTTGGCCAACTGGCCTGCTTAAAAAAATTGCAGTTCACCGAGACAGAGAGAGACAAATAGTGTCAGTCGTGTCGGTACATGAAGCTGGGTGATGTCACATGATGGATTCGGCAGGGTAGGTTAAAAAAAATCGTATAAGTTCACTGAAAACGAAACTCGATAACATATCGTATTGGTGTCTCATGATGGGAATTGACACTAAGTTGGAAATTCAGAAATAATACTTTGCATTGTTTAATTTTTAATGAGCCTTCATGCACTCTCTGTGACTAATCACTGCAACTTCTTGAAATAAAATGTCAAGTACGTATCACTTTACCAACGGTGAAAAAGCACAGGCTGAATACATTCACAAGAGTAATTGTCACCAACACCGTCTAAATATATTGCAGGAAAACAATTTTAGGGCCGTTAAAAAAAGGAGATTATTTGTAAAATTTCGATTTAAAGCTTTCGTGACTGCAGGGATTCATCTTCTTGGTTCTTTCGGTAAAGTCACGTAGAAGGGAAATCTTCTTCTTCTTTAGTGCTGCCTAACGGCGTGTGCGACTTCACGATGATATTGGTCCCGGTCTAGCACGGCGTGTAGAGTTTGTGCTGTTGTTAATTGTAGCCATGTTTTGATGTTACTGAGCCATGTCGTTTTTGGCCGTCCTGGTCGTTTTTTCCCTTCGATTTTTCCTTCCAGGATTTGCTTTAATAGCTGGTATTTGTGGTCGTTTCGGGCAATGTGGCCTAGGTAGTAACACTTCCTGCTAATGATGGTCTTCAGCAGTTGCCTGTCAGTGCCCATATCTTGCAGAACTTGTGTATTGGTGGTTTTGGCTGTCCATGGGATTTTCAGCATTCTTCGATACAGCCACATCTCGAAAGCTTCGAGCCTTTTTGTTGCTGTTATTGTCAGTGTCCACGTCTCAACTCCGTACAGCAAAATTGACCAGATGTAGCATTTCAGTGTGCGCAGTTTCAGTGATGTACTCAAGTTGCGGTCTGCAAGGAGTGTTTTCCATTTAATAAATGTTTGCCTTGCTTGTTCAATTCTGCTCTTGATTTCGACTTCATGGTTCAACTGATCGTCAATGATTACACCAAGGTATTTAAATCGGTGTACTTGTTCCAATTTTTCGCTACCAAGCTTGATTGTTATTTCGCTTGTAGTTCGGCTGACCTTCATAACCTTTGTTTTCTTTTTATTAATTCGTAAGCCCCATATTTGACTCTCTGTGGCAACCTCGTCCAAGATTTGTTGTAGGTCTTGTTCCGAATCGGCCAGCAGTGCAGTGTCGTCGGCATACCTGATGTTGTTGATGTATTGTCCATTGACTTTAATACCAATGTTTTTATCTGCTAGTGTTCGATCAAAAATCTGCTCCGAGTAGATGTTGAAAAGACTGTGTGAAAGTGGGCAGCCTTGTCGTACACCTTTTTGTATTGGTGTTGGGTCTGTCAATTCGTTGTCATATCGGAGTTGGGCTGTTTGCTTCCAATAAAGAGCAATGATGAAGTTGATGTCGTTTTTATCTAGTCCCAGTTGTTTTAATAGAGCTGCTAGTCGGTCGTGGTCGACTGAGTCAAAGGCTTTCTCGTAATCTATGAAGCAGATGTACACTTCTTTCTGATGTTCGTAGCATCGCTGTAGTAGTATCTGTAGACAGAAGATTGCTTCTCTTGTGCCTAGTCCTTTGCAGAAGCCAAACTGTGTGTTCTTCTAAAATAATAAACATAAAACATAATAAAATAATTCTCACGACGTTTCGGCCACAACGCAAGCAGCCGTCCTCAGGTGAAGAACAGGTCTGTCGGAAAGACAGCACCAGGCGGTGGTGCCCATTCAGACGGTACACCCGCAATTGCCACTTCTGGCCGCTAGTCGGCGCAGTTACACTACACATATTAAAGGCAACTACTAAAGGTGGATAAAAATGATTCAATAAAAGGGCAAGCAAGAGGAAGCTGGAGTGCTTTTTAAAAATAGTATTTGCCCACGAAGAGCAACGTAGTCACGCACCTAAAGAAGACAGTTTTCAGCCCGCTGAGTATGCCACCTGCTCTGATACACGCATCAAAATCATGGGCACTGACAAAGGCAATGGAACAAAATCAGAACATTCACAAATAATTGTATCGAGAAAAAGAAAGAGCAATGCGTGGATCAGAGAACTAATGCAAATCAGAGACATGTGAGATTGACAACTATGAGAAGCTCCCTTATCAAGAGAGCTCAACAGAGAATGTACTTCCTACGGCAGCTGAAGAAATTTAATCTGCCAAAGACAATGATGGTGTGCTTCTATACAGCCATCATTGAGTCCATCCTCACCTCCTCCATCACCGTCTGGTACGCTGCTGCCACTGCCAAGGACAAGAGCAGACTGCAGCGTATCATCCGCACTGCTGAGAAGGTGATTGGCTGTAATCTACCAACCCTTGAGGACCTGCACACGTTGAGGACCCTGAGGCGAGCGAGGAAGATTGCGGACGATTCCTCGAACCCTGGATACTCTCTGTTCCAGCTACTCCCCTCCGGCAGAAGGCTGCGGTCCATCAAGACCAAAACCTCACGTCATAAAAACAGTTTTTTCCCATCCGCTGTTGGCCTCCTCAACAAGGCCAAGGGCTTAAAATGACTTTTACACTTAAAATGACTGTTACACTTACTATAACATTTTATCTACATAATTACACCTTTCCATACTTACAACGTGTAATCTTATTTGTATTTTTGTATTTTAAGATTGTTTAATACGGCTAATTAACATTTTACATTTCGCATTTTATAAGGTCTACTTATTCATAATTTTAAAGATTTTAGCCCTTTAGTATTACTTATACTTTGTAACGTTAGTATAGTTAGAGTGTATACCTTTTATATAAGTTAAGATTCCTACTTGTTCAATGTATGCACCGTCCCGCCATAGTGAATTCCTTGTTTGTGCAAACTTACATGGCGATTAAAACCGTTTCTGATTCTGAAGTAAACGAGCTTGGGCACGACTTGGCCGAAAGGGTTTATGGTCGATGGACGAGACTGGTGATGGAATGACAGTCAGGGGAGGGACCTAACTCAAGAGGAAAATCACCGCAGAGATAGAGCAATGAGATTAGCTCATCCAGCAGTGGATTGACACAATTGTTGTACACGTGCAGTGGGACGTTCATATACTTACTGTAACAAAAACAACATTGCTTACACAGAATGCCTGTTTATTAACTCTTCGTAAGTTGTTGCTTTTAAAAACATCACAAATTTTGATCGTGGACAATGCAAACATTGGTGTGTAAAATAAATGTAATTCCATAAACTAGAACATCTAAGAAAAAATGGGAAAATACGGACCGGGCGCCTTGATGGGTAAGGGTATGCGACTATTGTCTTTAAAGCAATGGAAAATGAATTAGGATGGGCAGGCACATTATGTTTGTGCTAGTTATTGATTAGCAGAAAAGGAGAGGCATTACTTGGTTTGACAAATGTACTGTACGATGTGAATTATTCAAGCAAAATATACGCCACACTGTGATCGTTACCATCAGTTAACGTCGCAATGCAAACGCGTGCGCTGTAAATTTTCGATCTAAATTGAACGTCCTTTTTCGAAACGTAAAACAGCGCAATATAATTTCGCGTCTTACGATATTGCACGATCATGATTTCATAACCACACGCGTGGTTTATTGCAATTTTACGTGATTATCCTTATCTTATTTTCAAACGTGCTTTTTTTTTATTAATGTAACGCATTATGTCTATGCACAATACGAATATGTGAAATGTTTTTTTTCTTTCAGTTTTAACAAAAGTGTCACCTGCCACGTCATTACGTGGGCACAGAAGCCATCTCAGAGCGGATTTCTAGTCAGATAAAGCATTTACACAAAGCTGTAATAAAATGTGTGTTCAGGGGGTTTCTCATATAATGGTAATCACTATTACTTCACTGTTTAATCAATAGGCAACCAGCAAAGGCAACCCCAGGGTTTGTTCGGCATGCCTTCCTGCTGGCTGATAAGATTGTTTTTTTACCAAACCCGAATAAACTGTAGCAGTTATTTTTGGCCCGCTTTCCTGCTAAGTAAGATTGTTTTTGTTATCGCATATGCCACGAAACCACTCAACAAAGCAACACGGCGTTATACAAATAAAAACATTACTATTTAGTTTGTACATTTTGTATCACGTGTTTATTATTTTAGCTACCTCAGTTTTGCGAATAACATAAATTAATACATTTAAAGGCAACCTCCGAATACTAATTTATTAAAAGTAATTTTGTTATTGCAAGGCATGTCAAAATAAAACCTTCTGTGCATCATTATTTCATACGCTCATCCATCGATCAAATATTTGTTAAACAACAACAAAAACAGCAATATATTTACATATACATAATTATAAATAACAACTTTCGTTACGTATAGGCTCTGTGTTGATCTGCGCTACACAATTACACTTGCAAGCATGATTGTGGCCGAAATGTTAAATGATCTGGGCCCACCCAGCCCACGTGAGCACGGTATCACGCTGAAATCTTTTTTGCTTTTTAAATCCTTTATATTAAGTTCACTTGCTTGCTTGCTTGCGCGCTTACGACCGTGCAAATATTTCGGTCGTTTTTAACCCACTTCCCGTGATCCAATCGAGCTGACATTTTGCACACAGACTCGTTGTGCGTGACAATTTATTTTCGTGAAAAAAAAATCAAAAAATTTCCACTTTTTAGGAATTTTTTTTTTCATATTTAATTTAAAATACCAATCTGATAAAAAAATGAAACTCTTACTCAAGAAAAACAGAAATGAATAATAAAATAAAACCGATGACACGCATATAAAGGATTTATAGTGAAAAACTTTGTTTTAACGGGTTAATTTTTTCTGGTAGAGGAGGGGGGCTGGTGGTGGTGGCAGGTTTAGCGTTCTGGTAACAGGGTCAACTGCACGGGGCACAGCGAGTGCTCAAACGTTCGGGAATTACACGGGCGAGCGAAGCACGTTTCCAATTATCCCCACTCAGCCCCCCCCCCACCCACCGCAATTAATGCGAGGAAGGCCTAATTAAGAAAAAGCGAATCGGTCCGAATTTGCTTTGAACGGCGATCGGAAACACTTTCGTCCCTCTCAGCGTTAAATCGCGTTGCGCGCGAATCCAGCGACGGTGTCTGAGCACAAAAAAAGGTCAATCAAGTGAAAGTGCCTTCATATTGATCCGTATTTATAAATTATGTAGCGGCATTGCTCGGCTCATCTCTGGCTGAAAAATGTCAAAGAGCGAAGCTTTTTAACGTTGAAGGCGGAGTGGAGGTGAGTTTTCATCTTCGGTTTTTTTTGTTATTCCTGCGAGCGGTCTGTTTTTACGACAGCGGTTTTTTTTTTTTAAAAATCGACCTTTCCGGTTTTGCACGACTTAGCCTTGTTGTCAACTAAGAGGTCTTCGTTACACGCTTGCGAAGGGTTTTCCCAGAGGCAACGAGGCAACGCACGGATTGATCGATTCAAGCGTGCGGTATCCTTACGCTCGAGACGCGCCCATCAACGTCGCCAATTTTCTATTTAAGGGCAAACGATACGCGAACGTCAACAAACTGTGCGAACGAGACGGACGGATTGTAAACAATGCAAACGACATGGCACTAATGAGAGGAAGCCAACAGGAAGTGATTCTCCAATGACATCGCGACCCCAAATTTGTGACAATTCATTTTGCTCTCCGGATGTGCCGCGTGTTGGTCGGCACGATGTCTGACGTTTCGCTCCACGCGCAGGGACCTTCTTCAGGAGCTGCACACGTTTCCAGCATGTGGAGCGAAACGTCCATGCGTGTACGCATTATTTTTAGTCCTCATTTCATTTTTGCTCTGTGGGTGAGAGAACTAGCGTCCAGATTTTCTGAGCCGGTCCTGGGCCGAGTCAGCCTGAAATGGGTACCCGGTGCGATGTGTAAACATCGCCGCTGGGGATACAAAGGCGGCCGGGCGTGGTGCTGGCCACCAACCCCCTCGTGTGCCGTGCCGGCCTTCATAGGTGCTCGCTAACAGCACTTGCCCCAACAGTCTGTTAAGGCTATGCGGGGGAGATATTTGTCTTTGTGACGACCATATCCAGAATCTATTCATGTGTCACTAATCACCGACGTTAGACGTGGCCGGGAATCGAACTCAGGTCGTTGGGTTCATAGATGTAACCATAACCCGAACTACTGCCTCTATCCTCCACCCCATAGTCCCACCTATTATGGGGAATATTTTTAAAAGGGTAAAAAAAAATACATGCGGCAGATAACTGCCCTGCCTTTAAATCATAACATTCCTGCTTTTGATCTCGCCAACGAGTTCCAGACTCAAATACAGCACTGTACATCCTCAGGGTAGTGTTCTCAAATTACACTCAAGTTTTACGACTACCCGAATTACACACACACATGAATGCAGACACACACTCACACAAAGGTCCCCCATATAGCCTTCAGAAAAAATGTTTGGACACGTGCTGTTAGTGAGCACCTATTAAGTCCAGCAAAGTGCACAGAGTGGGTGGTGTGGCCAAAACAACACAGGACCCACTGCTTCTTTTAAGGTTGAGTCAACCTAGGGGATTGACGGAACCGAGTCTGATGTCACTCGCCACTGATGTTATAGCCTATGGCTAGAAATCAAACTCGAGTCGCCGAATTTGTAGCGCAGTGTGCTACCGCTCCCCACACACGCACAACCACAGCAGCAGATGCCATTTGCTGCTAATTGACAGTGATGGCACCACAACTCTTGTGCCAGGCTAGGTGCACTCCGAGGCTACGTGAAATGTCGAAGGCTTGCTGCTGGCTGGAGGTCATGGGACAGACCCAGGTGTTATGGGTTAGCTCAGATGATTGGCATTGGCGCTAACTGTGCCCAGTTGGCACACATCCATGCACAGGCACAACGACAAAGATGTACTGTTTAGTCTAACGTGTGTTTGTCAGGACATGTTCTGTTAACAAGCACCTATTACGCAAGACAGTGATGTATGAGCAGCATCATAACCTTTGTGTTCCTAGTGCATAGGGTTCTTACACTGCACAATTTTAGGCTGAGTAAATCTAGAGGATGAACAGGGAAAGAAACTGGGATTTTTTGCAAAACGGACGAACCATTATGCCACCAATCTCAGCACAATACACGTACTAATCATCCGCCATGATCTATCGACTGCTGGATGGAGGTCTCGCCATCCCTCACCAAGCACGTGCACACGAGCTTATTTCGTCACTCCATCTCCACTGTGGACATCCTCGGCGGTGCATTCCCCCGTTTGGTCGCCACTACTAAACATGTACGGCAATTTGTATGGCATTAACTACTCTAAAAGCTGTGTACGGCATATCGAAAAGAGGTTGTCTCTAGGCTCACAACAAAACGTGGACATTGCTCGTCTCTGTTATTGGTGGTCCTGATCCTATAGCAGAAAGTCTACATTCTTACGGAAGCGACCATTCTCTCAATAGGTCGGCCACTATTAATATCCCACAGAAAGCAATGGAGCATAGCTGGCACGGTCCGTGGTGCAAAGGAATTAAAGTGGGACCCCCTGTCCAATGCCACCCCCCTTCTTCCTAGCCCTGGCATCTGGGCCTCCTTTGACTTGTACCCCCCCCCACCTCGCCGCAGCTCTGCAAATCCTCTGCACTTGATAGCTGTACCACAGTTTCACAGGGTGGCTGGCGCTCATGATATACTTACTACCCGAGAAGAATTAAAAAAAAAAGGCTGATCAACCCCCGAACCTTTATGAGATCTCTCAACCTCAAAAATTCGTGAGTCAGGGCCCTCTGCCACAACGAGCTGCTGTAATTAAATTAAAACGGCTCTGTGACTCGGAGAGACGGCTAGAGGAGTCACGCGGATTAGAGAACACGCGCAGGTTAGAGACGTCACTTTAAATATTCTTAAGTTTTTTTCGGTAAAGTCACGTAGGTAAAAAATTAAAATTTATAAAAGTAAAATAAAAATATAATTATATCTTTTTTTACTTTTATTCATTTGAATTTTTTAATTTCAAATTAAAATTTATAAAAGTAAAATAAAAATAAAATCGTATATTTTTTTACTTTTATTCATTTAAATTTTTTACCTACGTGACTTTACCGAAAAAAACCTAACAATATGAATCCTTGCAGTCACGAAAGCTTCAAATCTATAATTACGTCATTTAAACTCAGCGCTTCTTAACCTTTACAGCAAGCCTCGCACCCTTTGGTTCTATATCGTAAACAAAAAAGTACAATTTTAATAAATACATCGGGTTTGATGAAACAAAGTAAGTTGTGCTTAACGCGCCTCCTGCTTTATTTGAGTTGTCGACCTTCTGAAAAAAAAATCTGCCCATGTCTCACACCCCCAGAAAGGGCGTTTCGCACCCGCAGGGCGTGCGTGCACTCCACATCAAAGAGAGCCACTGCCTTAAACTGTTCAGGAAAGTAAGTGGGCTTGGGCAGGACGCGTGGCTACAAGGGGTGATGGCCGCTGGGCAAAGAAGAGCAACGGAATTGAAGGTAAAGGAGCGGTGGGGGGGGGCAATGTCGACGAGAGACATCAACCACGGAGAGAGAGTGCGCGCAGTGAGATCATCTCGTCGTGTGCAGGTGCTGCGTAGATGATTGCACCGTGGGATCTTGAGATGTGGGCCGTGTGGCGACAGCGTTTGGAGGTCTTTCATCGAGCAGAGGATTTGATCATTACTTATGATGATGATGATGATGAAACGCATTGCATCTGTACGGGGTGCGCTCTAAATTTCGATTTAAAGCTTTCGTGACTGCAGGGATTCATCTTCTTGGTTCTTTCGGTAAAGTCACGTAGAAGGGAAGTAATAAAATAAAAAAAAACATAACAAAATAATATAATTCTCACGACGTTTCGGCCACAACGCAAGCAGCCGTCCTCAGGTGAAGAAACAGAGCTGTTGGAAAGACAGCATCCTAACAGCTCTGTTTCTTCACCTGAGGACGGCTGCTTGCGTTGTGGCCGAAACGTCGTGAGAATTATATTATTTTGTTATGTTTTTTTATTATTTTATTACTTCCCTTCTACGTGACTTTACCGAAAGAACCAAGAAGAAGGGGTGCGCTCTCTTAAGCTTGGCGGGACCTCAGGCGTGCTATTTAAACCGTGAGAGCCCATTCTCACCCTCTTAAGCCTCACCTTACCATATGAATAAAAAGTGTGCTGTACTTGGCCCTTCCCCCCCTCTCCAACCATTATATAAACGGAGTGGTAGCTCCTGCAATCTCTCATTTACTTGATACAGCTGTCGTGGCTGTGACGGTTCCACCTGAGGACGGAAGCTTGTGTTGCCTCCGAAACGTCGTGATTTTTATTTTATTTTACTTTTATTAATTGTAATGTTTTTACCTACGTGACTTTACCGAAAAAACCCAAGAATACCATTCCTGGTGGTTGTCAGGAGGGGGAGCCAGCAAGCCACGTCGGAGTTCTGGTGGGGAAACTCCAGGGGAGCGCATTCAGAACGTCCGCAGCCAATGCGTGCACTGATTGAATTGTTTCGTGATGAGACCTGGCTGCGCTATCGAGCTGTGAATGCGTGTACATGCACGCAGCAATGAATAAATGAATGGGTGAATGCGGTGGGGGGGGCATGATCTGCCTGTGTCATCTGTATGAATAACTCTGCATTCTAAAACCGTGTCAATGACCCGACATCATCGAGTGAGTCCACGTACCAGAAGTTTACAATCCCGTCACAATCCCGACGGTAACCCCACACTGCCTATATATATCCCAACGCCAGAGTAATTTTACAACAACAGCAACAACAACAACAGTTAACTCCAGAGATAAACAGTAACCACATTGACTCACATGATGTCTAGCAGCAGGCGACAGCCCCGCTGAGATACAATATCTCTCTGCAAAACAAAAGAGGTTAGAGCCCCTTAGCCTGAGCTTCACCATCCCCGAGTCACAGATTCATCACATCAAGTCAAATCGCTCGGCTAAGCAAACGTGGATGGAAATCGATGCACAGCGCATGGAGCCAGATGAAATCGACAAGAGGATCTCCCCCCCCCCACACACCGTTTGTAAATCAATTTAAACTATCGCGCTATAATTCCGTGAGCAGATGTGTCAATTTCGGTATTACGGTTAATTAGTATGGGGGGGGGGGGATGCGGGGGGGGCTCAGATTAATTGGCTGTGAGCGATGTTTGTCTTCGCGTTGACTTGAGTGCACTAAATTAACAATGCCGCGGAGTTTCCACTCCAATGGAAACTTGACGGTGACTTTCACGGATGTGCTCAGAACTGGTCCGGACGAAATGTGCAAAGCATACGCCTATTAAATGTTGTGCTGCGCGTGATGCCGTTTGGCTTCTCCAGCGTAAATACAAAATAACTTTTGTTTTGGCCGGAAGAATTTGCTCCTGTAAATATGTAATCTTGATTTGAAGCTTTCGTGACTGCAGGAATCCATACTCTTTGGTTCTTTCGGTAAAGTCACGTAGGTAGAAAATAAAATAAATCACGACGTCATGCTTTCCCACCTGATGACGGACGCTTGTGTTGCGCCCAAAACGTCGTGATTAATGTTATTTTATACCTCCGTGACTTCACCGAAAGAACCAAAGAGTATGAATATGTAATGTCAAGAGGTGGTGGAGCGGTGGGCGGCACGGCGGTTAGCAAGCTTGTGTCATGAACCCGGCCACCTGAGTTTAGATTTGCAGACACAGAAACCCCGTGGTTAGACAGGAGAGCTCACTCGCCCTGTTTAGCTCTTCTCTAAAGACTCACCTCTTTCGCCTGGCCTACACTTGCCATGTATGACCCACTGGACTCTGGACTTTATAGTATGTATAATATGCCCTAACTTCGTGCATGGCACACTGAGATCCCTGGATGAATTGCGCCTTATAAATGTAAATTATTATTTTTTATTCTCAAGTGATACCTGAACCGGTCCTGAGCCCCCTTTCACCAACCTGCACTGACCAGCGTGGTGAAGTATGGTCAAACAACCCCCGATAACTGACACGGTGTGGGGAGACCTAAATCCAGTAGTGGATTGCCAAAAGTTCTGTACATTTTATTTTATTAACGCATCTTCCCACCATCATCATCATCAGCCATGGCCAGGCACTGCTGGATGAAAACCTTCTCAAGTTGCTACTGAATCCGTGGTGTAACAATTTACCCAGCATCTGGACACAAGCTCATTGTATTTCTCCATCTATTCGGCGGACATTCTTTCCATGTTCAATTCTTCGGCTGCCACTTTATCGCCTTGTTTGAACATCGGCCATCATTCCCCTCGGCAACGCGTCCTGGCCAAGTCCACGCTACTCTTCTCACCCATCTTAATGATGTTTATAACCGGCCTATGTTCTCGAATCCATGCGCTCCTCTTTACGTCTGTCAATGCCACCCCATGCTTCTTTGTACACCTTTCAGTTGTTATTTTACACATATATGTGCGTACAACTCAACTGAACCTTCCAAATTGTGCTTCCCATCAACCACAAAGGTTGCACAACAGAGCTGTTTTCTGCATGTCGGTGAAATTCCAAACGGCAGCCAAAAACAACTTGAGACGAGAGGCCTCTCGGGCAATGGACATCGGTGCAAACACCAAGTAGGGTACGGTGGTGGCGAGGTGGTTGCGCAACCATCTGTGAACGGACGAGGACCACCACCAAACTCACTACGTGTGAGAACCATTTTCGCCCCGGGGAACTCCTGCCAGTTGCTGTCTGTCTGTCCCACCAGGGGCTTGCGCAGTGAACGGTAAAAGCCGGTACAGCGTGTGAGGCAGTATCGCCAGAAGGAATACAATGTGAATGAGAACATTCTAGGCGGTTATGCCATGCTGTGGCAGATGAAAGAACGCGATGGACGGATAGGTGGACGAATAGATATATTCTTGAAGGCATGGACCGGTGAATGCGTGGATTTTAAACGTAATCTACTTCTTACTCTTAGTCCTTTCGGTAAAGTCACGTAGGTAAAAAATGAAATTAAAATTAATAAAAAATAAAAACAATAAAATCACGACGTTTCGGAGGCAACATAAGCTTCCGTCTTCAGGTGAAACTGTCACAGCAAAAAATCTGTATCAAGTGGAGAGAAGTCCCAAGAGGTACGACCTTATATACTGGTTAAGGAGAGAGGAGGAGTTGTGAGATGGTCAGTACTGCTGCTGGAACTGAGCCTATGTAATGTAGATGGCATATGTAGATAAGCCAGCTAGGATTAAGCCGCCTTTTGTTATACTTGATACAGCTGTCGTGGCTGTGACGGTTCCACCTGAAGACGGAAGCTTGTGTTGCCTCCGAAACGTCGTGATTTTTTATTTTATTTCACTTTTATAAATTTTAATGTTTTTACCTACGTGACTTTACCGAAAAAAACCTAAGAATATGAATCCTTGCAGTCACGAAAGCTTCAAATCTAGAATTTTGTTATGCTGCTGGGTGGGTAAATTAATAAAATACGATTAAGCCGCCTTTTTCTTATGTGTGCACGGCGGATGTAGATGCAGAGCATCAACGACGATTTCACTTCCAGGTGGTCAAGCCGGAGAAGCGCGTCAGGACAAGCAGCGGAGTGTCTATCGCTGCGATGTCTCCTTTGTATTTGTGGATCGGGCATTGCGTCGATATATGTTGTACGGTCTGTTCTTTGATAACCACAGTCGCACACTGGAGAGTTTAAATTTTCCATTTGTGCAGCAGGTATCCGCATTTGCCATGGTTTGTGCCGATGCGATTTAGGGCGGACCGTGAACTTCGCGGAAGATCAAATCCTGGGATCTGCGTTGGGTCTTTCACAAGGTAATGAATGGATGGATTGGTAGGTGGGTCAATTAATGTGTGGGTGGATGGGTAGATGGATTGCTAATGAATGTATAAGTGCATTGGCAATCCAATTGATATATTGCTGAATAGGCAACAACTGGACATTGCTCTATGTATTGACATCATTACGTGCAGCACTGTCATGTGGTTCTTTAAAAAATGCTCTCACAATGAATTAAGTTGACCTTTCGCACTGACCTCAAAGCCATAAATGCCACACAGGTCAAATGCAGAGCTACTCTTCTTCTCCACGCATGTCTACAGATGTACCTTGGAGCGCAAGCCAAAATTTCATTTCCGGAGCTGTATTAGATATTAAATATCTGTAAAGGGGGTTACTTCTAAAAAATACAGCTACGTGTAGGTTTTCAAAAACGCACGAAGAGTGACAGAGAACCAGAAAGTCGGCATGCTCCCAGCACAACGCCAGGGGCTCACCAACGTATGCCAATTCTCCCAATAGTTATTAAGCCTGCGCTCCTTCTCTCTCTGCTCAGACTTTCCAGTGTGGACACAACCACCGTGGCCAGTCTGTTGCGTGCAGGTGTCACGTCAGAAACAGACAACCCACATATTCTTAGGTTTTTTACAGCTGTCGGGCTGTGACGGTTCCACCTGAAGACGGAAGCTTGTGTTGCCTCCGAAACGTCGTGATTTTTATTTTGTTTTACTTTTATTAATTTGAATTTTTTTACCTACGTGACTTTACCGAAAAAACCTAAGAATATGAATCCTTGCAGTCACGAAAGCTTCAAATCTAGACAACCCACACTCACGGCGGTAAGTCGATGTGCCCCGTGTTTGCGTCGCGATTACATTTCCCCGGGGCCCGCGCTATTTGCGCTGCGTACGGGACACGAAAAACTCGCACCGCGTCGCGTGCGTGTTCGGTGCCCTGGCGCAAGACGAACGAATGCCACCCCCCCCCCCCCGTAAAATATCAGCCGTAACCTCACACGACGATAATGCACCCGCAGATGCGTGCGAACCCGAGCGTGCGTGTAATTCGCCGGCGGTGAATTACGTCGCCGGGGTTGCACAACAGCCAGAAACCCTCCGCGGATTTCCGCGGAGGGTTTCCTCGGCACGGCTCCGACGTTGGTGAACGTTGATGAATGTGAGGTTTGAGCAGCGATCGGTTATACGCTCAGCTGCTGTGAGCCGCGAGACCCTGGGACAGCACATGCGTGTCGCCTCCAATTTCTCGGTGCATTGCTTCGTGCATCATCATCATCAGCAGCATCATCGTTTGCGGATGTCCTTCTTTGTTTGTCGTATGATAATGATACTAATACGTTATGTATCTACTCATGAAAGCCTCGCTGAGTTTTAAGACTATTTTACAAGGAAGTCGTCTTACTCGCGAATGGTTTGCATATTCCTCGGTTCCCGGAGATAGCCCACGCATATGAAGGGTTATGGCTCAACAGTGCAGACAATTAGGTCAGCAAATACATTTCTCTCTGCTATGAAGAAGAGCCGTTGTCTGAAAAGTCGCCTATGACATGTTTCCTTTTCAGACTGTGTTATTGACTGATGTGTCGAGTCTTTAGTTATTTGTGATTATCGACCACCGCCATTGCAGTATCACAAAACATTTTCAGTCTGGATGAGGCCGTTGATTGTCATTTACCAATATTTATATGTATTTATTTAACGGCATAATCGAAGCACATATTTTCACTGTATGCAGTTGTATGATTACAACGTGGAATAAATGTAATCTTTGTATGTATGTGTAATGTAATATTTTGTGTTTTTTTTTACTCAACATATTTTCAAACTCTAAACTTGGCGTAAAGATGTCAAAACTGTCAGCCTCATTTATTATCAAAGGATCCAAAGTTTTAAACGCCAGAAAAAAAGTATCAAATTCATCTCGGATGCCATGGGATTTTTTTTGCCAAAAGTCAAGACTGTAAAACCATCAGTGCGACGAGGAGCAGTGTAAAATGGCCAACAGTAATTTCGACTACAATGTGTTTGTGTATAAAAAACATTTTTTACGTTTATCTCCATTGACCGTTTTTTCGGTGATTCCCCTGCGGGGAATTCACCCATTCCATTTTATCTTGGAGCATCCCCACGCGGAAACAGCAAACCTGGCCCTTTTTTTTACTCTTCACATATGGTAAGCATTTCACGGGAGGTTTAGCGGTTAGTAGGTGGGTGGGTGGTGGTGGATATTGTGATCCTGGAAGTGTTCATGGGGGACTATTTCTCTGGGAGAATGGGTGTGAGCTAGGGCGGATAGGGCCTTGTGTGCAACATGTGCGTTAGTGCAAAAGGAACTGAGCCTAATCCACAGTGAAAATTTGTTGAACTGCGTAATATCTCTGTAAATCCTTCCACAGCACCAGGTTCTCATTTTTTTTTCCACCGACCTGTAGAGTGGGTGCAGCTGTTCTCCAGATGTTTGAAAAATTCTTCCGGAATCTAGACAGAACTGAACTATCTGTGCTTTAATAACGCACATACACACACGAACACATTTGTCTTGCTTGCTGCTAAACTCGCGATTGCTGTTTTCACCAGACCAAGTACGTGCGTGCGTGTTTTGTTTTTTATATACAAACAAGTTACATTTTTTACGCGAATATGTCTCACTTGGTGTTACAGACGGTCCGCAAACCCATTCAGATGTTACAAATAAATAGCGAAGCACATCGTCGATGACATCCCACGATCCAGTGATGTTTTATTAAATATTGCAAATTTTAAAGCTGTAAAGTATTCTGTGTGTGTGAGTTCGTGGTGGGGGGGGGGGGGGTTCTCAGATTACATTAATATTTTTTCACAGTCTATCGCAAAATAGAATGTTAATTAAATTACGCTCCTCGCAATATTTCATACATTCAAGCGAACCTGAAATTCACAAGTCTCGCTCAAATACCAACGGCGTGTAAAAGTGTCGACTTCCCCCCATGGGTAAAACGATCGGCCGGATTCACCGTGTCTAATCAGGACTCTCTTTGTGTCTGTCTCAGCTTGCCACGCAAACAGGGCCCCACAACCACCCCCCCACCCCCCGAGTTTTTTTTTCCGAAGCATCATTTTCAATAAATATATACGCGACGGTGCCGCGCGCGCCCCCGCTCATTTATTTGCTTGTGTGTTTTTACACGACGGTCATTTTAGTGCCCCGGGTGTGTGAGTACATCGGCAAAAAATCTGGAGCGGCACACCATGTGTCTTGACCCCCCCCCCCTCCTATAGCCAACTCATCCGGCCCTCAGCAGGTGGGAGCATGTGGAGGCAGACGGAGCCACTGATTTATAACTTCCTTCGGAGAAGAATCTCCTCTGGCCCAGCCGCTCCCATCCCTTCCCTTCTCCCCCCCCCATCCCATATTCTCTTACCCCCCCCCACCACTCTCCCTCTGGTCACCCCTGCTCCCCACTGCCTTCTCTCCCTGCGAATCTCCCCCCTCCCCTCCCCCCACCAGTTCCACTTCCAAAGAAACCACCAGATTACCCCCCACTGTCCTCCGCCAATCACATAGCAGGTGACGGCTGCCTCAAAGGGAGGAAACAGCAGCTATCCCACAACCCTCTGGGGCCAAACATTTGCAAAGCTGCTTCATTTAAATGTTTAAAAACAGTAAATTATGCCCCTTTCTGATCCCCCCCCCCCTTGCCCCCACTCCACCCAAGCATTACCGCTCAAATCTCACGTTAAGCGCTTGAATGGAAAACAAATTGAATGCAAAAGTATGCTCCAAAATATCACGTGATATTTGCTATTTTGTGTGTTTAACATTGGTCTGAACTTTTAAGCGTTTTTAAATATGCCAAGTACCGTTTGGCCATGGGTGACCCTTCTTGAAGCGATTCAACGAAAAAAAATACTTTACCCATCTGAAGGAATGAAATGTAATCCCATATAAATCTCACCCATTTTTAAATAACACGCGAGCCCTCGTGAGACGTATAAACGCAAGAAAAATAAAAACATTTTAAAAGCGTTAGACATAAATATTATTTGTTTAAAAAAAGCGTAATATCAATAGTGGAAAAAAACGGCAGAAACAAAAGTAAAATAAGCAATAAAAATAAGGAGCAACTGACAAAGTGGAGGAAAGGGTGGATTTAGAAGCCAAGTACATTTTTGTACATAAAAAAACGGATAAGGTCACAAACTTGTAAATCCACTGGCTTTAATTGGGATTAGGTGGCGTTTGGACGTGGACTGATCGTGCCATTCGGGGTGACGTGATGAGGTGAAAATATTTTAGTCCACAGAGCAACACGGCATACCAGGAACCCGTCCAGGAGGTAAACTTTTTACTATAAAAACTAAACAACGAAACTATTTTTCACTGAGCTACATAACTCTTTTTCGAAAGTGACCTGGCCACAAACGATAGCTCAACGAAGTGGCTTATCATGTGGAAATGTATAGCAGCCAAATGTGGAGGGGGAAACCCGGAGGACCTGAAGAAAAATCCACGCGACCACGGTGAGAGAGACATTCAAACTCCAAATATACAGGCGTCAGAGTTGGGATCGAACCCATGACTTCATGTACACCAGGCGAGGTCGTTAACATCTCGCCACCGTGTGCCCTTGACAGAACGAAACCAATCCCGAACAGACCTACATCCCCTACCCAACGGCTTCACGCCCAGGTATCATGCTTCGCTTTACCCCAGTCACTCTGTGTCACAGTAAAATACATTATTTTCAGCCCTTGCCAACCCACTGTTGTTTGGAAGCCTCTCCCACACCCTGTTGGAAATAGGACTTATTTGACCATACTTCACCAAGCCGGAGAGTTCAAGTTGGTGAGGCGGATGCTCAGGACCGGTTGAGGGACGACTCGCTGCTGATGATGCCACCCGTGACCAGGCAGAACGGAGTGCGCTAACCACTGCACCACCGCTCCACCCCTATTCCTTATATGTTTACATTTTCAGCCCTCGAAACTCAAGTGGGATTAATTTAATGACAAACCACCTCTTTTAATTTACAGCCCAAATGACTTTACCGAAAGAACCAAGAAGATGAAGCCCAAATGACTGTAGGCAGAATTGCAATGCAAGACTCCGCCACATGGCAAAGCGACACTCGTTCATTTAAATATCATTATAATTGCCAACAACTGTATTTAGCAGGAAATAATCCATTGCAATATCAATATTTTTTTTAGAAGGATTACTATGCTCTCATACAATTTGAGTACGGAACAGTGGTGCAGTGGTTAGTGCACTTTTTTTCTACGAACCAGGCAACTTGCGTTAAATTCCAAGTCACAACTAACATCAGTGGCGAGTGATTTCTGATCCTCGGCCCAGTCTTCACAACTTCACAATCCCACACTGACCAACTTGGTGAAGTATGGTCAAACAACCCCATGATTTGACATTGCATGGGTAGGCCTTCATCCACCAGTTGATTGACATGGAGCTGAGCATTGTACAATTGACTTTGTTTTTTTTGGAACGCAAAATCAACTAAGCACCGCTAATACGCTTTTGGCATGGGACATAGAATGAATCGATATTAAATTGAGCAATTGACTTGCAAATTGGCAGAAAACCGTGTTGTTATTATTTAAATATTATTGCGCATTCATATTACATTTCCACACATGTACGATAGAAATGAGGTCCCCCCCCCCCTCCAACAAGACAAATGAAATGCGATTGAGAGAGGGGAGAGGAAGCCAAGCCGCGAGCGCCCAACGTCGAGAAACTATAAAAGACGACGCCGTGGACTCTGAGCCGACTGGGCCGGAGATAGCGCAGACACAGAGCTGTCTGGAACTCGGGAGATGGGAAATGAAAGCTTCCTCTGTTCCTCGGGGATATTAGTGCCGTCAGGATTTCATGGCGTTGAGAGCGCTCCCGCTCGCCAGCCCGCTCATCGTCCTCTCTCTCTCTCAGCTCGCTCGTCCGCTCCCTGGCCCGCTGCCTCCCTCGCCGGCTCACCGGACGGCAGACCCCACCGTGGTTTGCTGGTAATGGTCACTTACTGGATCTCCGGCTCATTTGGCTGGCTCACGCGGTGCGCTCACCCGCTGGGACAGTGGCCCAATGACTGGCTTGCTAACTCAATGGATGGCTCAATGGCTGGCTCGCTAAATAATTGGTTTGCTTGCTGACTCAATAACTGGCTAAATCAGTGGCTTGCTGTCTGCTCACTGACTTGCTGGCTGACCTAATGGTTTGTTTATATCTCGTGTATTGGTTCACTGGCTCGCTGGCTTGCTCACCATCTCATGGATCATTGGCTAACTTGCTGGCTCATTGGCTGGCTCACTGGCTCACTCAAACACTTGCTTATACGACTGTTGGCTGCCTCACTTTATCACACTTTTGCTGGCTTTTGCTGGCCGTCTTCCTTGCTGCACTGCTCAGAGGATGCCAGTTTGACCGCCTCAGCCTGCTCATATTTTTTTGTTTTAAGACCGTGCCAAATTTTTGAATAGTAGCATCGTTTTTTTTATACGGCAGGCAGGGCTTAGAAAGATTGACACAGACGGCTGCATAGTTGGTGATCAGTGTGGATGCCACTGAGCCAATTTGCACAGTTACAATAATAGTTGATGTGTTTACCCAGAAAAGCTTCTCTACGCCTCTCCGTATCGGGCTGGCAGAGTACTCAATTCACAGCTGGAAGGATGATAGTTTGAGTCCCGGTCAGGGGTCGACCGGCCCCCATCACCTCCTCAGGCATTGATCAAATAAGTCCCACTTTGTGGGAGGTGGCCGGGTGGATCAGAGGTCAGAGTACAGAGCCGGCACCGCTGAGATCCTGGGTAAAAATCCAGGGAGTTGTCCACGAATTAACCTAGTTCTCAAGTGTGCAGTGAGCCGATGGTCCCAGCACAGTAGCCGATTGCTGCACGCGAAAACACCAACGCATGAACATTGCTTCCGCGCGTAACTTAGTTAAATTCCAGCTCTGAGCATTGAAGTGTCGGCTTGACTGTGATGCGACGAACATTACTTTCTCAGAAAGAGTGGGTGGGAACGTGCTACTCCCTACTGTGTTGGATCAGAGGTCACTTGAAGAGCTCTAAGAAGTAGTTCTATAATACAGTACCTGCTTCCGTGGGCCTAACTCAAATACTAAGGCACGTAAATTGATCTCTTCGCAAGCAATTTAAATAGATTCTTCATGTAGTGACAATCCGCCTTTAGCACAATCTCGATGAAGTTTGGTTAAAAAAAAATCACTTTTTTATTTAAATGGTTGTCATGTGGAGAGTTTGGCACTCGCCACGAAATGGAAATGTGGAATTTCCACCCCTGGGCTCAGGATCACCGATACGTAGTAAAGCGCTTGAGAGGAGAGACGCTTTCATTTATAACTTAACTAAAACGTATTTATTTTTTTACCAGGTAAGGCCTACTGAGCTGTATAGCTCTTTTCCAGAAACGACCTGGCCAGAAATTATAGCCCAACGAAGTGGCTCATGATGTGGAAATTTATAGCAGCCAAATACCCGAAGCGCACATTGATTATACATGTGGAGGGAAAAACCGGAGGACCTGAAGAAAAAATCCACGCGACCACGGGGAGAGAGACTATATACAGCAGCAGGCGTCAGGGTCGGGATCTATCCCACGACCTCCTGTATATCAAGCGAGGGAGTTAACATCTCCGAGCCACGGTGGTGATGATGAGAGAGAGAGAGACGCAAACTCCACATATACAGCAGCAGGCGTCAGGGTCGGAATCGAACCCACAAACCTCATGCACACCAGGCGAGGGAGTTAACATCTCCTTGCCACCGTGATGATGATGAGAGAGAGACACCACAAACTCCACAGAAACAGCAGCCAGCGTCAGGATCGAACCCACGAACCTCCTGCACATCGGGCGAGGGAGTTAACATCTCGCCACCGTTTAAAGCTTTCGTGACTGCAGGGATTCATCTTTTTGGTTCTTTCGGTAAAATCACGTAGAATGGAAATAATAAAACAATAAAAATAAAACATAATAAAATAATTCTCACGACGTTTCGGCCACAACGCAAGTAGCCGTCCTCAGGTGGAGAACAGGTCTGTCTCCTCGACAGACCTGTTCTCCACCTGACGACGGCTGCTTGCGTTGTGGCCGAAACGTCGTGAGAATTATTTTATTATGTTTTATTTTTATTCTTTCATTATTTCCATTCTACGTGACTTTACCGAAAGAACCAAGAAGATGATCTCGCCACCGCTCCGGTGTAACGAACGAGGCCGGAGGCGCCGCGCGTCTGCTCGCACGCTCATTCCGCCCGTCACGCTCGCGGGCAGCGCGTGCCGCTGAGACTCAGGTGCGTGCCGAGGGACTTGCAGAGGATGGCTGGAGGTTTTTCTTTTTGTGTGTGTCTCGTGTGTCTCGTGATGCTAAAGCGATCGCACGGCTGCCGTCCGCGAGATGCATCCGTCCGCCAGAGCCAGCGAGGCAGCTCTGGGAATCTCGGCGAGGAGCTGCCAAATAAAAGACTGCGAGATAAATGGAGGGGAAGCCTTCCAAGCCTTTCAGCACCATTGTCCGGAGTTGGTGATGCACAAGCTCCAGGTGTCGTGGTGACTCAAAGACAGCCCTCCTCCTTCCTCCTCCTCCTGCTGCTCGCAGCGCCCATCGCCAGGAGTAGCCTCGCGTTTGTTGTCAGCGTCACCCAGAAGGCGCCAGCTATTCGTAAGAACTCGCAAGCTGATCTTTAAAGGTGCATTTGAACAATGTTGATACTCCTACTGATGCGCCTGCTGTTGTGGAGTGACTCATGCAGCTAGCTATGGCTACAGGGTTTTGGTGGTACATGTTGTTTGTCGTTTATTGTGAAATTTCAGTCACAGTTTCTATGATCACTGTTACATTGCTTATGGCTTTATTTTGGTGATTTCGAAAAGTTTTTCGGTTTGGCCATATTTGTTTCTTGTAGCACGGAGTTAGAATGATGGCTTTAATCTAAGGGGTCTTGTAGTTGTTGTTGTTTGACTTGCATCCCACTGGGATTTTTGCACAGAGCGTTGGTGTACGGTGCTTTTTTCTGGAAGACTTTTCAGTTTTTTCCTAGATTTTTCTGTTTGCGCGTAGTCACTTTAAGATGTTTTCTTGTTCATGTTTTTGTTTTGTGTTTGTTGCGGTTGCACCCAATTCAAGAGCCGAATGGCTCACAGGGCTACACCTAATAAATGAAACTGAAACTGAAGCTAAGCATCGTTGATCATTGACAGCGATGGGTGACCACCAGGTTGCCATAGGCAGCAACCGTGCCACGCCGCGCGGTTGACCAGCAGAGGGCAGTGGAGAAATAATTTCAATTCCGCACTTCAATGTTGCCGCATCTGTGGTCACCCACCGTCAACAAGCTCACGGACCGGCCCTGTGGAGTATGGTCAAATGGCCTTCACATCTCGCACGGTGTTTGGGAGGCCGTCACGCAGCAGGGCGAGAATGGGGTCGCGACCGGTAAGTTGAAGAAGCGTGCATGTCGCCATGCCTCTCACGTAACGCGAGGTTGCCGAGTGGCGGCGTGAGGCTTGGGGTGTGAGGATGGGTGGGTGAGCATCGCACGGCTGAACACGCGAGTCGAGTCCATTAGTCTAACTCAGGGATCGACAAGCAAATTAACAAAAAATTCAACTCAACGTGTCAAAATTGCACGGTGTGGTGAATACGATAGGGCTGAACGATTAATCGATTTCAAATCGAAATCGCAATTAGATATTTTCCCCAAATCTTGACTTAAAGCTTTCGTGACTGCAGGATCTTATCTACGTGACTTTTGCCGAAAACCCCAAAGAATATTTCCCAAAATCGTTCAGTGCTAGAATACGAGACAGCGGTGATCCTTGATAATAATAAGTAATATTAAAAAAATTAAACACGCTTTCATGAAATGTACTAATTGTGGCAGAACTCCACGACTCCAGGAAGTGGCTAAATAATGTCACGAAGCGGTCATGTCACGAAGCGGTCATGGCAGAGCCACCACCGCTTGCTGCACCGGAGCCGAAGATCTGTTGACCCCCCGGGTCTAACTACTTGACCAAGTAGATACACGCATCACGTTTGCTTAGCGACGATTGTGATGATGCTGCCAATGATCATTATGAACGGGTGACCGCATAAAGTGGCGCAGATATTGAGTGTGCAGGCGGTTGAGCTGCGCCGTGGGGCCCAGGGGATTGAGTCGCCCAGGTGCTGGGCTACGAGCACGTTGGGGGATGGGTGGGAGGGTGGGAGGTGGACAGGGGGGTGGGGTGGGGGAGGTGGACAGGGGGGTGGGGGGGTGGAAAGGGGGGTGGGGGAGGGTGTGAGGTGGACAGGGGGTGGGGGGGTGGACAGGGGGGTGGGGTGGGGGAGGTGGACAGGGGGGTGGTGGAGGGTGGGGGGGTGGACAGGGGGTGGGGGAGGTGGACAGGGGGGTGGTGGAGGGTGGGAGGTGGACAGGGGGTGGGGGGGGGGGTGCCCATTTCGTTCCTCACACCCAGGGCCCACGCCAGCCACGCTACGCCGCTGATAGGGTGACAACTTTTTTGTTATGGAAACCCCTTTTAGAGGAGACAGCTTCCCCCCCCTCCCAAACGTTTTTTTCCATGGCTTCCTAAAATATTAAACATATATAACTAAACAAATATATACGCAAGTGTATACATAAAAAAAATTATATTTTATATATCTAAATATATATGTAACAATATATTGAGATGTTGTTTTGCCTTACACGCCACCATTGTGAGAAGTGGGAGTTTATCTTCTTGGTTCTTTCGGTAAAGTCACGTAGAAGGGAAATAATAAAATAATAGAAATAACACATAATCAAATACAATTGTATTTTATAATGTTTTTTTTTATTATCATAATAATATACAATTGTATTTTATAATGTTTTCTTTTTATTATTTTATTATTGTATTTTATTATGTTTTATTTGTATTACTTTATTATTTGCCTTCTACGTGACTTTACCGAAAGAATCAAGAAGATGAATCCCTGCAGTCACGAAAGTTTTAAATCGAAATTTAAGTGGGAGTTTATTGCGCTGAATCGCGTAATATTTACCCTCGTGATAGCACAATGACAACGACGGCGAGTGGTGTTTGCCACTGTGCTATCACCACACTTTCCCACTACCGTCAGCCCTGCAGCGGTCGTGAAGAGGAACGCGGTGTTTGGCGATGCTGGCCCGTGAGCTGCGCGCATGTTGTTCATGTCGCCACGTGGATCGAAGACGCGACGAACGTGGAGGAAGAATATGTAACGCGAGGCTGAGGAGCGTGCAAGGGTAGCGAGCATGGAGAGAGATGCGCGTGGTTGGAGTTCTATCGAGGGACGGGAAGTTGGAACACGTGGGTTAGAGAAGTGGTTCTCGACCTCTGTGGTCAGCGGCATGCTGGTGGCCTGCGAGATCTTAGGAAGTGGTGTGCGGAAACTTTGCAGGCGCAAAGGGGGGTTGCTTTTTGTGCGTTGAACGTCATTCGCACCGTTACGGAGGCCGTCCGTGTTAATCAGGAGGTGTGGTACTTATGACTCGTACACATTGCCTTACATGCTAATATTCCTTTTGATCTAAGAGAATGAACAATACCGTACAACAATGAGATGGTGCTCGCGAAAGCAAAACTACGTTGACTCTTGCGTGGAGTTTGTGACAAACCAAATCAACCTGCCGTGATTTGAGGGATGCTCAGCGAAAATTGTCCTGATAATCCGCATAAAAATGGAATTGGCCAAACGGCGTCATCTGTTGAGTTGGAAGATGAAATGTGCGCGTGGGCAGATGGCGCCCTAAACACGACCGCAGGTGGATTGTACGGACTGCCAATGGAGATAGAATGTGTTGTATCTTAAATATAGATACAGGGATAAGTTTCAGATGAATACATTTTTGGACATCCGAGCCCCCTCCCTTCACCCCCCTCGCACTGGCCAGCGTGGTGAAGTATGGTCAAACAAACCCCCCCTCCCTCCCCCCCACATTACTGAAAGGAATGGAGAGGACTTCATGTAGCAGTGAAATGATACAATACTTAAAATAATGCTTTTTGTTATTTAAAAAAATATACAATTTCAAATGAGGATAAAGTTTAGATTTTATTTTAACATTCGTAAAATATAGTATTTTGAATTTTTTTCACATACATTGAACGATAAAGCTATTGCAAGCAATTAGCATCACAAAATAATCTTAACTGCAACAAAAGGCATAATCAAAACAAGGAATGAAAATAAAATAAAAAAAATAGGCCTCTTGAAACAAAACAACATCAATCATTAACAGATCTGCACATCATACAGAGAGAATAACCCTTCGTCAAAGACACGTTCCAAAAATGTAATCTCGTGACCAGATGTCAAGGGGGAGTCGTGGTGGCGCAATGATTCACGCACTGCACTATGAACCTGCTGACCCCAGTTCAATCCCGAGCCACGGCTAACGGCGGTGCCGAGTGATATCCGAACCGGTCCTGGGCGCCCCGCCCCCCTCCAGCCCCCTTCACCACCAACCTGAACACGACCAGCGTGGTGAATGGTCAAACAACCCCCGTGGCCCGAGGCAGTGTGGGGGAAGGCGTCGATCCCGAGGGCTGCTGTGCGTTTGCGACTGACCAACATCGGCGCACTACGGATTGCTCTCCCGATGTTGTAAAGTCTGCTGCCAATAGTTGATTGTGACCTTCCGCATTGCCTGGATGTATTTTCTCTCACCCGGAATCTGTGTGCTTGTCTTGCTGTATACCATGGCTACATTGTAATGTTTAAACATTGGCTGAATAGTATTTCCCTTGCTGAGGGGCTGATTGAGGACTTTGAAATGCCTTTGGTGGGCAACCACACACACACACCCAAGTCTCTTCTGTTACTGCAACAGGCCCCTGTAAGTCACTGCAACAGGACTTTGTAGTCACTGCAGTCGGCCCTTCTAAGTCATTGCAAGAGGCCAGAGCAGAAAAAAAAGTGACTGAGCGTTGAACTAAAATTATAAACTCAATGTTGATGCCAGGTGAATAATATTCCCCTCGAGTACCCAATTAATCGAGATAAGATGATTGCAGTGATGGAAAAAAAAAGTTAGTGGATCATTTATATTTCCTGGCGAACCGTATTCGTAGGACTCGCAGTCAAAATTGTCTCCCAAGTGGCGATGTTAACACATGACACCAGGTACTCATTCGAGGGAAGCTAAGTCGACCTAGAGGAGGCCCGGGACCAGTTCAGCGAATCGTCACCGGTGTTGGCCCGTGAGCGTCAACGGAACTGGGGTCGCGACCACGCCAGAGGAGACGCGGCAGCGACGACGGCGACAGTGACGACGCCCTGTGTGCTGAGATCGGCGTGGGCCTCGAGACGAGTGGGACAACTCTCCACGGGGGGGGGGGGGGGGCAGCAGTCGCGGGGCGGACCACGTGGATCGACTCCCGCATCGACTTCGGCACCCAAAGTCGGCAGGTCAAGGGTTGTTGAAGCTGGCCACGTGGCGGTGAGCCACGATGCTGGACGACTGCGCGGAGGCCGACCGTGCCCGACGAAGTCCCCCTGCGCTGTGCAAAAATCTCGCAGCGAGCGACCTGTGAGCGCTGGAAAGGGCATTTGACTCTGGTGGAACGGGCGCTAAAAGCAAGACAAAGCGGGTCATTTTAAAGCGTCGGGCCCCGTATTGGCGGTCGAGGCCGTGTTGAAATGAAGTCACGCGCTGGGTAGGTTTAGGGCATCGCGCGCAAATAAATGCGCGGACATTCCAAAGTCAACTATTCGAGGCAAACTAAAGTGTTGCACTGAAATGATTGCATGCATTTCTGTCAATCAACTTTGACAAATTGATTCTAGATTTGAAGCTTTCGTGACTGCAAGGATTCATATTCTTAGGTTTTTTTCGGTAAAGTCACGTAGGTAAAAAAATTTAAATTAATTAAAGTAAAATACAAATAAAATAAAAATCACGTCGTGATTTTTATTTTATTTTACTTTTATTTGTATTTTACTTTTATTAACGTAAAAAATGTTACCTACGTGACTTTACCGAAAAAACCTAAGAATTTGACAAATTTAATTGATCATAATCCATTTGTGTTACGTTTTAAGTAGTTGCAAGTGGATTTGTTGTTGTTGTTGTAAATAATGTAATTGTGTTATCCCATAAGAAGAACTATGGGGGCCTGGCTGATTTCACAATATATTTTAATGAATGCTTAATCACTTTATATAATCGAGTTGTGCAACCTGTGCACAATTTACTTTAGTTTTCTATGTCAGGATGAATTTTCACAATGCTTCTCCAACTCAACGAGCTTCACATTCTATCCCCCACGTTTACCACCTGTCAGATGTTGGGATTGTAACGACCTTCGGCAATTTCGCTGGAAAAGATCGGTAAACATGGAAAGGTAGACCAATGTTCGGGTGGTGAAGGTTTTGGAATTCCTGTGTAAGCAAACCGTTTTTCTCGTGAACATAAAGCAATGCGTTCAAATCCCATTGCGAGACTGCTCGCTAAAGATATTTGCCTCAACTATATTGCCAAAGGGATCCTTTTTAACCAAATAAAAATAATAATGTTCTGTAAAGCCAGGAAAGATATTAACAGCACACTTGAGGACATCTCTTCATTTTTTTTATCTCTCAAAATTTGGCCCAAGATGGAAAACTTATGTTACAGTGTGCCACTGAGTCCGATACTTGGCCACACTGGCAGAGCCTTTCCGAATCCCTCTGTTCCCAGAACCCGCACAATTTATCACTGCGCAGTTTGGATTCCCAGCAGCAGTTTGAGATTCGTGTTGTTTTCAGCTTGAATTCTTTCGACAAAGAGCACTGCTCCGGGCTTTAATGGGCTGTGATGATTTGGTAGCAGAGCCATAACTCTTGTTTTTTCTTTTCCCAATCACCAAGGGAGACTAAACGTTTTCAGCTTAAACTTTGGTCCAAGGGTATTTAAATTTCCACAGAAAGAGAGGCTAGTTGTTATCCCCCCCCCTCGCCCCAATTTTTTAAAAAACTAATTCCTTCTCCTTTTCCATACTTTCAGCCACCTTTCCATCAATTCCGTTAGTTTTTCATTATTGGTAAACGTTAGTCCAATTAAGCTGTTTGCAAGTTATCTCGGCAGTAAGCTTCTCAACTCAGCTGTACGAAAAGACACGTGTATTGTTAGTATTGCTTTAACAAAGCAGGCGATGACAAACCGCACACCTGTGAACTTCGATCTACTCTGTGACATCGGAATGAGGGAGGAGGAGTTAAACCGAGTGTACGATTACATTATCGCCAAAAGGTAGTTTTTACTTTTATGATGATGTGGGAATCGACGTTGCGCAATATATTAGCTGGCACCCCATGATGACAGGTCCCGCCTCTTCAGGGGCATATGTGACCCATCTGTTCGTAAACCACTTCACTCAAACCTAATAAAACCTCAAACATAAAGTGTTGGGCCAAAAATCCCAGACAAGTTTGTTTCTTAATGTTTACTGTGAAACGGTCCGAGCACCTGGCGTTTTAAGGCCCACTCGCACACTCGGGCAAGTGTTCCCTGGCAGGTGGCAGAGCTTCTTGTACTAAACAGGACTTGTATATTTTATTGCAGAGGCAAGTCAGGCACGACAACATTGGACTACCAGAACCATCGCATTCAAAACAACACGATTGAATAGCGACGTCAATCATCGTTCCACGTCAGGTAACATGAAGCACTTAAAAACCTCGCGACCTATAAATCAGCCAGCTGATCATCGGGATAACCGCCACCGGCTGAAGCCGGGGGAAAGTTGTCGCTGGCGACAATGGAACAGCAAATAAATCAGAAGACGAAGGAAAAAATCCGCGGCCGTGCACAGGCACACTTTGTTCCAGCGCTTGGCCAACATGCGTTGCAGGGTTTTTGTTGTTGTTGTACTTCGTCAGTCTGCGATGGTACGCAGGGCAGGTTTCTCACGCACGTCAGAGGTCCTCCAGGAAGTGTCGTTCACTGTAGAAGGGCTCTTAGTGCCGGCTCCAACAGACGGAGGTTCAAATGTCCACGGCAGGAGGATCACTTGACCCAATGCACCGTTAGGGGTCACCCAGTAGCGCGTGTAGCGTGGTTGGCACGGGCCCTGGCGCAAGCAGTGAAATGGGGCCCTCCATGTGTCCGCCTTTTCCCTTCTTCGTATCTCAGAATTTGGGGCCCGTCAAGCCCACGGGGCCCCGGTGCAATTGCACCGCCTGCGCACTCGGCAGCAACGCCGCTTGGGTGGTGACAAAGATGCACGCGCGTTCGCGATCACCCGCGGTGCGGTACCGTGTGTCACGGGAGTCCGTTGCGTCAACATTTTATACCTTCCTCTCTATTTGCGAGCGTACGCAAATTGCCGTGGGTTTCCGAGAAAGGTAGCGTCCGTCCAGGTCATCGCTGGCTGCAGCCTTTTCTAGGAGCATCCCTGCCCTGCCAAGAAACCCACAAACACACACACATGCAACAGACACAAAGACACTTTACCGCGGCTGCAGTTGTGTCACCAAAGGCGTGGACGTGCGTTTTGACTCTTGTGCTATCGGTTGCCATTCCTATGCCATTGTTTCAGAGTGAGGCCTTCAAATTGTCCTTTGGCAAGGAAGACTTGTACAAAACTCGGTGTCAATCAGTTCAGCGCAGATGCTCAAGCGATCTGACCCAAACGCACCGCGCCACGCGTACGAAGAGCAATCACATGGCAAAAGCAAAATACATCGCTGTTGTTGACGTACGGCGAGTTAATTAGCGTTTTAAAAGAGCGTGTAAATGTACACAGGAACACTACAAACACGAAAAACATATTTTCTCGCAATCATCATTATAATGAACGATGCAGATACCAATACACTTACGAAACAATAATATTATTAAATGACAGCCCCCCCCCCCCCCTTTCTCAATGCACTGGAAGATGGTGGCCTTTCCAATTATTTTCGGTCTTGGGGGTTGCTTGACCATACTTCACCATGCTGGTCAGTGTGGGCTGGTGAAAGTGGCAAAGGGGCCAAGATCCGTTGAGATTTCACTCGCCACTGATGGTAGCCGTAGCACGGTACCGGACTCGCCATCTGAATCTTGCAGTGTTCCAACCGCTGCACCACCGCTCCAATCCCCGTGTACTTATGTAAACGTTATACTGTACGACAAATTAATAAAAGCAATTTTGCATTTACCTGCTTTAAAACAGGTGTTGTAATTAAAAGAGATTGATGTTTTTGCGTTTGACATTAAAATAAAACTTTCCATCTCATGAAATGTGTGTTCTCCGTGAGACATCATTAATGCTTTCATTGATTGGTACATCAATTTTTTTTGTTACTATCAAATCTCCCGTGAGAATGGGGTGTGTATGACCTGAGATTGTCTAGTGGCGGTGTGAGACTACGTTACGGGTGGTCTTGTACCGCAAAACACGCGAGTCCAGTCTATAGCCGGACCACCGTACTCGACTCCGTAAAATACATGCGCATTGTGTAAATGTGTAAACTGAAGCACCGTTGACTTATCAGTGGGAGACCGGTTAGAGTGGCGTAGCTATCGAGTGTGCAGGCGGTGCAACTGCAACCAGGGTGCACGGGCCAGCAGTACCCAGACGACTGACACGAGGACTGGCTTGCAAATGTCCACGACCGACGATGATGATGGTGACCATGTTGGCGGCTGTGAACATTGAAACTAACCCAATGTTCACAACACCCTACAGAGCTGTGTTCTTCACCGATTTTCAGAGGTGGGGCCTCTTTCGCCGATAAGACATCAGTGTGTGCAGGCCGCCACACGTTTGAAACCATTGGGGTTCGACAGCATGATGGCGGGGTCTTTTCACATTCGTGTATCGTCGGGGGGGCCGCACATCAGAGGCCGCACTGAAGGCCACCAAGGGCCGCCAATGGCAATGAAGAACACCGATCTACAGAGAGTTGGATCGATTGCTTTGCCCTTTGCCCTGTGCACGATATACACGGCGGAGCTCACAGCAAGGTGTGTCTCCCACGTGTCGTCAGTGCCCCCTGGTGAACCCAGCCCATAGTGGTTCCAGTGCGGGGTTCACAAACAGCGAGGGGAGAGATCCGCGAACGAAAGACAAAGCAGCGGGCGCAACAAAGTGTACCGAATGTTCATGACGAAGAAGACAAAGAACTCTCGCATCGTCTTAACAGACTTCGAGGGCAAGTGCCACATTTGTCTCCTCCCCAGTGGCTATGTTCCACACACACACACCTCACCAGGTACTTATTTGAGGCTGAGTCGACCTAGGTGCGGCCCAGAACCGGTTCAGATAATCGTCTCTGGTGTTCGTGGCCGTGGGCGGGAATCGAACTCGGGTGGCCGGGTTCGTCGCGCAGTGAGCTTAACCGCTGCACCACCGCTCCCCAAGCAGAATACTGATATGAATTAATACATCCATCGTCATCATCATCAGCCAAGGTCAGTCCACTGCTGGATGAGGGCCCACCCAAGCGATACACACGAGCCGATTTCATTACTCTATCTCCTAAATGTATGGCCGCTCGGACGCGTGTTCCGTTCCTTGGATGTCATTCCGTTATTATTCTTGACCATATGCATGAGTCCACATTGAAAAGTATGACGACGACATCCAGGCATGTTTGACTTTGTATGTCACGCTACAGGGGGCTCAGTGGTGCAGTGGTTGGCGCATTGCGCCATGAAAGCCGCCGACCTGAGTTTGACTGCCGGCCACAACAAACTGTTGATGTCTCAACAGGTCCTGAGCCTCCTCCTTTACCAACCTGCGCTGACCACAACCGACGCAGCATTTTATTAACAAATGAGAATTACACTATATACGCCATGCATGTTATATTTACATAATACTACGTACATGTAATTCGCCGTTGGTGTTATGTATTAAACATCTGTACATCCCTATAGGCATGCAGCGCTTGGCCGCTCAGTATTATATTCCTAACCTCTGACACTGCAGTGCTTCCACACCCCCACGGGTCACCTTAGGTCACACAAATGCACATGTAAATCATCCTACAGACTGAGCTCAGATTTCAATGGACGGAGAACCGACTGAGGCGAGGCAAACACAAATGAGCTAATTTTAAAAATCCATAGACTGGTTTCTGAGATCCCCCCACCATGAATGATACACACAGAGATAAACACGCGCACACACTCTCTCTTTGGCGGGGGCTCTAATTAATAACTGGGTAATTGTTATTGCAATGGATCTGGGTCGAGTGTGGTTAGGCACGGGAGGGGAGGATTTGGATCATCACCCTCCCGGGGCTAATGGGGTGCCCCGTGTCACGGTGGCAGCTGTGGGAAGTTGTTTGGGAGAAAACCCCTGGCGTTACGTGAAGACAAACGAGCTGTAGACACGTGTGCCAACCGACTGCCGTGATCGTGATGATGATTGGATTGCGTGTTATGATGATGATGATGACGTTGATTATTTATTGATATATGAACGTGATGATGATTGGATTGCGTGTTATGATGATGATGATGATGACGTTGATTATTTATTGATATATGAACGTGATGATGATTGGATTGCGTGTTATGATGATGATGATGATGATGACGTTGATTATTTATTGATATATGAACGTGATGATGATTGGATTGCGTGTTATGATGATGACGATGATGACGTTGATTGTTGATCGATATATGAACGTGATGATGCGGATATATGATTGTCAATCGTTCATAAACGATTTTGTTTGATGTAGAGTGTTACGATGATTGATGTCTGATAATTAGTTTTATAATCGATCATGAAGATGATGGATGGATTATCATGGTAGATGTGTGTCATGAATTATTATGATTAATATGAATATGTATGACTGAGCATTATTAATTACTGATAATTAATGTGTATTATTAATAATGGTGATGTTAATGAAGACGCTAATGATGATGGCGATTAATGTGTATTATTGATGATTACTAATTGATTATTATGATGATATCAGCCCACATTGATAGTAGCCCATATGGTGGTGGTGATGATGTTGATGATATCAGCCCATATTGTATCCCTTACAGGGCTTCCCAAGCGTTACGTGGCCATGTGTACCACTCAGCACCTTCACCGTGTCATGAGCCCGACTGCCATGAGCATGCTGGGACATTGAAGAGCGCTTTTAAATGGAACGAATATCCTCGTATCCTCATATAAAATAAGCTAAAAACTTTAGCGCTTGAGCAGGCGCACATTTGAACTATGTAATGTTGAGCTCTGTGATACTAACACACACTATATTGTTCGTATAATCGTTACATTTGAATAATAAGATAAATACGGAGTATGTCTCCGTCTCTGTAAATAAAAAATCATGTATTTCTTAAACAACGCATCAGCCGCATGGCCTTCCTTATGGTAGTGAATTATAACAGCAGCAACAAGACAAGCAAACTCTAGGCCGGTTTCGACAGTGTCTCATCAGTCAGGCTTGCTTGAATCAATGCTGGTGAAATGCTTGTCATTATAGGCAAGGACCCTAACCACGGCCGTAATTATAATATATTATAAAATATTATAAAATATATATTATAATATATATTGGGGGGGGGGGGGGGGACACATCCCCCCCCCCAATATTCAAATATGCTCAAAATGTCCCCCCCAATATATTGCTATAAAATAGATTTGTGTTTTATATGATTGTGTTTATGGTTGTACTTTATTAATTCCTAATCTCTGCCATTACATACAATTAAACAATAAAAGGTAAAAAAAACCAGAACAATGGAATACAATACACAATTAGACATTATTGTAAAAAATAAATAAAAGTCCATCCTGTGTGTTAGTGATTTTTTGTTATTTTAGGCAGGAAATTAGTTTTCAAATTTCGAATTTTTTTCTGGGGATGTACCCCCAGACCCCCTGAAAGATTTGGTCCCCCCCCAATGTTGACTCCATGGCTACGGCCTTGACCCTAACCCCTTACAATATCGGTTGTCAGTTGGGCGCAAAAAGTTACATCGTGATACACAACTTAAATATTCATTAGAGTTGTTGTGAAGAATATAGCTAAGTTAAATTAAAAGACAATATATTCAGTGATGTATTAAATATAATAGGACGTTACAAATTGCAATAACCGCATAAAATGTTGTAGTCAATTGCCAAAGTATATTATTTGGGTCTTTCGGTAAAGTCACGTAGATAGGTTCAAAGAAAACAACCACTTGTGTTGCGATCGAAACGTCGTAGTCTTTGTTTTTTGTTATTTTCTTTGAACCTCTCTACATGACTTTACCGAAAGACCCAAAGAATATGAATTCCTGCAGTCACGAAAGCTTTAAGTCAAGATTTAACTGCCAAATTATAATTATCGGGACACTTTGCGTAACCCTTTTAATATTTAAATGTGCATGTACAATGTAGGTATTGTATTATTCACATGCTTGCATGTTGCATCGACAGGGCCCCATCGTTTAGAGATTGTGCTCTGACCAATAACATCTGGTGAACCAGCGACATTTGTTCCGGAAGCCTGACTCTGCTGATGAGACCTAGAAGGTCAAAACCGGTCAAATGTTTCATGTTTTTATACTTAGAACAAATGCCGATGAGGCTAAACAAACATTTAATTTTTTGGGGAGATGGGACAGAGAAATTAATGTATTTCTGTTTTGCTTTAACGGTGTACGATGTGTACTGTATATTGATGCATATATATCTACATTGAAAGTTGCATCATTATTCCATGATCGTTTTATAGTTCCCAAATTTGAAGTATTACCGGCTGTCCATCGTAAACACAAACCCACTCACTATACGAACGTATTGTTGTTATGTTGAGGTCACACCGCTGCGGAGATGGAGCGATGTGCAGGGACGAGACGGATTGTGGCATTCATGCAGCAGTGGATTGACCATGGCTGCTGCTGATGATGATAGGACATACAGACCTCTTAACTGTTATAAAACAATTAGTTAGCGATGTATTGTATGAGATTACTAAAATGCTCTTTGCGTAGGCCCTATACTATTTCGACCGTGTATATATCGTAGTCATCATCATTGCAAGCAGGTGATCAGGCATAGGTCTAAAAAGGTTCCTCTACCATCGACAACATACAGACTGTCAATCAGATTGCGGGAATGACGAATGAGTCTCAAGCACCTTTACACGGTTTATGTAACTTATTACAACGAATCTAACGCCTCACAAAAACGTGTGTTCACAAGTGGTAACATTTGTGTTAATTAGTCAAATGTGTATGCTTAGAAGTGTTAGTTGCACACACATTCACAAGAACTAGTAAACAACAATACTGTACTATAATTATACGAAGCACTTATCAAAAAGTTTGAGACAAGTCGGTCAGCAACCTTATATAATGTGTGTACGTATGAAGTTTGACAATTAGTAGTGTGGTATTGAAACATTTAAGCACAGGTGTACACACAAACATGGCATTCACATGCATCGTTCACTCAACCTTCAATTAAAAATCGCACACGATTTGTCCCGTCTTGTAACGTAAAGAAACAACAACAGCTTAACATTATCGGGTAATGGCCCTGACTATGGAGTCCCAAGAAGGATCTGAAGCGGGATAATTGCTCGAAACGTGAGTTGTATATTTTGTGGTAAAAGACAATGTTCGTAAAACATGTGCACCATTGCAATGCCCTCCAGGTTCACCTTTTCAGTTAAGCATGGACGCACACAGAGGTGAAAACATGTGAACACACAAACACATTTCCCTCAAGCACTAACACATTTACAAATAATTTGCATACTTCTTTTCAATCGACTGTCAATGCGTCCAGGACCTTGCTCAGATATCACTCCACTCACCACTGATTCTATCCGTAGCGGGGAATCGAACTCGGGTCGCCGAGTTCGTAACACAGCGCGGTAACCACTGCCCCACCGCCTCTACTGCAAGCACGACTCACTTTCAGCCCAATGTCAATCCACTGCTAGATGACCCCCTCCCCATGCCGTGTCGGTCACGGGGGTTGTTCACGGCTAACATCGGTGATAACTTAACGCCTCCTGAGCCCAACTTCCCATAAGCCACAGTGACCAGCGTGGCGAAGTATGGCCAAACAACCTCCAAGCATTTACACTATGAGACATCTTCTTTACCAGTGGCAAAATATAGTAATAGGTTTTTACCCTTTCAACTGGTACAAAAACTCACACCTTTATACAAGGGATCAACTTCAAGGACAGTGCATATCATTATCAGAGTTGTTTCTTTTTGTTTGCATTTTGACTGCTTGTGGTTATTGCAAACATGATTCCTTGTATAAAGGGTGTCAGTTTTTGTACCAGTTGAAAGGGTAAAAACCCTATTACTAAACCTCCAAGCACTAAATGTTCGCACACAAAAAATTCGGGATGACTCGGTGGCGCGATGGGACGTTTTGCGCGGTGCGCTATGAACCCGGTGACCCGAATTCGACATTCCCCAGGCCACGGCCAACATCAACGGTGGGCAAATGCATTGGAAAGATGTGATTAACCATGCAAAAAAGATTTAACTACACTTATTTGGACCGTCTTATTTGACAGACAACTATTACAGGTTATTGATAGACAGCCAGTTTTGTTTTACCAGGTTTAGTTTTTTCTTTTTTCACACTTTTGGTATGTAGGCTAGTCGTAGTCACAAACCGCACCTCTCCATAACAAAGGCTCAGTCTTTTGTTATGCAGTCTATTCTTAGTCTTAAGCCTCACCTTACCATATTTATAAAAGTGTGCCGTACTTGGCCCTTCCCCTCTTCAATCATTATATATACGGAGTGGTAGCTCTTGTAATCTCTCATTTACTTGATACAGCTGTCGTGGCTGTGACGGTTCCACCTGAAGACGGAAGCTTGTGTTGCCTCCGAAACGTCGTGATTTTTATTTTATTTTTATTTTATTTTACTTTCATTAATTTTAAATTTTTACCTACGTGACTTTACCGAAAAAACCTAAGAATATGAATCAGAACCCGGTCCCGTGCCCTTCTTCCCGTTCGTCATTACGGCACTCCTGACAGCACACAGCGACTCATAGAAATCCGCACCGCGTGTGAGGGCTTCATCTCACCACTCGGCGCTGGTCACTCAGACAGAAGGTGCAGATAATTCGCGGCTCCCCTGCGCAGATACTCGCCGCGGTCGCCGCCGCCGCTGTCGATCCTTGCATCGCTCGGGTGACCTGCACGCCTCCCCCTCCTCCTCCGCCGTGCTGCTGCTGCTGCCCGCAAGGCTGCCCAGCCAGCAAGGTGTTGCCCAGGTGCGCGATGTAGCTTGATGCCAGCAGCAGCGTCTCCAGCTTTGAGAGTTTCCTGTCGGCCGGCTCGGTGGGGATGAGAGTCCGCAGAGCAGTGAAAGCGGAATTCACGGATTGCGTTCGGTCCCTCTCGCGGGCATTGGCCGCTCGCCTCTGCGGTCCGCACGGCACCATCACCTCCTGCTGCTGTTGCTGCTGCTGATGATGATGCTGCTGCTGATGATGATGGTTATGATTGTGTTGCAGATGCAGGCTCGTGCTGCTCCACTGATGCGCGCGTCTTGCCGACTCCTTGCAGCTCAAGTCGTCTTGGCCAGGGTTGTTGCAGTCACCGATGTCTTCCTCGGAAGCGCCGCTGCTGTTGCTGTCTCCCGCATAGCCAGCAGCAGCTGCTGCAGCAGCGGCCACGGACTGCAGCTGTAGGTCGTTCTGAAGCAAGGGGCTTTGGTACAGCGCGGCGCGGAACATGGCTGCATTCAAACGCGAGAGGGATGATGCTGCTGCTGGTGATGCTGATCGTGATGATAATGACAATGCTGATGGTGGTAGCGATAACGGTGCTGATGATGACAGTGGTGATGGCACAAATGATCGTGATACTGCTGCCGATCGTTGGAGTGATGACAATAACGATGAGGCTGTTAACGATAGTAAATGTTGACGATGATCTCAACGATAGAGCATCCGCGGTGCGATTCTAGAGAGTGGTGCGACGCCGGTTGTGCCGTGGTTTTAGCCCCACACACACGCACGCACGTGCAGAGACTTTCTCTAAGAGAGGGATTGTGAAGAGAGAGAGAGGGGGTCCCGGTGGCGGGGAGGGCTTGCGTTCACTGCCGCTGGGAGCTCAGTGGGGGGAGGTCAATATATAGATGGGGCTGGCCGGGCGAGCGTAGCACGGCTCCACGTGGATTCATCATCAGACACGTGTGTGAGGCCAGCCACGGGGTGACGTCTCGGTACGCTCCTCCACCGCCGTCTATCGCTTTGCGGTGGAGCGGCGGAACGCACGGTGGGGTGGGGGGTAGCGCGCAGCGCAACGAACCCCAAACTGCCCAAGTTCGATACCCGCATCAGGGCCACGAGCGTCATCGGTGACAATCATCATCCGAACCGATTCTGTGCGCACCACCCCCCTCCCACCCACCCACCACCACTCACTTTGCCAATCCGCACGGACCAGAGTGGGGTAAGCGTTGCCAAACAGCCACACACCCCCACGACGGATCCGGCGTGCGGAAGTCTTCGTCCAAAAAATTGTTTGGCTCAGATGTCCCACGGCACGTATGCAGAATAGTGGGGGGGGGGGGTAGAGGCGGTGGTGCAGTGGTTAGCGCGTTGCTAACCACTGCACCGCCGAGCAGAGTTGGATTCCCGACCCATCAGTGTTGAGTCATATCTAAATCGGTCCTAGGGGGAGGGGGTGGGCTCAGACCCACCACGCTTGACCATCGTGGTGAAGTAAGATCAATAACAGCCCCGTGACCGACACGGCACGGGGTGGCCTTTATCCAGTGGTGGATTGAGAACGGCTGGAATGTATAACTTATTAATTCAGACTCTGTCTCCTCGGCAGACCTGTTCTCCACCTGAGGACGGCTACTTGCGTTGTGGCCGAAACGTCGTGAGAATTATTTCATGTTTTATTTTTATTATTTTATTATTTCAATTCTACGTGACTTTACCGAAAGAACCAAGAAGATGAATCCCTGCAGTCACGAAAGCTTTAAATCGAAATTTAACTTGTTAAGTGTTTTATTACTCTGCTCTCAGGGCACCTTGCTTGCGATTAATTAACCATGATATTTAATTAACCATGATAACGTCCACACACAACAAATATACATGTAGAATGCTTAAAGTTGTCAGAGTTGCAGCAAAATACGCCGTTGTACTATATATCTTATACGTCTATGCTACCCGCTTTCACCAACCCGCACTTACGCAGTGTGGTGAAGTATGGTCAAATTGCCCTCACGGTTGGATAAGCGGGGTGTGAAAGAAGTTCAACATAGATTACATACGACACACACAGCGTGGGGAGGCCCTCATCCAGCAGTGGATTGTCTAAAGGGCTGTACATGTACAGCACTTATAGTCAGTTGGAGCCACTTAACGCTCATAGTGAAGAGTATTTTTTAATTCACCCCTTAATCACCACCAACCACGTTCAATCCGCTGTTAGATGGTCATCTCCCAAAGCCGCTGCCGCACTACTTTATAAAATGTTGAATGTATCACTTATAATGAATATTAAATATAATGTATCACTGGGCCACTTGCATTGAAGCGTATTATAGCAACGTCTCAAATATTTAAAGTATTTAGGGGTAATTTATTATTATATTTATAATTGCTCCCAATCAGGGCCGTCACCGTGATGTCGAAGCGCGGGGCCCCCCAAAGCACGGGGCCCAGGACGGTCGCCCTGATACGCCGTACCCCAGAGGAACGGCTCTGCTCCCAATTTCCAGAGAATTCCCATTTGTATTGAAGTCTTGAAAAGAAATGGCAACTTCGTGGACTTAACGCACGTTCGCCTCGCTTCAGTGTAGATTGTGAAGTGCAGGTTCAGAGGATTATGAAGAGTCATTATAATACAGTATTACAGATCTACAATATGAATTTTTTTGATAAGATGCTCATGCTGTTAAAGAAAGGAAAGTGAATGTCTCATTATGCCTGCATCATAGGAAAGATGCTGAGCCTTTGAAGGCACAATAGAGTTGAACATTCACTGACAACCTTACCGGAGGACCCGGAGAAACATCCACGTAATAACGGGCAGAGAGAGAGAGACACGCAAACTCCAAATGTACAGCAGGCGTTAGGGTCGGGATCGAGCGCACGAAACTCCTGTATACCAGGCGAGGTAGTTCCCATCTCACCACCGTGGCGTCCCTGAAGGCGGAGGGGGGCACTGCGCTCTGAACCCGGCCATCTGAATTAGATTTCTGACCACGACTAACATCAGTGGTGAGTGACATCTGAACCTGTCCCTGCTGCCTCCATCCCTACCCCCCCTTTCCCACTCCTTCATCAACCCGCACTGACCAGCGTGGTTGGTGATGAGTGGTCAAACAACTCCCGTAACCAACACGGCATGGGGAGGTATTTAATCCAGCTTTGGATTGACAGAGTATCTTGCAAGAGTAACTTAACGGACTGAAAATGCATCGTGACTCTACGTAGCGTGCGGGTGGCCTACATTATATAATTATTACTTTTAAGGCGCTGATATCTTGACGATAACTTGAGAGTATGTTTTTATTTATTTATCCCATGAGTGAAGCTTTGAACTCGTGTTGGACAACCAAGAGGCGAGTATGTACAAGATAACACATGTCCTCTCATGTGTTTTCGGGTTGTCCCCGCATGTTGTTCCGAATTATATCCAACGTTTCGCCCCACGTGCTAGGGAGCTTCTCCATCGGGAACGGAATTGAAGATTAACGCGTCGGTTTTCGCGACCAAAATCATCCATAATACAGGGTGTTTTTAATTATATTCATAGGTTGTTTCGGTAAAGTCACGTAGATAAAAAATTTAAATTAAAATTAATGATAGTAAAATAAAATAAAAATCACGACTTTTCGGAGGCAACACAAGATTCCGTCTTCAGGTGGAACCGTCACAGCACGCTTGCTGTTAAATATATTAACGCCGTTAAACCCGCCACCACCCGACACAGATAATTAGTAAGGGTTGTCATGTAAACAGAACCTGCCAATTCGTTACGAGTACAGCACACCGGTATATTGGAGAGCAATGCCACAACATTTACAATATTAGTACGACGTTTCGCTCATAATGATTAAGCTAGTTGTAATTACTGGCAAAACGTCGTACTAAGATCTTAAATGTTGTGGCTTTGCTCTCCAACACACCGGTGTGCTGTACTAATAACGAATTGGCATGTTCTGTTTACAGGACAACCCTTACTAATTGTCTGTGTCGGGTGGTGGCGGGTTTAACGACACATTTATATATTTACGCGATTTAACCCAAAAAAACTTGCATTATGGAATTGAAGATGCTCTCATCACATTGGATATCGTTCCGACCAACACGCGATACAACTAAAAGACACTGCAGAGAAGCTATTCAACACAAGCGCGAAAACCTCTACGTCTTACCGGAGCTTAGTTTTATTTAATCTCAGGCTACGTCTTGCTTTTAGGGACCCACATATGAAGTCTCCCTTGATGCAGTGGAGTTCGCCCAATTCATCCACGGTGGCTTCTGACGGCGTGTGTCGTTTTATGACCCCCGTGTTAAGTACCGTTGATGAGCCCCTTCAGCTGAACAAACATCATCACCAACATCAGCGACCACCACCACCACTACGACACCCCCGTCACACGTTCCTTGCCCGTGGAATGCAAATCCTGTCAAAACAGACACTCAGCGCTCCGCTCAGTTCTCTGTTCCATGCTCCGCTCCAATGATGTGCCGTCACTCACAATGGACAACTGTGGAAGGGGGGCAAATTTCAAGGGGTCGGCAACCAATATAACACGAGCCATTTTTTTCGAATTCGGTAAATAAAAACAACTCAATATGTCCAGAGGCGCAATGCACTGTGTGGTAAAATCCGAGACGGCGGGCCTTAATAAATAACGCTCACGAAGCAGCAGAACTTACAAGAGCCGCATGCGGCTCTGGAGACGCGGGTTTTTTGCCGACCCCTGGACGAATGCGATGCTTTTCGATTTAAAGCTTTCGTGACTGCAGGGATTCATCTTCTTGGTTCTTTCGGTGAAGTCACGTAGAATGGAAATAATAAAATAATAAAAATAAAACATAATAAAACAATTCTCACGACGTTTCGGCCAGAACGCAAGCAGCCGTCCTCATCATTCAGACTCTGTCTTCTAGACAGACCTGTTCTTCACCTGAGGACGGCTGCTTGCGTTGTGGCCGAAACGTCGTGAGAATTATTTTATTATTTTTATTTTAATTATTTTATTATTTCCATTCTACGTGACTTTACCGCAAGAACCAAGAAGATGAATGCGATGCTTGTCACACGCCGTAGAATATTACAAATCATTCACTCAAAGCGTTCTAAGGAAGCGAATTGTTCGGTGATGTGATGCAGCCGCGTTTGGCAGTGGCGCACAAGCACAGCGAACACGAGCAAACTCATCCGTGCGGTATATTGTTCAATTCACTAATGAACACTAATGTTCACCACAGATGGGGATCAAACTCCGCTTCTGAGGTCGCAGAAAAGTCATGCGCAGCACGCGAACCACTGCGCAACCGCTCCACCGCCGTATGTCGCCTGTACTGTATCACAAACAACGTGAGCACGCGCTAGGCACAATTAACACGTTTGTGTAAATTGTCGTGACAAGTGTAGTCGACTTAATGCCACTTAAACAAGTGTATCGGCGACTATAAGGGATTTAGGATACCCTTGTCGAACACAGCAGGGGTCTTTGTCACAACCGCGCAAGATGCATTTCTTAGCGTATCGTGAGCGCGTTTTTTATCTGGCGTATGTGCTGCGTCATCATCATCATAATCGGCCAAGGTCAATCCACTGCTGAATGTAGGCCTTCCCCAAGCCGCCAACAACGCTCATGATCCTGCGATGCACACGAGTTGATTTCGCTGCTTTCAATCCACACAGCAACTGCTCACCGCATACTCCGTATACACGCTGCATAGAAAAGCGCGATAGTTTTCATTCCAATTCGAATTTCACGCGATATTTTACATGTACATAGAATGGACTCAATGTCGTATAAACGCATGTGTATATCCTGCATTCGTAATGCAAAGTATAGCCGATAATAATATTGCTCGAGACACAAAATTCGTGACTAAATTATATACAAGAAATACAGGGCAATCCATTCATAGATACCCTGCTAAACTATTTGGAAGAAATTACGGTGTAGATAAAAGAACATTTTATTTAAAAGCATCTGCACGCCTCCCACTAATCTCAATACATTCAACATGTTAACACTCTGCTCTGTAAGTTTATTTTGTTTAACCAGGTCATAACTCCAGAGACCCAGGATTACTCTCTGTTGCTGCAGTGACCTGGGGGCATTAGTCTTCCAGTCAGCAGGGAGCTATGATAGCTTCCCATAATCCCCACTGAGTAATTTTCGGAAAATTTGGGACGATTGAGTAACTTGCGAATGACGTCGGCAGATCTTTAACGTCCAAATGTGAAACAGACGGGCCGCGTATGAATTACGGTTATTTCACTCGCAGTAATAATCAGGGCGGTCGCTTGAGTCGAACCGCGAGCCTAGCCACGTGGTGAACGCGCTGTAGGCCACGTCGCCGCTTTCACAGTTTCAAAGTGAGACAGGCGTTCGAAATCAGTGGGGGTATAAATAAATTAATCAGCTTGTACAGACCCGAATGGGATGATCTTTACACTGTGATGTGCCACATGCACACAGTCGCACGCTACACACGACTGTCGATTATACAATACATTAAATTTAAAAAATATAACAATATATTATGCAGATATAGATATGTACTTAAATTATGCCTATATGGGTTGAATGTGTTCAGAAATATATATTTTTCAAAACGTTCGTGTACTGTATTTAATTTTCAACATTTAATATTCAGTATCTTAAGAATAGTTTAACATACAGCGTAGAACAGTGGTGCAGTGGTTAGCGCAATATAAGTCCTCAACTCGGCCATCTGTTTTCGATTCTCGGCGACGGCTAACATCAGTAGCGAGTGATATCCGAACTGCTCTTGTCTTCAATTACAAACCCCCTTCCCCTTATCTAACCAGCGTGGTGAAGTATGGTGAAACCCTCACCCCGCCTCACCACAGACACGGGGCATGGGGGAGGTCTACATCCATGCAGCAGCGGACAGAAAAGGCTGTAACATTTTTTTGTGATTATCTTAGCATGCACTACGTGTACTAAACTGCATATCTTTAACATTGCACATGCATTGACTCTGCAGTAGTATTACAGTCATGTGGGTTTTAAATCAGAATATATGATCTGTTGTTTGTGGCAATACCTTATATTATACGAGTAGAGGGCATATACAATACATATATTTATACCCACAACATAGAATACGTAAAGCCCATTCCCCCCCCCCCCCCGTAAATAATCCAACAAAATAATTTGAAGAAGCTGCATACGGGTCATACTATTCAAACACGAGCCTGTGCTATGAATGCAAATCCTCTTCACTGAACAGTTTAATAGCACGTCGTTATAATAATAACCGTCGTGTCGTATAATATGTTACTATGGTCCTGTTGTAAAGTAAATATAATTTACTCCCTTTGTCATTCCACTGCTGTATAAAGTCATCTGCGCATCCTATCAATAATGAATTTTAACGATAGAGTGCTTAAAGATTTGGTTAATATTGTATAAGCTACATAGGTGTGTGTGCACTTATCTTGAACAATGTTATTTTTGCAAGCAGCAAATATCATCATCGGACGTGATCAATCCGCTTCTGGATGAAGGAATCCCCAAGTCAGCACCACATCTGACGATCCTACCGTGCCATAACCCAACCTCGAAGCGGCACATGAACTGATTTAATCGCTCCATCTCCACGATGGACGGCCTCCCGTGCTCTCTGTGTATATCATCTAGACCAGTGTTATTCACTGCTAGGACCGCGAGCTACTGGTGGACCCCAGGTGGCCTTCAGTCCGGCCTCTGACGTACGACCCCCCCCCCCCCATCATGCTGTCAAACCCCCCAATGTTTTCAAATGTGTGGCGGCCTTCGCACTGATGTCTTATCGGCGAAAATGCCCCCTCCCTCCCCACCCGTCTTTGAAAATCAGCGAAGAACCCTGATCTAATAATAGTTTTTTTACCCTTTAATCTGGCAACAAAACTGACACCTTTTTTACAAGGAGTCATGTTTGCATAGACCACAATACCTGCAGTCATAATCCTTGAAGTTGATCGGTGTGGACCGATCAACTTCAAGGACAGTGCATACATTATCAAAGTTGTGTTTTTTGTTTGCATTATGACTGCAGGTATTGTGGTCTATGCAAACATGACTCCTTGTAAAAAAATGTGTCAGTTTTGTTGCCAGATTAAAGGGTAAAAAAACAATTATCATATTTTGCTACTGGCAAATGAGGTTCCAATGGTGTAAACCCTGATCTAGACACAATAAAATTCCAGTTGGTGAGACTGTTACAGAAGGGCTATAAAACCATGGCCGAAAAGATGTATGCATTACTCGATGTAAATGAAAACTCGTGGCGTAAGTCCTCTGTGTGCCTTGACCACATTTCACGGCCATAATTTCACACGTTGGCCTTCTGTGACCTTGCTGAAAATCAGCCTTCTCTTTGCTCGCACACTGATAGACGATAGCGCAGTACAAGGAGAAGCGTGGCCGAGCGTGCAATGGGCTCCACAAAAGCGATGCGTTCTCCAGGTGTACCGTATTGCCTCTACAGTACGACATGGAACGGAAGGACAGCTGCGGATAAATTGTGAGAAAAAAATGTGTACACGATAACCTGTTTAGTTACACGTGAAACACGTGGGTTAATGTATAATAATGTACCATAAATATTCTAAATGACGATCTTTCGTGACTGCAGGGATTCATCTTCTTGGTTCTTTCGGTAAAGTCACGTAGAAGGGAAATAATAAAATAATAAAAATAAAACATAATAAAATAAAATTCTCACGACGTTTCGGCCGTACCCGGCCGGGTATCGGGTAGGGTACGGGTATCGGCCGAAACGTCGTGAGAATTTTATTTTATTATGTTTTATTTTTATTATTTTATTATTTCCCTTCTACGTGACTTTACCGAAAGAACCAAGAAGACTTCTAAATGACATTGAATTATATGTGTACAATAATGGTGTGTATACAGTGGACATGTGTGTTCATAATCAGACATCACTTATCTAAGCAAGTTACGTTCCGCATCTAGCAACACTTATTTATTTAACGTTGTTTAATGTAAATTGTTGCGGGTATTTAACCCCGTTGTTGCAAGCCAATAACGCAAATGCGTTTGCGTAGCCACGCAAAAATATATTCTGTAGCAGCCGTCATAATCAAAATATTTATTTATACTGGAGTAATCCAATGAGCGATGAAGCTCTTATTCACAAATGTCCAGTAGGGGCGGGTTAGAACGTTACAACCACAAACAATACAAAAACACGATAGGAGTGCAAAGTATAGGAAAAGGCAAGGAAATCACAAATAATGGACGTATAAAAATAAACTATTTTATTTTACCAGGTAAAGCCCATTGTGCAATTCGCTTCTTTTTCAGAAATGATCTGGTCACAAACGATAGCTCAACGAAATGGCTTATCATGTGGAAATTTATAGCAGCCAAATAATATAATCAAAACGCATTGTTTCATTGCCAATTTTTCGCAAAAAATCGGACCAATTTTAAACTTTTCTCAACATGTGAATCCGGCCACATCAGTATGCCTACAAACTGCATGTTGTCCTGATGCCACGTGTGCGTGAAAACATCTCTCCACCACCACCACCACCCCCCACCTCTCCTCCAAACATGCATCGCTTTCTCACCCATCTCCTTCAAGTCTCAACAGCCATTCCCGTCCCACGACCACCACCACCTCCACCCCCACAGCCTCGTATACATATAACGACGGCCAATGAGCCCGGTACGGCCACCTGAATACACAGCCACGGTGACCAATCCATTTGTGACGGCCGGCCAACATAAACATTGCGGCGTGAAGGCGTAGTGGCATCAGAGTAGAGGCATCGCGGACAAGAAGGAGCACCTGTGCCCCATTCCGAAGACCCCCCCCCCCGCCCCCCACGGGTTCACCCCCCGCAGGGCTCCATGCGGGTCAGCTGCCACTTTACAGCCGCCGCAATGCACCGTGTCATTGGGACCCATTAGGGGCCATTCACCACCCGCTGGGCCGGTCGCATGGCTTCAGAGCAAAAGCGGGTGGAGGGAGAGGTGGAGGAGGAGGTGGTGGTGGTGGAGAAAAGCACCCTGCTTTTACCAGTGCCACCAAAAACAACTACAATAATATCTTCTTGGTTCTTTCGGTAAAGTCACGTAGAAGGGAAGTAATTAAAGTAATAAAATAATAAAAATAAAACATAATAAAATATATATTATATTATTTTATTATATTATTTTATGTTTTATTTTTATTATTGTATTACTTCCCTTCTACGTGACTTTACCGAAAGAACCAAGAAAATGAATCCCTGCAGTCACGAAAGCTTTAAATCGAAACAATAATCATATATTTAAATAAAAATATGCATCGCTTTATCAATCTACCGCTGGATGAAGGTCTCGCCCCTGGCTATTCGGTCATGATGGTTTGTTTGATCGCGAGTAGATCACCACACTGGTCAATGAAGGGGGTGGTCAGGATTGGTCCCGGATATCACTCACAGCTGGTGTGAAAGCCGTGATCGGGTAGTGAACTCAAGTGGTCGAATTCATGGCAAAGTTGTGCGTGAACCGCAGTCACCACTCCACCCCGCCACCATTAGGCCCAATTCTAAAACCACCACTGCCAAAACATCCTCACCGTTGCTACCATGACCAACACCGCATCAAAATGACCTCTAAAAACCAACAGAACCACCACCAGCACCGCCACCATTTCCAGCACAACCATCAATACAACGGCCAGCATCATCACTAGCATCAGTACCGAGACCACATCTAACCGCCAGCACCAGCACATTCATGATTGGTATCACAGGGAATGCCCAGGATTCCAACGATAAATCCAGCACAATTCAACAAACTGACTCATTCCTAAGCGCGTGCGTGTAAGGGCGATATGGCCGATGAGTCAAGAATCTCAACTCGAGAACGCTGAGAAAGCCGACTGTGTAAAAAAAAATATATAGTCTCTTGTATACATCGTTGATAATAATGTGATTTTTACTGTATTTTGCGTCTCGTGAAAGCAAGGCCGTAGCCATGGAGTCAACATTGGGGGGGACCAAATCTTCGAGGGGGTCTGGGGGTCTTCCCCCAGAAAAAAAATCTAAACTATTTCCTGACATTTCCTGTCTAAAATAAAATAAAAATTCACTAACACATAGGTTGGACTTTTTATTTATTTTTTACAATGTCTAATAGTGTATTGTATTACATTGCTCTGTTTTTTCTTTTTTACCTTTTCTTGTTTTATTGTATGTATTGGCAGAGATTATGGATTAATAAAGTAAAACCATAACCACAATAATATAAACAGAAATCTATTTTATAGCAATATATTGGGGGGGACATTTATATTATAATTGCGGCCTTGCGTGAAAGTTATCAGACGGTGTTGGTCTAAACATTTCTAAATCAGTTTAAGTCTCCCGAAAAACACTTGATAATGTACGATACCCATCGACACTAAGCCAAACAATTAATTAACCTCCCGTTGAGTTTGACGCTAAAGTCAACAGAAAAAAAGGCGACCGCCGTTACAGGTTAATATTTGTATATACACGTGGCTATTCTTCATCTAAAGCAGCGCTCTTCACTAATTTTCAGACGGGGGCCACTTTTGCCGATACGACATCACTGTGAGGGCCGTCACATTTCAAACCATTGGGGGTTTGACAGCAGCACGACGATGATGGGGGTGGGGGGGGTCACGTGTTGTGTATTGTCGTTTGCCGCACTAAAAGCCACCAGGGGCCGCCTGTGGATGTACCCAGTGCCGGATTATCCCAGTAGCAAAAGTAGCTACATGTGTAGCAAAAGTAGCTACATGTGTAGCAAAAGTAGCTACATGTGTAGCTACGGGCCCCGCACTTTCAAGGGCCCCGCACTTTCAACGGCCTCATGCTTTCAAGCTATCAATTCCGGTTCAGTGATTCCGCACTTGCTCTATTACTATAGTACTATACCGCCTTTGACTTTTATGAACGACTGAGTGTTTAAGTGTAGCGATTTATCGTATTATCTGGCTGTATAGCAAATGAAAAAATACAATTACTTTACAATGCAAGTTCAAAATTTGTGTTTTAATATTTACGTGTTTTATTATTATTTTATTTTAGGGCCCTTTTATAAAATATGCTACAGGCTCGCACTAGCTTAGGGGCCGTCCATAAATGACGTCACGCACCTAGAGGGAGGGGGGTCAGACATTTGTAACGATGTGTGACGAGGGGGGGGGGTGAAAATGTGACGTCACATCAAAATGCGCAACTTTAAATAAATATAGACAACACGTTCTACTTAATTTAATAGACTTTTTACTAAAGAGTTTAGAGCGATTTGTAGCATGTTTTATATTTTTTTTGGGGGGGCAGAGTTTTGTGACGTCATATTTGAGGGGGGTCTGACTTTTTGTGTCGCCGTGTAACGAGGGGGGGGTAAAAAATCGTCCAAAATCGCGTGACGTCATTTATGGACGGCCCTTTATTCCAGCACTGGATGTACCCACACTTTACCCTAACCACACGCAAACCTGCCGATCGACTCACTGTGGTGGTATTGCCCATTTATTATGCGGGGGAAGGAGAGCGGAGTATTTTAAATGCATTCCACATTGTTGTAAATACACATTGGAGAATGGTCTTCTTCGGAGTGTGAGAAATCCACAAGTACAAACTGGGACAATAGCTGCTTTTGGGTATTGTTAAGACGAAAGTCATCGGAATGTCAGTAGTGAATTCTCTCCTGATTCACACAAATGATTTGGTTCTCAGAAACGGCAACTTGATTAATTTCTCAATTGAAAGGAGGGGTGGGGTGGGGGTACGTTGCGTTAATTGCTCTTGGCAATGCTATACGTGTGGCAAAGCGGTAACCGGTTTAAACCGTTATTTTTCCAATGCGGTTACGTGGATTGCAATAAAAACCGGTTCGGACAATTATAACAGTTTAAATAAGGATCACAACCCATCTGCTGTTAAGGAACGCTGCTCACAATAATCACTGTGATGAGTTCAATACATTTTATAATGATCCGTACAGGGTTTATGTAGTGATTCGTGCATCCAGTACACGCATGTACTCTCCGTCTCGTTCTGTCTCATTTGTTGTTCTTGTTAAGTTGAGGGTTTCTTCTCATTCACATATTTGACTACTGTCATTTTCATTATGCTTCTATGGGGCCGTCCATAAATGACGATTTTTGACCCCCCCCCCCTCGTCACACGGCGTAACAAAAAGTCAGACCCCCCCCCCTCAAATATGACGTCACAAAGCTCTGCCCCCCCCCCCCCCCAAAAAAAAACATGCTTCAAATCGCTTAAAGCTATTGTCATTGTAGTGCGTATTTAATGTGGCGCTGCACTCTGATGTTGTAGGAGAAAACATTTATTAAAAGTCTATTTAATTAAGTAGAACGTGTTGTCTATATTTATTTAAAGTTAAGTATTTTGATGTGACGTCACATTTCTCCCCCCCCCCCTCGTCACAAATGTCTGACCCCTCCCCTAGGTGCGTGACGTCATTTATGGACGGCCCCAATGCTGTTCCCTTTGTTTGTACCATAAAGACCTAAACTGAAAAGTAAAAAAAAAATGTTCACGAAACTTGCAATACAGCAATCTAACATAAACCAATCCCGTCACGCACTATTAATTCCAATTAATTCTAGATTTGAAGCTTTCGTGACTGCAAGGATTCATATTCTTAGGTTTTTTTGGTAAAGTCACGTAGGTAAAAAAATAAAATTAATAAAAGTAAAATAAAATAAAAATTACGACGTTTCGGAGGCAACACAAGCCTCCGTCTTCAGGTGAAGACGGAGGCTTGTGTTATTTTTTATTTTACTTTTATTAATTTTAATTTTTTACCTACGTGACTTTACCGAAAAACTAAGAATATCATTGCAATTAGTTCATGGGCCAGCTCAGATATTGGTGCCACCTTAAGGGAAGCACATCTCTCGCAGTATTTATTTAACTAATTGTCAAATAAGAGTGGTTTATTTGATAACCCACTCATTTTTGTTATTGCTATCACACAATTCGCTGTTGTTGAGCACATAGAGAAACAGGAAACAATAAAGTTGCGTCACCTTAGGTGGTACCGATAAGTGAAATATCTGATCTGGCCTCATGGACTTAATCTCTCAGTCGATGGGAACCAAATAAGATAGCAAGCAAAGACTTTAGCCGTTCCGATTTATTCACGTGGCTTATAGGAGTTAATGCTGTGAAAAGCCACACGTTTTTTATAAAGTCACCACGTAATTCCCTATTTATTCACCAGCGAAACACAGCATCTGGTGTGGGCCCTATATGAACAAGTGTCTTCAAAAATGAATGAATGAATCAGGCAGGCAGGCAAGGAAAGTGGCGCGGCCACCTAAAGCGTCGTATCCAAGGAGGGGTCCTCGCCCCCCACCCTTAGCGACCGCATACAAACAAGATGGCGGACGAGGAGAATGCAGAGGTCGGTGGAGCGACGGCCGCGCTCACTCTGCACCATCCACAGCCATCGCGGGCAGCCGGCGTCGGCACGCCATCGCCCCATCGCGGGCACGCACGCACGCACACGCACCAGCCGATGAATCAGCAATGCAGTGATTTGGGGTGGGGGGATAGATCACGCCATCGCGGGCACACGCACCAGCCGATGAATCGGCAATGCAGTGATTTGGGGTGGGGGGGAGAGGCGCACGGGCCGGCACGGGTTGGATATTCGGCCCGGCATGGTGTTCCATGAAGTGGGGTGTTTGTGGTGGGAGATGTGATGGGTGGTGATTGTGTGATGACGCATGGCGTGTTGCTGATGATGGTGGTGGCGCTGGCAATGATAACTGGCCGGGGTAACTGGCGATGCGAGTAGTTGTGATGAAGGCAATGACTGGTGAAGTGTTGATGGTATTGGTAATGTTGTGGTGGTGATGGTCACAGTGGTGGTAGCAATGCAATGGTGGTTGGTGGTGGTGTTTACATTGGTGATGTTGATGGAGACATGATGACAGTCGTAGTCATGAGAAGGGGTGGTGACAGGATTGGTGATAGTGATGATAGATGGTGGTGGTGACGAGGATGGTGGTGATCCAATGGCAGCATTTTTGTAGACTTCTAAACTTCAATAACATAATTTGCTCAGCCTCTGATACCGCTAATCTTCAAAGTCATACATTCTTAAAACTACCTCTTGTCTTCCTTTGACCCAACCTCAAATTAACATTTTTTTCAAACGATAGTTTCCATGTGCCATTTGTGTATTATATCTCCACATTTTCCTTGTCTAACGACATCTCTTCATTATCCTTAATCACTCTCATCTCTATAATACACTGCATAAAATAATCATGTACACATTCTTGCCTCCTCAACCTTCTTCACTTGTAATCCACTATCTCCACTATCTCGTCCTGAAGACTGCAAATTTAGAACGCATGGAAAGTAACCTCAGATAAAGGGAACAGAAAACCACAAGCTACAGGGAAAAAACATAGACTCATCCATGCCTCACACTCGCACGTGTCAGTCAAGAGCAATTAGTCACCACGATATGTGAACACATCTTGATGCCCACGGCCTGTAAGAGAGGATACATTAATATTAATAAAATATCATCTTGCAAACGCCCAAATAATTCAAACAGCAGACAAACCACAACACCGAGGTTGCATTTCCATAGTTGAGTTTCACTGACACATGCCCTTGGGAGTTACTTTTGACTTGCAGCAAATGCACACACCATTTATGATGCACCACAGATCACCAACATTGGTGTGTCCAGAGTGAATCACTACCACATGTTTGCAAATTTCCATGATAGGCTTTTAACTGAAGGTAGGCCGTTTATAAGTGCACATATACCCCACAGTTAAGGAATTTCATAGAAGTCCTTTAACATGTTTTCATGCATATTTTTTTTGTAAATAGCAATTTAGTGCACCCGCTGTACTTATTATTTTAGTATTTGCCCTCTTGTACGTAATTTTAGCGAAAGATCTAAATGATCAGTTTTAACATTACTCACTGATAAGCCCAAATAAGATTTTGAAGCAGCTGTATGAACTAAATGTATTTTTTATGACTAATACCATGCAATTTACGTAACCTCTTGCTCCCAACGCACTGTGGTCAAATACATTTACCGTACCACATTCACTAAATAGTGCAACTGTGCAGATGCTTTGTCACCTTTCAAAACTATTGAAATGTTACAATGTGAACCATATAGGTTTTGCAATTCATTTGACAAGCACTGTGTGGACAGCCATTCCATGTTGCCATGACAACGTGCATTTAAAATATTTGTTGAGTCCTCAATAGGCTGCAAAGACGTCCAGTGAATATTAAAGAGTCACAATTAAAGTCTGAATTATTTTTTTGTACAGAGCGAAGCCATGTCCGAAAGTCATGGGGTGGCAAAGTCTTCTGGACAGATCATGTCAGCCCCTCGTGCCAGGGCTAAGAAGGGTAAGAACACTTGACTCCCCTCTACGCCAGGCACGTTTTGCACTTGCATTTGGCAACATTAATTTCCATCCAATGTCATGTGCAATAACGTAAAGGTAACGCTGAAGCAGCAAATGAAGAGTTGCTGTTTGCAGTGCGCTCCAGAAGAGGTCACCGCTTGTAACATCACTGTTTAACAGTATCGGGGCATAGATCCCTGTACACTCAGGGGCCCTGGCTGTAGATTGCTATAAGTCAGGCAAGTTTTTGCTGTTGGTTCTGTAGTTTAAAGAAAACAAGAGAGCACAAATACTTTATTGGTTGTTCAAGACTTGTGGAATTACGATATATAGCATTATAGTAGTGTGTTTGAAAAATGTACTTGTATCAGCATGCAATGATATTTCATATATAATTTACTTAAGTGTTTCGACTTTTATGGGAAAGTTGATTAAATAACTGAAACAGCAAGCTCTACATGCTTCTTAGTGATGAGTACACAGATGGGTGATTTATTTGAAGTATTGATTATGGTATGGACAATGTTTTATGGGGTTGCTTACTGCAGGATGTTGCATGCCGTTAAGGTGCCATTCATATATATTTTATTTAATAACATAAATAATAGATTTGTCTACATCAGCAACATGTAAATCATTTACAAAATGCTGACTTCTAGTACCACGAGAGAAAATGTTTTTTGCAGGAAAAGTGATAATAAATATAATATATTACACTAGCTTGTTTGCCCGTCCGAGGATGGAAGCTGTAAAATGAGTATAATTGTATCTTGTGTAAATTTAATGGCAGTGAATCTTGCACGAAAGTATGTCATCAAATACTTCACTGCATTTCACTGTAGCACTGTATTAATGGCAGTGAATCTGCCACGAAACTATGTCATCAAACACCTCACTTCATGTCACTGTAGCACTGTATATAACTAACCTTCAATTTGTTCAAATTCACTGCCCTGAAACTGTATTCTTTTCTGCTTTCGGTCGCTGGAGTTAAAAGAAATTGGAAATCGATACAATATCTGGAAAATCACTGAGAAATGTCTTTTACCATAATGTAGAAGCATAAATTAGACTTACCTTTTGTCTCAAGTGCTGAAGAAATAAAGTCACCAAATCCACTTTGTTGCTGCGTATAATTATTTATTAGATTCAATTTCAATAAAGAAACGTCAAACTTAAAGCGAATTTGCGAAAAAAAATATTTCCGCTCGACCTTCTGGTGAGTGTAAAAATCCACCCGCTCATGAATATTAATGACGGGGGGGGGGGTGCATGTGGAGTGACGTCACGCGCGTTACACACAAACAGACATTCTTGGCTCATTATAGTAGTTCCGTTGATCACTTAACTTTAGAGTCAGAATGGACCATGTTCAATTCTTGTCGATTCAACAGGGACCAGACATTCTAAGTTCAACTAATTACTGTTATTGCCTAGATGGCCAGGAATAAAGTGCATATTTTTTTTATCGAAATGTACAACCTTAATAAAAAATGTGCTTTTACTAAATTCCACAGTTTTGAGCAGCAAATAACTACCAGACTCACAAATACATTAAATGCTCAAAGTTAACTGTTGTACTTGTATTGCCTTATTGTCCGTTGGTGAATGCTTTGACAAGCCACGTTTTAGCCATCGGAGCTTCTTAGCACAGCTGCAGTATATAGTCAGCATGCTGCTGTGCTGCTTTAGCTTTTATAAAACAAGCTTTTTAAATACGTCCTGCTATATTTTAAACCAGACACTTATTATTGGCTGCGCATAATGTGGTATGCCTGTTCACACGCGTCCAACAAGAGCTTAATTATTTATACTCACCAGGATAATTTGCAGTGCATATTTAAAATATATTTTATGTCCAGGCCCTCCGGCTCTTGATTTGTTAGTCATGAGGTTTATTCTTCGTGATTGGCAAGCTGCATTTTGAGTGTGCAAGACTCAGGAGACTGCACCATAAGATAATTTGGATTTAAATCAACGCTGTCACAAATGCGGCTGCTCTCGCTATGGGGAAGCAGGCAGAATGTGCAGTGTGCCGGAAATAACACCCGTTCAAATAACACATCCTCGTCGCCAAGTTCATCAACTGAGCAAATCCTGTGAAATTGGACTTTGGGAAGCGCAAGTACTTGCTCTTAAAAAAAGACTGCTATTTATGCAAAACACTGAAGCGGGCTGAAAGGCTCATTCGCACATGTCCAGCAACTGCAGCTGCAGATCCAGCGTGTGTAGGTTATTATCTGCTAGCATTTGAAGGCTGCCACAAGCCATGTCCAGGCCAGATAAGGCGCTCTGTCGGCTGGTAGCTCAGTGCTCCATTTGCTCTGTGCACATTTTTCACACAGCGCCCGAGATGCCCATCTTTGAGCGGCGCAACTGGCTCATCCACCAGCACTACGTCCGCAAGGATTACGACACCTGCAAGGTAAGCAATACCACAGTCGTTCACCACTGACACAATGTCTGGAGGAGGAAGAGGTAGAGGCATCTGTCAAATGCAGAGTTTCCGATAGTATTTGCATCACCCATGTACAAATATCCTTTTCAGAATAGCATTTGTTGTTTTATATGCTCAAAAATATATTTTAAAAATCTAATATAAAACTAAAATAAATGTTACACAGTATTATTTTGAAAAGAAAACCAAGGAAATAAACAAGCATAGACTGTATATTATTTACCAGAATTTAGTGAGAACACTGCATGATTTCTTCGTGAAAACATGTAACTGAGTGTATGACTGTAAAAAGCATACTTTGAATGTTGGTGCTAAAATAAGTCGTTATAACTTAATGGATAAATTTTTTAAGTAACTTGTCAGTAGTTACGTCAAATCTTGTTATTATGATGTTGACAATTTCACACAACATTCACAGGATGAAAACATCAGCATCCTTTTTATAGCTGTACCTGGTTCTTCAGAATTTGAATTCAGTTGTGTGCATTTTATTTAGGATTTGTCGCGTGAGTTATATATGCCTCATAGTTTATACTGCAGCCCAGTAGATGATCGCACACGTGTACGCACTTTTGACACAATTCCTCAGCTGTTCTGGCTTAGTAATGTACACATTTTCTTGACAAGACTGCTCATGAGCAGCCAATTAGTGAAGGCCACATCACATCTAATAGGTGGTTGGCTTGGTAGTCATTGCTTACCTCCAGACTCGATGTGCCATTTCCACCTCCATAATTACACGCCATTGTCCTTTGTTTTGGATATTCAATAACAGACCTTTGATTTATTTTGGTGTGTGCCCAGCATATTAATTTTGGTATGCACCGTCATGTGGTGGCAGAGGAAATAATAAATAAGATGAGAAAAGCGTTCATCAAGGCTTATAAAATCATTTTCTGGAACCAGGGCACACCTCTGGAAGACTTTGTTGTTTTTTTCCTGGATTTTTCTGTTGCGTGTAGTTACTTTAAGATGTTCTTTGTTCATGTTTTTGTTTGTTGTGGTTGCACCCGAGTCAAGAGCGCATGGCTCACAGGGTTATACCTAATAAATGAAACTGAACTGAAACATTAAACAAACAACACAGTTGTAGTGTTAAGCAAATTCAGATGATACAGTTTATTTTATATACAAGTCGAAGGATAGTTTTCAGCGTTGCTTTTTATTACTGTAGGGCCTCTAAATTGTGGCAGCTACACGGTCAATTTTACATTATATATTGCACATATTTATCTAGGAATACATTCCTCATATGACATGCAATATTTTTAAAGTGGGTACTGGAGCAGCAAAGCAAACAGTAAATACAACAAAATCCATTGCCAATCTCTCAATGTGAAATCACCCATATATATTTGAATGCTGCCAGTAAGTGAGTGTGGATCTGACAGTGAATTAATAGCACTACTATTCTCTTCTGTGTTGCGTGTGTTTATTTAATAGTGGTAAATATACTTAAAACATTAAATGAAAGGATGAATATTAAAATACAATAACAATGAATAAGTATTTTTTTTAATTTCTGACACTACACATATACGTAATAAACTTTTCCTAAATAACATTTATAAATCATCTATTCATTTTGATGGGCTAATGTCATTTTAATTCATTTTTTTTCTTGTCATCCTGTTGTTCCTACATTTATAAACCTGAACTTTGGAAGAAAACGTCTTTCATCAACCCTGAGGAATATTGTGACAGATGTAGCATTAAAATCACCCTGGATGATGACCTTTTGTTGCATGGTGTTGTGAGCGTGATTGCCATGATGCCATGATGACATTTTAAAAATTGAGGACTGAAAATAATCCCCTTTGTGTGAAAAATCATATTTGCTGGCTTATCTTGAGTTTATGATTTTCAGAGCTTGCATGTATATTTATTTATTTTTCTAAAACCCTGAATACATGGTGTTGTATGTATGTTGAACTTCTTTCGCGCCATACGTAGCCAACCGTGCTAATTGGAGGTTGTTTATATAGGAATAACAGACATTTGCATGAGTTTGTGCTTATTCTTTGGTTTTGTATATTTCAGGTTATTATTAAAGAACAGCTACAAGAGTCCCAAGGCATGTGTGAATATGCTGTGTACGTTCAAGGTAATACTCTCAACACTTTTGTCACTTATATCTTTAATAACTGAATACATAAAAAAACGATAATGGCACAGTGGTTAGTGCACTATACTCTGTACCCGGCAACCTGAGTTTCATTTCCGGCCGTATCTAACTGCAATGGATAGTGCTATCTGAACCAGTCGCACCCCCGATTAGCACGTTTGGCTATGTAAGGCGCGAAAGAAGTTCAACATACATTCAGTCCTGGGTACCGCCTTCAGCAATCCGTACTGACTAGTGTCAGCTAGTATGGTCAAACAACACCGACACAGCATGGGGAGGCCTTCATCCAGCAGTAGATGGACAAAGGGCTGTGAATAATTCTTGTTTGATATTGAAGACATGCATTTCAGTCGAGAAAATCACATGACAACTGAGGCGTTCATGAAAAAAGTGCATGCTTAGGGCTTGAATATTTTGGCCACACCTCTATGTGCATCCTTGCCGACTAGTATAGGCAGAGGGAGCTATGTAATTTCCATCAATGGTCATGGGAGATGGTAGCCACACTGTTGCATACGTTTATATTCACAGCCCTGATATTTCGCCTGGAGGGAAAAATCCAGGAGTCACTGGAGCTGTTTCAAACGTGCGCCATCCTCAACCCACAGAATGCAGAGAACCTCAAACAAGTGGCTCGCTCACTGTAAGCATTTCGATTTAAAGCTTTCGTGACTGCAGGGATTCATCTTCTTGGTTCTTTCGGTAAAGTCACGTAGAAGGGAAATAATAAAATAATAAAAAATAAAACATTATAAAATAATTCTCACGACGTTTCGGCCACAATACACGCTGTCTTCCGGACAGACCTGTTCTTCACCTGAGGACGGCTGCTTGCGTTGTGGCCGAAACATCGTGAGAATTATTTTATTATGTTTTATTATTTTATTATTTCCCTTCTACGTGACTTTACCGAAAGAACCAAGAAGACACTGTAAGCATATTTACTTTCTGTGCCCCAATGAGCATAGGTACACACACATGCCATCCAGCACCACCGCTGATGAGGACAATGTGTTGTGTTGGCAGGTTCCTGCTGGGAAAGCACAAGGCAGCTATTGAAGTCTACAATGAAGCAGCCAAAATGAATGAGAGGGACTGGGTAAGAGCCATTTCCCTCGATTTCGAATGTCTGATTGAACTTGGTGTGTGCTTAAATTGTAGTGTGGCATCAATCATAACTGAGGAGGCATGCACAGAATTATCGATTAAAATGGATTATGATGCACACAGCACATGCATCAAGTCGTATATGAGTGAATATGTTATTTCTAATATATGCAAATTCTATTTCAGATGTTATTCTTAGGTTACATTTATGTGATTTCAGTGAGCAAAACTGAAGGAGATGAAAACGAACAATAGAGTTTTATAAATGCATTGTCGCATCTCTGTTGGCTGCAAGGGTCATGTGATCTAATTACATGCAACAAAAACATGATTTATTAATTATATAAATTATTTTTCACTTGAAATGGAACATCTTGTTTGCAAGGGTGTCCATGTATGAATGGAAAATAATTATCTATTACACACACAGCATGCGAATCGTATTTTATTATATTAATACATTACACCCCGACCTCCAACTGATCACCTGTTATTGTGAAGGAAAACTTAAAATAAATCTTATTTCATCATGGAGAAACCATTTGATGAAAAATGTTAAATTGACGTATGAGTGACCATACAGTTTCCCATAATAATGTTCAAAACTGTATTAAAATTCTTTTTAAGCATGGCATGGTATGTATCCTCCTTAACCCTCAGGAAATCAGCCACAACCAAGGGGTGTGTTACATGTACCTCAAAGACTATGAGAAGGTAAGGCGGCGAGGTAGACGCAGATGGCATGTATCTTTTGGTAATGTGGAGATACATTTAATAAAAAAGCAGGGCTGTTATTTATTGCGAAATAAAAGTTTAATGCGTTTTTGCTCATCTGGAAGCCTGTTTAGACTTGCATTTTTTAATTTAGTTTGGCAATGAAGCTTTTGAAATTGCTGATCCTGCATGCTGGTAAACTTATTAAATTGTATGCTGCAACTGTTCAAACGGCGTGCTTGACAAAGAACCAAATGCCCCCAATGTGCATCCTATGACGTCACCTGCTGCTATATTTGCAAGGATTATGCTGGTTTGAAGTGAACATTGCAACATAAAAATGATGCACCCTTAGACGGTGGCACATATCGATACGCTTAATGCATAATTTGTTGCCCAAATCTTTAACACGGACATCAGTATCATTGATTTAGAATTGTAAATACTTTGTTGTAGTTTGGGATTGGGGATAATATCTGAACCTGGGTTAAGGTTGGAATTTGGGTTGGGATTAAGATATGTTTTTGCAAATACGGTTATATAGGCAGTGCCTCAATTTTAAAAATGGGTTATGTTTTAGCGCCTTTGACCAAATCAACCGGAATATGCCCAGTCTCGATGCAAGTAGGGTTGAGCCTGGAGAGTGGTTGAATCGGTAACGAACATGCACAACAAGTTTATATAAGCTGCGGGGCTACGTGGTGGGCAGCAGAAGGTTGTTAAGTACAATCATTTGTTTCACTCTCTACTTCTCTGCTCCCACATCTATGCTCCCCACCATCACCAACACGCACTGACCAGTGTAGTGAAATATCGTCAAATAACCTCAGTCCGCATGGTGGGGGGAGGTCCTAATTCAGCAGTATATTGCCATGAGGGCTGTATATGAACATATGTTTTAGCATGTACACATATTTTAGAAAATGAATATCTTGAGAACGACTTTTTGTGTTTAGTTTTGTTGTCCTTCCCCCTGCACGTCCAATTCGCATGGTTGGCTACGTAAGGTGCGAAATAAGTTAAACATACATAAACACAGCATCACAATGGTCAGCTCAGGCTGTGCAATAGCGACAATCTCAGCAGCAGAAGCAGCGCTGCCTCTAATCCGTCGCGTGACATTCTCAACAAGGGGTGACGCAGGTATGAGAGGGCGAATTGTCCGTAGGTCACACAATCCCCGTTCCCTTCGCAGGCGAAGGAGTGCCTGAACAGCGCGTTACAGTGCAGTCGCCACGACCTGACGTCTGGCGTGCTAGGACGCGTGCACCTGCTAGAGGGCGACACGGAGCGCGCCATCGAAGTCTACCGCCGCGCCATCGAGTGAGTCTTCGCACATCGCACTGCCCTGTCGGCCGCCACTGATCCCAGCAAAGATCTCTTGCTTTAATCACAACAGGATCCTAGTGACCCTACTTTAGCCCTGCCGACTGTGGGTGTCCTGTTGTAATAATTAGAAGTGTAGATTTTTACACTGGTATGCGTATGTAAGGTATTGCATATTACAAATTTATGCAGATCATATGCTTATGTTAAAATAAGAATATACGGCCCTTTGTCAATCCAATATGGATGAAGGCCTCCCCTTGCCATATCAGTCATGGGGATTGTATGACCTCACTTCACGCTGGGCAGTGCATGTTTTTATTCTCAGTTCCTTGTGCAGTGCACTAACCACTGCCACCGATCCACCCAAGGTTATCTTTAAGCAGAGTTGAGCTTGGATATTTATAGGATGGGTGACCACCATGTATTAAACAGATGTTACAGGTTGCTGCAGGGTTGCGTTGTCGGCAGATGACAGTGCAGCAGAATCCACTATTGTACTGTACTATGCTGCAATGTCTATTCTCCCCTCCACTCTACACTGACCAGCGTGGTGAAGTATCGTGTAATAACCCCCACAACCCGCACCATGTGGGGAGGCCCATATCCTTCAGTGGATTAACAAAAGAGTTGTATATATTAGCAACAGGATCTAAATGAAACACATTTCTTGGACACTGTTATCACATTTTTTGATGAGCAATGAACACCAGTGCATATTTGAAACATAAAGATCATACATATCGTGCAAATATCTCATTTCATATTTCAGATTAACTTAGTGAACTATATAATAATAATAAAAGTACAGCCTACTGTTTAGTCATAATGGGATTACAGGATCAACATAGAACTTGACAAACACAACATTTAACATTGGAAATGTTTTGGGCTTTTTGGTTTCTAAATTGTTTTACAGAGCAGATTAGTATGATATATAAAATATCCCATTTAATCGTGTCTAAAATGATTGCATGGTCTTGTAATTCCATTATTGTACAGGGTGGCCCAAAAGTAAGGACACATTGGTTTATTATATATATTTTAACAAATCAGATAGGGCTATTTAATTTATTTTACAAATGTTCAAACGGACTTCCCATGAACATTAATGCAAGCATAATTCAGGACTTTTTTTTAAGATTACAGGTATAGTCTTTGAACATTCATCAATTATGTTTTGTTGCAATTCATCCCGGGTTTTTGATCAAGTTTTGTAAACAACGAATTTGAGGTGACCCCACAGGAATAAGAACAATAGATATTAATATTGTTAATAGATAAAATATTAACTGAAATAATTAACAATTAAAAATGTTAATGGAAGTGTTAAAATAAATGAAAACGTTACGTATCATGACTGTTGGGCAACCCTCTATATTTGCCACGTGTTTTTACGTAAAGAAATGTTGCTAATCAAATTATTGGTGTTCAATAATGTGGAGATACGTTTCAATAATGCCGACAGTTAACAGCAGAAAAGTCCATCACTCGACTTTTTCTTCACCAGGCACTCTCCAGAAAACACTGAACTGTTGACAACCCTTGGATTGCTATACCTGCAGGTTAGCATTCATTTTATGATAAATATGTAAATTTTAGAGCAGATATGCCTCTGTAAGAAATTGGGATGCATTATCTCAGGGCATTTTCTCACGAGTCAAGATTTATTATAAGCAAATCATAAGGCTTTCTATAATGATTTGAGGCATGGCGTGTGCTACATACAGTACAACTAATTTAAAAACAATTGTTTTTTGAAAATCACAATAAATCTACAAGTCACCAATAACGTGACACAACATGAAATCTCAGAGATGCTCAGTTTGAAGGTCAATTTTAATTATGTTAGAACATTGCTTGACTGGCTTGATATGCACTTTGTGTTTCAGTCTGTATAAAAAATATAGTACCATAAAGACATTGCATTACTTGTGGTTGCAGATGGGGTCATACCAGAGGGCTTTTGAACATCTTGGAAATGCATTGACATATGATCCTACAAACTACAAGGTAACTGTCCAGTTGCATATCCTGTATGTATACATTTCATTGTATATGTATTTAAGGGTACAATGTGATCATTAATAATGCAGATTAAAACAATATGTGACTTAGTATGTGATGCTTAGCATGAATTACAATGTATATTTATTATATTTCGATTTAAAGCTTTCGTGACTGCAGGGATTCATCTTCTTGGTTCTTTCGGTAAAGTCACGTAGAAGGGAAGTAATAAAATAATAAAAATAAAACATAATAAAACAATTCTCACGACGTTTCGGCCACAACGCAAGCAGCCATCCTCAGGCGAAGAAGGAATGCATTATCTTCGCCTGAGGATGGCTGCTTGCGTTGTGGCCGAAACGTCGTGAGAATTGTTTTATTATGTTTTATTTTTATTATTTTATTACTTCCCTTCTACGTGACTTTACCGAAAGAACCAAGAAGATATATTTATTATGTTATTATCTGATGACAAATGGTGGTGTAATTCACAATACAATGTGAAGCAATTGACAAAGAATACGGAGGTCTATAAAAAAAAAAGAAGTAATTTTTTGAGCGATAAAAACATGAAAAATTTAATTTTAAATTGGCCACGATATTCTCCAGGCAACCTGCCATGAGGCTTCCACTACAAAACCACCAAGAGCAGCCCATAATATATGAAATAAAACACACAAGTGCTATGGTTGTGACACAATCTTTCAGCACAATTATATGAAACACATGTTCTCGCAATGGATCACAAGTAGGCACATATCAAATCTGTTTTAAGACAAGTGGGTGACACGGTATCACTAAACCGATGTTTTCATTCACGCGACGAGGATCTGTACTGCATTTTATGCCACGCTTGTCTTCCTGCCCGTACGTCCCTAACGCCGCGTTGACGGCACGTCGCGCCCCACAGGCCATCCTGGCGGCGGGCAGCATGATGCAAACACACGGCGACTTCGATGTGGCCCTCACCAAGTACCGTGTGGCGGCGCACTCCGCTCCCGAGTCCCCGCCGCTCTGGAACAACATCGCCATGTGCTTCTTCGGCAAGAAGAAATACGTGGCTGTGAGTACCTCTGGCACTGCTGCTATTGTTGCCCCACCTTGGATAACTCCTTTGCTAACTCTCTTCCCCTTTTCCTCTTCTGCTTACGACCCTTTGTTCTGTCTTTCCTGAATGTAACCCTACTTTGTAGTCTATATTGTCTCCTCCCCCCTGAAACATTTCCTCATGCAAAGGAATCTTGCTCTACAAATCAAAATGTTGGTAATTGTTTTTATGAATAATCCAAAATGGACCTGTGGAGACATGTGAAAGTAAAGTTTTACTGAGCTTCACCCTTCCTGATTTATTTATTCCACCGTGTGTTTTCGAGTCGTGCAAATGACTGTCATTTACACAATGTTGTAGTTGTTCATCCTTCCATACACGTATATAAATTGAGGACATTTTAAATAAATGTCCTGTTTATTTGACATAAGCCACCAGTATCAATGTACCATAGTATAGTGTTTAATCTTGATTTGTCACATCGTTTTTTCTTATTTAGAAAACTAAAGTGCTGTATGTTTTTTTCCATTTCACTACAATAATGAACCAATGAATGCCATGCACCACTAACCATGGCCACCTTGCACTGGTTATACATCAATTACCTGACTTCCGTCCTTCCCAGGCCATCAGCTGCCTGAAGCGGGCACACTACCTGGCACCGTTTGATGGCAAGGTGCTGTACAACCTGGGCCTCGTGCACCTGACCATGCAGCAGCACGCTTCTGCCTTCCACTTCTTGAGCGCCGCTATAAGCCTCATGCCACGCATGGGCGAGCTCTACATGCTGCTGGCAGGTATTAGTCACAGGGGTGTGTGTACGTGAGCGCTGCACAATCAGTTTCAAGAAATATGTACATGTACAGCCCTGTTGCTAACCGACTGCTGGATAAGGGCCACCCCATGCCTGTGTGGGTCGCGTGGGTTATTTTACTGGACTTTACCACACTGGTCGGTGCAGGTTGGTGAAGGCGGTCACGATAGACTTGGTGGGAGTACATAGTAAAGTGCACTACCGTCTGCTCCCCGCAACGTAGCCCTGCATGCAGCCTATAACAACTTGCCTTGCATTGTGGTTAGCCATCCAAGCATAATCCAGGGTCAACCCTACTTAGTTTCTGAGATCTGAAAAGCTTGGGCACATTGTAGGTTGATTTGGTTATACGTGCAAAGAAAGACACAAATATAAAGTGGCACTTACAGATAAATAACTACTCTGTGTCCTAGACTGTCAACTGAGAGTGACATTTTGCAAATGAAAACAAAAATTGAAAGAAATGCCAAGTGACTTTCGGAAGTGCTGCCACAGCACCCTCTAGTGATGCCCGTAACATATAACTTTTAATGGCAGGTGGAGGGCTCAGGACTACAGTTTTGTTCCAAAGTGTGGTGTAACATTACAATGTGTTGCAGCAAAAAAAACCTGCCATCGACCTCTTAAAGTGGCTTTTAGATTAAGCACTGCCATAAAATATTCAAATGTTCCAAACACGCATTTGAATATTCGATGGCAGTGCTCGAAAGTTTTTCTGTCAGATTTACACAAGCAGATTTAAACTTTCATCCTTTATGTATCACCAGGTAAAAGACTTAAAATAATCATTTTCAATGGAGCACGCAATAGCTTGCACACGTTATTTTACTGCACAATGTGTAATTGTAGGTTGTACATGTTGGTCACAATGTGCTGCCCGTTGTTGCTCAGGTTACTGCACAAGCCGTCATTCGTCTTTGTCGCTGTGTTGCTAACACAGTGTTTTATTTCTGTCAGTGGCTCTCAACAACTTGGGCGACCCAGAGAATGGGCGGCGAGCATACGAGCAGTCCGTCGCGCTCGATGAGTAAGTCCAAGTCCATGTATTAACTGCTGCAGTGTGCTCCTGCTGTTGTGTATAAATTGATGAAATCCCACGTTTTTCCAGACACTTCAACATCCATGGCGGAACTACCCATATAGTTTGTTTTAATTCATCTTCTGTTATATTTACTTGAATTGTATATACATTTTCTTGGTTCTTTCGGTAAAGTCACGTAGAAGGGAAGTAATAAAATAATAAAAATAAAACATAATAAAATAATTCTCACGACGTTATATGCTCCAAGCACGTGTGCTGTTTCATTCAGACGCTGTCGCCTCGACAGACCTGGTTTCACCTGAGGACGGCTGCTTGCGTTGTGGCCGAAACGTTGTGAGAATTATTTTATTATGTTTTATTTTTATTATTTTATTACTTCCCTTCTACGTGACTTTACCGAAAGAACCAAGAAGATGAATCCCTGCAGTCACGAAAGCTTTAAATCGAAATTATATATACATTGTATAATCTCATGTTTAAAGGAAGACAGCGCAAACAGCTCTCTTGATACATATATATCTCGGCTGCAAGTCGCAGGCTGTTTGACATGACATACACATATCATGAATAAGACCTTTAATGTTAAGGGTAAGTAGATTATTACAGCACGCTCGTGGCATCCCTGTGAAGTGACATTATATTGCCCGCTATGGTAGTACACTTTATCGTCTGGTGTTAATGGGCTATCACCTGGTTATACAAGATACCTACTTTTTCTCCAAAATATCACATATTTAAAGAATCTTATCTTTTTTATGTGTAACAGAATCAGACGCCATACTTTGACAGAGCACGCTCATAACGTGTATAGCCCTTTGTGAGAATAATTACCTCTTCACAGGCGATTGCACAATTTTTATATTCTTGTTCTGTTTCTCAATATTATATTATGTAAATATCCATAACGAGCTTTGGTCCTTCAAAACTGCTGTAAGCGAGTTTCTGAAACTCAGCCTATATATGTCTAGAATAACTATGTTTTTGGTTGCCCCCTACCTATGTGATACAATTTTACTTATTAAATGTACCCCTGCATATATATTTGGCCCAAACTGGACTCATGATAATGTCATTAATTATGAATAAAATAATAATGAATTGTTATTAATGTTACATTTCGATTTAAAGCTTTCGTGACTGCAGGGATTCATCTTCTTGGTTCTTTCCATAAAGTCACGTAGAATGGAAATAATAAAATAATAAAAATAAAACATAATAAAATAATTCTCAGGACGTTTCGGCTGCTTGCGTTGTGGCCGAAACGTCGTGAGAATTATTTTATTATGTTTTATTTTATTTTATTATTTCCATTCTACGTGACTTTACCGAAAGAACCAAGAAGATGTTATTAATGTTATTTTAAAAAATGTTTGATTAAATAAGCGCAAGAAACGTGTGTGTGTGATTTTACAATTATATCCGTCTTGTGTCTGCAATCGCTTTCGATGCGTGCAGAGTGAATCCACTGGCGAGCCTCAACTTCGCAGTGTTCCTCTACAACCAGGGGGACAAGAAGGCGGCGCTGGCACAGTTCCATGAACTCGAGGCCACGGTGGCCAAGCAGAGGGAGGAAAATGCCAACGTCGAGTTCGACCCGGAGGTCCCCCCTCACCACCCAGTTGAAGCCCATGGGTTCCCCACACCCCTGCAACACAGCTCAACCCTGTCACTCACAAATGTGGCCGATGTGGCACGGATTGACTTACCAAAGAAATGGTGCAACACAGCTTCGTATTTATAACATACGAACTTTATCTTCTTGGTTCTTTCAGTAAAGTCACGTAGAAGGGAAGTAATAAAATAATAAAAATAAAACATAATAAAATAATTCTCACGACGTTTCGGCCACAACCCAAGCAGCCGTCCTCAGGTGAAGACCAGGTCTGTCGGGGAGACAGCGTCTGAACTTTACTTACTGTTCCAGAAAAGGGCTATGCCTAGCTCATTTATTTATTTATGAATTGTAACCATTTTTAGTTTTCCCAGTCTCCTTTCCTGCTACCACAGTTATTCGTGTTTCTGATATCGGGCACATGATATGCCCTGGTGTGTAGCCTTGGCGAGGTCTTCTATGGCATTAGGCTCCTCCAGGAGTCATCAGACTAATAGACTATCCATAATCTGTGTTTCACCGATTACCCCAATGACCAGTAGCATACAACCATCAATTACATTGCCCTCATTTTGTACATAAATAGGCTGTGCTGACATTGCTGTGCTGACATGTGTTTCAGGTTTCGCTCATGAGAAAATACTAGTTTAAAGTTATAATAGCATTGTTATACAGCAAGTGGCATCACTAGAGCACGATAATCACATGTCTAACTGTAAAGTCTGTTTTTGTCACGAACAAAGAATAAAATGCATGTGGGCACAACACAGAACAGACGGCTTGGGGACGTATCGACAAATATTAACCTCTTTTGTCTTTTGTGTTGCTTGATTTAAGTGTTTTCACGGTAAGATTTGTGGATGCATATGACTATACAGATGCTGGACACAGCCCACAAGCTGGGAGGTGCGCTGCAAGTTGCTGAGAGCCCCATCTGGGCCAAACCGGCCAAGGATGCCAGGCTTAAGGCACGCGCTCCGGCTGCAGCCAAGCCCACTGCCCCCCAGCAGCCCCTGGGCACCAACCAGGTGCTGGGGCAGGCCATGTCCTCAGCTGCTGCATACAGCAAATCTCTCATCAGTGGTGAGACTTTTCAGAACCACACCATATCTGTGAAAGCCAATTCTAACACTTTGTAAATGACAAGAAACTTCATCAGACGGAAAAGAGGAGTGCAGGCTGGAAATAATAAGAGGAATTAGTTGACGTCAAATATCATGCAGCGTATAATGGGAGGACTCTTTCAACGGTCAGAATCTTGCCTTTTTCTGTCTAGCAATTACCCTTTGTGTGTATTACACCGCATCTGTGCGTGTGAATTCACCAGCTGTCTTTAACGTTAAGGTCATAAGTGCAAATCAAGGTCACAAGTTCACTTCAAGGGTTGAATCGGCATCTTCTTTCCACAGTTGACATAATGCACACCATCTGGTGGGGCTGCAGCCACTTGATGTAAAGCCAGCAGTGGTTGTCATGGTGCACTAACTGGGCCCTGCCAGAATAATTTAAACTTTCACCACTGCCTTAAGACCACGAATATATAAGAGCACTGCCCAATGACGAAAGGAAAATACTCTGGAACTAGTTGAACGTGAAAAGAGGAGCCTCTATAAAAGTAGTTTTGGGAATCATTGAGGCTTTTGCTGAATAAAATACTTACTCTAGGAGCACTGATGAAGCGTGCACATCTATGTGGAGAGCAGTGGCACAGGAGTACACTGCGCTGTAAACCTGATGACCCGAGTTAAATTTCTGGCTACAAATAACCTCAGTGACAAGCCATATCTGAACCTGTCTTCAGCTCCTTCAAGTATGGCCAAAATAAACCTCCGTGACTGACACGGCATGCAGAGGCCTGCATCCTTCAGTGGATGGACAAAAGACTGGAACTTACTTTTTAAATGCACAGACCTGTGTAAATTTACTTCTAGATGATGGCTTTCCCATACTGTGCAGATGATTGAGGGGGTTATTTTACAATATTTCACAATACTGCAGATAGAAGATAGTAAGCATAGATGTGGGAGCATAGAGTATAGTACGACAATGGATTTAGCATTTCCCTCTGCTGCCCACCAAATAGCCCAGCAGTCTATTCAAACGTCCTGTGCAAGATCTAGGCTCAAACCTACTTTGCATGTCTACATGTAGTAATTATCTGTCAACTTTTAACTGTCGTGGTGTACGTGCGTGTATGCCGGCACACACAGGTGGAGGCTCCATGCAGACCAAGGCACCTGCGATGCCTCTGGAGCCTGACCCATCAGCTGTGGGTGGTCAAGAGGAAAGCTCTTCCTCTTCAGAGTGCCCACGGGAGTGAGCGACACACATGGGAACAGTTGCCATTCCACCTCCACTTGCTGTCACCCGACGTCCCACCAGTCTACCCAAGCCATGCACATTCCCCGTTAGATTTTCCTATTTTGATCTGCTTTGTATGATTATGTACTGTACTGTATAAAAAAAAACAATGTATCGCTGACAAAGGTGTCCACTAGGCAAGTGCTATTTATATATTAAAGGATATTTTTTTAGTGTTGTGTGACTTTGCACCTCCAAATGTAATATATAATTATATAGTCCTCTGACACTAGCCTGATGAATTAAGTTTCCTTAGTTGAATGTAAGTGTTTTTATTTCAGTGCAGTTTGTCTAATTCATTTTTGTATCTGTGTTCAGTGTTGCTTTGAATATATTAATTTAAACAGCCTTGAAACTAAGAAGATCAATACATGTTTTGGAGCAATACAAAAGGCTCGCTTAATACGTGTAGTGACAGGGTGCCATCTGTTAACCATGAGGGATAACTATGGGCATGGGTGCGCTATATAACAGCTAACCATAAGGGTGGTGTAACTGGGCCAAGGGTCAGAGGCGGGGATCAGTCGGGAAGCTCCTGAAACCTGCATGAGAGTTATAGAAGGGGGAGGCGTCGCCAGAGGCAGTGCTTTGCCACGCTGAGGAGGATATGAGGGCGGTAACCGGAGGTTCGGGGCTGTTGGGGTTCAGGTCCTGGCTGCCGTCATCTCTTCATCGTCGTCCGGCCGTATAGCCGATCCGCTGTACAGTCCCCGTCGTCGCTGTATAGTCAGCCAGCGATATAGTTAGACGTCGTTGATGTGGCTGTATGAGTGGGTCAGCTATACGTAGCCCAGTGTGTATGTTAGTTACTCTGCCCGTAAAGTGTTGAGAAATAAACAAGGAGCCCTCTCCAAGTCGTGTCTCGGAAGTCGTCATTACACATGTATTGCTAAAGAAAAGAGCCGATCGAGAATTGATCCAAATTTGTAAAAAGATCTAATATTGTATTGAAATGTAGCATCACTGAAAGTACTGAAGTGAATTTATGATGGTAAAAATTGCAGACAATGTTTCTCAATTTGACAGCCTTCCATGGAATTATAAGGTGGGATTACTCCTTACACATGAACACTTTAATGTATGTATCTATCCATATTTGTATTTTGGACTGACTGCAGCTTGTAAGATGTGAATACTGACGTGAAATTCAGCTGTGCAAGTCTTTAAAAGAATAACGCATTTCCAAAAATAAAATTCTAAGTATAAGTATTTATTTTACTTCAGTGATGGTACTTGCTGCCAATATTGCAACACAAATGACTCTTTCGGTACAGTACTCAATAAAGCATCTTGCAGCGTTTTAATGCAAATTAATGCTCAATGACTGAGGGGTGTATTTCAGCTAGGAAAATATGTCAAATATCTTGATTACATTCATGCAGGACATTTCAAATTGAAATGTCAGAAAACGGTTTAATATAAATATTATTTGCAAATTAAGAGGTTTCAAAATAATATAGGCTATTTCATCACTGAAACATAAACATAACATTTCCAAACTTTCTTTATTTTCTGGCTACATTTACGTGTAATCATATTTGGAGTAACTTATAGAAAAGACTTTAACACTTTAAGTCTTTTTTAGTTCAGCATTTCTTTAATATCACGTGTCATCTTAAATCTAATGTTAATATGCTCACGGCAAGATTCCTTGAGATTATATCACCTTCAATTCGCTTTAATATAATTAAATGTACCAGAGGTATTCAAAGTTGAACGTTAACGCATCAATTGTTTTAAACGTATTGCGAGTTTTTTTAGTTTTTTTGCCAGAGACTATATAGCTACTACATTTCTTTAAATACCAATATCGCTTGGCACGTGACGTGACAAACCACCTGAAATGAACGAGAGCTTTATTTGTTTAAACCACCACCCCCGTGGTGCAAGTGAGGCAGCCGTTTCTATGCGGACGTCCCCGCCAGTATTGTGACGCCTGTCCTTTCGACGCGGCGGTAGCGACGCCGCCACCACCACGGTTCGTTGCGCCCGTCTCACTTGAGCGGCGAGAAGGGAGTGGGAAGGAGAAGCTTGTTGGACTGCGCCACCACGTAGCTCACGCTCTCCCGCACTGCAAGACAGGACAAGCTGCTCGTTGGGCGGCCGATCCAACCGTGGAATTCAAATAAGATCTGCCTTCGCACATTAAAATAATCGCTGGCACGAGCCGGAGGTGGCGTGACACGACATCGTGAGGCTACATCAATGAACAGCGAGGCACGGAGGTTCTTTCACACGGGCAAGTTCAAGCTTGCCCTCCGCCAAATCATTTTGTTTCGTAAGGAGGTGGAGTTTCTGCAGCAGGTTTCTGCAGCCTTACTGTACATTGGTATTCTTGTTTCGTGCGTGGACTAATTCATTTACGATAAAACACTTGACTTGAGTGTGGCTGGGCCACCATGCACGTGTATAATTAGCCACCTCTGTAGATTACGGATCAGCAGTGGAGGTACCTTCACATGCCTCATACGTACAAGGGTAGAAGCTGTTTTCATTACAGCTGCTCATGCACCTGAGCATACATTGATATACACGGGAACATGTGCTGGGTGAGGAGGTAAGGTGAGCCTTTTGAATAGGATTAGGTATTAAGTTCGAGGTTATGTTACGAGGCTAGGATAGCGATTATGGTAATGTAATATTATGGATGCAAGTCTGCATCCCAACATATGTGCCAGGTGGTGTGTACCCTACGAGCATTTTAACTACAACACAGACATAAACATATATAAGATGTGTGCAATTTGACTATATTTTGGAATTGACCTGACATCGGGTTAAATCTTGACTTAAAGCTTTCGTGACTGCAGCAATTCATATTCTTGGTTCTTTCGGTAAAGCGAGGTAGATAGAAAACAAATAATACAAATTTAAAAGAATTAAATTAAAATATTAAAAGCAAAAAACACAATAAAAAGTGAAAAAAGAATAAAATGATTTAATAAAAGCAAAAAACCGACGACGTTATTGTGTTTTTTTTCCTTTTATTATTTTCAAAATGTTTATATTTTTTATTATTTTAATTTTATCATATTCTTGGGTCTTTCGGTAAAGTCACGTATATAGGTTCAAAGAAAATAATAAAAAATAACAGAAAACTACGACGTTTCGATCGCAACGCAAGCGGTCGTCTTCAGGAAAAGGGGGGTTAGCTTCCAAGAGAAACTGTTAATAAGGGTTTGAAATGGGCGTAGTCCCTTACAAACAGTTTGCCTTGGAAGCTCACCCCCCCCTTTTCCTGAAGACGACCGCTTGCATTGCGATCGAAACGTCGTAGTTTTCTGTTATTTTTTATTATTTTTTTGAACCTATCTACGTGACTTCACCGAAAGACCCAAGAATATGAATTCCTGCAGTCACGAAAGCTTTAAGTCAAGATTTAATTTTATTATTTTTATTTTTTGTTTTCTATCTACGTGACTTTACCGAAAGAACCAAGCATATTCAAATACATATTTGCCAGTTTCATGTTCAATTAAATTTATAAACGTACAGTATGTCGGCAGGGATACAACATGAGACGTGTGGAAGGGCACCATGTAAACGGGGCACAATGCGTTGGGCTGCCGTGTGGGCTTTTGGCTGGGAACTGGGTTGGTGGTGCACGTGGGAGTGAGCCAACCTGCCGCAACGACACGTGCGTCTTCGTGAGCCAAGTGCCTGCCGGCCGCACGCGAGTCTGCGCTGTCGAAGTTCCACAGCACTTGCACTGCACAAGGAAAAGTAGATGTAATTTCACCTCAGGTTTGTTTATCCATCGTGACAAAGTGTCCCTTGGCCGATCTCTCCCGGTTATGTCAACCTCTGAGTTAGGGAATGATCCATAGAAGCAGATACTGCAGATCTACCTCTGAGGCCCCTTCAAAGGGGACCTGGTCTACACCTTCTATAATTGTTTTCACTCTCCCCGAGAGTGAACGATTCTGCAACGAGGAATGCCACAGACAGCAAGTACTGGCACCAACAATTGTTCAAGCTCTGTGATCTTATATTGGGATGTTTGGCCAACTCCACTAATGAGTGTTTAGACTGTACATGCGGGATAAAACTCACACTCAATCCCCATACAGAATGGACATTGATCCACTTTCTGTAGTTCTATCCCCTGACAAGCCAGGAGATGGCGACCACAAGCTGGGAGGGAGTTTCACGAACTTGTGTCATCTAGCAACCCTCGCCTCCTCCGCGCAGGATCACAGATGCCTGTGCCACAAGTGCCCGGCTAAAGTATAACAGTAATGGCGCACTTGCATGACAGTCAAACCAATGTTTTTAATTTTCGGAGATGAAATGAAGCCAATTTAAGTAAAGAACAAAATTAAATGTGATGGTTTAGTTTTATGTAGTCGTTGGTAACTGGGATAATACAATAAACTCGCTACACTTGAGAACCGGGTTTAATTACAGGTGACTGCCGAGATTTGAGCCCACTGAATTAGTGGCACCAGCTCAGCACTGACTTCTGAGCCAAACATCCACCTCGAAGCTATTGTTGGTTTAAACAACACATGATTGATGCCAGCATAGACTTAACAGTCGATAGGATGCCCCTTAGTTCTGTGTTATTTTATACATGTTCTGAACTATGCTAACCCTTCACCAAACAGTTTCCCGATAAACCACAGAGGTTGGTAAATACAAAACCTTGGATGTGTGTCAGTGGAATGAGCGTAACGAAACCACGGTTCCCATTACCACGGCAGTGAAACCAGTGGTTATTACGGGAACGTGTGTGTGTGTGTGTTCGCACGACAGAGAGCTCAGGGGTGGTGGTGAAGACCTCGGTTGAGTTTGCCAAACTCGGAGTGCCAGACGCCAATGAGGGAAGCGTATCCGACGTGCTGGTGTGTGGTGATGGCGGCACGGAACGCCTTCCCCCACAGTGCGGGCCCGCCGGGCTTCATGTCGAACATCACGAGCTCGTACACACCTGCCAGCGCGAAGTAAAAAAGGCCACGCATGAAACACTCACACTCTTAAACGATAAAAACTAAGCTTTTTTTTTTACCAGATATAAAGCCCACTGAGCTATACAGCTCTTTTCCAGAAGCGACCTGGCCACAAACGATAGATCAACGAAGCGGCTTATCGTGTGGAAATCTATAGCAGCCAAATACTCTAAGCGCCTGTTTCTAAATGTGGAAGGAAAAACCGGAGGATCCCGAGAAAATTCCACGCGATCATGGGGAGAACACGCAAACTCCAAATATACAGCAGGCATCAGGGTCGGGATCGCACCCACAACCTTTTGTATACCAGGCGAGGAAGTTAACATCTCGTCACCGTGGCACCCAACTATTGAAATAAGCCTCCCAGCCACCTTTTACTGATATCGAATGACTACCTGCTAATGAGATATAGGATGGCATTCATAGCCACTGGTGACAAAGTCAGTGGTGGAAATACAAAACGATAAAGTTGGTATTTACATATCATCTAAATGTAATTGTATATCGAGGCGCTGTATAGAAACAGTGGAGCTATTTTTGTTATATATATAGTGAGAGATGCAGACAATTATAGGCAGGGAAAAAAGGCAAGGCCTTGTAACTGGACTGGAATATGGGCAGGGAATCAACAGCATAGGTAGGTTCCAGACAACAGAGGCAGTACAGGTGAATGAGTGATCTCCAATTGAGCTAAGGTTGACAGGGAAATATTCCCATAAAGGAGACAGGGTCTCCAAAGAACGACTACCTTTGACTTCCCAAACAGCGGTACTCACTTTATCAATTGTGAACAGACAATGGACGCATGTAACGTACTAAAACAGATCTTTGTACTAGCCTTAATTTTACGTCCTCTATACATGAAATAATCACGCAATATTTAGTAAACCAGCTCCTTCATTGTCTGGCCGATCTTCCTTACTCACAGACAATAACAGTAAAGTGAGAACAATAAGCTATAATATGTAAACCAAACATCACACGACATACCTCCCTGCTTCTTTGGCTCGCCGAGTTCATTCCAGGGTACCAAGTAGGTCACCTCACTTTCAAGGCTGCACAGCATGGGCATGGCCTTGGCGATGTAGGTCTCCTGCCATTCCGGGTCTTTGGCCAGTGCCGCTCGCACCGCCGTCCTCTGTGCGTAGTCCTCTGTGCACACAACACCACCACCACCACCAGCAGCACTATCAAAGCTACCACCGTGAAATATCATCAGGCATTGCTAGCACCTTCATCACCAGCAAAAGTGCCACCAGCAGCAGCGCCACCAGCACCAGGTTCATCATCATCAAAACCTAGCACCCTGTAATAACGATTGTTAAAACCACAGCCATAACCATCACCACAACTATCACCACCAAAATTATATTACTCCTACGACCATCATTATCCACTTCCATCGCAAACATGACCAGCAGTTGCATCAATGTCACCACGACCATAAGGGCCTCTATACTTTAATGACCAATTACCAAGCTAGTGGTGGTGGTGTTGTGTGCACAGAGGACTAATTTTCCAACTTGTAATATGGATGTTCCTGTTCAAAAGGGCTTACTCTTACCACATGACGCTGTTTTAACATTGATTTTGCAGCAAAGGGAACAATTTCGTTTTTGAAAGAATTCGTAACGTGGCGTTCAACACAATAACATTTAATGCCACAATACGGGAGTGGGGAACTTAAGTTGTGAAATAAAATTATTCAGGCGCCAATGCTACAGCTACGTGTGATAAGAACGGACACTGGATCCATCAGCATGCTTATCTTACGAGGAAGAGAGGAGGAATACTACATTTTCCATAGAAGTTACCAGGTGATGGCAGAAACAACAGCTGGGACAATTAGATAGGTAAATTAATCAACCAAAACTCATATCTGTGAACCCACACGGTTTACCCGTATTCCTGTACAGGGAAATTTAGTTTTCAGGTCCATACAGCGTACAGCCGTTTCAAGACAGCAACATTTTTGTTCTTGTCGTTATGTTTGTGTTTCTCCCTTGTGATGGGACTTTGTAGGATGAACGTTGAGATTTATAAGGGCATGGGATGACCAATCAAGTCTGAATTGGTCTCTAATAAGGTAGGCCCTGACAATGGGTTGACAGGTATGAAAACTTGGAATCACCTACTCTGTCGATTACGCAGGCACCATTAAAAAATGGAAGGCGCTCCCACATCTTGCCTCCTGAAGGCAGGAGTCCCCCTACAAGTCATGCCCAGCGCGACACGACCGATGTTGATGACATCACCATAGTTTCGCCCATCACCTCCTGTCCAGCGGCAAGTGTAGGAACAAGGTGATAACCATTTTCATTTTATAAAATAAAGTCAGGTTAACGAACCTACAACCCATTAATGTTATCCTTGGCAATCCCTCGTATTAGGGTAATGGTCGCCCAAAATATGCCGTGTAATGTTCAGAACTGACGAAGGATGGCAAGCGGACTTGAAGTTCACCGCTTGCTATTATTGTCCCGATTCAGTCTAGCAATCAATTACTTAAATAATTCGGGTGGTGTCCCAGCTGCAGCACCTCAGAATAGTACGGTTGGCTACTACGTACAGTGCGAAGGAAGTTCAACATAATACATACGCTTTGGTTCTTTCGGTAAAGTCACATAGATAGAAAAACTAATAATAAAAATAAAGTGAATAAAAATGATATTTATTTTTATTATTTTTTATATCTACGTGACTTTACCGAAAGAACCAAACAATATGAATTCCTGCAGTCACGAAAGTTTTAAGTAAAAAAAAATACATACGTAGGTACGTGGTGGAAACAAAACTGCCGACCAGGCGTACGGCCAACTCACCGCCAGGGCCACAGCGAGCCCAGGAGTGGTGGTGCGCGCGGGTGCCGTGCGTACCGTACTGCCATATGTGCACGAGCTGCACGAGGGGACCGTGCTCCACGGTCCAGTAGCCGATCAGCGGGGAGTGCGCCGTTCGCAGCTGGATGCACTCGTTGGTCAGCTTGAGGAAGGCGGGGAAGGCGTGCGGGTGTGCCGTGTACGTCCTCAACTCGTACATCCGCCCGTGCTGCTGCTGCCCCACCGTCATGGAGGCCATTCGCCGCGTGGCCTGCTGCGTCGCAGAGCGTCAAGCGCACGGGAAGCCGCGAGTCTCAGCAGTATTATATGAGCATCCTCAGCAGTATTATATGATACTGGTAGGAACCTCCTGGTTACACCAGCCCACAGGGGATTATTGTGTCAGTCCATCCATCGCGCAGGGAGGGGCTGGGTGGGGAGGGAGTGGCTGGGTGGGGAAGGGAGGGTGGGGAGGGGCTGGGTGGCGAGGGTGGGAGGAGTGGGGCTGGATGGGGAGGGGCTGCTCACCCCGTGGTGCCCTTATAAAACTCAACGTTTAACCTACTCACGACGGCTTGTGCCCTGGCCATTGACCAAGCAACCCAACGTTCCTACCAGCTCCCTCCGCAGGAATGTGTTTTATTGTCAGCGTTTCATTTACTCGTCATCATCTTAGTCATGGTAATTCCACTGCTGGATGAAGGCCTCCCTGAGCTGCTGCCATCTCTCATGATGCTGTGATGTAACAAACCACCGAGTGGTTGAGACCAATGGAGTGGCATCAAAAGGAGGGAACACGCCCAAAAGGATGTCTGCTGCATAAAGCAAAATCAGCTCGTGTGCAGAAGGATTGTTGCATTGCGAAACTATCAGGGATGGCGATGGCTTGTGGATGGCCTTTGTTCAGCAGTGGATTTACCACGGTTGATGATGATGATGGCGACGATACATACGAATGATTATTACCTGCCTCCCCAAGGGAACGTTGCAGGACTTGAACAGTGATGTGGCCTCCCGAAGCAGATTTCTAAAAGCCATGTTTGCCTCTTGGTTCACCAGTTATCTGGAAACACAACCCACACAGGCGTTCGCTTATAGTCATCCAGCGACACACACAACGCACAGGCAATGAGGTTTCTCCAGTTCGAGAGGCTGTGGTGAATTTTCTCCGGATATTCAAAACACCACCAAGCACAAAGATTTGGCCATGCAGGTAAATTAACAGCGATTGCGTCCTCTCCACGTTGTCCCCTCCGACTAGCACAGTTGGCTCCCTATGGTGCGAAACGAAGTTCAACGTACATACATACAAACGAGCTTATGCTTAATACACCCGCAGAATTAACCAGGGTGGGATCCCAGACACAAATCGCGAAACTCTACAAGAAGTGGCGAGCATGCTATACATCGCTGGACCACGTCATATCCCGGGGCTGTGAGGTGGAGATGGCTTGGGAAGGCCTTCATGCAGCAGCGAATTGATCATTGCTGACGACGATTCTCACTCACTAATGCATTATCCCCACGTTACTAATGACCACAGCCTACCGTGTCCCCAGCTACAAAACCCCGAGTCTCCCTAATTAATCAACCAGGTAGGGTGTTGACTTATGTTATCCGACTCTCTGTTGTATTACATAACATTTCTAAGTATACTAGATTTGTGTTTCTATTTCATTTATACCTGATGATGATTGCTTGTGTTGCAATCGAAACGTCGTATGCTAGTATTTAATTTATAATTTTCTCTTTATACGTGACTTTACCGAAAGAACCAAAGAGAAGAATAAATGAGGTAAACGTGCTTCTTGAATTGAGCAAAATTCTAAAGAACTTGAAAAAGGAGACGATGGGAGGGTCTTCCGAAGTTTGGCAGCTTGAGGGCAGAAACAGAAAGAGAAGCGGTTTAACCTGCAGTGTGGTGATCATCTACTGCAGCATGGGTGAGACGAAACAGTCCCTCTGGTAGACCAAGCCCTCAGAGTGAGTAGAGCAATCAATGAGTGAAGTTCACAGGAACAGTGATCATTGTAGCAGCTATAGAAGAGTGATAACGATGTTGGCTAACCAGTGGTGAGTGATTGGGGTGAATAAGGGAATACCACTGAACTGGAGCATCAATCACCCCTGCTGCTGCTTCACACTGCATAAATGAGGTAGAAACTCTGTGCTCCATCCCAGATATGACAATAGCCTTCTAACTTCGGCCGAATCTGTCCTTTGTAAAGTCGGAATCATTTTTTAAATTATTGTTTACTCAGCAACGCATCACCGAGTCATAATACTCATTTTCATGAGTGTTATGCCATGTTTTGCAGTCATGGGCGATATTGTACAGTGTAATCCCAATTAATTAATCTGAAGGTAGTTTTTTAGCATTGGGATGTTTGGCAAATACCGGTTAGATGATACATGTTGTTTATGGCTACAGAGGAAACCCATGCAGGACAGCGGGAAAACACACAAACTCCACGCAGAAAAGTGCCAGAGTAGGGCAGTGAACCCAGGCCCTTCTTGCCGCGTGGCAAATGTGCTACCACTGTGCCACCCCTACTGCCCTTAAGCAAGTCTTGAGCATGGAAAAAAAAGCCGAGCTTCACAGATGTCTCCTTGACGAGATCAGTAATACAAGAACTGTAGTAATTACATGACAGGTCAGATAAGTTTCGATTTAAAGCTTTCGTGACTGCAGGGATTCATCTTCTTGGTTCTTTCGGTACGTGACATTACCGAAAGAACCAAGAAGGTCAGATAAGATTTCTGTGATACCAGCTGTATGAAATAGCACAGTACATCGGCCATGATGCATGTGGATGCTCAGCAAAGTGTATACAATTATTTAGCTTTTAGGGCAGCCAGAGGTTACTCTGTGCGACCAGTGATTGTTAATAAGTTAGTGTGGTTAAACATTTACAGAAGAGCAGATTTATCGCAAAAGATACAATTCTGCTGAGGTTCAAGTCTTAAAAAGCAATCTCGATAATAACCCTATTAAATAAAAAAATAAATGGCAACATTAAAGTTGTATGCAGCAGGTTCCTGATGATTTACGACACTGGCATGTAGTCAGTAATATGGTAATACAAATAATTCCCCATATAGCCTTAACATACTTTTAGGGCAAGTGCTGTTAGCGAGCACCTATGATGGCTGGCACGGCACACGACGGGGTGGGTGGCCAGCACCACCCCCAGACCGCCTTTGTCTCCTGAGTGGCGATGTTTACTACACACTGCACCAGGTACTAATTTGAGGCTGAGTCGACCTAGGGGAGGCCCAGGACCGGTTCAGATAATCGTCACTGGTGTTGGCCATGAGCGGGAATCGAACTCGGGTCGCCAGGTTCGTAGCGCAGGTGCAACTTGTAATCGACAAGGGTAATGTACAGCCTTCAACGTGCTGCTAAATGAGAGCCTCCCCACGCCATGCTGTTTGTGGGGGGTTTTAAGATCACACTTCACACAAATGGCGACACGATGCAATTGTGTTAGGATTAGTTTAACTTGAATGTTTGTAAATTGTGTATATTTCACGACCATATAGCTATTAATAATCTATTCATACAAATGCATATTTTTTATTGGCTGTATTTTTTTGTTAGTATGATACATTTAATGGAATTTTAGCATTCCTGTACAGCTGCGAAATCGTAATCGTAAACGCCATCACCATTCACTATGTCACCAGGGTAAGAGTTCATTTCTAGGCAAATCTCTTTTGCAAATTGACAACCTCAGATGCAAAATACCGAGCTGTATTTTTATTTCTCCCGTAATTTGGTTCTTCTGTTCATATATTGTTTTAATTGTCATTTTTGTATTTTGTGTTATATTCCTTGCTTTTATCATTTTTCCGACCCATGCCACTTTTGAAAATGAGCGTACAGCATACTGGGTCTCCGAGTTCTCGCCTTGTCTCCTAAGCTTTCACCGGATTAAACTAAATAAACCAAGCAGTATTAAATTCCACACAATCAACACAATATGCCCTCCTGATTGCCAATCACCACCAACACTAATGTCCTTGTAACAAACGCTACGGCACTCCTCATTGCCCCAACGCTTACCACCAAAACCCCCCAAAAATACATTTTGCAAACACCCTCCACATGCAATGCCCACCAAACTCGTAACCAAGTGCCACGAAGCTTCACAACTCAATGCCCTTCAAACTCACTGGCGAACGTCCTTCACTCTTAGCCCAAGCATCACACTCTTAACCCACCGTAGACAATGTAACACGACTCCCGCCCCACACGCGAACTGCAGCAGGCGTGTAGCGGCACGCTTATGCAGACTGTCAATTGTAATGCGAAGCTCTCATGTGAACTATCTATTGCAATATGACATCCTCAAACTAAAACTGTGCTGTTTTCACGCCTTACGTGAACTACTACCCATGACAATTCACAGAAGCAAACGCTGTATGAGCTAAAACTCCGCTGTCTCTGCAGCTACAGCTAATAAATAGGGGTTAGTCCATAAACGTCTAAAGTAGCGGTGCCTTTCCAAGACCAAATGTTATCCAGCAGCATGCGTTTAAGCGAACGAACGCTGGAGCAATTTTGATCTTCTTGGTTTCACCAGCAAGTAACATCTCTAAACTTCTATAGAATAAACACAACAGCGGCGTGTAAACTACCAATTACAATGCGGGTAACCCACTACGCATTTGCAACCGCAATCACTTTTTGACTTCGCGGATGTGCAAGGTCGCCAAATCCGTCGACTGTGCGCATCGAGGGGCAGAGAGTTCGGCGAAGTTAACATGACGAGACAACAACGACAACAACAACAATAACAGCAGCAGCATTTAGTAATTACGTGTTTACGCGATGAGTTCTCTAACGCTAGCCGGAGGGGGCCGTCGCGGTCACAGCTGACGGCGGACGGGAGCCGCGCGGGGGTCATCAAGCGGCGAGCAACAGCTGTCGCGTGAATAAACAAAACGCGATTTTTAAATACCCCCCCCCCCGGTCGCACGTGGGAACTTGTGCTTCAAGGCGCTGCGCTGTGGAGTGTGCAGACATGGAGGTTGTTTTTACTGGTGGGAACGTCCTGGTTACACCAGCCCACAGGGGATTATTGTGTCCGTCGTGCAGGGAGGGGCTGGGTGGGGAGGGAGGGGCTGGGTGGGGAGGGGAGGGTGGGGAGGGGCTGGGCGGGTAGGGTGGGGAGGGGCTGGGTGGGGAGGGGAAGGTGGGGAGGGGCCGGGTGGGGAGGGTGGGGAGGGGCCGGGTGGGGAGGGTGGGGCGGGGCTCGGTAGGGGACGTTGGGGCTGGGTGGGGGGTGGGAGGGGTAGGGCTGGGTGGGGAGGGGCTGGGTTTGGAGGGTGGGGATGTGAGGGTGGGGAGTGTGGGAAGGGGCTGGGTGGGGAGGGGCTGGGTGGGGGCTGGGTGGGGAGGGGCTGGTCACCCCGTGGTGCCCTTATAAAACTCAACGTTTAACCTACTCACGCCGGCTTGTGCCCGCCCTCACAGTCGGCCATATTTGCGGAATACACCACGCCGCCGTTGACCCTGGCCATTGACCGAGCAACCCAACGTTCCTACCAGCTCCCTCTGCAGGAATGTGTTTAGTGTTTGTTGGGTTAGATCGCGTAAATATATAAATGAGTCGTTAGACCCGACATAGTCTGTATACTGTGCGTGCGTGCGTGCAGCAAGCAATAGCTGTCAACCCACGCGGTTAACGTCGTATTATTGTAACAAGGAGTGTTCAGGTCGATACGGTGTACAGGTGTTTCAATACGGGCAAAAACATGTGTTTTTTTAATACTCTTTGTTTTTTTTGGTAAAGTCACGGAGGTGAAAATAAAATAAAAATGAAAACAACTAAATTAGATCACGACGTTTCGGGCACAACACAAGCGTCCGTCCTCAGGTGGGGACAAACAGCTAAATAACAATAATTTAGTTTAAAAAAAATATTTTATTTTTACCTACGTGACTTTACGAAAAAAAACAAAGTGTATTGTTTCACTAGTTCATTAAACCTATTTTTGGCAGTTACGAAAACTTCAAATCTAGAATGTTTTTTTTTTATATCTGTTTGTGTTTCTCCCTTGTGATGGCACTTTGTAGGATGGACGTTGATGTTTATAAGGGCACGGGCTGCCCAATAAAGTGTGAATTGTTTGTTAGAAGGAAGGGCACTGATGATGGGTTGACAGGTATGTAGTGGTAAGTGTAGTAGTGGTGAGTGTACTAATGGTGAGTGGAGTTGTGGTAATTGTAAAATGTTAGTATTTCTCTCTTATGATGGTATTTTGTAGGATTAACGTTGACATTTATAAGGGCACGGGCTGACCAATAAGGTCTATAATAAGGGAAGGCACTGATGATGGGTTGACATGTATGTGCTAGGGAGGTAAATTTACATTGCGTGTATTTGTTTCATCACGGTGAGGAATCAGGAAAGTCTGGATTTACCAAGAGACCCTGACGGCTGAGTGAATAGCTCAGTATGCATATGAAAGGGTTGGTAGGAATGTGGGTTCATAGGTAGGCGTCAGGAGCTAGCGAACAGCACTGTGAGTCTGTTCAGGCTGTGGGGGATCTTTGTATAGGCAGGCAGGTGGGTGGGTGGACAGACTGATCGATAAGTGGGGTAGTTCGGTGGATACGCAGATATCAGGTAGGTATAAGTGTTTAATAGATGGATAGGTAGGTGGTGCGCAGTCTGGTACGTGTAAATGTACTAAAGCATATTATTGTTTCACGTAAAATTATTTTATTTTATACCTACGTGGCTTTACCGAAAGAACCAAAGAGTATTGTTTCACTAGTTCATAAAACCTATTATTTTTTAAACTATTTGTATTTACAATCAGACACCGACTACTCCAAACGTGTATTTTTCCGCAAAAAAAAACACAAAAATAGTTGACTTGGTATATTTAAAGACGTACCCATCGGAAACCGCTTCATTTAAAGATTCCGTAGTTTTTTTTGTTGAAATAACAAACATTTATGAACGTAATACTCTGAGGGAAAGCTCCTATCTTTTGCCGTTTTCAAATTATTCAGATTTGATCATAAAATGCGTAATTTTTTCATTCAAAACCGCTTGAATCGAAAATCTCAAACAATAACAGATATAATGGTTCTCGCTTTAATTTTATTATCTGTTTAATGCTCTCATCAAACAAAGAAACCCGCAATGTTTATGGGGCGCCTAAAATAGAGATTTGGGGGCCTTAAAATAAAAAAAAATCTCGTTTCCAGATTTTTCCTGTTATGTCCTAAAAGCTACATATGTACCATATTTCAGCTTTCTACCTTGTCGGGAAGTACCCTAAGAGGTTTTTGAGACATACAGATTAAGGTATTTATAATAAACATTTTCTTGGAATGATGTTTCGATTCATGATCTTGTTTTCCTGGTGGCTTGAGAGTTGTGGGTATTCCATGGATTCAGGTAGTCTTGGTTTTCTAATTCCTTTTTTTAAATTGCAGAACACTTTTAAAACCTGCACTAGTTATTTAATTGCAGTATTTTAAGTCATAGCCATTTAATCGTTATGCTTCGACAGTAGTCTTTTTCATTTTACATTTTCTTGTTCGGTGTGCCGTGAAGACCGAGAGCCGTGAGAATGAAAATGTTTGCATTAGATGAATGTCGATCTTTGTAATGTCCTCATTCCAAAATCATGAGCCCGTTGCATTTTATATCGACGAATTACAGTACAGCTGTATAAACAGTACATTTTAAACCAGCCCACGATACAAATCCACGCGGTAAAAACACATTCAAAAGACTTTTGTAAAATCTCGAATATTTTATGGCATAAAATGATTTTAAACATGCACCCAGCTGAAACAATTGTTATCATGCAGTAAAGACATAAAAATGCTGCAAATACAAACTCTTGAACACCAATTTGTAACGCCAGAGAACGCACTCTGATTCACTTAAGTGTTGTATTTTTGTTAAGCTTATGAGTGTCAAAATAACCTCGAATGGCCACCGATTTATTCTTGTTAGATCTTGGAAGCGAAGTGGCATTAACCCGATGCAACTGCCATTCACAGTTCATCGTTGTTAGCACGAGGGAGTGCAGCAATATATATTGTACGATGATTCTACACGCCCACAACTACGCTCTGCACCTTCAACCTGGGCGGATGGTTGGTGCGGCTCAAGTCGGATCGAACAATCCACAGCGTGGGGAAGCTCTCATCCAGCATGTGATCTGACACTTCACATATTGCGTAGGCTTTTTGCGCTTGTATGGACACTTTCGTTTCACATACTAAGAGCTTCTCCTAGCAACCAAACATCGGGCATCGTGCCAAACATGTTTGTATGTAGACCTTCTTTTGCACCGTACATAGCTAACCGTGCTAAAACATGCAGTAAGCCCGAAAACCCACGAGACATGTTCACCTATTGGTACCTCAATGGGAAGTACTGGTTTCTCTGGTTGCCACATTTATTTTGTTTAGTATCAATACCACCAACATGCTTTGTTTAGCATAGTTTTTGATAGAAACAAGTTTACAGGATCCCACTACACTACAATAAAATCAATGAGTAATTACAATCAACAGTCACGAGATTTTGAAAAAAATAGGAAAAATTTTATGTTTTTAACTCATTGAGAAATGATCTTTTGCACAAAGGCTAAACTTATTAAACCATTACACACTGGCAGTCATGTTTTATGGCTGTACAAACATAATTCAACAATTCCAAATTTGGCTTTGGACCTGTAGAATAATACATTGCGTTTATTTAGTGCATACATTATGGTCAGGTGATTTGCATACCTGGACATTTGTATAGGTGGAAATGCCACCTTGATATGAGTGTATGGGATAGTTTTTGTGTGTAAATGCATAATTATTCTTGTGTGCATCAGTGTATGTCCACAGCGAATTTATTGCTCTTGACATCTTCAAAGGTCCAGGTCCTCGTGAAGATGAAGAAGTTTTCTCACCAGCTCTGAAATAAGCATACATGTACATACAAGAATAGCATAGATAGTTACACGATTGGCAGGTTCATAGGTTCAGTGCAATCTCCCCCAATATTCACAACAGTCATAAAGTAGATTCTAGTTGATTGATCTCAGCATGCCCCAGAGGAGAAAGTCCATGTGTGCCGATATCTCAAGTGTGATATTATTAGCAGTTGCGCTTTGCCTTCCCCTCCCTCCAAGTCTTATGTAAGCATGTCTTGTTTATACAAGAGTTGTGCCTATATATTCAGCTCCGATTGTATTGTGGTGCGGTATAAAAAATTGCTTTGAAGGATACCAAGTTGCAGGCAACCCTTTGTACGAATTACAACAGACCCTTTGTGAATAATAGTGCAATGTAGCTCTCAGAAACACCTTCTTGTTCGGTTATATGTATATTTATTATAAATGAAGTCCACCGACTCACTTATAACTTAACGAGTAACCGCGAGTGGCTATATACACTTGGATAACTTATGTGACTCTACGCGACGCTCCCTGTGTAGTTGGCTAACTACACAGGAGCGGACGCGTAGTCACGGAGACAATACAACTCTAGCCTTCCAAGACTACAAGGTGCCCGTTCCAGGACGATGAAGACAATCCGCTACAAGATGACGACTGCAACGACAGCTCCTTGCTTCCCCCACAACAGCAGCCCAGAGCCCTGTTCCACGCCGGCTTTTATCCCCCTCACGACCCGGCCACGCCCCTCTTCCCTAACTCTCTCTCCCCGCACCTGGTCCTGTCTGTCTGTCCTAATTACAATATACGACCGTCTAGGTCCCGTGCTTCTCCTCATGCCACCCTGTCAATGCCTGTCGCATCAATCATTATTAGACCACTTAGGTCCCACATTAGCCTAACGTGAGCCTGTCTGTTCCAGTCACGTTAATTAGTAACCATGGCCCTAGATCACACCGTACTGTTGACAATAGGAAGACAATACTTGTTTTCTTGTTTTGGAAAAGAGTTGAATGATTAATCTTGTAATGTTGCAACATGCCTTTGGATGCACGCAGGCAAATACATCAAGACTGTAACTCAGATAAATTTTACACGTCTATATAGATGGCGGGTTGTAACGACACATTTATATATTTACGCGATCTAACCCAAAAACCTCTTATGGATGATATTGGTCGCTAAAGCCTACGTGTTAAACTGACGTCTATATTATATTTTTTTATACAACGTGCAATTCGCAATCGAAAGAGGCACATGATTCACTGGTTATTTTTGTCAATTATATTTTTCACATTGAGGATGGAGTAGTGATGAGGTTGTTAATGGCCTGCACTATCAACCCAGCATCCTGAGTTTTGTTCCTGGTCACGGCCAACTTTGGTGGCAAGCTGATATCAGCATATCAGCACTGGGCCTGCCCTCCCCACCCTTCCACTACCTTGGACTGACCAGTGTGGAGAATCATAAAAAAATACCCTGATGAGCAAAATGGCACGGAAGGCCTTCATTTAGCAGTGAATTGACAAAGAGCTGTAAATGATCATTTTGTGAAAAATGTACAAAGCAGTATTTAAGTGTATACTGAATGTACATATTACATAGTGTTTTTTTTACCCTGCACACAGTACACGCCCTAATTCCAGCTTTCGGAGCAGGATTATGCAAAATGTGGTGCATTATTGTTAGATTAGGTCGGGCATGCCCCATGGCATCAAGGGTTACCTGCGGCGCCTGGCCTCAAAGGAATATCACACTCGCGCGCTTGGTCGATCAGAGTTTTCAAGGCCTCGGGGCAGTCCTCCGGCAGTGGCTCACTCTCGCCCTTCATCACCATGTTACGAATTGCCTTCATGTCTTTGCCTGCCGTGAACAATTTCAACCGTCACCATCAGCATCGATGTTAACAATTACAATGTAAGGTTTATGTAGCATCCATATGCAGTCTCATTTCAGCATGCTCTGTAGAGCAGTGGGGCGTGAAGGGCAGCAGAATGAAATGAGGGGAGAGGTAGGGAAAGAGCGAGTCCATGGACGGTTTCGATGACACGGAGTGCGATCTTGAGGTTGATCAATGATTGAATTGGAAGACAGTGGAGGGATCTGAGTATTGGGATGAAGTGGTCTCATTCAGGGTGCATGTGAAGAGTTTGACAGAAGCATTTCGGGTCATCTGGATATTGTAGATAGGGGAATTAGGGAAGCCGCATAAGAGAGAGTGGCAGTAGTAGAGTTGGAACGTGATGAAGACTTGAATTAAGATTTGAACGGCAGCTGGGGTAAGAAAATGGCAGATGCAAATACACGTTGCATAGATGGAGGCATGAGACCACGCAGAGTTGAGATATATATGGTAAGAGAGTTAGGGCTCAATGACACAATCATAAACTTCAAGATGAAAGCTGGAAAACAGTTGCTTCGGTATTAACTTGCATTTATCTACTAAGTTTATAAAATATGCTCAGCATCCATAAATACTGCTATATGTATTCCCTCAGCTGCTGCATGATAGAAAGTGCCAGTGGTGCAGCCCTAAACATTTCCCACGAATATCTTGGATGCTTTACTGGCACCAAAATACATGGGTACTAAATATACACCATGATTTGCAAAATACCATATCAGCACGGACATAGCACCAAATGATTGCAAGTGGGAGGTGTGGATGTGTCTAGGGCGTTCCATGCAATGTGGTGGCAGTTAGGGTTGTGATTGTTAAGTGACGATAATTGCGGTACAGATGGTGAAGTTGTGTTGGTTGTGTGTCGATTGTGATACTGTGGATGTTGGCGATGGTGGCATGTGTCGTTTGGTGGTGGTTGTACGAGGGGAATGTAGAAGCAGGTGTTGTGCAGAGATGTTCAAGATAACGACGGCCGTGGATCTTCTCAGAAATATCACCTTCGAAAGGAATCTTGCGTGCAGCAATTTCCCACATCACAACACCATAGCTGCAGAGACAACACCCCAACAAAAGCCATCAGATTACGGATACAACCATCTTCTGTTCATGAAAGACTAACTATCCTGTTATCCAACAACTAGCTAAAACTTGCACCCTATAAAATACATTTATTTACATCACAGGTGGGGGGAACCTATGGCTCATGGGCCAAGTGAGGGCCCAGTCATTCTAATCGGCCCACAAAGAATATTTTCTATTTCCATAAGCATCTTAGCCGTTTGATGTCTTCGGAACTGCGACGTGAAATCGTCGAGTTCGAGAAAAGCAATAGGCAGGCATCGCATTAATGGAGTGAAGGCAAGCCCTCGTTTATCTAGTTTCACGTAACTATTGGACAATGCTAAGCTGTGTGTTAATGTGGCCCACCAAAGGCATCTTAAAGTCATATTCAGCCCTTTTCAGTAAGAAAAAGTGGCTGCTTGGGGAAACCTTTATCCAGCAGTGGATTGATCAAGGCTCATGATGACAGTTACAAAAACCAAGTGTTTGTCCAGCAAAGAAAAGCAGCTGCATCAGCAACCGGGTGGCACCTGTAGATGTCGCAGCTGGGAATGGGTTTGTAGTTGAGGTCCCTCTGTCTCTCAGGAGCGATGAATGCCATCGACTCCGAAGAGTTCCGGTTCGTGCTGCTGCGGCAGATGGACGTGCAGGTCCTGGCAAAGCCAAGATCGGAGAGCTGCTCAAGACAGCACGATGAAATATAGAACATGGAACAGGACCGAGGAAGCAGGCATTAGGAACACGTACAAGTGTACATACATCCACCGCTGTATTAATTTTTCCACGGAGATTCAGACTCTGTGACCGTCTCAAGCCAACTTAACCACAATAGACCCCACTAAGCAGTTACAAATGAAGACGGGGCACTGCGGTCTCAAATGCCTGGCCACAATCATGCACACCTTTGCTCTAGTATCAGTATCCAGCTGCGAAGCTGTTAGGCATGCAACGATGCATCAACTTATTGATTAAAATTAATACTTATGCTCATCTTACATAGAATTCTAAGTATAAGCATAATTATTTTAAATGTACGTAAATTGTATGTAAATTTCTCATGTAAACTCTGCAACCAATAGCTTTTACATTCTCCCATTATCATCAACACCAGCCATGGTCAATCCGCTGCTGGATTAAGGCTTCCCCAAGCTGCCACAAACAATCCTTCTATGTAAATAAACCACCTAGCACCTGCACATGAACATTCTCTAATGTAAATAAACCACCTGGCACCTGCACATGAACATTCTCTAATGTAAATAAACCACCTAGCACCTGCACATGAACATTCTCTAATGTAAATAAACCACCTGGCACCTGCACATGAACATCCTCTAATGTAAATAAACCACCTGGCACCTGCACATGAACATCCTCTAATGTAAATAAACCACATGGCACCTGCACATGAACATCCTCTAATGTAAACAAACCACCTGGCACCTGCACATGAACATTCTCTAATGTAAATAAACCACCTGACACCTGCACATGAACATTCTCTAATGTAAATAAACCACCTGGCACCTGCTCATGAACATTCTCTAATGTAAATAAACCACCTGGCACCTGCACATGAACTTTCTCTAATGCAAATAAACCACCTGGCACCTGCACATGAACATTCTCTAATGTAAATAAACCACCTGGCACCTGCACATGAACATTCTCTAATGTAAATAAACCACCTGGCACCTGCACATGAACTTTCTCTAATGTAAATAAACCACCTGGCACCTGCACATGAACATTCTCTAATGTAAATAAACCACCTGGCACCTGCACATGAACATTCTCTAATGTAAATAAACCACCTGGCACCTGCACATGAACTTTCTCTAATGTAAACAAACCACCTGGTACCTGCACATGAACTTTCTCTAATGTAAATAAACCACTTGGCACCTACACATGAACTTTCTCTAATGCAAATAAACCACCTGGCACCTGCACATGAACATTCTCTAATGGAAATAAACCACCTGGCACCTGCACATGAACTTTCTCTAATGTAAATAAACCACCTGGCACCTGCACATGAACTTAGTCTAATGTAAATAAACCACCTGACACCTGCACATGAACATTCTCTAATGTAAATAAACCACCTGGCACCTGCACATGAACATTCTCTAATGTAAATAAACCACCTGGCACCTGCACATGAACATTCTCTAATGTAAATAAACCACCTGGTACCTGCACATGAACACTCTCTAATGGAAATAAACCACCTGGCACCTGCACATGAACACTCTCTAATGAAAATAAACCACCTGGCACCTGCACATGAACATTCTCTAATGTAAATAAACCACCTGGCACCTGCACATGAACTTTCTCTAATGTAAATAAACCACCTGACACCTGCACATTAACTTTCTCTAATGTAAATAAACCACCTGGCACCTGCACATGAACTTTCTCTAATGTAAATAAACCACCTGGCACCTGCACATGAACCTTCTCTAATGTAAATAAACTACCTGGCACCTGCACATGAACATTCTCTAATGTAAATAAACCACCTGGCACCTTCACATGAACCTTCTCTAATGTAAATAAACCACCTGCCACCTGCACATGAACATTCTCTAATGTAAATAAACCACCTGGCACCTGCACATGAACATTCTCTAATGTAAATAAACAACCTAGCACCTGCACATTAACTTTCTCTAATGGCAAAACGTTTCTGCAATCGAATCGCAACACTGTTGTATCAATAACAACAATGGCAGTACAATGGACATCTGTGGAAAAGAGCTTTATAGTTCATCAGATTCCTCCAGTATAAATACATATTCTGAGTATGTATATTGCTGTTGAGTAAACCCCTGAGGCTGCATGCAGTTTTGACCAATAATGCTGGTCCAGCTTCATTACACGAATGTAATTTTAGATTATTGTATTTCTTTATCATAATTTATCATTCATTTTTTCATTTCACGGTCATTTTATATTTGCAAACATCACAAAGTAACCCCGACCCCTGAGGCTCCGGCACCTTGATGGTGTAGTGCTCGTTGACCAGGAACTTATCCGTGCACACGTTGCGGTAGCACACTGGGCTCTTCATGCTGTGCATTCTGCAAAGAGATGGCAGGCAAGAGCATGAACGTTCAATCAAAATTGCCGCACCACACGGCCCCGTGACTCTGACTCATGACACAGTGTGCAACATCCGAAGAGGATCGGATGCTGAAAATAAAAAGGTGCAATTTCATTTTCGAGAGTGGACCACTGTGTTCCCGTGTCACGGTAAAAATTCTCAAGGACCCACATTAAGTAGAAATGAGCCCACAACGGCTATGACACTTTGTGCGTGTCTACACCTCCAGCTGTCTAACATCCCCCACCCCCTCCCCGCACTGAATGTTTCCACCGCAAGTGGTTATCGGAGAGATTTATTCAGATAAATTAGTGACCTAACATTAGTAGCGAGTGATGATTCATAATTGACTATCTTTGTATCAAATCGCTTGAGTACAATGCCTACGTGTGTCGGAGACATTCCTGCACCAACACAGCCTGCAGGAGTTGAACTCTGGAAACCGCCTGATGATGCTGGATGCAATTAGCAGTGAATCATCGTAAATAATTGTTAAATGCATGTGGATTGCACTTCAGCACACTGCTGTGCTGAAGCAATACAAAACTGACATTTGTTGTACGTGACAACTTAACTTATTCAGCCGTGTGATGTGCAGGAGAGTGTACGACACATTGTCATTGACCAAATAAATATATATTATGAACGTTAAGCAATGGTCGCGAAAGCCTACGTGTTAAAAGTAGCAGGTGATATCTGAACAAGCGTTGGCCAACGTCGGAATATATGGTCAAACAACCCCCATGACTAAGGCCTATAACATCCAGCAGTGAATTGACAAAGAGTACCAAATTATTACTTAATTTCTACGATAAGCGAATATGTCACGTAAGAGTCATGTGGAGTCCATCCAATTAATTTCCATAATTGCCACCAGGCTGCCATATATCACTGCATATTTTCAAATTGACACTTACATTTTGAAAAATCTAAGCAGAAAAATCATAATTCTTAATCCATCCAAGCCAGCTAAATTCCTCCCATCTGTTCCACGCATCCGCGATTACATGTCCATGCGCCAAACAGGTGGGCCCCTAAAGGTGCAAGATGGGGAAAGGGTAGAGGGGACCCCCGGGAGATGGCCAGCACGCACCGGCAGAGGGCACGTGCCCCCTCCATGGCCATGTGAACCTTGCTGCGCCAGCTGAGTGGCTCCTCAGACTGCAGCAGCTCACGGAGGGTGCCACGACTGCAGTACTCCATCACGATAGCAAAGAAACTCGCTGGAGCCAGGCAACGCATGCGGAGGAAGAGATACCGAGATACACACCAAGTTTCGATTTAAAGCTTTCGTGACTGCAGGGATTCATCTTCTTGGTTTTTTCGGTAAAGTCACGTAGAAGGGAAGTAATAAAATAATACAAATAAAACATAATAAAATAATTCTCACGACGTTTCGGCTACAACGCAAGCAGCCGTCTTCAGGTGAAGAATGATACACTGCCAAGCTAGGAGCTTATATATAAGCTGAGTTGGGGGTGTAAGAAGAGCGCCTTAACAAAAGAATATACTAAATTCCTCTTGATATGCACATTCTTTTGTTAAGGCGCTCTTCTTACACCCCCAACTCAGCTTATATACTGTATAAGCTCCTAGCTTGGCAGTGTCTCATTCTTCACCTGAAGACGGCTGCTTGCGTTGTGAACCAAAAACGTCGTGAGAATTATTTTATTATGTTTTATTTTTATTATTTTATTACTTCCCTTCTACGTGACTTTACCGAAAAAACCAAGAAGATACACACCAAGCATACATATGTAAACAAATGCAGCCCAGCGAACTGCTTGCTCCATCCGCTGACCGGCGGAAGGTGCCACCATTAGGGGAGGATCGAGAGAGCTGCCCTAGAGGGTATTTGGCCTACTCTTCCATGCTGGCCAGACATACACATACGTTGTTTTTTATTATCACGGTTGCCAAGCAGAGGCTCTGAAATGGCCAAAATGCCAAATGGCCAGCAACATACAGCACTCCTGAAGGTGTAATAAACAACAGTTATTATATTGAATTGAGAAAAAGTTCTAAGAACTTAGGAAAATAGACAATGTGAGGGAATTCCAAAGTGGGTCTTAGTGTGCGTATATTTGGGTCGCTATACAAGGGAGTCAGCCCAATATAACTGGCCACCTTGGTCTCCCCCCCACTGCTGGTTCATATTGAATCATTGAATCCGCACCAAGTAAATTGACCAGAGGCCTAGACCCAGTTAAGTATATCTATGTGGTTCACTAAAATGTACAACAGACACGTGACCATGCGAAATGCCCAATATCAAGCAATAACATAATTGTTTCTCTAATGAAAACAATCAGCATGGTTGCGTACATGATTGTTAAAAACAAATGCATTTTTAGTGGTCGGCAATCAACTAAAAGCCATTACGAATAATGGTGGAGCAATATCAATCGTATCTGCTCTTGAACATTTGCAGCACCCTTACACAAGTAAGCGTATTCACATGAAATATTTAGACGTGTTGACACGGTGCACTCTGCTCGCAAACATCATTCAACGCTGTATAAAACTCCATAAACACGCCGTCTTTCTAAAAAACGTCACTCTGGCTTGCACGTACGCAAACTTACCCGAAGGGTCCACGATAATCCCATAGAGCCTGATAATATTCTCAGAGTCAAGTTCCCGCATCTTCTTAGCTTCATCCAACATGACATTCTTGGACCCCGCTGCATATGCACTGCTCACAAATAAAAAATAAAAAAACAGATCCTCCATGTCAGTGATGTCAGCACAAGCCTGTGAGTAAAACTGTCTCCCTGTGTGTCGTGCAATGCTTACTTAAGTGCTTAAGGCCTACCAAGGCCCACCAAGGCAATGCACGGTACAGGACGCAGTGGCAGGGTTGGGGGCGGAAAGAACACATCTCTGCTCGGTGATAGTTTTAGGCCGAGTAAACCTTAAAGAGACCCAGGTCAAGTGAAGACACCAATTGCCACAGCTGTCCATAGCCATGCATGGACACAGGCTTATTAAGACTGTAGTGCAGCAATGTTCTCCAGTCACTCTCCCGGCATGCATCTGTCAAAGCCCAAGTGCCTTCTTCTTGGTTCTTTCGGTAAAGTCACGTAGAAGGGAAATAATAAAATAATAATAAAACTGAATAAAATACAGACCTGTTCTTCACCTGAGGATGGCTGCTTGCGTTGTGGCCGAAACGTTGTGAGAATTGTATTTTATTATGTTTTATTTGTATTATTTCCCTTCTACGCGACTTTACCGAAAGAACCAAGAAGTTAAATCCCTGCAGTCACGAAAGCTTTAAACCCATGATTTGGCACTTGCGATATAAAAGAAATGATAAAAAAAAGAACTTGTGTAAAAAGTTGTAGATATTTTAGAAAATTTCGAAAAAAATTCACGGCAAGGTTGGAAGCATGACGTCATTACACACGAACGTGGCTGAGGTGTTGTGAAAGAGAGCTGATGTCACCGCCCATGATCAGGAGCGTACATGTTTGTGAGGGGCACACCTCTGGTTGGCTGCTTGCTTGTGGTCACATGACGCACTTCAACCAATCCGTGCCGCGTTAATCACACAATGACAGAATCACAGAATCACAGAATGACAGACCTGGGTGTTTATATATATTTATGTTATTGTTACTTTGAATATTATGTCAGAAACACTTGGTCTGTGCCCTCCAGTTACCAGGGTGAAAAGTGGGCTACGTTTTGCCCAATCCTGGACCAGCTGCTTCAAAAACGTAATAAACAAACAATTTGTTCATGATTTGCTGTCACAATTTGAGTTTATCCCACCATTATTCTGCCGTGGCATCAAGGCAAGATGGGATGGTGGGTGGGGCTTAGCCGACCTAGTGGAATCGTCATTGAAATGTAATACTTACGCATCTACCATATCTTGCAATGGCAATTCCACTAGGCCTGAATGCCACGCTAGGCTCTATCCGACCCCCCCTCCTCCACACCCCACAATTCCACTGGTTCTGTTATCCTGTTAGGAAAATGTATTTCATTCTAAAAATCGAATTGCGATGCCAAGCTGGGAATTGTGCGAATCGACAAACTCTACCCACATGCGTCTCTTATGCACTCATAAGTCCAGCCCATCCCCAAATGAGCGCACTCACCTCATGTCAGATTTAAAATGCTTGATCCAAACGGGGAACTGGCAAAACTCGCCCTTGTACATGGAGTACTTGATGGTGGTAATGTCTTTTTTCCGGTTCACAATCTCATCCAGCTTTATCTCCCGGAGCTCTTCCACAGGGTGTCTAGACTTCCCTGTGTTAACAATAAATAAAGTCAGGGAGTGTAAAAACATGAAGGTTATCAAATGGACTTTTCCTGCTTTCCTGTATTAGTCGTGTTTCGCGTACGTAGACACAATGTACACTCCTACGTAATACACACAACACGCCACATACCACAATGCAATATACACCACACATGAAATCACATCCAATGGCGGGTGGAGTGGTGGCGCACTACACGATGACCAAGCGAGATGAGTTTCTTGGCCACGGCCAATCCGCACCAAGCAGTGTGGCAGAGTACGGTCAAGCACCCCCTTGGGAGGCCTTGATCCAGCAGTGGATTTAACAAAACCCTCTAATTTTCTTTACTTATTCCACCCAATCGTGTGGTTCCATGGTCAGAGTGCTCGACTCGTAAAATGGGAAGACTTTGATGATACACGGCATGCCAGAACACGTTCATTTTATTGTGGCCTACTGGAAAATACAACCATGAGAGGTTTTTTGGGTTAGATCGTGTAAATATATAAATGTGTCGTTAAAACCCGCCACAGCCAACCCTTACTAGTTGGCTGTCGGGGGGGTGTTGGGTTTTAACGACACATTTATATATTTACGCGATCTAACCCAAAAAACCTCTTATGGATGAAATTGGTCGCGAAAGCCTACGTGTGAAACTGGAAAATACAAGGTGATCCCGTTTATAGAGACTCCACTTAAATAATAGGGAAAATACACTTTGTTATTTTAAGACTTTCCCTTGTAAGCTAAGGAGTCATCGCTTGACAATACTGTGCAGAAGAAAATAAGATGGTGATTTGAAATCAAATGTGGTCTCTATAAAAAAAGGCATCGAAATCAATTCCTCATTACCAACCACAAACTTGATTAACGGCCAATTGCTCCTTTGAACAAAAAGGCACTTTGACCCGACTGTTATGGACCCTTCTGTTGTAGCTCAGCTGTATGTAGCATCCTCACCGAGATCCTTGGCAATGTTTAAGATGGTGCTGATTGTTTTTTTCATTTCTTCCTGCTGGGATTCGCTGGCTCTGCCCGTCTCTGTGAGCACAGCTGAAATAGCGAAACCAAGGACAGAAGAGACAAATCAATGGCGGGAAATACTGTACTGTAAACCAACAACATATAATGCACGACATGAAGTAAAACAAATGAGCATTGCATTAGGTTGTTTATTATTTGTATTCTGCAGATATTTCAGGCTATAGATCTTAAAATTAACCCAATTACTTTACTATGCAAGTTCAAAATTTGCGTTTTGATATTTAAGTGCTTTTTTGTATTTAAGGCCCCTTTTTAACATATGCTACAAGGCCCCGCACTCGCTTAATCCGGCACTGAACAGCTGTAAAATAGTTTCATAAGACTGGAAGTTGGCTAGCAGGTGCGTGGTGGGGTAAACCAATGAGTAATGTTTCATAGTTGGCATACTTCTTCTTAGAGGAGGGAAGCAGTGGGTTGAGTGCTTTGGTATGGATGAGTGCTTTGTGAAGGTCCTCATAGGTAATCAAGTTCTGACCTTCCCTTTCACATAAAAATGCAATGCTTACTTTAGTAGTTCAAAGCGTTTCTACATAGGTGGACATTTATGTAATGCCACAAGTAGACACTTCATTCAATATTAGTCAATTGAAAAAGTGCAAAAACAAAATGCTGTCCTTAAGACTGACGTGTATTAAAACAGGGGCACCAATAACTTATACTGCCATGAAAGCAATGCATATTCTGCTGCTCAAGGCACACATACAGAATTCAGTTCCCTTTGGTTATTTTATAGCTCAAGTTGCCATGGTGTAATGGCTACCCCACGCTTGAAATAGCAGTCCAGGTAAGACCAGTTCAATGTCTAACTCCAGCATGGCAGTGTAAAAACGATATGCAAGAGCCTTCAAATGGGAAAAGCACAGGATAGTTGATTTACAGGTCACGTGTGGTGGCGGTAAAGTGTGGGTAACTCCCACCTCATTAAAGACACCTGGCCAGCATAGAAGTGGGGGGGCAAAAATACCCTCCCAGATAAAGCGGTTCCCAAAAACCTTAGATTGTGCGGACACCTTTTTAGCCTCCAAAATATTTCGCGGACCACCACACTCCACTGGTTATTTGAAATAGCAGATTTCCTTGCGGCTCTGAAGTCACAGGTTGCTGACGCCTGCTCTAGAGGATTTTTCTAGAGGTCCCTATCATGGAGGCCCTTCCACCAGCAGCGGTGTGAACAAGCAATTGCATGGTTGCATCTTTACTTTGAAAGGTTATACCCAAGGGTTTGAAATTTTAATATAATATTGGAATGGCATGGACGGAAAAACGCATAAGAGGCCAGGCAAAGTGGAGATGGAGCAAAGTTACATGGAAGATAACTTAGGATTAAAGTGCAGTCGCACAGGATTGATAGCAACGGCATCCTAAGTAAGGGAAGGTAGGTGATAAAGAATTGTCACAAAAACATGTTTGCATGTGGATCCAAATCGCTCAAATAGGTATGCCGTAAAACTTCCTATTTTGTAAAATAATGCCCTATTAAAATACATGACCAAATTGCACTTTCCATATCCTTGCTATTCAATTTATACTTGACAAAGAAAATACTCTGAACATTATATTTGAACTAAACTTGTGCGATGGAGTCAAAATTTAAGTTCTAGTTTAGATCCTTGTGTGGTCCTGATCCAAGCCTCACGTAGGAATATAAAGCATATGGTATACAGAGATTAATTCATAATTTGAAACCTACCGTTCAGTATAAGCCGTGTGAGGTCCTCACGGAAGTCCTTCGTGGCGTCCATGATATTCTGCGGGCATATGTAGGTTTGCGTCTTGTCCAGCGTGTTGATATCCTGCAGGGTGATCATGGGAATGATGTCGTTGAGTCGCTCGTGGAAGAGTTCGAAGTTCTCCTGGGCATCGCTACTCTTCATGAATTTCTTAATGGCCCCGTAATTCTCATACTTCTCGATGTATTCCTTGATCTGCACGATGACCTCGATGAGCTGTACGAAAGCATTGCTACGGGCCCTGCAGGGCATCTTGTCAGGGTGTTTGGATTTGCCGGAGGCACCCTCAGACGAGGCCGCCTGCTCCTTCCTTTGGAGGTAGTCTATGACCATCTTCACCCTGTCCACCAACCTCTGACATTGGTATCTGTTGGACTTTACTTGCTGGAATGTTTTGTACAGCTCCTCTGCTACCGAGAAGACCTTTGATACAATTTCTGCAGGAGAAACAAGCGCAAACACAATTACACAGGCGTGCATGAATACACACAAGTACTTTATAGCGCAACAGCACGAGTGGATACACCAGTAAGGGCAGCATTTTAATGTTATGCACTTTGCTTGAAAACTTACTCGTCAAATTATTAAGGCTTCCATATTTTACACGAACAAAACTAAATATTACAATAAGCACGTGTGCTGAATATTTACCAGAATTTATAAGCACTGTACAGTGCTGTACAAATGCTCATTTGATATAATCCTTCTATTGTTCTACGTGGATGTAAATGCATGTTTTAATGCGTATATATAAAAAAACAATTCACTGGGATTGAGTGTGTGTAAATATGCTTCCTATTTGAAAGCCAACAGTAATTGTGTCCGATAAGCCAGTTCTAGCATTCATTCTTAGCAAAAATTCAGAAAAAAATGCCTATCATAAATTAGGGACAGGGTTAGTGTTGGCTTTTCACTTTCAGAAAAAAAATACCTATCATAAATTAGGGAAAGGGTTAGTGTTTGCTTTTCACTTTGAGCAAATAGACCACTTGTAATGTTATTCGGCGTTTCTCCAAACTTCAAGACTTGAACGGAAACCCACACGCTTCCTCATTAGTGTGTGTTTCAACTTGTTTTCCTCTAAGCAAACAAGTGCATGAGCCATACCGAAAGAGGATGCAAGTGTCCTGCATGACGAAGCCAGGCATTTTATGTCAACATGAGTATCTTTAACAGCCTCCGATTCGGTTAATGCGGAGTTTATTTTGGGTTAAATCACTGTGGTGTACAATGGCATTGTTTAAATTATTATAATCCGTACACTACCCGACACAGACAATCAAGTCAAGTTGGCACATCATGGGCAAATGTGGACGTTCTCCCCGTGACCGCGTGGATTTTTCTCCGGGTCCTCCGGTTTTTCCCTCCCCAATTAGAAACATGCGTTCAAAATATTTTGGCTGCTACATACCTGTCAACCCCTTATCAGCAGTGCCCTACCTTATTACAGACCAATTCAGACCTTATTGGTCACCCATGCCCTTATAAATCTCAACGTCCATCCCACAAAGTTGCATCACAAGGGAGACACAAACGAATAGACACACACATGTTGCTCGTATTGAAGCGGTCGTACGCCGTATGGACCTGAAAACTCAATTTACCTGTTACAAGAATACGGGTAAACTCTATGGGTTGACAGGTATGCCGCTATAATTTTCCGTATGATAGACCACTTAGTTGAGCTATTTGTGGCCAGGTCGCTTATGAAAAATAGCTGTATAGCTCAGTATGGCCTTAGCTGGTAAACAAAAATAGTTTAATAATAGTTTGTGTAAATATGCCAACTGATTTGGTTTATTATCAAATCCGAAAATATGTTGAAAAGGAAGGAACATTTTGGACGTTTCACTGGAGATTCCATGCAGTATCAGCAGGTGTTAGCCAAATTACATGTATTATTTGTCCATGCGATATTGATTCGCTCTGTTGGGTTATGGAGGATTATAGTTAAAAAATGGCATACCTACACGATCTAACCCCAAATAAACTCATTATAAACCAAAATATTGGTCGTTAAAGCTTATAACAATAATCTCCGATTTTAACAAATCAGTCTGTTGAGTTATCATAATAAGTTATGAAAAGGGCATTGGATACCACTGTAGGTCAAACGGATGTATGGAATTGAATCCTACAATATTTCCACACATAGAAAATGCCATAATCTCTGCTAATTTCCTGCACGCATGGCAGAGGTCGCAACCGGGTACCCGATACCTGTATCCTACCCAATACCCGGCTACCCGTACCCAGCCGGGTACGGGTACGGGTACCTGTTTGTGACCCTGGTGCGGCCGGGTACGGGTAGGCCGTGAGTCACTGGTGAGTAACTGTTTGTCACTCAACGTCTTGTCTCTTCTCACAATTCAAGTTCCTAGAATCAACCCACCCGCGCCTGCAACATGGCTTCATCCCAGAGGTCGCAATCAGGTACCCGATACCCGTACCCTACCTGTACCCTGCCGGGTACGGGTAGAGTACGGGTACGGCCGGGTACGGGTACCCGTTTGCGACCCTGGTGCGGCCGGGTATGGGTAAGGAATCAAAACCCGTTTGCGACCTCTGACGCATGGCCAAAGTAATCTTTGTGCAAAACGCCTAGCGACGCTTGAGCAGGCATTTACCATCTGTTTAGCAATCGGACATTATCTAAAATCTCGCTTGAGTTATCTTCATGCATTGTTGTTGTCCTTCTCCCACACCTACGATTAGCACGGATGGCTACATATGGTGCAAAAGAAGTTCAACATACATACATTGTTCACCCTTTTCCTGCAAATAACGCTTTTCAAATGTTTTTCTTTTAAAATAGCATTTTTCCCCCCTGCACAGCCAACATAAAACAAACTGCAGATGGCCCCTAAAGATATTAGCTTGACAGTTGAGTGCAAGAGTTTGGATGGTTAAGAAAAACACCATTCAAGTTACACAGCTGTATGCCAGACGGCAAAAGCCAGTGTTATCATCACTCATGATTATTCACATATAGGTTACATAATCCGCAGGGCTCAAAAACAGTCATGCATCGCTAAAATAACATTTATAAAATAACGTTCACAACATGGATAGCATTCATAACACGTTTAACATTCATAATATGAATCAATCAATTATGATAATTGTTTTTTTACCCTTTTATCTGGCAACAAAACTGACACCTTTTTTTTACAAGGAGTCATGTTTGCATTGACCACAATACCTGCAGTCGAAATGCAAACAAAAAACAACTCTGATAATGTATGCACTGTCCTTGAAATTGATTGGTCCACACCCGAGACAGCTTTCCTTAGAGCCAGTTTTGTTGCCAGATAAAAGGGTAAAAAAACAATTATCATATTTTGCTACTGGCAAAGGAGGTCCCAATGGTGTCAATCAATTATGCTATTTAAATAGTGAATATCTCATCAGACATTCATTCATGTTCATTACGGTTATGAATGTCTGGTCAACTATGCACAGGCAGAGAGGGCTGTGCAAAACTCACGTAGGGCAGTTCTTCTCAACCGTTATTGTCCACCACTTGTGTGGCCCATGATTTGTGAATTGTTAGCACATTGTGATCATACCAACTGACGTATTAAACGTGAAGCGCAAGAGACGCATTTAACACGTAGGCTTTCGTGACCAATATTATCCACAAGAGGCTTTTTTTGGGTTAGATTATTATTTAAGATTATTTAAGACCGAAACAGGAGAATTTCGCCACAACTCTGGCTGTCGCCTGATGATGCTGGTAGTAATTATCGGCGAAACGTCGTAATCGAATTGTAAATGTTGTGGGTTTTACTCTCCAACACGCTGGTTTTCTGAACTATAAACTAATTGGCATGTTTTGTTTACGTGACAAGCTTGACAAATTAGCTGTGTCGGGTGATGGTGGGTTTAACGATACATTTATATTTACGCAATCTAACTAAAAAAAACCTCGATTGTGCAATAACCATAGCAGAAACGCTGTATTATTTTCCAGGACTTATGTGCAAAGCTCTGTATAGCGCAGTGTATGTATTACGTATGTACGTGCATGTTTTATTATGCACTCAAACGCAACACAATAGTGTGCTGTGTTTCTGGCGACATTAGCGTAAACCCAGTAGAATAAGAGGGTGTGGAATACATTGCAAGCTACAGTTAAATCATTAAAGCAACGTTATACTGCAACGTGTTTGACAATGACCCTTATTTATAGCAAGGGGGCATCGCCCAAAACGTGAGCTATGATATTTTAAATATTTTACTGTAAAGCCCCAGAATGTTATTAACGAATGTATTAAGTTTGTATGATTTGTACTTGAATGCCAGTGCTAACGCAGCAGTAGCAGCATCACCACCAAATACAGTACCAATCAAGTATGTACCTTCTACTGCAGGCCAGGATATGCTGTGCATCCAGCAACATATCGTGTGTTACGAATACTCGACTGCATGTCTTGTCATTGAAACAGAACAAGTGTATGACCACGATGGCAGTATGACGCATCTGACCCGCCCATACTGCACATCTGTGAAAAACCTTCATAAGCTCATCGGATTTCTCCAGTCTAAATATTCAGATAAACATTCTGATGCAGCAACATTCGTGCTGTGTCTACCGATTCACACGTACCATATCATCACAAGCTCAAAACAGTGCCGTGCGTGCTGATTAATGTCAGTGCACCAATCCCACATTTCAAATGTTGAACATTCTCTGCACAGTCCAGCGTGGCAAGCTATGCTGAAACAACCTCTTCACGACCAACACGGAGTGGGGGAGACCCTCATCCTGCACTGGCTTGACAACAGGGCTGGACATGGCCATAAGAGTTAATGTCAGTGTACTGCATAGTGATATGCGGTGCTATCCTTGTGTGACCCTTACACTTTCACACAATCTTGGCAGTTGATTGACACGGTTACCATCATAACCACACACAAATCTAGACTTTACACTTTCAATACAAACTGCAAGCTGACCAAAGACAAATATCCCCCGTATAGCTGGGTGGGGAGGGTGGGGAGGGGCTGGGTGGGGAGGGGGGGCTGGGTGGGGGGGTGGGGAGGGGTGGGGCTGGGTGGGGGGTGGGGAGGGGCTGGTCACCCCGTGGTGCCCTTATAAAACTCAACGTTTAACCTATTCACGCCGGCTTGTGCCCGCCCTCACAGTCGGGCATATTTGCGGAATACACCACGCCGCCGTTGACCCTGGCCATTGGCCGAGCAACCCAACGTTCCTACCAGCTCCCTCCGCAGGACAATGTGTTAATTTACACTCGATGAATCCGATTAGCTATAAAGCTATTTTTTTCACAGATGTCCAGTAGCGGCACAGGGTCAGAACGTTACAATACAAAAACACGATAGGAATGCACACAAACACAAAGTATATGAAAAGTAAACAAATTACTTCATATATATACAAATGAAACTAAACTAGGTTTTTATCTTACCACGCCGGGTGTTCCATATGGGACACATTAACAAGCCGAGGACAAAAACTACGTGCAATGTACATTGATATCACCATGAGGTTAACCCGTATTCATATTCTTGGTTCTTTCGGTAAAGTCACGTAGAAGGGAAATAATAACAAAACAAAAATAAAACAATAAAATTCTCACGACGTTTCGATTGCAACACACGCAATCATCACCAGTTGCGAAAACCACAGCCACTTTTTTCAAATAAAATTGTCTTGCTGTGTTTTTCACACCTACTGATGATGATTGCTTGTGTTGCAATCGAAAGGTCGTGATGTTATTGTTTTATTTTTTATACTTTTATTATTTCCCTTCTACGTGACTTTACCGAAAGAACCAAGAATATGAATCCCTGCAGTCACGAAAGCTTTAAATCGAAATTTACCCGTATTCTTGTACCGGGAAATCGAGTTCTGAGGTCCATACGGTGTGCAGCCGTTTCAATACGGGCAAACACGTTCTTGTTTGTGTCTATTTGTTTGTGTTTCTCCCTTGTGATGGGACTTTGTGGGATGAATGTTGAGATTTATAGGGGCACGTGGTGACCAATAATATCTGAATTGGTCTGTAATAAGATGGGGCACTGATAAGGGGTTGACAGGTATGTAGTGGTGAATGTCTATGTGTTTGTGTTTCTCCCTTGTGATGGGACTTTTGTTGGATGAACATTGGGATTTATAAAGGACACGTGGTGACCAATAATATCTGAATTGGTCTGTAATAAGATGGGGGCACTGATAAGGGGTTGACAGGTATGTAGTGGTGAATGTCAGTGGTGAGTGTACTAGTGGTGAGTGTATGTGTTTGTGTTTCTCTCTTGTGATGGGACTTTGTGGGATGAATGTTGAGATTTATAGGGGCACGTGGTGACCAATAAGATCCGAATTGGTCTGTAAGAAGGTAAGGGGTTAACAGGTATGTTATCCACAAATATCAACATTGCTAGTAGCTTAACATTTCGAACACATTCGCCGCATTCCCCCCTCCGTCTTTAACCTGCGACGCCCACGTGCGTGAACACGGCTACCACAACGCGCGTAATTCGCGTAACCCAGATGGCGATAAAGTTCCACAAAATTCTCGCCTGCTTTTGTCTTTTGATTATTCAAATATAAGAAAAAAAATAGGGAGGGTGGGAGGAGGACGGGGAAAGAAAAGACGGCGAGTTTGGCGATTTCCCCCCCTCCGTGGACGAGGCTTCGAGGCGTTGCGCAAACAGCAACGCCGCCTCTACAGTGCACCACGCAGACTTCCAACATCACCACGAATCAGTCGTCTTCGTCGCGTTTAAAGCACCGCAGTATCCGCAAATGTAGCCGAGCAAGCGGCTCGATGTGTCTCTTGCACAAGTGTTACTCACCGAAAGCATCCATTGTAACAATGCTGCTGATGATGAAATGAACGCTTGGGGTGGGTGGTGGTGAATGAGATGCTGGTGATGTTGAACGCCAAGTCCAAACTCGACAAGAGCAGTTCTTTAATCGATCTTCTGCCGTATGGAACAAACACAGACAACTGTGTCCCGTATAGGCCACGCAAGGTTGCCGGGCAAGTGCTGCTGCACGTTCCGATTTAAAGGTTTGTATCAACTTCTCAGCGGAAACAAAGAAAACCAAAGAAAACACTGAAAACTGTACGTTCACGCAACCCCTAGACGCCCAGTGGGTTCTTCCAGAACCCGGTGAAAGACCCTCGTTCTTATAAGGAAATTAACAGCCTTGCAAACTCCTCCCATCTGACTGTCTCCTTCCTGCGCAACCATTCACCACTCACACTCCTCCTCCTCCCACTTCTCCTCCCGCCCCCTCCTTCTACAGGCACTAAGGGGCCGTCCATAAATGACGTCACGCGATTTTGGACGATTTTTGACCCCCCCCCCTTTCGTCACGCGGCGTCACAAAAAGTCAGACCCCCCTCCTCTCTCTCAAATATGACGTCACAAAGCTCTGCCCCCCCCTCCCCCCAAAAAATAAAACATGCTTCAAATCGCTTTAAACTATTGTCATTGTAGTGCGTAGTAAATGTGGCGCTGCACTCTGATGTTGTAGGAGAAAACATGTATTACAACCTTTACTTAATTAAGTAAGAACGTGTTGTCGATATTTATTTAAAGTTGCGCATTTTGATGTGACGTCACATTTCTCAAACAGTTTCATTTTCAGTTTCATGTATTTGGTATAGCCCTGTGAGCCATTCGGCTCTTGAATCGGGTGCAACCGCAAGAAACAAAAAAACATGAACAAGAAAACATATTAAAGTAACTATGTGACTAAGTGCAAACAGAAAATCCAGGAAAGAAAACAGAAAAAATTTAAGTAAAAAGCACCGTACACCAACGCTTCCCCTCCCTCCTCCTTCTCACTGCTTTCCTCTACGGGTCCATACTCTTTGTTTTTTTCAGTAAAGTCACGTAGGTAAAAAATAAAATACAAATAAATTAAATTAAATCACGACGTTTCGGAGGCAACACAAGCTTCCGTCTTCAGGTGGCACCGTCACAGCAAAATTACTGTATCAAGTGGGGACATGGGGAAAACCAAAGAGTATGGACCCTTGCAGTAACGAAAACTTCAAATCTAGAATTCCTCTATGGGGTCTAGCCAGTGGTTTGGGTTTTCCGAGCAACATTTAGTTGAAGCGACTTAGCCAATCATCATGGAATGTTGGCATGTTTACTGGGTGCCGACAAAACCAGGCATCATCACGATGCAGATGCTAATTCTGTATTAATGGCCCTCGAGAATAACGGGTGTTTTTTGGGTTAGATCACGTAAATATAAATGTGTCGTTAAACCCGCCACCACCCGACACAGCCAATTAGTAAGGTTTGGCACGTAAACAGAACATGAACAGGAGGAATTCTCCACAATTCTGGCCGCCGCCTGATGATGCCGGTTGTAATTACTGGCGAAACGTCGTAGTCAGATTGCAAATGTTGTGGATTTGCTCTCCAACACACCGGTGTGATGTACTAGTAACAAATTGGCACGTTCTGTTTAAGTGACAAACCTTACTGATTGCCTGTATCGGGTGGTGGCGGGTTTAACGACACAGTTATATATACGCGATCGAACTAAAAACACCTTATTATGAATGTCACGAAAGCCTATGTGTTAAACTGATTAATGCCCCTGTTTTATGCATGCACAGTGGTATATGCAGTTGTGTAGTGTGCGATCACATTGTAAAGTTACATTTTGACTTTAGAATTGTCAATCTAGCAACATCTACCAACCTCAAACGTCCTCTATGCCAGCAACTTAGAAGTCATTTGGTTGCTCTTGAAGCCGTGACACCATCACAACAGTGATTCTACAGCCTTTGAAACTGAAGTATAAAAAATCCTTTCCAAGCACACCTGATACTGCAGTGTGGTCGAACACATGCCGAAAATAGGTATTGGATGTGTCCCTTAAGTCTCCTACGATGGTGACGAACTGTTGGTGTACTCATATATATCTGGTCAAATTACCTGGTTTGTGCCCGATCTCGTCAGATGTTCTGAAGCTGTGGCAGGGTTGATCCTGGATAGTAGTTGGATGAGCGACAACCATGCATCACGGCTTGTTGTTAAAGGCATTTGGGGCTACCGTTTCAGCACTAGACAGTTGAACAATCTCCATTGCTCAGTCGTCAATGCCATATACCAAAACATAACCAAATCGCACCGACTATCGTCGTTGAAATACGGTCAAATAAACAGTGGATTGGCAAACGGATCGTGCATGTACCTCTATGTGTGTTGTACGGTGGCTATGTTGCTATCTTGTGTAATGAATATCGGACCAGGACAGATGTGAGTCACCAGTCAGCTTGACCGACGTGTTCATTACGTGAGTTTGTATAATGGCCTGACACAAGAGACGCCTCCTTGGAAGATTGATCAATTATGCACTTGATTGTAGACTACAAGGACTGTAATACATTAAAAAAAAGGTACCGTATACAACACTGACATGAACGGAACCTGTACAGCCCTGCTTAGATGGAGACATCTAGTTATTTCACTTATTTTTCACCACGCTGGTCCATGCAGGTTGGCGAAGGCAGAGACATAGGAATCATAGAAGTACAGTTCAACAATGGATTTTACCGTACGACCTGTTATGCCATACTACAGTGCTGTACTATGTGTCCAGTACTTATACTGCAGCGATATGTCAGAAATAATACTGTAGAGTAACAGCAAGTTAAATAACATAGTTTGTAAATACTGTACATTTTTAGCTAAATAAAGTTGCATTACAATACAGTGGTGAGGTGTAAACTGGCTTCGTGATACAAGGTATAGTGAACTATCTCAAATGCCCTCACTTTACAGAATATCTACTAACACGTACAACTCAACCACACACACACACACTCGTGATGTAAAACGAACTGGGAACACACTCTACTTCATTACTGTAGAGGGAAGTTTAATCAATACTCGATTGTCGCCATGCAACCCAAACTATGGGCCATATAGTAAACAGCTGTAGTCGATGCTCCTTCAACGGAAGAATGGAAAAGCGACACGAACTCTCTCTCTTTTGAAGCCCTCTTCGTCGTGGTCAATAGCTAACCGCGCGACATTGGCATTTAGCCTCCCGAACATACTGATGACATACTCAAAAAATAGAAGTGAAACTTTGGTTGGGGTAAATTGCGTCAATGAAGCCATGTGCTTGGATTTCAAATTGCGGAGTTTCCCTGATGCCTCTCTTTAGACCTGTGTGCCCGCGCTGTGCTTTGTTGCGCGAATAATAAATCAATCCGTGGCTTCGCCTCTGGGACCCAGTGGGTTTCCCCGAAATAACTCAACAGTGAGGTCATCATCAATGATGTAGCCATTGCAGTTAGGGAATTTCCTGTCCCATGCAGAAGCATGTCAGTGCGCCCCAAGTGGACAAGTTTACTAAAAGTACACCGATTATTGTGAGCGTCGTCGTCGTCGTTGAGATTATAAGATAAATAAACAGATGATATGCCTCCTTAACGTATTCGTCTTTCCACACAAAAACATTATTACATAACCCATCAGCCACATACACCGCCTTCTAGGAGTGCATATCAACAGCATTGTTTCAAGACAAGTAAACTCTAGACCTGTTTTGTCAGTCCCATCAGTCAGGCTTGCTTGAATCAATGCTGAACTGCCGATCTGACAGGCAAGGACCCTCCCCTGCACACGTAATGTATAAGAGGCTAGCATTGCCACGTTAATATCCCCAAACCAACTCGCTGGTTTATGGGAAATCGTCACTATAAAACTCGCCCGAGGGGTCGTCCACCCTGAAGATGGAATATTGCTGATGCGCAGTTAATACTTTGTGGCATCTTAGGGCCGTGAGATGGCGTTGGCATGTAGAGACATAAATACCATCGGCATTCATGAGGGTGATATAACAATGTTATGGATGATAGTGATGGGTGTGAATAGTATGGTGCTAGTGATGCTATTGGTGGAGATGATGATTGTGATGACAGTGATTATGGTTGGGCACATTCCTTGATTGGCAAAATTTCAATGATTCACTGCTGGATGGCAGATAGTGATACCGTATGATTATGTTACGACTCTCTTTACCCGCAGCTTTTTCACAGGTAATAGCAGCCAACTGAATTATAGCAGCGGAAAGTGCTATAATCCATGATTGACCACACAAAAAATACTAATTTATTTTTTTTACTTCAATAGGATCCACAAAGAGTGCCACCATATCATGGCGGAATAATTATTTTCTTTAAATGTACTCAAGATATTTTTAACATTCCTTTTGCCAACCTGAGTGAAATGTTGATTCCCAGAATCTCATCAACTTGTTTAGCTTCACCCAGCTTCCCCAAGCAGCTTGTGCTTGTGATAAATGTTAATCCGTGGTTTATTTGACTTTAGATTGTCCATTATTGGGTTCCCTATGATCACGAACAATGTATACACATGTAATAGGAGGAAAATAGTTCCATATTTAAATCAGTGTTGTATCCCTTTCTAAAGAGATTAAGGTATCTATTCACAATTTAGATTTTTTATTTCTGAGTCCGCTGGTCACAACTTCTGCTCCCACAATGATGTACAGTCATTCCACCTAGTCTGGAAAGTTTGGCTGCTTTCAGACTGAAAAGGGAAAGTTATTTCTTGTGCATTTTCCGCTAAGAAAATATTTCCGTATATATATGAATTGTTATAGACATGCAGAAAATGTATACTATATTTTAGGATTCTATCATGCATTATTGCTCCATTTAAGTACATCTGATTAATAAATAACCTTTTTGGCTTTTCATTATTAGGACATTTTTGTTGACAAAAAAACCCTGAACATTAAACGTTTCAACACCAAATAGACAACTATTGGAAGGCATCAAGTCTGCATTAACCGCACATGCTTGTGGTAAACAATGCCAACATGCTCTGATTATATATGTATTGACCTTGAAATTGATTGGCTTACACCAGAGAGAGCCTTCTTTATGGGCTTGTCTCACCAGTGTCAGACCAGAGAACGCCAAAAGGCGAATAGCATGAAGGTAATGCATATATCAAAGCATTCATTGCTCAGGTTGAGCAGTTATATCTGATACTGGCAAGAAGTTCAAAATATATATGTTGAACTTCTTTCGCACCGTACGCAGGCAACCACACTAAACTCTTGCATTTATATCGCCCCCAAAATGTAACTCAAGTTTAGAGCAGTTTTATTTTTCACCGAGGGGATCCTTATTTACAGCTTGTCCCTGTGCTACACAGGGTGAACACCACAGCGAGCTGCAAGTGGGCATTAGTTTGCCAGAAAGGGAAAGTGTTGCTACTGCTTTTTAAAATTCATTTTGCGAGAAGTGTTTGGAAAATGTGAAACCTGATATTGGCACACAATACCTATTCTTTTTTTTGTTATACGCGCAGTATAAACCAGAGTGGCCTGAACTGCAAAATTCCGCAAACGTGCGGCAAAGCTCTGCGCTACTACTCGGCCATGTCACTGCCCCAACACGGAAAAAATCTGCACACACAAGTCAAACTATTAAAACTATTACCTTCATGGTAATCAATCACACTTTCATGAGATCTGGTTATTAGTACTCTTTAGCCACAAATAATAGTTTAGTTTTGATTTGCAAATGCAGTGGACCACAAAAACTCAAGGGTAGTTGTCACAAACTCAATTTTTATTTTGGAAATGTTAGTGTACAAAATGTGACTTTACATTTGTTGAGCCTAATTAATTTGTGATAGATTTTCGCTGACATAACTGTCTTTTCCAATGGACATTTTCATGGGTTTTGCACCAGCACACCTCCGAGCCTGAAACAAAGCACAAACACAGTAATCACTGTGTGCTGCACATTTATCAATATTCAAAATATTCAAATAAAGCAACAATTTACAAGACCAACAACCCTCACTCGATAACTTAAAATAAATGCATTAAAATGCATAATATAAAAATGTATCGGGAATTCTTCGTGAAAATTAACCTACGAGTTCAATGCACTTACATGCTGATGGATCTCTCAGCCTATGAAGTTGACGACCACTATGTGAAGAATGATGTGGGCAAAAAGGAAATCTGCAAAGGCCCTCTCGGGGGAGATGTTAACGAAGTCTTCCTTGTTGCGAGGGTTAACCTGGATCCGCAAGCACACTGCACACACACGCGCACATAAACACAGCACAGTGGAATTAGTATTATTTGAAGCCACATTGACACTTTAAGACTGGTATCAAGAGTAAAGCAGCGCCTCATGTGCCAATTGCATGCCACAATGCAGACCGGTGATTGATGTATGGGGTCTCCCTTGAAAACTAAATATTATTATACAGTACCTCTTGGAATTCGAGGAAGTTACCCACACTTTACCACAACACACTTTAACCTCATTATCTACGGTGTACCAATGTACATATCTGGGTGGTCAGAGGCGTCGGTAGATCGAACCAAACCGGTCAACCTATGGATTGCAAGTTCAATGCGATAGCCATTACACTGCGATTACAACATCCACGCCATGGAAAAGGAGCACGTAGATTATTATTGTCATTATTTAAGTACAACGTAGCATATCTGACCGTCGGATATCCACAATAACCAACGAAGCGCCAACACGAAGTGCAACTTATATGCAGGGTGTAGCTATAATTTTCTAGAATATTCGCATATCCAACTTTTCACATATTCGTCTATACATCAGCAATTCCCAGCGAGTCGGATATGCGACGTCGTATTGTATGATGATTCATTGCTGGGAGGGATGTTGGGAATAGCTCTTAAGAGAAAGGAGGAATGAATAGATTGTAGCTTTAGCAGCGGGTTACTAATATTCTACAAACACGATGTAATTAGAAGGCCTATGGACATTAGAGACCCACAGACTCGCAGAGACACTTAGACCCGCAGACATTCATAGACTAACACAGAACGTGAGGCTCATACAGAGACCCACAGGTCAGAAGTTAAATGGGAGATGCTGCTGGTTGAGAGGGGAGGAAGCGATGGAGGACACAGATACGACGGCGGATGTGACTCGAGCAAAAGACAACAGAATAGACGCACGCAACAGCAAAGCACACCATCATAATTACCATCATTGCGTCAAATCTAATTAATAAAAACAGATAAGAAGACGAAACGTCTCCATCATTAAACGAAGACAATTACCACGCAAACCGACCCACGGGCCCTTCGTGAAGACCAATCTTGTACCATTCGGCTTCGGAGGTTATCGAGTCGTGTGTATGCGTGTGTTTGTTTGCAATGCACCTGCGAGAATGAAGGAGCCCACGCAGGAGATGAATCCCGAGAGGAAGGAGTTGAAGGGGAAGGTGCCGACCAGGCAGCAGTAGGCGAACTGCGCCAGGCCCGTCACGAGCACGTAGGCCAGGTAGGAATCCACCAGCTTCAGCTTGCTCGGAGTCGTCGACCTGTACTCGTCGTAGAACTTGGACACGACCGTCAGCAGCTGCGAAGACATGTTTGCTTTCGTGGTCGGAGGAGGCGACGATGATGATTATGATGGTCTACGACGAACAAGCAGAGAGGCCCGGTGTCGACCACTCGAGTCCGATGAGGCCACGTATGCCTCGTCGTTAGCGAGGGGGGGTCACGAGGGGGTCACCGGGTGACGTCACTGCGGCTCGCCGGCGGCCATATTGGTAAGGGAAAGCGGGTGGGAAGGGGGAGCGGTGGTGCTGCGGTTAGCGCGCTGAGCTACGAACAACACCCCACAACTCCTCCCCCCGAGGTTCATGATTTTCACGGTGCACCAACACCGGCGACGATTATTTGCACCGGTTCTGGGCCGCCGGCCTCAAGTGTGTGAATATCGACGCCGGGGGAGACAAGGCGGCCGCGCGTGCTGATTGTTGTTGATCCACCCAGGTGCGCGCTAACAGTGACTTGCCCAGTCTGTTGCAGGCTACACGGCGATGGAAGGGGAATAATTTGTGTTTAAGGGCGCTTGTTTGGCATTGCGAGCCGTGGGGTTCTCCCGTAGTAACATGGCGGCGCGCGTCACGCCGCGCGCGTGCTCACGTCAAGTGCAACGTGGACGGTGCAGACAGGGAGGTTGGCAATTGAGATCTTATTGGTCATCCCGTGTCCTTATAAATCCCAACGTTCATCCGACAAAGTCCCATCACAAAGGAGAAACACAAACGCAGACATTCACCACTACATACCTGTCAACCCCTTATCAGTGCCCCATCTTATTACAGAGCAATTCAGATCTTATTGGTCACCACGTGTCCTTCTTAATCCCAATGTTCGTCCTACAAAGTCCCATCACAAGGGAGAAAGATACTTTTTGTTGCCCATATTGAAACCGCCGTACGTCGTATGGACCTGAAAACTCAATTTCCCCGTTACAAGAATACGGCTAAACCGTATGGGTTGACAGCTGTGCATTTATAATGCTATAATTGTAAGCAGTAACTAATTGGCACACGTTTTGTTTCCGTGACAAGCCTTGCTAAATTGGCTGTGTCCAGGTATTGGGGTTAACGACTCATTTTTATTTAGGCGATCTCACCCCAACGTTAACCTTTATTACGTCTACGTGGTCAGCTATAATGCCAAATATATTTAATTTTTATTTTTTTACAGTTAGCGAGATTATACACGCACACACAGAAGGGCGATGCGATTTACACACACATTTTTGTTACAAAATTGTCGCAGCGAAAAATGTTATGGTGGCGTCTCCACAACGAATGCGTTAAAAAAAAATTGCAATTAGAAAAAATTGCAGCGTTTCGATATTTAACGGCGAATGCGTTAAAAAAATAAAGCCGTGTTGTACATCATAAATGAGTTATTTGCATTTTATTTTCAAACAAAATATTTATGCTCCGAATTGCACGGCATTTACTCTGACGTTTTGAACGTTGAAAATAATTCCCTTAAATATGTAGCGCTTATTGCAATCACGTCATTAGATACATTTATATTTCTATCCGGTTCTGAAATATGGCAATTAATTAAGGTGTTACATCAATAAAAGTAGTATGCATTATTAATAACCCTAACAAATAAACTCCATAAACACGAAACACTATTCAATAATCCATAACGTAAGCCTGTTAAATTTTGTAACGGTACTGCATATGATTATGAACATCGTTTGAAATATATCAACATAATTAACCAAACATAACTATGCACGCTCAACAGCAACGGTGCAGAAGTACAATATGAATAATCGCAAACAAGAGTTCACGCGTGGAATGGCAAATCGCGTTCATCTGCATCAACAGGGAGGGGGGGTCAGGCACAGCCGACGTCGGGGGGTCAAGGGTCACGCATCAGCTGGCGTCATGGCGGCGCCCAGGGGAGCCACGTGGCCCGCGCGCTGCCGCAGTGTGACATGAGGCTGCCCGCTCGTCTGCTGCCCTCGCTTCTCGCCACCGTGCAGCCGCTGCCCTCCTCCTCCTGTCAGGTGCCGCACGCGCTCCTGCTGTAACTGCACTGTCGCTGTGATGACCCGCTGACGTTCGGCTGTCCGTGCAGAATCAAGCCTGAACTGCACGGTCAATCGTCGTTACATGCGAAACATTCGTTCTCGTTCAGTGTGCCCATGCTTTACCGTAACATTGCCCTCCTTGCGTGCATTTGCTGCAGTCCTTTTTTTGCTCGTACCCTGCAATAGATTTTGGTCGGCGCGTGTGCCCATTGTGTTGGCTCGTGCCGCGATTCGCAGCGCGGGTCGCTTGTATGCATCCTCTGTGTTACAGGAGCTGTATGTTTCCCAGTTATATTACGGCCGCGCTTTTTGTGGCCATGTTGTTGTCATGACAAAGAAATCCACATTCGGAGCTCACGCCCAAAGCAACACAACGCCCAATTGTAGAAAATCGTCTCGTGAACGAGATATCACGTAACTAGAGGACGTGTACAGTAAGAATATGCAGTATTCTAAAACAATGTACATCTCCTTTCTGTTTTCTATTGGTCTCTCTTTGAGATTTCTTGAATTGCTTATTATCCATCCAAGGGGAGCTGTGACTTCGCATATGCCCTGCTGAAGAAGTGGTTGTCGCATGAAAATTTAAATGAACGCCATTTAGCCCTCAAAGCGGAAACTATGCCAAATTGCTGGTATACATGTCAACCACAGAGGGTTTCAAATTAGTGAGACCCTGACTGAAACACCTTTGCGAAACCCCAAGGAATGAGGCAGAAACCCAATAAATGAATGCACAAATATTTAAATGTGAAGTAGGCGAGTCAACTTTTGGAGGGGAGCGAGGGTGGGGTTACTAAACGAGTTTGCGTACCAGCACGAGACTAATGATGTCCACCACTTAGTGAACACCCCCACAGTAAATTAAATAATAACAACCTCGGATATGTATCAGTTTACCATTGTTTTATCATAAAAATGCAGCAAGTAAAGACATTTTGGAGCTGACCATCGACGGCTGTCAATGCGTACCAATATACTGTGTAGGGCAGAGTGTATTTATTTTCACGTAAACAGAAAACGTGATAAATTCATTGCACGGCCGTAAGACACTCAACATTGGGAATACCATGCATGAGTTTCAAGGGTAATCGTTGAGACTGCCAACTTGACTGAGACTAGCGGACCTGGGGTCAATTATAATGAGAATAATAATAACCAGACCTACGACTGTATTATCTGAAATGACAATCTCATTCTGATTGCAGTTAATTACGCATGGCATCTGTAATTAACGCCAGGCATTGAGACAATTGATTAGCACCTCCGATTAGCACGGTTGGCAACGTATGGCGCGAAAGAAGTTCAACATACGTACATACGTACAATTGACTTGCCTCAAATGTGAACCCGGTTTAAACCCCGGTGGTTGCCCGCATTTGAACCCAGAATCTCAGCGGTGCCGGAGCAGTGCAGCGGCTGTCCTCGTCCTTGCGATCCGCACAGACGCTGCTCTTCACATCCTCATCCTGCAGCACATCCTCCGTCGCTGCACCTGCCCCGGGCAGGAGGACAATGAAGACGTTCTGCGGCAGAGCCAACCCGACCACGGGTGCCATGGAGTGGCAGCAGGAGGGCGAAGACTATGACTTCCACCAGGAGATTGCGCGGTTCGAGTTGCACGCGTGCACGATCGATGCCGGTGACACTAGCAATACGATCATGTGATACACATATATTCTAGATTTGAAGCTTTCGTGACTGCAAGGATTCATATTCTTAGGTATTTTCGGTAAAGTCACGTAGGTAAAAAATTAAAATTAATACAAGTAAAATAAAAATAATATAATATATGCGAGCAACCACCGGGGTTTAATTTTTTACCTACGTGACTTTACCGAAAAAACCTAAGAATATGATGCACATATAATTTGGATTTAGACAAATTAATTATGCTTAAAGCCCAATGTAATGGGTCATGTGTGGCAACCTTTCTGGCGCAATTAAGCAAGTTATGGCGGCATTTGGCCGCGAAAAAGCACATTAGCTGGAAGGACATATTGGTCATGTAAAGTTTGTGTATTTGTGCCAGCTACTGTCATCAACACTATTGAACCTAAAGCTGAAATCTGATGTTTTATTTTCATCAGTACAGGAATACTTTGCACTTTTGTCTGGTTAGGGACCAGAGCATGGACGAATGTCAAAATTGGACGAATGTCAAAGCAGAGCCTTTGTTTAGCTTGCAAATGTATTTTGGCCGGCGAAAAACGTACATGCAAATTACTACAGTAAATATAAAAACCGTATTGCAAATAACTACAGTAACTATGTAACGCATGCATGCAAAACCTAAATAAACAGAAATAAAAGAAAAATAATAAGAATAAATACTCAAAACTAAATAAATAAACCTAACTAAATAAGCTAAATTATACCTTCAAATATTTGTATTCTTGCGTAAGTGGACGATGACTATATTGGTGATGAGTACAGTATTAATAATATATAAATAAACACAAATATAAGAGATGCTCACTGAACGACTTCTATTCATAGATTGAACGAAAAAGATGGCGCGTGACGCGAACGTCGTGGAAGGTTTGGGATGAAATTGGGCGAAAGAGGAAAGCGCGTGGACGAAATTTTAAATGTGGTGATAGTTGAAAACGGCCGAAAGAGCGAAGCGACGAAAGTCAAGTGGACGAAAGTCAAGGTATAGCTGTACAGTGGTACCCCGGAGATCGAACTTAATTCGTTCCAGAAGGTCAATTCGAACACCGATTTGTTCTAACACCGAATTTATTTTCCCCATAAGAATTAATGTAAATAACATTAATTGGTTCCAGACACAAGAAATCTCTCATTATAAAGCATTTTTACACGAAGTTTACAGTAATTGCATGCATAAAATCATCACTACCACTAACCTTCTTAGGAGACATTGTGTATGGATAAACACCAAAAAACACTAAAATAAAGGAAACTAACGAAAAAGTTAAGGAACGATGTTTTGCGGGTCTGCACTGGGTAAGAGCTACACGTTAACTGAGCCTCTCATACGGTAAAACCTTTGTCTGGGCAAGCGTCATGCACGCTGGCCATACGCGTTTGCCCGTTCGACCTCCGAATTTCGTTTGGTTTCCGGGGCAATTTTTTTCCGGAAATATCGTTCGAACACCGATTTGTTCGAGTTCTGGTGCGTTCGATCTCCGAGGTTCTACTGTACTATGGAGTTTTACTGTTGGTTGCTAAATGTTTTACTGGCAGCGCCTGTGATGGTACATATCTCTGCTTCCCTCATTATCTTTTTCCAATCTTGTCAGATTCACAAATTATATACAGTACAATACTTAAATGAGCAGATTAGTCCAGTGGGACGAGTGGTATCTTTAACATGTGCATTTGTACGGGTATTTTAACATTAGGACAGCATGCCTGTAAAATTGTGATTATAACAGGCAAAATTTTAACATTAAACACATCACCTTTGACAATTGCTGTACTTTTTTTTTTACCAGGTCTTCTTATGCAGATATGCTGCATGACAAAGACAGGGTAAGTAAATTTGTAAGTGTTTAAAAACAGTTCCATTTATAATATGTAAAGCATTTTTTCGATTTAAAGCTTTCGTGACTGCAGGGATTCATGTTCTTGGTTCTTTCGGTGAAGTCACGTAGAAGGGAAAAAAGAAAATAATAAAAATAAAACAATACATTTATTATTATTTTATTTTTTCTTAATATGTAAAGAATTGTGATGCATCTACATGCAGCCTACCAACAGAAGACTGATTAACTAGGATGGCTTGGTCTTGGCCACACCACGATCTCATAGGCTTTCTTGACCTTAATAGATATTCACTTGCAGCTACTGTTTCAATCGCTAAAGTAGACCACATAATGGAATTTTGTATGTTTTGCGTGTGCAAACAAGACCATGTTGACTTGATGAAGGCTTGATAATGACCAGTATATTCTCTTAAGTAGTGTGTGCTCGTGTGCATATCTGTTTATGCAAACCTAGAGTGTAGGCCTGTACTGGTCTTAAGAGTAGCTCGCTGTTAGCACTTTGTTTGGGCAGGTGCCATAGTTGCTAGAGCACTTGACTCACAATATGAAGGTTGTGAGTTCAAATGTATATGTTGCAAACAGTCCATCACCTAATCAGCGTCAAAAAGTATGCACCACTTTGCAAGGAAGTCGGCAGTGATTGCTTTACGGATTGACTGGTCACCGCCGTGGGAATGTGCAATTTCCACAGCTGGCTTAGAGCCACCTACGGAAATGAGTGCCAGTCCATTGCTCATTTGAGCAAGGAGGCCCTCTGACTCACTTTCAAGTGAACACCGCTCGGGCAGCCTGTAAAGTTGGGTCTCTGTTGTCCTCGCGTCTCAGAACGAGAAGTACTACGCGGGCATCCGAGCGGCCGTGCGGCGTGTTCGAGATCGCGGGCAGCGTGCCGTCGTGCTCGACATCGGCACGGGCACCGGTCTGCTGTCCATGATGGCCGTCACTGCTGGGGCTGACCGCTGCTACGCCATCGAGGTGTCCGCCAACCTAACCACCACCACCACCACAAGCCCACGAACCAATTAAACACATAGGTAGTTTGCATTCGCTTGTAATCCAAGCGGTTTTCTGGGTTGCACTGCATTTTGTGCATCTCCTCTCTCAATCTTTTGCCACGCCCTACTGTGGGCACATGGAGGACATCATGCAGCGCAATCCAGAAAACCGTAATTGGATGTGTTATTTTTTTTCTTACAAAAGGAGTATACTCAAGAAAACATACTGTGGTAGCCTTTTAACATGTTTTAAAGCTACCATGGTGAACTCTACATATCATAACGGACATTCAACCCTCATGGAATAAGGTTAACGTGTGTCCCGACACTCTATAAGTGAGCATTGTATTCTGCTTATCTTCACTGTTCGTCAAAAGGAAGTGCTAGAATCGTAATTATTTTCGTGTTTAAAAAAAAAATCAACTGATCGCTAGTTGATAATTTGCCACGTGCTGTTATTCAGATGTATTGTTTTATTCTGGTGGGTGTGGTTTCGCAGGTCTTTAAGCCAATGGCTGAAGCGGCTGTGAAAATCGTGGAAAAGAATGGCTTCAAGGACAAAATAAAAGTGATAAACAAGCATTCCACGTCTGTAACCGTTGGAGCCGGTACGAGAGTGGTGCCTGTTAACGTGCGCAGTTAACTTGACCCTGGTACACCCACCACTCAGCCGTTTACCTGCACTCGCATTAGACACTTTCGTCCATAAAAATTATAGTTGTGTGTACACATATTACTCGGGGATGTGTGTTCTCTATACAGTTCACTCGTTACTCAGTCTGTATGTTGAACTTCTTTTGCAATGTACGTAGCCAACCGTGCTAATCGGAGGTCTCATAAGACACGGTGAACTTCACGGTATTTTTTTTCACAAATCTACTTGGGTGGTGCTTGGCTCATAATCAAAAGATTGTTTGCTCCGATCCCATTCGGCGGGTGACTCGGCCAATACTGCCGTGTGGCGGCGTACTTCCATTGCAGGTGGAGACATGGAGGAGCGCGCCAACATCTTGGTGACCGAGCTGTTTGACACGGAGCTGATAGGCGAGGGTGCGCTGCCCAGCTACCAGCATGCGCACCAGCATCTGGTGGAGGTGAGGGGCCTACGAACGACCATTTCGCGACCGCGGTCGGTCACGTTCACGGCCCACGCATATTGCGTCGCTTTGCCGTTTTCGCTTTACAGCCCAGCAGGCTGTGTCGCCATCGCTTGCCAAAGAGACTTGCGCCTTGGTTTCACGGACGACTTTGGTTGATGGACGAGTTGGTTTCAAAAGTAAAGTAGAATTTCCTTGACCTTCCCGAGTTACATGAATTAGCAGGTGAATTGGGCAGATCTCTTGCAGATGATTTATACTCCTGCTAGGCCCGGATGTCTCTGCTTGACCAATGGAGAGGGCCACTGCATTGGTCAACCCAAGAAGTGAAGTCATCCTTGAGAATTTCAGTTCCTGCACGAATTGGTGGCGAACTCGATTTTTCCAAAAATATCAAAATGGGCTGCAATGGGGGAATAGGGGGGGGGGGGCAGAGGAAGGGATCGGGGGAGTTGGAGGGAGGCAGGGGGTGGGAATTTACGTACAAACTCAAGATCTGTGGTTCATCGAAACTGGGCATTACTGTCACAATGGCCTTACACCTGTTATACTCCTAACTGCTTGCCCATGTGTGTGTGTGTGCGCGCGCGCGTGCCTGCGTGTGTGGAATGCGAACCAACAGAGCGGCTGTGAGGCCGTGCCGCACAGCGCCAACGTGTACGCACAGCTGGTGGAGTGCCCCGCTATGTGGGCTTGCCACAAGCTGCTCCCCGACAGCTCCGTGACGGGCGGTCCTGGCGATGGCGGCGATGCGTCCGCTCCAACGCTGCGCCCACCCGAGGACGTGGTGCGCTGTGGCGGCGCTCCGTCCGTCTACGACGTTCAGCTGAGCCAGCTGTCGCGCGATGAGTTCACGCCGCTCGCTGCCGTGACTCGCATGTTCAGGTGAGGCCTCGCATCACGGGCCTCGCCACTGTGGTTTGGTTCGATGAGATGTGAAGCCAGGGGCCTGGGTGAGGCTGCTGTGGCTGAGTTAAATTATAAAGGCCCACTGAGCTGTGTAGCTCTTTTTTTCAGAAGCGACCTGGCCACAAATGATAGCTCAACAAAGTGGCTTATCGCGTGGACATTTATAGCAGCCAAATACTCCTAAAGACATGCCGAGTCTAAATGTGGAGGGAAAAAGCGGAGGACCGGGAGAAAAATCCACACGACCACGGGGAGAACATGCAAACTCCAATTATATAGGCGTTCAGGTCAGGATCGAATACACGACCTCCTGCATACCAGGCGAGGGAGTTAACATCTCGTCACCGTGGCATGAGGTTGTGTTGTCTCAGTGTGTTGAGTCAACTCATTGTGACCTTGTCGTGCTGTGATCGCCATTTAACAGTGCATGATGGTTGTGGTGTCGTGTGACCCACGGTGAATAATGTTTGTGTTTGTGTGCATTTGCACGTATATGTGCCTTTGTATTGGTGTATAACTGTGCGTCTTTGTGTATGCGTGTGGTCTTAAAGAGTGCTTGCTAACAGCACTTGCCCCAACAGTCTTGTTGAAGGCTACAGGGAGTATGTTTTGTCTAGTGGTTCGCACATTTCACTATGGACTCGGGATTCTCCGGCCAAGGCTGGCATCAGTGGCGAGTGATTTCCGAATTGTTGTGGGCTTCGCCTTGGTCAACTCGGCCTTGAATGAATGTGTGCTGTGTTGTGTAAACATGATCGCTGGGAGACTAAGGCGGTCAGAAGGCTGGCTACCAGCACTTGCTTGACATGGATTCTTTATCTTTTGCGTGCGTGTGTGTGCGTGCTCACTTTTGCGTTATGTGTATGTGTCCACAACTGTCACTAGTGATAGGTTTTTACCCTTTCAACTGGTACAAAAACTGACACCTTTATACAAGGCATCATGTTTGCAATAACCACAACACAAGCAGTCAAAATGCAAACAAAAAGAAACAACTCTGATAATGATATGCACTGTCCTTGAAGTTGATTGGTCCACACCCAAGACAGCTTTTCTTAGAGCCTAGTCTCCATTGGTGTTGGACCAGATGATGCCAAAAGCGTACAACTCAAAAACAGTGCACTATCAAAGTATTGAGAGCTCGGGGTAAGCATTTACACTTTGAGACCTCCTTTACCAGTGGCAAAATATAGTGATAGGTTTTTACCCTTTCAACTGGTACAAAAACTGACACCTTTATACAAGGCATCATGTTTGTCACTCTGTTCATGTGTCTGTTAAGGCTATACGGGGGCATTTTTGTCTCTGTGCATGTGCTCACGCGTTCGCAGCCTGGACTTCAGCAAGCCGGTGAGCAGTGCAGCGGCACAACACACGCAGCAACAGGTGGCCGCGTGCTCGGGGCTGGGCCAGTGCGTCTTCTCCTGGTGGGACCTGCACATGGACCCCGAGGGGAGCATCGTGTGCACCATGGCTCCCCGCTGGGCCCATCCGACCCCCGACACCCTGCAAGTAATGAATGCTGCGACGTGCCACCCGTAGCGTCGTGGTTGGTGAGGGGGGTGGGGGGCTGCAGGGTGAGGCTGGGCCCTTTTTAAATGATTAAATTGATATAATTATCTTCTTGGTTCTTTCGGTAAAGTCACGTAGAATGGAAATAATAAAATAATAAAAATACGTGACTTTACCGAAAGAACCAAGAAGATGAATCCCTGCAGTCACGAAAGCTTTAAATCGAAATTTGATATAATTAAGTGATGGGCATCACAGCCTTCCCTCTTATACACAGCGGAGTGAGATCCAGACCAGAATGCACGATGAACAAAGGCGGATCGTATCGTTACTCACGTTAGCGTTTAATAGCTTTCAACTTGTAACGCACCACCGCCGCCGCCCGCAGTAGTCGCTCACTAATCTCTAGGAGAGAGAACCACTTGGAGGCGTGAAGAGGCACCACAGGCAGTAGCTAGGCGGTGAGCCAATGCGGTCCCCTATATAGGAGCATAAACCATCACGTGAACTCCAGTCATCCTCGCGGCAGCTTTTGGCTCGCCATCGAACAAAGACGGCCACTGCATCGCGCGCTTTCAGATGCGCTTCTGCGGCTGTCTGGAACGCTCTTCCTTCCGATATTAGGAAGCCACTGGAGCTATGCACTTTTAAATCACCTAGATTGAAAACTCATTTATTTATAACTGCTTTTTGTGTTTAGTTTGTTGTCCTTCACCCGCACCTTCGATGGTAGTGGTTGGCTACGTACGGTGCGAAATAAGTTTAACACACATATCAAGAGGTTTTCAGACAATTAATGAGTGTTTGCTATTTGCGTCATGTTTGTTTAACATTGAGTGTGTGGTGGCCTTTCCCGAGCTTTCGTATGCGCGCACCCCCTTTGTGAACAAGGTCTCGCCAAAGGGTTGACCAACTTAGAAATAAAACGTTGTTAATGGAGAGTGACTACATGTCCTGGTACAGAACGCTCGAACAAGTAATTTGATGAAGTGTTGTGGTTTTACCATTCAATTAGAAGTTATTTTTCATGTGTTTGTGCTATCTTCGTGTTTGTTTTGTCTGTCTGATTCATGACGTGATCGTGCCTCATTTGTTTTGTCCATTGCGTACGTTGGGTCTGTCGTGTTTGTACCCGGTACGCACAGTTAAAAAACTGTGCGGCTTATTTTCACGCTGTGTCTTGTTCGCACCGTCTTGCGTCATGTTCGCACCGTCTGACAAGTGTGTATGGTCCGTTGTTTTGTTCCATTATCCTGAATTCTACGTGGGCATAGAAAGTGTGTAAATCGTTGTGTGTTACTGGCAACATTCCATTCACGTATTGTCCTCGGGGGTAACACGGTCATCAGGATTCATTCTGGTACTTTGACTCGAGGGATGGGTCTGGAGGGGCAATACCGTGACAATACCATACGCACCTCGAATTAGCACGGTTGGCGACGTACCGTGCGAAAGAAGTTGAACATACTTACATGACTGGGGTGCCACCACTAGAATCCTAAGTTGGCATCCGGGTTTCAGCCACTTGTGATTAAACCCCAGGGTGTTATCTGTTGTTTAATATCTATGAATGGGTTCCCTGTTTATTTACCATTTTCAATTGTTCATCTGGAAACATTAATAAAATGGAAATTTCTATCAGGGCTCTCTATGGCCTCTCTATCTCTTTGCTATGAAGAAGGGGCATTGCCTGAAACACTGCTTATATATGTATTTTTTGGGAATTGTTGAGTTTTTTTACTTGTACTGATGCACCACTGCCAATGCAGTATCACAAAATTATTGCAATTACACCGGTTCTCAATTGTTCAATCAGTGCTGCGTTACATTCCTACCTGCACTGGGCCCACTCCCCCGCCTCCAGCGTACTGATTGGCGCGCGTGTGCGTGTGTGCGTGTGTGCGCGTGTGCGCGTGTGCGCGTGTGCGTGTGTGCGTGTACCCACATCGCTGTGGTGCAGTGGAGGGACCACTGGATGCAGTGCGTTTACTTCCTACCAGAAGCGGTGCCAGTCCAGGCGGGCGAAGCCCTTCACCTGTCGGCCTGCCACGACGACTACGCCGTGTGGTACCGCCTGGACAAGCACAGGTGGGGGTTCCGGGTGGACGGCAGACGTGCAGTTACACATCTTATTTGTGAATGTGATTGAATCTCATTGTGACCACCATCACCGAATAAATAAACTGCTGCCTTGCCACAATGAAGTCAGCATTTCCATATTTATGGTTTTCTAGAAAATGTGTTTTCAGGGTGCAGAATATGCCTTGGAAACTAGAAAACATGATGGGGTGGACCGTGTCTGCATATGCCCCCAGCTAATGGGCGAAATATTCCCAGTTATTCCAGTTTCTATAATCCATACCTCAAGCCATCTAATAAGTCCAGTTTTTATTATTCATGTCACTGTTCCATTCATACGTGCACCTAGTGTCAGACATTTTTATTAACACTTTCCAACTAAGGTTGAAAACGTTCATGCCATGAGGTGGTTTCCATCCGGTAAGGGGGGTGCGGCACACTATCATTCCTTATGAAGGTGATCAAACATGAACGAACCTGTAGCATAGAGAAACGTTGCTGATATGGACATAGCATCTTGAAATTTGGCCAAATAGATCAAAGAGTTTGCCAAAAACATGGAGATGCAAACCACAGCAAAAATGACTTTGAAAATGTGCTAATATTTTTTGTTTCTGTCAGCAACACATCTTTCTTCCGTACTGCTAATTAAATCCTTCCAAGGACAAACATGCTGGAAAGCATTACATAATCCATCATCCGTACAGTTCACCTTTTCCTATGCACGACTTTTTTTCCTAACAAGGGAAACCGTGTGTTGCCTGCGTGCGCTCGCGCCTTCAGCCCTGGTAGTGAAGGGAAGATTGAGCGGCCGGTGTGCGAGTGCTTGGCTCACATGGTGTGGAATCGACAGCGCTTCAGGGAGTTGAACGACGCCGCCCGCACCTCCACCTACCTACAAGCCCTGCGGCAGGTGCGCCGGCGCTTTCCCGCATGCCGCGTCGCTTGCTTCTAACCAGTACTTTCTTACAGGAGCTACTCACACAGACTGAACAACGTTCTCTGTTCCATTTGTGGCCACCACCAGTGACGGTTGCGCGAATTATAACGTTTGTTTTATGCATGAAAGCATCATCGAGTCTCGTGACCTTTTCAGGAAAGTTGTTGCGTGCGCGCGCGCGTGTGTGTGCGTGTGCGCCTGCCCGAGTACGTGCGTTTGGTTGCGGCGTTTGCTGCTAACTCGCTCGCTGCCTCCGCTCTCTTCTGGTAGGTGGTGCGACAGGACAGCGTGTGCGTGAGTGTCAGCGATGGCTCTCTGCTACCCCTCCTGGCCGCCCAGCTCAGCGCGGAACAGGCAAGGGGGGATTGCACACTGCCCCCAGCTTCTGGCACAACGTCAGATTGACACAGGGTCCACACTGGGGGTCTATTTACATGGATCTCTGTCTTTGTAGGCCATCATCGCTAGTGTTGGGCGATTCCTAGAGGAATTGTATTCAAATCCTGTCATTCAATCCTGTGTGATTTTTTTTTCAAGATAGTAATTCCCACAGAGAAAATCTACATTCACTGAAATGGCATTCCAGCAGGGTTACCGTGCCACCTAGTAACGATTTTTAAGGGAGTGCGGTATCGTTGGGATTCTAGTCGTTCTATGGGGAATTGTGAAAGCGTGCCATCGATTGGTGATCCTTGGAATTCTCACTTCATTCCCACTCATTTGAATGGAGGTTCAGGAATATGTGCTTCAATGAATGGGGATTCCGTGGATCACTCCTATGGGGTCGTCCATAAATGACGTCACGCACCTACGGGGGGGTCAGACATTTGTGACGATGTGTGACGAGGGGGGGGGGGGGTTTGAGAAATGTGACGTCACATAAAAATGCGCAGCTTTAAATTAATATAGACAACACGTTATACTTAATTAAATAGACTTTTTAATAAATGTTTTCTCCTAGAACATCAGAGTCAAGCACCACATTAAATACGCACTACAATGACAATAGTTTAAAGCATATTTTTTTTTTTGGGGGGGGGGGGGGGCAGAGCTTTCTGACGTCATATTTGAGGGGGGGTCTGACTTTTTGTGACGCCGTGTGACGAAGGGGGGTGGGGTGGGTCAAAAATCGTCGAAAATCGCGTGACGTCATTTATGGACAGCCCCTTTGCTATCAATCACATTGTTTTGAATTGAGACTCCTCCACTTTCGTCTTTCAATTTCACACTTGAAGATTAGCCTGACTGTTGGACAAATATTTGTTATCCTTTTTATTCGTTCACACACCTCTGCATTGGAATATTCTTCATTTATGTTTTCAACCTCACATAAGCGGCCTCAATTCATCCAACTTGTCAACACTTACGTATTTCCATCCTGTAGTCCTCTGTGTTGCTTGCTGCTTTGCGTTGCGAAGGCACCTTGCTTTGCAGCTGTAATAACAGACAACAGGTTCTCTGCGGATATGTTAGAATTAATCCGGCCAACATGAATGTAGTCTCTTGATCTGTAGAGGCTTGACATAACTTGCTAGTTTATCACTCGTTATTAGCTTTCAGTAAAGATTCCCTCTTGACCAAATGCTTGTGCCTCTCATAATAAACAGTGGATTGCCATTTAAAGCTTTTGTGACAGCAGGGATTCATATTCTTGGTTCTTTCGGTAAAGTCACGTAGAAGGGAAATAATGAAATAATAAAATTTTAACATAATAAAATAAAATTCTCACGACGTTTCGGCCACAACGCAAGCAGCCGTCCTCAGAGCTGTCTTTCCGACAGATCTGTTTCTTCACCTGAGGACGGCTGCTTGCGTTGTGGCCGAAACGTCATGAGAAATGTATTGAATTTGTATTATTTACCTTCTACATGACTTTACCGAAAGAACCAAGAATATAGTGGATTGCCAGTTTGCGTGTTGTGAGGTAAAGTGTGGGTACTGTATTCCCACCTCTTCCAATATCTCTTCGTCAATTTGGAAGAGGGGGCCAGATATCCTCTGGAGGGGCTCTCTGTACATGAAATAAAAACCGCAGTTGCATTCGTACATTGCTGTGTAAGACGGGAGATATTTTCATTGGCGGCTTGAGTAAATATGGCCCACTTTACGGCAGCGACGACTAGCCTTGTGAGTTATCGTTCCGCATTGTAGCGCTAGGTGCATATCGGCAAGACTGCACTTGTTGATCAGATTGATTTGGGTTGTTTTGCTTTGTTACAGATACATATATTGACCCTATTGTGAAAACGTGTTGTTATATTGTAGGTGGTCTCTGTAGAGATCTCTTCACTGTCACGGCATGTGATCGAAAAGGTAAGAGTTGTTTGAATCTGATCGTTATTTTATCTGCGGCATTCGGGAATGCACAACATGCTGAATGGCGGCTGGTTGATGTTTTTTTTGTCAAACATAACATGAGATATGAAAAATAAGAATAGGTTTTATCCTTTCTGGCAATACAACGCCAAATAGATACATTTTGTGAAGAATCAAGTCTGCATTAACCACACGCACGCATTGGGGCTCTGACCTCTAGATTTAGTTTATTTTATTTATTTATCCAAGATAGCCTCACCGAGACTCAAAATCTTGCTTTCATTGCTTTCATTGCGGTTTTCGTGCTGTACGTAATCTACATATTTTAGCTTTACAGGAAATAGAAGTTGCTGACCACATCTTGTGAAATGGAGAAATTCAAATTGAGAATACAGCTTTTGAAAACAAGGGATTAAAATTTCAGTTCAACAAAATGTTTAGAATTTACCAGTTCGATAATAAATAACGAACCACATTGCCCCCCTGCCCCTGCCCCCCACCTGCATCACACGAATGGCTGCCACTTCAAAACCTCCCCATCACCAACCAACAGTCCCCATCGTCCCTTGCGATAGCAGATTCACGAATTGTAACAATTCGATGATTTGTTAAAATACAACAGCGTCTTAATGTGAATCAGCAATCGATTCTCGTATATATTGTTTATGGTTTGTTACGTCTCACCTGCAGTTTTGTTTGCCTCATTCACCCACTGCTACTGCAACTTATAGTTGTTATTTTTTTATCATGAGCTTCACCAGATGAAGAAAGAAATACCTTCGCATCTGGTGTAATGAAGAACTGTGGGTTGCTGAAAATTGCTCAAGTGTCCCACCAGACCATGCTTAGGATTCTTGCGATTTAGTATAACCAATTTAAAGCAACTTATCGAAGGCCCTATAAGGAGTGGGAGAAATATCCCAAGTCATCCTGCTTGGCTGCCCTGCTACGTGTTGTAGAAACTCATGTGTGTGTTCTTACTCTCATTGCTGCTTGGTTACAGGTGATACGAGCGAACGGGCTGGAAGGCAAAGTGCATCTCTTGGATAAAAGGCCGGAGCAGGTTACTCGCCAAGACCTCCATGGAAAGGAGGTATGAAATGTATATTCCGTACACAATAAAAATATAAAATTTTTACTTTTGTGCTGTTATTTGTTGTTGTTGCCCATTTAAAATTTGGTCCGTTTTTTTATCTTGTGGAAGTTGTTTGAATATTGATTATATAGATTCATTCCTAAAAAGAATGCTAAATGGTTAACATCTGCATGGACAGGAGACTCGTTATCTCATTGGTCTATCCCTATATGGAATAAAGTTTACAGAACCAAACTGATCGCAAAAGGTAATTCATGCTCTCTCAGTAAATTGGGAGAGAAAGATAAATGAGGCCAGCATCTGTTTTCTTGCCAAACACTTAAGTCGATTTCAGCCTGAAAATCAAATACAGTAAAACCTTGGATTGCGAGTAACTTGGTCTGCGAGTGTTTTGCAAGACGAGCAATTTTTTTAAATAAATATTAATTTGATGAACGAGCGAGGTCTTGCAATACGAGTAGTACGTGTATACGCTTTGTCTGCCGAGCGTCACTTGATCACAACTGATATACGAGTGCTTTGGATTACAAACATGTTTCCGGAACGAATTATGCTCGCAATCCAAGGTTTTACTGTATAAGCAGAACTCCATTCTGTGCCTTGACATACAAATAAAATGTCCCAACTCCCAACGGTTTTCCAGGTCAATATTCTCAAGCTGCATTTGTGCAAACAAGCAAACTCTCAACCGGTTTCAACCTTCTGGGTCTCATCAGCAAAGTCATGCTTGTTAAGAAAATGCTGCTGGATTACCTGATGTGATTGGTATGAGCACTCCCTAAAAACGATAGCACCCGCCCCCCCACAACCTTTAAAGTAACAAGCAATACCAAACAGCCATCAGTCCGTGAGTTTCAAACTAAAAACAAAAGCATTTTAAGTTTTTTGTCCTCCCCCCGCACCTCTGATTAGCTTGGTTGGCTACATACGGTGCGAAAAAGTTCAACATTTCACACACACATCCTAATTTTGAAATGGATACAGTTTGCCGAGTGTATGGGCCGACCAACGGTTGTTCCTCCCAGGTGTCGGTACTGCTGGGGGAGCCCTTCTTCACCACGAGCTTGCTGCCGTGGCACAGCCTCTACTTCTGGTACGCGCGCTCGGCACTCGCGCCGCTACTGCGGCCCGATGCGACTGTGCTGCCCAGCGCCGCGCGCCTCTTCATCATGGCCGTGCAGTTCCAGGTGGGAGCGGCTCGCGGCAACAACTGCTTGCCAACTCGCCCGCTTACTCGCTCGCCCACCCAACAACTTATCCACACACTCAGCAAACCAGGCTTGCCAACTCACCCATTTATTCACTTGCTTAACCACCCACCCTCCAACTTATCCACGCACCCACCCAGCAAACTCTGCTTGCCAACTCGCCTGATTCCTCGCTTGCTCACCCACCAACCAACTTATTAATTCGCCCACCCAGCAAACTCTGTTTGCCAACTCGCCCATTTACTCGCTCGCTCATCCACTCACTATCGTATCCTCCCGCCCACCCAGAAAACCATGCTTGGTAACTCACTTGTTCGCTCGCTCGCTCGCTCGCTCACCCACCCACCAACTTACTCGTCCACCCACCAACACGCTCGCCTACCCACAATGCCCTCACCCACCAACACACCCACCCACTCACACCATCTCTACCTACTCACCCACCCGTCTACCCTCTCACACTTCTACCTGCCCACTTATACCAATTACACATTCACCCATATACCTACCCACTCGCCAACCCACAAAACTATGCATCCACCCAGCGACCCACTCATCATCCTATCCACCTATTCACTCATTCACCCACTCACCCACCCATTACCCACCTGCTATAAATCTCTCCCATGTACCTCGCACCTTAATGAGCCTGTCGGTGATGCCAAATCTGGAATCTGTGAAGTGGGGAGTGCCCTTTTGTGAAGTGCTCCGTTCTATTGTATTGAGGTCGCATGCTCAGCTGGAGACCGCTGTTATTCCCCCCGCCTCTGTGCGTGCGTTTGTAGGACTTGTGGAGGATCCGAGCACCCATCGGGAAGTGCGAGGGCTTTGACGTCAGCGTCATGGACCACATGGTGCAGGTGCTCGTGCAGTTTCTACCGCACAAATTACATACAATTAATTCTAGATTATTTAAATTTCGATTTAAAGCTTTCGTGACTGCAGGGATTCATCTTCTTGGTTCTTTCGGTAAAGTCACGTAGAAGGGAAGTGACTTTACCGAAAGAACCAAGAAGATCTAGATTATTTGTGTGTGGATAAACCGTGCTCAGTCGCACCTTTTTTCGTTTAGTTCTTTCCCCGCACGTCTGTTTAGCACGGTAGGGCTACGTACGGTCCAAAAGACATCCAACATGCGTACGTACGTGCGATTATGTATTTATTAGTTGCTCAGTGACTGGCGCCCATGTGCGGTTAACGCATCAGTCATGCGCCAAACCTTGCACTGCCCAGAGTGGTGAAGTATGGTCAAGCAAACTCCATGACTGACATGGTGAGGTGAGGACTTCATCCAGCAGTGGAGTGAATATTGCTCCTAATTCATGCCATTTGTTTGTCTAGGATGGGCTCACGGTTTCTAAAGACTATTTTCAGGATGTTCCGCATTGAGATATTTGAGCAATTAACTTTTCAATGCCGTTTTACATGTGGAAGAAATCTATAATATTATGATATGCATTGTTTTCCGATGACCAAATTACACGCAATGTGTCTGATCTCATTAAATCTCAGAAGTTAAGCAGGATTGAGCCTGGATAATGCTTGGATGGGTGACCACCATGTGCAAAAAATGTGCTCTAGGCTGCTGCGTGGCTATGTTGTCAGCAAATGCCAGTGAAGCAAAAATCCATTGTTGTACTGTACTATGCACTGACTTCTACGCCTCCCACTTTCACCAACACGCACTGAGCAGGCGTGCTTCAGCATGGTCAAATAACCACCTCATTAGGACTGACGCAGGCAATGGGGGGGGGGTGGGGAGGCCCTCATCCAGCAGCGGATGGACGAGGAGGACCATACCTGTACCCACAATTCTCCTCTGCGACACGCGTGTGCCCCCCACCCCCCCCCCCCCGTGTGCAGCGCTCGCTGTCGTACCGCGAGAGCGCCGAGGCGGAGCCGCACGCGCTGTGGGAGTACCCGTGCCGCGCGCTCTCGGCGCCGCTCGCCACGCTCCACTTCCCCTTCACCGAGCTCGTCCCCGATGAGCCCCTCGGTGCCACTGGCTCGCTGCCTCTGTGCCGGTGAGAACGGCGCTGGCTCTTGCCACGTACACAACTCGGGACGTGCGAGTGCTGTGCCCGCCACCCGTAGTCCACTAAGCCATAGTTAACGGGGTAATCGTTAAGTCTGCGGCTGTAAGAGAGAGACTTTGGGTGCGTTTTCCTTCTATGGTTTTACGGATAAAAATCGATTTGGATTAATGGGAATTGACCTGGAAATGGGAGTTATTCAAATGTACAAGACTTTAGGGTATGTAACGATTCACACCCTGCATGGAAATGTATTATTTGGAGTGTTTTTGGGTCATGATTCAATGACAGTACGATTTTTTCGTCTTATTTTTAGTCTTGTTACTCCATCACCCTGAATATAACATTTGCATATTATTTTCACATCAGCTTACTGAATATTAAATAATTGATTATTAAACACTCAATTTGTGCACGTAGATAAATTGGAAATGTCTGATTTTATGAATCTTTAATTAAACTGCATCTATGTGGCACGGGTTGACACGACGCATCCTGTGTTGTAGTGGCGCCGTGAAACTTCAATTCCGTAACTTCACGGAGGCAAGCAATAGAATAATATGCAACAACAGACTCACTTTATAAATGTCATCATGGGCAAGTAAACATTCCAACTAGGCTTCCAAAAACGTGTTGTCAATACACGTTTATATTTTCTCATAAATGTTCCGTTGACTTTTATCTCGGTGGGCATGCCTGTGCGTTCAGGTCCGGCACGTGCCATGCCGTGGTGCTGTGGATGGAATACCTCCTCACCGATGAGCTCCACATCATGACAGGCTTGAATCAGCCACCTTCCCAGCAGGTCCATATTCGCTAGACAGCGCCGACGATCCATGCCAATTCACCTCTCGGGTTTCTGCTACCTCCGTCAGTCATCGCAGTTGGCAGCGGGAACTCTACAGCAGAATCTGTATTCGATTTGCATGAATTAGTTGACAAATGTTGCACCTTATTGTTGTATTAGTTATGTTCGTTACATTTTCTCCTGTGAAAAAAATAATCAGCCATCCACTCGTGCATGAGGCCTCCCCATGTAATTCCTATCCCTAACAGTCTTACAATGCGATAATCCATTTCACATCTACGCATGAGTAAATCACGTCTTTCTTCCATAGTGTTCATCCTCTCACGAGAAATTGTCTCCTTCAGCTGCCATTCTATCACCAGTCTCATCAATTGGCCATCTTCCATTCAAGTGATGTGTTCTGCCTGTGCCCAAGTAATTTCATTCGCAGTAATTCCCACCACACAACTCTTCATGCTTATTTGCACGTTTTCAGTAATTTTGCCATCGTCTTTCATGAGTACCAAGGTTGCTGATCAATCATACGTCATAGAAAAATATGGCCTTTCCTTCATGTGTCCGATCACTGCTGGATGAGGGCCTCCTCACACCTGCGTGGGTAGTGGGGGTTATTTGGCCACACTGGTCTGTGCGTGTTGGTAAAAGCAAGTTGAATAAACGTTGGAGCGTAGAAGTACAGTGAAATGATAGCTTTTTTGCCGCACTGCCATCTGCTCCCCACCACGTCACCCCTCAAGCCCTATGACAACCTGCTTGGTCATCTATCTAAGCACGAGCCAGGCTCAACTCTGCTTAGTTTCTGAGATTTGATGAGATCGGATACTTTGCTTACTCAGAAAAGACAAGACTCACCAAATCTCAATATTCTTTTTGAGAAGGCTTCTTAATTTCAAGTTGGTTTATTTTACATTAATACGTAATTGGTTACATGTGGAAGGAAACGGGACAACTTGGGGGGGGGGGAAACCCACACACATGAGGGTTTGACTTTTAAAGCACTATACAGAATCAAGAATCCTTGACTCCTACTGCTATCTTTTGTCGACCTCATATGAAAGCCTGGAAGTTTGCTTTAAAAGCTTACACAAGAATTGTTGCAGAAAACTGCAGAACTTAGAGCCTCAGTATAGCACTCAATGCGCAATCCAAATCGCCACCTCTGATGGTGATAATGGTGGTAATGGCAGTAGAGCTTGTGTGACTGCTGTGGCTGTCGACTGTTGTGTGTGTGCAGGGGGAGTGTGTGTGGAACCCCAACACCAAGCAAGCGGTCTTCTTCCTCGGCAACCCCCGTTCCCTGGAAGAGGGCGACGCCATCAACTTTTCCTTGCACTTCCATCCCAATACTGGAGAACTCAAGACGGTCTTTGCGGTGGAGGCAAAAGCCTCCGAGTAAAACAAAGAAAAATGAATTTGTTGAATCCTGTTGATAATATTAACAGAGGATACTGTTACGAATGATGTCGGGTGAAAGTGTGATCACAGGCTTTATAGACATGGAAATGAAAATCCATGCAGATCAGCTGTTAGCATGGCAAGCTGGCTTGCCCCCAAGGCCCTCACTGGGGTGTATTTTTGTTTTTAGTTTCGGTGGCTTTCTCAATTTGGTAGCCGTTTAATGAGTCTGCTTCAGAGCCATCTTTAGAGAAGACAAGAATACATGGGCCACCAATAAACTGAATATACAATATTCGTACAGGAATTATCTATGAAGTTGCAGCCTGCGTTATTTGTGAAATGAGTTATTATTAGTGGTTTTTATTGCTGTCGTTTTAAAGTTTGATACGTGTATGCCAGATCTGGTTGATTTATGTTTATTACATTCCAGCTTAAAAATATTTTTTTTCATCTGACATCTTTGGTGGACTTATATTTGTGTCTGTGTGTACTGTTCAATGCATTATGATGCTCGGGAAGGAACAATCCACATTCGTTCAGTTGCCTTTACAGACCACGATAGGTTCATGATTATTAATAACCAAAACCCAAATTATGAAATGTCAGAGAAGTGACTCACAAACGACTTCATTATTATGCAACACTAATTCCAGGAACGGTAGTGCCAATTTCTTTGTGGGCACACGTGAGTGTATTTGGCTGCACTTTAAAAAAAAAATCTTCACATTTGAGTATCACCCAGTAAGAACTACTAGTTTACCACGAGACTAGATTCAATACCAACATCATTTCCCTAGTAATTTATGAGCAGTGGACAATTATGCATGGCTAATTAACCAGCTTACAATGGAAGTCCAGTTTACCATGGAAGTCCAGTTCACCATGGAAGTCCAGTTCACCAAAGCAGTTCAGTTCACCATGGAAGTCCAATTCACCATGGAAGTCCAGTTCATCGTAAAAGTCCAAGTTCACCATGGAATTCCAGTTCACCGTGGAAGTCCAGTTCACCGTGGAAGTCCCAAGTTCACCATGGAAATCCAAGTTCACCATGGAAGTCCAGTTCACCGTGGAAGTCCCAAGTTCACCATGGAAGTCCAGTTCACCAAAGCAGTTCAGTTCACCATGGAAGTCCAGTTCACCAAAACAGTTCAGTTCACCATGGAAGTTCAATTCACCATGGAAGTCCAGTTCACCGTGAAAGTCCAAGTTCACCATGGAAGTCCAGTTCACCGTGGAAGTCCGAGTTCACCATGGAAGTCCAGTTCACCATGGAAGTCCAGTTCACCAAAGCAGTTCAGTTCACCATGGAAGTCCAGTTCACCAAAACAGTTCAGTTCACCATGGAAGTCCAATTCACCATGGAAGTCCAGTTCACCGTGAAAGTCCAAGTTCACCATGGAAGTCCAGTTCACCATGGAAGTCAGTTCACCGTGGAAGTCCAAGTTCACCATGGAAGTCCAGTTCACCGTGGCCAATATTCATCCAGCTAGTCGTGGTTTCACAGCACCCGTCGTTCACGTGAAACAAGTTCTTTGGCATCACTGCGCTAGTTGGTGGTACACAACGAGAAGAAACAAAACTCGACAATCATTCGACCCCCACCCCCCCCAAAAAAAAAACCGCTGTAACCTTAACAAAAAACATCTAATCATAGCTGTCAATCCACATGGTTTACCCCGTATTCTTGTCACAGGGAAATGGAGTTTTCGGGTCCATATGGCGCACAGCCGTTTAAATAGGGGCGAAACAAATGGTCTATTTGTTTCTTCCTTGTGATGGCACTTTTGTAGGATGAACGTTGAGGTCACCCCGTGGTGTCCTTATAAAACTCAACGTTTAACCTACTCACGCTGGCTTGTACCCGCCCTCGCAGTCGGGCATATTTGCGGAATACACCACGCCACCATTGACCCTGGCCATTGACCGAGCAACCCAACGTTCCTACCAGTTCCCTCCGCAGGAATGTGTTTTATAATTCAAATGGAAATGACAAAACCCCTGAAATAATCTTAGTTTTTTTCGGTAAAGTCACGTAGGTAAAAAATTATAATAGAAATTAAATAATAAATCACAACGTTTCGGAGTAAACACAAGTCTCCGTCATCAGGTGGGACCGTCACAGCTAAAATTACTGTATCAAGTGAGGCAAAATTCCAAGATACAAGCTCTTAAATGCAAGTTACGGGGGGAGGGGCTTATCTGAATGTGGTAGCCAATGAATGGAACGTGTTGGGGGGGGGGCTAAAAGAGAACAATAGGTGCACTTGGGGTTGTAACCGGTGTTGGCTGACAATCCAAATACAAAAAACAAAAAAGGGGGAGTACTGTTAAACGCTGGGGATGTCAAAACTCGGTAAGGTAGAATAGTACCTGTCAAATAAGATGGTCCAAATATGTGTAGTTAAATCTTTTTTACATGATTAATGACATCTTTCCAATGATTACTCAGTTTGTACCCATCATCACGGTCGAAGTTATGTCTGTGTTTGTATATCTGGATGGCTTCGTATACAAACCTTTGATGGTAGCCAGAAGGTTTGCAGAGTACCTTGGTCTCGGAAAAGACAATATCATGAGAGCCCACAGCGTTGTAGCAATGATCGGCAATGGCGGAAGACTCAATTTTGCCGTGTTTCATATCTGACTTGTGCTCGCGGACACGATCAGAGACATGACGTTTCGTTTCCCCAATGTAACAATCACCACAGATGCAACTCAGGGTATTGCAAGTCAGGAATGACATTTTACAGATGGGATTAGATCACGGATTTTATGTACTGTACTGAATCGGACTTGGATCTTATGTTTGTTTAGAATTTTGGAGATCTTTTTCGTCACGCCTGCTATGTATGGCAACGTGATAGTTTTGATCGGAGTTTCAAGTGGTTGTTTCTTTATGGTGGGAGCAATAGCTTGGCGGATAGTGCGGTCAGAGTATCCATTCATCTTAAGGGCCCGATGTACATGTTTTAATTCACTGGCCAGGTGTTGTTGGTCAGAAATGCCATGAGCTCTGTGGTATAGTGTTTTGATGAGATTATTATTTTGAGACGGGTGGTGGTGGGAATCAGGTTTCAAGTAGGAATCTGTGTGGGTGGCTTTCCTGTAGACAGAATGTCCCAAGGATCCATCAGGTCTCCTCTCAAACAGAACATCTAAGAATGGTAGTTTGCCATCTTTCTCCACTTCCATGGTGAATCTGATGGATGGGTGTCTGGAATTGATGTGGTCCAGGAAATGGTTCAATGCTGGGAGGCCATGTGGCCAAATGACGAAAGTGTCATCAACATACCTCTTCTACAGGGAAGGACGCAGGGTGGACGTCTGGATGGCGTCTGATTCAAACTTTTCCATGAACATGTTGGCTATAACTGGTGACAAGGGGGAGCCCATAGGGGTACCCTCATTCTGTTTGTAGAAGGTACCATTCCAGGTAAAATAAGTGTTGGTGGTGCAATGCCTAACCAGCGCAGGTACATCCGAATTCAATCCATGTTGGAGCAAGTCTTAATTATTGTTAGGGTGTCAGGTACTGGGACTTGGTTAACAGAGATACCACCCCTGAAACCCAAGAATCGTCGGGCCAAGGGGGTGACGTCAGGCGCGCACCCGGAAGTTGGCGATTGGCGCGAAGCCACGTGGGGGGGTTGCGGGCAGCAGCAGCAACAGCAGTAGCAGCAACAGCAGTAGCAACAACAGCAGTAGCAACAACAGCAGTAGCAGCAGCAGCAGCAACAACAACAGCAACAACAACAACAGCAACAACAACAGCAGCAGCAACAGCAGTAGCAGCAACAGTAGCAGCAGCAGCAACAACAGCAGTAGCAGCAGCAGCTGCAACAACAACAACAGCAACAACAACAGCAGTAGCAACAACAGCAGTAGCAACAACAGTAGCAGCAACAGCAGTAGCAACAACAACAGCAGTAGCAACAACAATAGCAGCACCAACAACAATAGCAGCAGCAACAACAATAGCAGCAATAACAACAGCAGTAGCTGCAGCAAGCGAGCAGCTGACGCTATTGTTCAGCATAATCGCGAACTGCGCTAGTTACACCTCGCGTCGTCGACATAATACAAAGTACAATAGTAATTGTACGCAATCCCAAGGGGGCGATTTACACCGCTCGCTTGCGAGGCGGAGGGGGGCACCGTTTTGGCAGTCGGAATAGCAAACATCGTCGCCTTTGCTTGCTGCTGTTGCTGCTGCTGTTGTTTTACACGTGCGGTGTCGTTGGTTCTGGTGAAATCATGCCGCCCGTGCGCGGTGTTCGTGGTAAGTCCAAGTCCTGTGCCGCGCGTGTTCTGCTTGGCGAGACGTAACCCCGATTGAGTAATTTGTGGTTTGTTTGCCGTGCGAGGTTGATGGTGATGATGGTGGTGGTGGAGCGACTTCCTGAGAATGACTTAAGTCTCACTCGTATGGTGGATGCGGAGCAATGACGACTACCATTTCACATTGGGGTGGTCGAGCGGGATTAATAAAAACGTCGTCAGGAGGATTTGTGGATCGGGCCCTGACCGTCGGTTCTGGACGACTACAGTCAAGCACACCACTGGAGGTTTTTTAAAAATTATTATTAATGTGCCATTCGTGCGTCGGGGTAGACCACGAGCAAGAACGTTGCACGAGGGAGAGATCCTCTCCGGTTGCAGTACCACGAGTGATCGACGCCACGGGCCGAGCCAAAACGAGTCGGCCTTCCTTGGAAAGCGCGGGAAACCAATACAGTGTGGTCCACATGTCTTGTGTCACCCCCACCCCCTCTACCATTTGATACTTTTGAACAGTTTATTTACAATTATACTCTTAGGTTTTTGTCGGTAAAGTCACGTAGGTAAAAAATATATAAATAAAATAAATCATTGCCCTGTGAGCTAAGAAGCTTTGAATCAGGTTTCATCAACAAAACTGAAAAACTAAAATTCAAAACAACGTTTGCAACAGGTCGCATAAAAATGATGAATACAATAAATACAGCAATGAAAAAAGTCTACCAATTTAGAAAAGGTACAATACATTACTTAATTATAAATTAAATATGTAACTAAAATGAACATTAAGATTAGAGAAACATTGCACAATAGTGCATCTAGAATGAGGAATAAGAATCGAAAATATATTGCAAAACGAGGAACAGAAACGCCTTTGGTAAAATAGTCTTCCTGTGCAAACGACAAATTCAAACTAACACGAGTAATCAACAATCACCATGACATTGCACACATCACAACAGAACAGGAGCCATATACATAATAAAAACAACTTCGTATATCATCTACTTGCTTCAGCAGTGGCAGATTGGTAGGAATGCACTTGAAAGAAGTGATTTAAGATGATTGAGCGAAGGTGGTGACTAAATTAAGTTATGTGCTGATATTATTGCAGAGATTAGGGGCGGCCACTGAGAATGCCCATTTACCAAAACCTTGTTTTGTACCTGGGAACATTCAACAAAAACAATGATGAGCTCCTCAGGTTCGGTCTGACATCCCGTGCATCCCGTGATGTCAACAGATCCAACAAATATTCTGCCGAATTCGAACTAAGGACATTTTTAATAAACAGCCTGGTGAATAATTCTGCGATCATGGATGGATGTTAGGCCAGCCTCTCTATACAAGTCACAATGATGAGTTTTATAAGGCGACATCCAGAGCAAATCTTAGAGCCGAATGATATATTGATTGGGTTGAGCTTATTTAGCAATGAATTTGATGCAGACTGATTAACAATGTCACAGTAATCAAATAAAGGCAGTATAGTAGCCCTCACCAACTCAAGACGAAGTTTAGCTGGCAAACAATGTTTATGCCTATAAATAAATTCAGTTTTAAATTTTACTTTTTTCCCAGTATGATCAATATGATCTTGGAACAGTTTAGAATCTATTATGAGCCCAAGGTAATTCGTTATGTCTACCTATTCAATAAGTTTGTTTTCAATGCTCTAAAACTTAACATAATTTTTTTTATGTAAGGTTTATCTAAAACAAATGCATATGCAAAGAGGATTTTGGGGGTGGGGGAGCGGTCACAAGACATCTTTACTGGACGTCTGTAGAAAAAGAGCTTTATAGCTCATCGGATTCCACCATAAAAATTGATCTGATCTGGACCACCCTGTACTGTGCCAACAGCGTGCCGTTGAAACCACACGAATCGGTGTGATTCCCCCCACCCACACCCCCCCCCCCCCCCAAAAGAATATAAATAATCACATTTGAGATTCTTAATTCCTTAAAATGCGAATTTTAAGTGAAGTCCGTTACCTTGCCTATAAGTTACGTTATCGCGAAATTGCGTACGTTTTGAGTTACCGTATAACGGAGTGGCGGCTATTCTTTTGATGCGCACTCGTGCAGGTAGATATCAGAGAGGTCGTGCATGGTTGTATGTTGAACTTCTTTCGCACCGTACGTTGCCAACCGTGCTAATCGGAGTTACGGACACACTATAAACACAAAGCATTTCCAAAGAAATTCGTTTTCCTGAGAAAGCAGGTAAGGGTGGTGATGACCTGTCAGGGACGCGTGTCCATACCTGTCAACCCCTTATCAGTGCCCTACCTTATTACAGACTAATTCAGGCATTATTGGTCACCACCGTGCCCTTATACATCTCAACGTTCATCCTACAAAGTCCTATCACAAAAGAGATACAAATAGAGAAAATAATTTCCCCGTATTGAAACTGATTTTTTGCCGTATGGACCTGAAAACGCAATTTCCCTGTTCAAGAATGCGTGCTAAACCGTATGGGTTGACAGCTATACGTGTTAGCAGCAGAGTGGCTCATTGTGCCACACGACAGACACCGCTGTCACCAGGTTTACGTTTGTATTGCGGCGAACGCCTGCAGGCCACCGTTTTAGATGAAAGGGTCGGTGGGTCACGTAGAGGTTTGTGTAGCCTTCACACCTGCTGGGCTTACCAGGTGGCTGTATAGCGGGTGGTATAGTAAACCCGTTTGTGAACGTGAGTGCTTTAGTATTGTGTTTTCATTTAAACTGGTTGTCTTCCACACGAAGAGAAACACTTTTTGGCCAAATGCAAATACCCACCTGATAACAGACGCTTGTGTTGCGCCTGAAACATCGTGATTTATTTTATTTTATACCTACGTGAATTTACCGAAAGAACCAAAGAGTAAGCCATCTGGAGTTCCTGAGGATGTGCTTTGTGTTTTTAAGGAACTACACTGGACCAACTTCCATATTTGACACGGCATGGGGAGGCCTCCAGCAGTGGATTTACAGGACTAAATAGAAAATGTTAGGGTTTAACATTTGCAGGCCTTTGTCGATAAGATCTCGAATGTCATGTCGGCCATGGATGCTTGACCATACCGCACCACGCTGGTCAATGCAGGGTTAGTGAAGTGGAGAACCAGGCCAATATATCACGTGTGCTTTACTTCGAGGGAACTCGGATACAAAAATAATATTAAACATCTCATCAGGAATTTAACTCAGGTTTCCAGATCCAGGGTGTAATACGCGAACCACTACGCAACCACTTGCACCCCAATTATATTATCTACACAACTTGTCCATTATTTCCCTCATCACTTGCTTTGAAGCAGAGGTCGCAACCGGGTACCCAATACCCGTACCCTACCCGATACCCGGCTACCCGTACCCGGCCAGGTACGGGTATCCGTTTGCGACCCAGGTGCGGCCGGGTACGGGTATGGGTAGGCCGTGAGTCACTGGTGAGTAACCGTTTGTCACTCATTTCGGGTAGGGTACGGGTATGGAACGGGTACCCGTACCCGGCCAGGTACGGGTACCCATTTGCGACCCTGGTGCGGCCGGGTACGGGTGCGGGTAAGGAATCAAAACCCGTTTGCGACCTCTGCTTTGAAGTTAGGATTTGAATGGACAAGGCATACGCCAGATGTGGGGATGCTGACCATGAGGTAACCCGGCCTGGAGGAGCTTTTGTTCGTTTCTCACGTCTCGTTTTGACACAGCCCCAAGTAAGGGTTCAAAGAAAGCCCCGGCTGGAAATGCATTGAACTGGGTTGGCCGCTGGTACTGGGAGGACGATGGGAAGAACTGGACTCCCTACTCGGACGAGCAAAATGAGATCATCTGCAACGCCTTCAGGTTTGTGGTACAGCAGCGGTCGTGGTGGCGAGTCCCAATTTATGAGGCAGGGTGGGGAGAATGATTCCTCATTGCACTGGCTGCTGACGCCATGCATTGCAATATTGCAATCAAAGCTGTGTGGTAGCCACCATTCTCAATTATATGAGTTTATTTCTCCAGATAAAAACTTGTAGCAATACAGTTACGATATAATTTGGATCCTTAAATGTGATTGCATCTCTCAATGCCAGACAGAAAATAGTGGGCATAGTTATTTTATTGAGACGGGCAGTCAGTCTTAGAGGAAACAAGGAAGGTCCTTTGTTTAGCTCTAATATAGGCAGGAAGTCGACAGCATGGATGGCTGGGGGAAAGGAGTTTCCAGATTGGGGTTCGCAGAGTAGAATGAGCGGTGATTAATATCGTATTTTTTTATTGTACATGGAAACCCCGCTGAACAGTCCTGAGTTCAATTATGATTACAATTTCAACAGCAGAATTTGACATTAAATCACTGTTACAATTACATTGTGATTGAAATTACAGCATAATTACAATTATTTGACCAGACGTCAGCTGGTTAATATGTCTATGCCTTTATATGAATTACACGCTCAGTAGTGGGCCAAACAACATGTGCAATGCAGGGCGGTTTGAATCGATGTTGCGCACAGTTCATGCATTGTCAGACACTTTGTGATGCTGTCACAATGTATTTAACTTCATGAGACGAAAATAACCCATTGAAAATGAATGATTGATAAGCACATGGTGCGTTGTGTTGCCACTGTTGTCACAATAGGACGAGCAAGAAAACTGTCTCTATAAAGCTGGCCTCTGGCATTGCCTTCAAAGTTATTTTCGACAACATGGTACAGCAGAACAGCCAGTCTGCATTCAAGAGGCGGATCCGGCTTGCGTTGGAGGATGGAGATTTCTGTAAGTACTTGATTCTACAAATTCCTACCATCTTAAGTTCTCACCTGGTTAAACAAAAAAAAACTTAATCTTAAAAGCACCGCGACACTTGTGGTATTGGCTTTTGAACACACATTCCTATCGCGTGCATTTGCGGCCAACGCTTACCGCGTTTGAGCTTCGCAGTTTATCATCGTCGTGCCTCTTCGAAGCCCATCGTCCTCCCGTTGCCACCAAGGTTTCCCGCTGCCATCACCTTCTCTCCCTTTCGCTCCGCAGACGTGTGGGAGTGGGAGGCAGACGGCCCAACGTGGGTCGTGTACGATGCGCACAGCTGCGTGGAGCTGGAGGGCGCCCACCGTGCCAAGAGCGCGACGCTGGACTTGAGCACCGGTGGACACGCGTACCGGGTGGACCTGAACGCCCTGACGCAGACAAACGTGGCCACGGGCACCGTTCGTGTAGTTCGGCGGCAGCCAGGTTCGTTGCAAAACGTGGACCGGAGCCTTTATGCACTGGATTTGTTGGTTCTAGTTTTGTTCCAATCTCATCCAGGCTGTCCTTGCACTTGTGTGGTATTTTTTCACGAGCATTTATTTAGGGGTTCCCCCGGTGGCAGTTGTGCCTCTAGCACAAATTTAACTCATCATCGGCTTGTAAGGTGGCATGTTGCAATGAGGCTTCAATGAAATTCAGAGTAATTGATCAAATTTGACAATTTCCAGTGGTTCTCGTTAACACTTTGGGGTATTTACCAGACTTTGCCATTCACCCACAGTTACTCGACCCTCCCTGACTGTTCTTTATGGCCCACCTCTTATCTAAGGGGTGTGCAGCCTGTTATGTGCACAGTCCGTATTGGAAATATCCTAGCTCCCCACAGGTCGAACGTGATGTCACAATTGCCTCCTGTTCACAGCAAACAGCTCGCCGATACGTTCGGCGTGTTTTCACTCATCCCTGATTCTCACGGGCTGATGAATACCGCATCGCGGGGCTGCAAATTGCAGACCTCTTGCTTGGTCTGTCTCAAAGTGCCGCGCCATAGTCGCTCTCCTCGCAAACCACACCGCTCGACACAGACCGACTTAAGTAAATAGATGCCACCCCTCCCCTTTTAACCAGAGGCCATCTCTCCGCTTAATATTTCTCCGCGTGCGCGACGCAGTCGGTAAAACAGATACAGATGCCAATCCGGGCGGGAGCCAGGGAGCCGAGGGCATCGAGGTCAAGCAGGAGGCAAAGCCGCAGGAGGCAAAGCCAAAGGAGGAGGAGAAGCAGCTGGAGCTGCCCAGCTCGACGGAGGGCGGAGGAGCTCCGGTTGGCGGCGCTCGCACTACGCGGAGCGGCGTCAAGCGCGGCCGCCAGCCGTCACAGCCACCGCTGGAGTCCATAGGTCTGGGCAACGGTGACGAGGAGTCAGACGCTCCACCCAGCAGGAAGCCGCGCTCGGGCAGGAAATCCGTGAAATCGGAACCCAAAGCTGCCCCGGAAACGAGCGAGGGGCAAAGCGACACTACTGTTTCCAGTGAAGGTGAATGGTCGTTAGTTCATTGTAAAAATGCCAGTGTCAGATCCTTCCTCTTTTTCCAAAATGTAATTTTTGAACGCATGAGACAACTAGAACAAAAACAAAGGTACACTGTACAGGTGTACAGCATTGCTGCTAGGCGATTTATTCCAAATCAATAGTTGGAATCGAATATGTTTCCCAGTGGGACGATTGTAACTGCCAGTATTTCCTATGATATCTTGGCAAAGTGTGCAATATCGCGGTGATGCTTGGAAATTGCCACTAAAATACCATTATTTTGAATGGACATCAAGGAATTGCCATTCAAATGGATGAGGTTTTTATGTATGATTTTTAAGCTGGCAAAGAATCCCCTTCATGGAAATAGCGGTTCCTGCTGTGAACAGCAATTGTTTAAAGTCGTAGGATCGTCCAATAAAATTCCATTAATACATTTTCAAATAATTGGGATCATAGTGGCGATTGCAAGGATTCCAAGGATCGCCACTAGATGGCAAACTAATCCCATGAGAATCCAATTCAGTTGAATGGATAGTGTAGCATGGAGATCACCCATAGCAGGATAGCGATTACTACAGAAATCACCTGGATTGACCAGAATTGCTGATTTAATACGTCGGATTAACGACCAATGTTATGATTCATAATTTTTTTTGGGTCAGATCGCGTGAGTGCGATGTCAGTGTTGTGTCATAGAGCCTGTTTCGCTCAACACAGCCAAATAAATAAAGTTGTCATGTGAACAAAGGTGCCAGCTTTTTATTGCTTCAACAGACCGGTATGTTGATCGGTGGTTTAACAATCAGGTACATCGTTTCTCTGGTAATTACACGCAGCATCATTAGACAATTGCCAATGTTACAACACCTGTAGTAAAAAATGTCCTTTGATTCACACACACAGATGAGCATGAAGTGGCAGGAAGTAATACCTGGAGGTTAATGTGTTCATTAATTTATAATACATTACAGTCAATTACGATAAACAATTTTGTTAATTTTGAAGCATTGTTGATAATGTAACAATGTCGGTAATGACGATGCTGATGGCCGTTGCTGCCAGCAGTGGTGAAGACGATCGTGATGAACGGGAGGGCTCCCGTGGACCCGGAGTGCAAGGCAAAGCTGGGCAAGGTGAGACAAACACCTCCATTTCACCGACATCCGCTTACAGCCAGTGCCTCTCGTCGAATATTTCACACGCTGAGGTCAAACAAAAAAAAAACTCGGCCTCGCTCAGCATCCCACGTGTGCTCAAGTCCTAGGTAACTTGAGACAAAAAAAAAGAATGTAAAAATATGATCAGAGTTTTGTTTGAGGCAGAGTTGGTGGGTCACACAGATTGCATTTATGTTTCGACTCCCAAAATGTGTGAGTCGTGATGTGGCTGGCAGATGGCGGCACAGCAAGTCGGTTCCTGGAACCCCTCCGGGATTATTAGTGATGGCAGTAGAGTTGCGGACCCTTGAACCTCTCTGAGCAGAGCTTTAGTTATCACCCCCCTTGTGTGCATCGTGAGTTTCGTGCGAGCACTCTGGATTCGTTTTGCATGCCAAACGCTCATCCATGGAAATTGTCCATATATGCCAATGCGGGGCCCTGCTGAAAAGAAACCTCTCGCTGAGGCATTCTCAGGTTGATGAAGTCCATCCATTTTATTATATCTGTATTAAAGTGGACAATAAATCAAAACGGTACCGCGTTTTGTGACGGCGATGTTTAATCTGTCTCAGGCGCACGTGTACAGTGAGGGGAACAACGTTTACGACGTCATGCTGAACCAGGTGAGGCCCTCGCTCATTAGCTCCTGCTTTCACCCAACAATCTAGTCAACTGGCAGGTGGGTGAGGCAGTACAACAAGTAGGGTTATGATATACTATCCCAGAACAATGTATGTGCCTTGCTCCCTTCTATTAGTGGGCTTGCTCTGGACTTTGAAGTTCACTTCTACATGAACAAAAAAGGAAATTAAATCCAAGCAAGACCTTCCTGTGCATAGATCACTATGCCCTGTAATTTCCTTTTATCACATTGGTAATGATTGGTTATTGCTCATGGCATTGGTATGAGAGGCCATACATTGCTCATATGACTCGGTTAAGTTGAATCTATTGCTGGTTTGCCTTGCTGTGAAATATTAAGCTTAACGGGCCATTGGTTCATATATTAAACATGAGAAAGCTTTAGTCCTATAACAAATCTTCTAATAAATCATTTCTATGCACATTATTTCACATGTCATAATTCACCTCCCCTGCACCCACCCCCAATTCGATACATTTTCACGAATTGGGGTGACGGTTGTATTGTGGTGTAATTTCTTCTGTCTCGTATGTACTATATCGTCTGCCTCTTTGGTTCCATTAGACTAGAGGTAACGTTTGCACTTAACTCGCATTCATCGTAGATACTCGGCTATTATTTTCTTGTTTAGGTGCATGCATCATTAGTATAATAATGTTTTTTTTAACCAAACTAATTGATGACGCGTCGCATGCCTAACAGCCAACCTGTACGACCACTTGCCGCGAGTGCGCGTGACGCGCCTTGCACGTAGCATGGCACGTAATAATAAATAAATTCATTTGCATGCAGACAAATGTCGGACTCAACAACAACAAGTTCTACCTGATTCAGCTGCTGAAGGACAATGACATGAAGAGCTTCAGTGTGTGGATGCGCTGGGGGAGAGGTGAGCAGCTGCTCTTACCGCTGTCCTGCTCGACGTTCTGCGTCACGCCTCGCTTTCGTCTTTGTGCAGTCGCTGTTATGGTGGGAGTGGTAGTGGTAGCGGCTAGGTTGACTCAGCCTCAAAATGAGTACCTGGTGCGATGTGTAAACATCGTCACTGGGGAGACAGAGGCAGCCGGGTATGGTGCGGGCCACCCACCCCCTCGTGTGCCGTGCCTGCCTTCATAGGTGCTCGCTAACAGCACTTGCCCCTACAGTCTGGTTCAGGCTATACGGGCATATTTGTCTTCTTTGAGTGGTGGTGCGCTTGAAACCTAGGCACCTGAGTTTCATTCCCGACCGTGGTGAACATCAGTGGCGAGTGATATCTGAACAGGTCGTGGGCCCCTGCTCAAACCAGCACTGACCAGCATTGTGAAGTATGGTTACACAATCCCTGTGTATCGTATGCCAGTGGGAGGCCTTCATTCAGCAGTGGACTGACAAAGGGCTGTAAATGATGATTTAGTTCATCGGAGTGCATCGCACCTTACGTTGCAAATTCATCCGCACACACCCGCCTGCATTGCGAGGCCCATCACGATGTTGACTTTCAAACTGCAGGCAGCGCAGTTAAGTGGTGGTCACTTTGTCGTGTAACAATTCTCATCTGCTTGGGTTCCATTCTCAAGCCGTGCACATCGAAAAAATGAAATCGCTACCGCTTGTTTTTCATCGGTCGCGCCTCGGTCAACTCTGCCCTGAAAACACGAGCTCGTTGCGTACGATCCGTGAGATCGAGCACTGATTACGGGTGAATGATGATGATGATGGCAGATGGCCTTGCTGATCTCATCGTCACCAACTTCAACGGGACATCGGCTAAACGGGGCTTTGACTTACGACTCGGCGAGGCTGCGAGTGCGATGCCTGCTCTGTCGCCTTCACCCTTGGTGTTTGCGTGCGCGCGTGCCTTGCAGTCGGAAGGGTCGGAATGAATTCCTTGAAGAACTGCAGTAACCTGTTGGGCGCCCAGGAACTGTTTGAGGATAAGTACGTGGGGAGCACGCACGCCACAACTTTCTTTGATATTTTAAACATCTATAAATACTATATGGATTTTTTCCCATTCGGTAGAGTTTACTATTTTTTACGTTTGAGTATTAATGTGACGACGGTGCTTTTGAGTGTGCAGATTTGTGCCGTAAAGGCGCCACCACGTGTGTAAGCAAACGTAAAATTTACTTGACTCACTCAACACGCTCGCTAATCCCTCGCGCTCATGCGCACACACACGCTGCCCTCGCCTGGCGTTGGAGTCGCGTTAAGAGTTGCGTTGCCGGTGCACGTTCAGGACCCTGTGGCCAAAACGAGGTTTCTAATACCGCCTTCCTCTTCTCCGCATATGACTGACCCATATCTCCATCTGTAAAGTAATTCCAATCGCACCTCACTTTAAAAATAAATAAACGGCTTTTTCGTTCCTGGAGTGCGCATCGCGATTTTTCAGAGGCATTTACACACTCTTTAAGTCAACATTGTAGTTGTATCTACATGATGAAAACTGCTTGTGTTTGGTTGTATGTCTTCGTTTAATGTACGGATAGGCACAGGATATGCGCAGAGGACCAAACACCACGGTTATGTTTAACACGTAGGCTTTCGCAACCAATATTATTCACAATAAAGGTTTTTGGGTTAGATTGCGTAAGTATAAATGTGTCATCATGGGACCTCCTCACCCCGAGCTCTCATTACTCTGACAGTGCATTGTCTTTGTGCTGTACGCCTTTTGGCGTCCTCTGGTCTAACACCGTTTGAGACGAGGCTCAAAATAAAGCTGTCTCTGGTGTGGACCAATCAGTTTCAAAGACAATGCATCTATTATCAAAGTATGTTTTTTTTTGCATTTTGACAATAAGTATTGTGGTTAATGCAGACTTGATTCCTTGTAAAAGGTTTCAATTTGGTGTTGTAACAACTTAACACCTGTTTTGTTGCCAGATAAAAGGGGAAAAACCTATTATAAATTTGGCATTAAACCCGCCACCCCCTGACACAGCCATTTAGTAAGGTTTGTCACGTAAACAAAATATGCCAATTCGTTGCTAGTACAGCACACCGGTGTGTTGGAGAGCAAATCCACAACATTTACAATCTGAGTACTGGTCCAATGTTGCTGTTGGTTGGTGTCTTGTCTTGAGACAAATAATCTGTATTTCCCACGGAGCTGTACGTTTGATAACGTACCACAAACAGATTTTTTTTCCTGCAGTAATTGGTGTCCAAGCTGACACAAACTCGCTACATGTGAGGACCCAGTTTATTTGCAGCAGGTAGCTGAAATCCAGATTTGAACCCTGGATCTCACCTTTGTGCCAGCTCAGTACTTTGACCCCTAAGCCACTGAGGCCAGTTTGTATTTCTGCTTTCTCGATGCTTTTATTGCCAGAAATCTCAAGAGTTGTATAATGGGACAGGACACTTAATCTGCTGTGAAATATAAAATGTGTACATAATAACAGATGAACGTTAAATACGAACCTCTTGTTTGCACGCAGATTTTTCCAAAAGACAAAAAACGAGTGGAGCCAAAGAAGTTCATTCCAGAAGGTGCCCGGAAAATACGACATTGTACCCATTGACTACAGTACCGACGCCATGGTAAGATTCCACAATGGTAAAATGCTTGTGATGATAAAGGCGCTTGCTCGTGCCACTGCCGGCTGAACGGCTTCCATTAGAGGGCGCTCTGGAGGAGGAGAACCTCTCTAAGGAGTATTTGGCCTAATCTTCCGCACTGGGCAGACATCTTGGAAGAGGGGTGGGGGAGTACCCACACTTTACCGCACCGCACACAAAACCTCAGAATCAGAATATTTATCCTGCAGTAATCCAATGAGCTGTAAAGCTATTTTTCACAAACGTCCAGTATGGTTGCCGATTGACTGCTGTATCCATTTCTACTGCTGGGTGTAAACAGGTGGGGGGGGATTTCAGAAACGTATTATGGCTGCCACAAGTACCGTGCGGGAAACATCACAGCACGGCAGCATCCCGCTTACGGTGGTGTCAAATATTGTGATTCGTATTTGATGTTTGGGTCAGATCGCCCGTGTGAGTAAAATGTGGTGTTGTGCATTCTCCTCCACCCGATAGCCAATGAATAGAGTTGTCACGTGATGATTAGAGTTGTCACGTGATGTACAAACGTGCTAATGTATTCTTACTGCTTCAGCAGCAACGCCAGTGTTGCTGGAGAGCGATCTCACGACACTTTACATTTAGGTAGTACGAGGTTTTGCTCATAATTACAACTAGCATTAATATCAGACCTTCGCCAGAAGAAAATATACATTACTGCCATTAGTAAGGATGTATGTTGAACTACTTTCGCACCGTACGTAGCCAACCGCGCGAATCGGAGGTGCGGGCGAAGGACAACAAACTAAACCGTTCTAAAGAAATTCGTTTTCAATCAAGTCGCGTGTTTTTATACTACGAGACTCGTAACACTACTTTCATGTCGAATTGAGCCTTCGCTCGCCTGTCTGTGCGATGAGAATCGCTCCAGTGACGTGCATGTCAACCAAGCAAAGTTCCTTTACGTACGAGGATGACCGCTTAAATTTGTGAACAAGACGAAATAAATCATAAGACTTGAGCGCTGGGCTTTTCCGTTCTCTCCCTGTCGAGCAGCAGACGAGCGAGACGGACGGGGCCCAGAAGCCGCCGCCACTGCAGAAGCAGTCGCTCCTGGACCTCCGCGTGCAGAACCTGCTGGAGCTGATCTGCAATGTGCGCGCGATGGAGGAGACCATCTTGGAGATGAAGTTTGACGCCAAGAAGGCCCCGCTCGGTACGCGGGTGCCACGCGGGTGCCACGCGGGGCGGACGGGGCGGACGGGGAGGACAGCGGCGGACGAGATGTCTCTGCCCCGGGCAGATAACTTTCGCAAACGTCGGCGAACGTTTGTTATCGAAATAAATTTTAAGCCGAAATCACGTGCCAAGCTCAAGTGGATGTAAAATAGCGGCCATCTATCTCTTCACAGGGCCAGGAGAAGAATATCCATATTCTCCTGGTCGGGAGCCAGACCTTTTCACCGGTGGTACTCATTTTATCTTCCAAGGAGGGATGGAGGGTTCACTGGAACTTGGACTGACGCTGCCTTGTGAAAGTCGAGCGCTCCGCTAACGGCACCACTGGGCCTGGTTTGACTTATGTAAATCTCGACACTAATGCAAATTTCAATCAATTGAAGGTGATATTTGTTGAGATGTTTTCCTCGGATATACATCGTGCTGGAGCCTCTGAGCAAGTACCGTTGAGAGTCTGTTTAAATCTGGGCTATTACACTCGTTTTAGCAGTGTTTTGTCAAAATAGAAAAACTTTGAAGGATGTAACCCAGTCACCGATGGCTATATATACCCTAATTGAGTTTCAGAATGTTACTGGACTTAGCCGAGACCTGACTTTCAGCCGCTCTCTTCACAGCATGCACGAGCGTCATCGAGCATTAGCTGAGTGGCCGAGCGGCCGAGCGAAGAGAATTGAGAAGGCAATTGTGTGTTGACATCGTCCTGGTCAGTTACATGACGTGATATCAGCCTCGATTGACTGTGGGAGTTCCGGAAAACGGCGTGTCGCCAAGTCTCGCTATAATTACGATTGTGCAGATGTGATGCAGTTTGCGATGGTGAGCAGCATCCCGTTGTTGTACTTCACTTCTGTTATCCCGCACCTTCTCTCCATGCACTGACTTGGGTGGTGAAGTATGGTTAAAGCAAACCCCAACAACACACAGGCGGTAGCAGCAGCAGTGTGTTCCGCAGACAGAGCTTGGCGGAGGAGGGACGCGTGCGCTTGTTGCTTGCAGGCAAGGTGACGAAGGCGCAGATCAAGGCCGGCTACGAGTCGCTCAAGAAGGTCGAGAGCTGCCTCAAGAGGAACGTGTTCGGCCGCGAGATGGTGGACGCCTGCAGCGAGTTCTACACGCGCATCCCACACGACTTCGGGTGCTCCCCTCTCAACTGGTCGCTCCTCACCCACTCACCGATTACACTGGTCAACAACAAAAAAAGCTTTTTTTTCTGGCCTGGACTTTTGCAGCTGCTTTAGACTAATTTCAGGGTGTTGATTCCAAATCTGATCTCAGATTTGCTCTATCACATCTCATTTTTATGCTATCGGCATACCCCATTTTCATTGATTTTACCCGAAATTAACTCTGTAACTTATGATTGCAAGTTGGTGCGAGTCAGTGACTGCTTTAGTGTTAAAATATGGTGCTGTATTTTTAGGATAGTGTGTTTATAATATCATTTTATGTAGATATCCACAATTATTTAATATTTTTCTTCTGCAGTTCTTATTGAAAATGCAATATTTGATTTCTGATGTGATAGACAAAAACTGATGCCAGATTTGGAATCAGCACCCCAAAATTACCTTAAAACCGTTGGAATACCTTATGCCAGAAAAAAGTGTGTTGACCAATGTCATCAGACCCACCCGCCCCTTGCAACCAAACCTGCTCCTCGCACTCACCACTCCTCACGCTCACTGCCCCCTCGCAATCAATGCTCCTCGTACTAATCCACTCATCGCCGCTCCTCACTCACTGCTCCTCACGCTCACTGCCCCCTCGCAATCGATGCACCCACCGCTCCTTGCAATCAACCGCTCCTCGTGCTCACCACTCGCGCTCATTGCCCGCTCACAATCACCGCTCCACACTCCCACGTCTCCCCCCAATCACTCCTCACACCCACCGCTTCTCATCACTCCTCGCACTCTCCGCTCCTTCCACTGCTCCCTACCACTCCTCACGCTCACCATTCCTCACCTGCTCCTCAGACCCACTGCTCCTTACTGCTCCTCACATCCACCGCTCGCTGCAAAGGCCTTTCGCAGTTTAACTTCGTGCTGTGTGTGAACATCAGTAGTGGGAAGACAAAGGCGGCTAATTTTGTGTGGCGCTGACATCGCTCACGTCTCGTGTGCCATGCCGGCCTTGATGAGTGTCCAGTAAAATCGCTCACCCCAACAGTCCGTAAAGGCTTCACGGGGAGTCTTGCCTTTGTGTAACGAGTGTGTGTGTGTGCGCTTGAGTGAGTGGCTGTGAGAGTGGATGTGGTTATGAAATCTCGAGTCTGTGTTTCACCCGACCCTTCACCTCTCTCACTCTGCAGCATGAAAACCCCTCCACTCATTCGCACTGAGAAGGAACTGAAGGAGAAAATTCAGCTTCTGGAGGTGAGTGGCGGCATGCGTATTATTATGCTTGTTTAACCAGGTGTCTCATGACTCTTTATTTCACGATGGTCCTGCAAAGTTTTTGCAGAAGCGGATGATGCTTTATTTGCATATTCCAATTGCGTGATTTGCGGGTAGTTTTTTTTTTATTGGGTCAATTTGGACCATTATTGCCAACACACGGTGGACTACTCTTGCAAATTACGTCATGGGACTTCTAACCCCAACTGTGAAGCGGGGCGGCGTGCCGTGTTTTTATGGTCAATACACCCGCAGTATTAATCAGGGCGGCTGCGTTTTCTCAACACGCGTTTTGAGGCCACAAAATTGTTGTGCATTTGTGTGTTTCTGTCTCTCTTTGCCTGTGTCTGTCTCTTTCTCTGTCCCTCTCCATGTCTCCCGGTGTTTCTGTCCATCTCTTGTTTTTACCTGAGTGTGTTTTTTTTGTTTTCCTTTCTCTGTATTTCAAATATATGTTTCTCTCCGTGTCTCTGAATATGCCAATCTGCTCCTGTCTGCTGTGCAGTTTTCTGTCTTTGTCTCCATGTCTCTGCATATGATCCTTATGGCGGTACCCCAGGGTACCAAATAATACAAAATGGCCGAGGCAATTAAATATTTTATTTCTGGGACACTATTTTTTTTCCAGGGGTGTACTTAACTCCACGACTGGGGTACCAATCAATCCGAAATCAGTGCTACGACGCGATGTCGAAACGCAAAACATCGGCATAAAAAAAAATCCGTTATCAAAAAATTCTACTTTGAATAGTGCATCGTGCACAGCTCGTCGAGATGAGTCGATTGCCGCATCGCCGACCATCAACAGAAAATTACTGCATCACGGACATTATGCGAGAGCCGGGGTACTGCGATAAGGTTCATATCTCTGTATCTCTCTGTCTCCCTATCATTTTCCACATCGCTCCTTCTGTTTTTTTCTATATATAGATCTTTCTGTTTGTGCGTGTCTCCTCTCTGTGATGCTGTCTTTGTATCTAGGGCCCGTTTTTTCCCCTTGCCTGCACAGAATCCCACTGAGTGTTGAGACGACCCCGATGACGATGATGACAACTATTTAATCCGCACTGTACACGTGTAGGCAACACGCATCCTGCCTCGTCAGAGTAGTCTCCCCGATGATGAGGTGGAGAGGGTTTATTTATTCGGTTCGGCAAGCGGACTTAAGAGCTCCCTGCCCGCGTCGACGACCGCAGGTGCTGAGCGACATCGAAATCGCGATCAAGTTCATCAGGTCCGCGGAGCAGACGGAGCACAGGCTGGACCAGTGCTACCAGGAGCTGCATTGCAAGATGACTCCTCTGGAGAGAGACCACGCCGACTTTAAGGTGAGGCTCGAGAGAGAGAGAGGGCAGCCGGGCAGATATTTGAGACGTGCAACAGCTATTATTATAGTTATTAACAGACAACTCTGCGTGCTTGGAATTACCGTTGAGAGAAATAAGAGGGCGTCAGAGTGGCGCTCGGTGGCAACAATTGTGGCTCTCGACAAGAAGGGCCTGGGTTCGATTCTTGACCTGGGCACCTTTCTGTGTGGAGTTTGTATGTTCTCCCCCCCCCCGGTTCTGCATGGATTATCCCTGGGTTCTCCAGTTTCATCCCTTAGCTAAAAACAAACAACGTAATTGTTTCCTCCCATGAGTCATCGGACTCGGTATGACTTTCGTGGGTAAGTAAATACTTGTTGTTCTAAGCAATGGCGGAGCCAGGATTTTGAGGTAGGGGGGGCAACCCCGCCAGCAATGAAAAATGATAGGAGTTGTTAGTAAGTAAGGACTTGTCCCTTGCTTTTTATTCGACGCGTGTGCGGCGATGGCGCAGTCATCGATCGAGGGTCGAATTCGAACCGTGTGTGATCGGCATCGTGCTCGATGAAGGCCTTCATGGAAGTCGTGTGCTGTTTACGCAACTGCACACAATTCTGAGTCCCTTATAACTGCATTGCCATTACTTAATGCCAATTATGGACTCAGACTATTGTTCTATCACCTCAGAGTCCCTGGCACATAATAATATGCTACACAGTGGCAGTGGGGGTCGCAAAATGCCGATTTATTACTAATAAACCCCAATGATCCGATCGAAATGAGCGATTTGGATCGGATCATTGGGGGGGGGGCACGTGCCTACCCAACCCCCCACTGGCTCCGCCAGTGGTTCTATGGAGGAGAACGTGGATTAGAGACGTGATATTGACCGTTAAGAAAAAATAAGTGCGTGGTTTTACCACGTGATGGTCGCTGTCCGTCGCACGGCAGCCTCTGCTCACCCGATGTACGATCGCCCCCCCTCGTCTCCCCCAAACACCCCCCACCCCCCATCCCCCAACCCCACACCACCGCAGATGATAGAGCGGTACATGACGTCGACTCACGCCAGCACTCACAACGAGTACTCGCTCAGCATCCTCGACGCCTTCGTGGTGGAGAAGGAGGGAGAGGCGGAGAAATTCCTCGCCGACTACGGGAACCGGTCAGTTCGCACGCCCCAAGCGCTCGCGGGTTGTTTGGTTTCTCGGCGAACAATTCAAGTCGATTGACATGAATTCTCACGCGGTGCACTCGTCGAATCGGGCACCTCCAGAATTGTGTGGTTTTTTTACGGGTTATGCAAATTGTATGCTAATGTGCTCTTCATGCCAGGAGTGGGCATCATTTTCCCACCAAGGGCCAATAGGACTTTTAAACACCTTCGAGGCAGGCCACACATTACCACACACGTCAATGACTTCAGTCTCAGCAGTGACCTGGCGTGCTAAACTAAGAAATATGCTGTGCAGTGCCGCCAGGTTAACGATATTCGGATTCCTCTAGTCTAAATAAAGATTCTGATATTCCCCTCTAGTACCCGATTAGTGCGGCTAAGTTGCTTGCTAGTGGAGATAAATATGATTTGCAAGTTGTTTCAACGCACGTCATTTTCATCCCCATGGGTCTTGGGTTTTCCAGCCCTGCTTTAGGCCAATGGAATAATTGAGACATAACAATTGAGGTTTCACAAAATAAGACCCTAAAGTTAATGGTTTCTTGAATTAAATCATGACCCCAAATTAATCCACTTCATGGAATCGTGGCAGGGATTGGGGTTGGTGGTGAGAATTGCAGCATTCCTGCTCTTTTGGGGTTAAAGGGCTGGATTTACAGGGGCAAACGCTCAACATTCGCACAAGGCTTCTGTTTCCGAAAAGCGGTTGGGTAATCCGGGTGATCTGCCCGACTCAGTGGCCTCGGTGTGGTTTTGAGCCCACTCTAGGCCCTGGAGGTGCGAAACGCATTTATACTGTGGTGGTTCCTACTGCTGTCACGTCCAGCTGTGCCCTGACTCCTTGGTGTCGTGGCCACGTTTCTGTTTTGGAAGAGCAATCTATTCCTCAAATGCAATGTTTATTTACTCAAGGTCAGGTGGCTTAAAATGATGAATCGTAATTCGAATGTCGATCGCCCAGTGGCTTTATCTGACTTTTCTCTACAAGTTGGTAATGGTACATTCCATGCAGCTTCCCAGGATGACGTGTCTGATGGAAGCCCAGCTCTGGTTCATTATTATTCAGATTATCATCTTCACCACACGTTGCTTCCACATTCACATTATCGCTCGGATTTTTTTTTTTTACGCAGCATGCTGCTGTGGCATGGGTCGCGTCTCTCCAACTGGGCCGGCATCCTGAGCCAGGGCCTTAAAATCGCTCCGCCAGAAGCTCCTGTCACTGGCTACATGGTGAGTGGCTCTGCCTTCCTTTTTGTCCCACCCTGTCTATCGTCGGTGACACTTAAAAGTTGGAAATGCTCTGTTTGACACTTTCCAATGGAGGTTAAAGTGTTCATGCACTAGCCTTGCCCATCTGTCTGTAATGCGGGTGCACAATAACTCTCGTACAGAAGTTAAATATAAACAGCACTTTAGTATAAACCTTTGCTGCTAGAGAAAAGCGGCCACATTCATCAAAGTCACCAGTGTGTTGACAACAGGAGTGCATGACTCTGGTCCTCACGGGCACTTGGTGTCTTCCTGTTTCCATTCCAACTGAGCTCTCCGTTACTGAATCGAACCCTTGATTGAAATATTAATTTGCTCAATGAGACCCTTTTTTATTCGTTTTAAATGTTAAAGTAGTTGGAGATTCCAAGTTATATATGACACCGACAGATTTGCAGCCCTTGAAGTCACGAAGTTGTACAGCTCTTTACAAGTTCCACGTGTATGTTGAAATTCTTTCCCACCAAACGTAGCCAACCGTGCTAATCGGAGGTGCGGGGGAAGGACGACACCCGACTATATTCAACAACCTTTGTCGCTAGTTTGTTATCCTTCTCCCGCACCTCCAATGTCATGTGTGTGTGGTTCCATTTGTCGTGTGTGTGTCGGACTTTCCCAGTTTGGGAAGGGCATATACTTTGCAGACATGTGCTCAAAAAGCGCCAACTACTGCTACACAACGCAGAAGAAGAACGTGGGCCTGGTGCTGCTCTCTGAGGTGAGCGTCGCAACGGGCAACCATATCTCACTGCACCAGATTGAATTAAATGATGACGTCACCCTACTGCTGCTCGATTTAAGACCGGAAGCAACAGGATAGCTTCACCATTCTTGCCCGATGAAGCTGATTGTAATTATCAGCGAAACGTCGTACTCAAATTTTAAAATGCTGTTGATTCTCTCTTCAACACACCGGTGGGCTAAAGAAGTGAATTATTTTGTCCTTTGAAAAACGTGACACATGTTTTACTGTTTGGCCGTGTCGGGTGGTGGAGGGTTATGACACATTTATAAATAACGCGATCTGACCCAAAAACCTATATTATGAATATCTCGCTTGACCATGTACGGGCCTTGCTCAATCCACTGCTGGATGAGGTCCCTCCCCACGCCTTGCGGGTCGTGCAGGTTATTTGACAATATTCGTTATGCTATGTCGGTGTAGGTTTGGCCAGAAAAGCCTCACCGAGTTTCAAGACCCGTGTAAGAATTTCCTGAATTGGAATGTTGGAGCAGTTCCATTCATGAGTGCTCGGCATGTGGGAGGAAACTGGAATAGCTGGACAAAACCCAGCACACACACTCGGAGGAATACACTCAAAGGTTGCAAATCTATGTGATGCACTAACCATTGCCTGCAGTGTGCTAGATTACAGGCACCCGTACCACTACTCCTGGCACCTTCTACTTAATGTCTCAGTGTGTTTCAGTCCAAGATCCTTGTTTTTACGTGTGTGCATACAGAAGTAGTGGTTAGTGCGCTGCGTTACGATCTCCTTTGTCGCGTGTGCCTGCGTCACGTTCCGAAGTTGAGCAAAATTTGATGAGTGACTTTCAAATTGCGTGCTTGGGTATGAATCCACTTAGCAACATCGCCCCCTCCTGGCAGCATAATCCTCTCTTGCAGGCCGGTTGCTGCATTCAATTTGTGCTGCATAACGACAGCTGCCATTGGGTGGGGGGTGGGGCTCCCCCTTGGCTAGGCTGCCCACATCAAGGTGGTAACTGCTGTGTAAATGAAGTGAGGATGATGATGATAATGATGATGATGTTCCGTCAGGTTGCCCTCGGCAAGTGTGCCGAGCTGTTGGCGGCTAACGATCAGGCAGACAAGCTCCCCAAGGGGAAGCACTCCACCAAGGGGCTGGGGAAAGTCGCTCCGGACCCCAGCAACAGCGTCAAGATGTAAGAGTGCCACCTTCCCGAGTGACCAGAGAACTAGGCAGCCGTGAAAGGCCGGATCGAAAATGTTTCTCCTGCCGCCGGTGGGAATACTTGATGGGTTGTCTCGGTTTAGACGTTTGATGTTTGGGTGTTTGTGCTGAAACGTAGAATTGTTAAAATGTGCTTATTTTTGGCTTTTCCACCTGGTGAAATCGCACAAATCCAGGCAAGCCAGTCTTTAAGTAATCCGAGCTTCTTTGAGAAAGACATTTTAAGAGAGAAAGTTATTATTTTGTGGATCTTGAGCTGTTCGTGTAGTTATTGAAAAACAAAAAAAAACGTGATAAATACGGTGAGGCACTCCGTCATAGCACTCGTGATGTCACTGCGTTGCTGTTGCATTAAAATGTATAGGATTGACATCACAGTGGCATCACTATCGCCTGCTCGTGAAATTGCCATTGTGTGGTTACGGATTTTCCTAAAACGTCACTGCAGCAATCTCGTTGCAGCACCGTGGCAACAAACCATAAAGTCTGATATATTTTTATTCTTGCAAATGATGTGAAGCCATGTTGGGGAGGCCAAGACACACAGCCTGGGGTACATTGCAATTGTGCTGTCGCTCGGCAGAGAGCACAATCGGGACACGATTGTCAGCAACTACTTACAGAAAAAGTTAAAACAAGAAAGCTGATTTGAGCGCCGCTTGCCGTGGGTGCGTGGGTGCGTGCAGAGATGGCGGCGACGTGACGGTGCCGATGGGACCCTCCACAGAGACCAATGTCACCAACCCCAGCGGCTTCACCCTCAACTACAACGAGTACGTGGTGTACCGGCCCGAGCAGGTGCGCATGCGCTACCTCCTCAAGGTTAGCTTCGACTACAAACCCATGTGGTGACGACGAGGGGCCAAGCGGCAAGACTGCGTCGACCCCCGGCGGTGCGTGCAGCAGGAGAGCGCCGAGGATTGTGGGAGATTTTGTCGAGTAGGCGCAGTGATGTGGCCGAGCCGTAGCGTGTTGGCCAATCGCTTGTAGCGGTTCACGGTTCGAACCGGGCAGGCTGCCCTGGTTAATAATGCAATACAACGTGCCGTCTGCCTCACATTGGACGTTCCAAAGGTCCCGTGACGTCGCTCGAAACGAGAAGGCCGTTGTGTTGCCAGCGTCACGGTCCAAATTTTCCAAATAAAAAAAATGTACTCGCAAATTATCTAATTGGGATCACACGTAGCAGTCATCACCCCCTACTGGCAGCCTCCTGCTCATTTGCAGGCTGGTGCCAAGTCACCTGCTGCACTGGGACATCTGCCACTGGGGGTGCCTTTGAATTTTTGAGAGGCTCTTGAAGTTCGAGGCATTGAAGCAACGCCATGTAAATGAACAGATTATTATAATCCATTTTCTGCGAGTCATCACGCCTTCTTGATAGCCCTGTGCAATAAAGGCACGGATACCAAATGTATTAACGATTCGATTATTTGAGCTGGGTGGGATGGGAAGGTGCAGCCAGTAAGCACTCAAGCTCGCATTGCCACCTATCTTGATTGTTTCCCAAACATCCTCTCTTTGAGGAAGGTCGCTGTCCTGGGAAATCTGTAAATATTTCCAGGAAGAAAAAAAATCCTGTTTTTGTTGTTGTGTATCGTCGATGCTATTATGTGTAAGTTCTACCCGCTGATGGTATTGTGAGCAGATTTATATTTCCAGATTTTGTACCTCAGAGGTGGCAACCCCTACGCTCGAGTGAGTAACAGAGGTGGCGGCATTACAAGTGAGCCAGCGATCGCATAAAGAATGTTGTTTTAATTTCACGCTTGTTTGGCGAGAAAAGCCTTGCCGAGTCTCGAGACTTTTTCAGTAGGATCCAGCCAAGTCTTTCACATTTGAGGATGATGTTGCAATGTTTAATCCAAAATGTAGGGATTTGCAGTTAATTTTTTGAGCCTTCTCGGTTACGTTTGTGTGTTTTTGTTACCTCTCGTTGACCCTTGTGTTTAAACTGAATCCGATGCCTTGCTACCTCCGCCAATGCCAAGGTCCCATTCTAGCGGAGCGGCTGTTTACCCTCATCGGCACGCTTGTCTCATCACACTCGCCCGTGTTGCAGAGGTCGCAACCGGGTACCCGATACCCGTACCCTACCCGATACCTGGCTACCCGTACCCGGCCAGGTACGGGTACGGGTACCCGTTTGCGACCCTGGTGCGGCCGAGTACGGGTACGGTTAGGCCGTGAGTCACTGGTGAGTCACCGTTTGTCACTCATTTCGGGTAGGGTACAGGTAGGGAACGGGTACCCGTACCCGGCCGGGTGCGGGTACGGGTACCCATTTGCGACCCTGGTGCGGCCGGGTACGGGTAAGGAATCAAAACCCGTTTGCGACCTCTGCCGTGTTGTCTCCGGCTCTTCTGTCGCATTTCTTTTCCGACTTGGGAATTCCCTCCCGCAATTGATTTTCACAAATTCCTGATGCATAGCCTTTTTTGTCAATTGAAGGAACGTATTACGGTAATTTTATCTGCCACGCTTGTCGGTCGTTTTGTTGCCTCTGACTAAATCACCCGCATTGCGTCCAACCTCGTCAGATTTCGGAAGCTTCGCAGATTTAAGCCTGGATAACGCTTGGATGAACGAGCTCGGTGCAGCAGAGGGCAGAAATCTAATGTTGTACTGGTACTCTATGCTCCCATTCTATGCGCCATCACTGACCAGCGTGGTGAAGTATGGTCAAATAACCCCCACAGCCCCGGCACAGCGTGAGTAGGCCCTCATCGTGCAGGAAAGGCCTGTGCGTGTACTGTCAGGTGCTCTCTGTTGCTGACCACATTTCATTACACACCTTTGGGTTTGTGCTTAGCAACTGATAACGGAGGCATTTTTTTTCCCCCAGCACCTCATCCACCACCAAAGTTCACAATTTAATTTGTTGTTAAACTGCTCCTAAGCAAGTTCCTGCACCTTCTTGGTTCTTTCAGTAAAGTCACGTAGAACGGGAAAAAAAATTAAAAACATAAAAAACATAATAAAATACAAATATTGTAAAAAAAAAGTATGTTTTATTTTTATTCTTTTATTATTTCCCTTTTACGTAACTTTACCGAAAGAACCAAGAAGATGAATCCCTGCAGTCACGAAAGCTTTAAATCGAAATTTAAGTTCCCGCACGTTGCGAGAGCGCTCGTTTGCGTTTGTTTTGCGACTCTTTCACTGGGGCCTTGGCATGCGATTGTTTGAAACGTATTTGAAAACTGAAAAGAAACGTACTTCCTCTTATCCCGTGACGACAATGTGCTTTGTAATCGATGTGTTTGGTAGGTTTATGCGTTTCTCGCAGGATGCGGTCTTACGCAGGTTGTCGTTTAGTTATTGCCTTCAATAAATCTGCTACGAGACAACACTTTCGACCTTCTCACGCCTTGTTTTTTGAAGTGAGTACACCCCCATGATTACGAACGCATCCAACTGTGGTACAACGAGGTACCAGTGGGAAACAATATAACCAGTAGATTCTGACTTACCTACATCGCACCGTTTGAGGATTATTACTCAGTATTTGGAGGTTTATCCGGAACATCCAGAATGCTCCTACATGGCATCTGACATTGAATTGTCACAAATCTGGGTCTTTGATTCAAGAATCTAACTTTGTTTTTTTTTCTCTCTCTCTAATTTGTAATTGCATTCGCTATTATTAGATTTCATTGTAACACTTGCACGCAACTTCTCGAACTTGTCATTGATTTTCCTGTATACAATTCGATACATATAAAATGTAAAGGTGCTCATCTTCTTGGTTCTTTCGGTAAAGTCACGTAGAAGGAAAGTAATAAAATAATAAAAATAAAACATAATAAAATAATTCCCACGACGTTTCGGCCACAATGCAAGCAGCCGTCTTCAGGTGGAGAACAGGTCTGTCAAGTAGACAGCGTCCTGTTCTCCACCTGAAGACGGCTGCTTGCGTTGTGGCCGAAACGTCGTGAGAATTTTTATTATTTTATTACTTCCCTTCTACGTGACTTTACCGAAAGAACCAAGAAGATGAATCCCTGCAGTCACGAAAGCTTTAAATCGAAATGTAAAGGTGCTGTCCTGCAATTGCTCGCTCACACCACTGCTGGCGGAAGGACCTCCACTGGAACGGAGCTCGAGAGAACCTCTCGAGGGTATTTGGCCTACTCTTCCAGGAAGGTGTGGGAGAACCCACGTTTTAGCCTACCACACCCCACGGCCTGCCGATCGACTAATCGGTGAATCCATTTACAATGCTGGGTGGGGTAGGGGATTTAAGAAACTGGCACCGTTATTTGAAAATAAATTAAATCATGACGTTTCGATCGCAACACAAGTGCCCGTCATCTGTATCTGTTCCACCTGATGACAGTCGCTTGTTGCGATCGAAACGTGATTTATTTTTTACCTACGTGACTTTACGAAAAAACCAAAGAGTATGGATCCCTGCAGTCACGAAAACTTCAAATCAAGATTGAACCGTTATTTTAATTCGTACCAGGGGATCGAACCAGTGTGACCTCTGCATTTAAAGTCCAGCGTGCAGCCCGGCAATTGCTTGGCTCGTGCCACTGCTTCACGGAATGGCCTCGACGAGAGAAAGCGTCGAGAGAGGCCCTCTAGAAGGTATTTGGCCTACTCTTCCACGCTGGCCAGACGTCTTGGAAGAGCTGGGAGTAGTCGCCACACTTCACCCCACCACCACCACTTGACGTGCCGATAGGTGGCGGCGTGGTCGCATGGGGCCACAGCTGAGCCACTGCTGCTTCCCAAACAATGCTCAACTTTCACTAAGAAAAAAAACCAAAGATCCCCCCCCTCCGTATAGCCTTCACAGAATGTTGGGGGCAAGTGCTGTTAACGAGCACCTATGAAGACCGGCACGGCACACAAAGGGGTGGGGGGAGGCCAACACCACCCCCGGCCGCCTTTGTCTTCCCAGTGGCGACGTTTACACCGCACCAGATACTCATTTTAGGCTGAGTCGACCTAGGAAAGGCCCAGGAACGGTTCAGATAATCGTCACCGGTGTTGGCCGTGAGCGGCAATCGAGCCCGGGTCGCCGGGTTCGTAGCGCAGCGCGCTAACCGCCTGCTACCTGCAACGTTTGTGCCAAATGTGTCACGCAGCATTTACGCACTTGAATTCCCTGCCAGTAACGCTAATCTCAACACACGTGGCTATGATGAGTCTGTGGGTTGGTATCGCAATGATCCATCATGAGATGGTCAAAATTGCTTCGGAAGACTGTAACTTAAGGGCACGGCAGCGTTGCGCGAAAGGAGGAGAGAGTGGGGTGGGGGGTACAGCGATGGAAACTCGTGACGATACGAGAACGAAGGTGAACTGCAAGACAATGGAATTGCAACTTACCCCTCCCACCTTGTCGGTGGAGAGATGTTAACTATCTCGGCCTTGTATACACGAAGTCGTGGGTTCGATCCCAACCCTTGACTCCTGTTGTATATTTGGGGTTTTGCGTGTCTCTCTCCCCGTGGTCGTGTTGATTTTTCTCCGGGTCCTCCCGATTTTTAAATCCTTTATATTAAGTTCACTTGCTTGCTTGCTTGCGCGCTTACGACCGTGCAAATCTTTCGGTCGTTTTTTAACCCACTTCCCGTGATCCAATCGAGTTGTGCGTGACAATTTATTTTCGTGAAAAAAATTTCCAAAATTTTCCACTTTTTAGGAAATTTTTTTTTTCATATTTAATTTAAAATACCAATGTGATAAAAATGAAACTCTTACTCAAGAAAAATTGAAATGAATAATAAAATAAAACCGATGCCACGCATATAAAGGATTTATAGTGAAAAACTTAGTTTTTACGGGTTAATTTTATTCCCCTCCACATTTGGAATCAACATCACGCGTTTAAGAGTATTTTTGCTGCTGTACATTTCCCCCCCGTGACGATAAGCCACTTCGTCGAGCTGTCGTTTGTGACAGCCAGGGCCGCTTCTAAAAAAAAGACTTTACATAGCTCAGTTGATGCCTTCCCTGGTAAAATTGTAATTTAACAAAAATAAAAAATTCCGTAGATTAGTTTTATCCCACGGAAGAAACACGAGGCTGACCACCGAGCGGACGGCATGACGAGAGAGAGATCATGGATCCCGAATCGCCATGGCAGTCGAACCTCGTGCGAGGTAAGGAGGAGGAGAGGGGAGGGTGGATCATTCTCTGGGTTCCTCCGCTTTTGCCCCCTTACCCACGTCTGAGAAAGGCGCGACTATTAATTCGCCCGCGTGACGATGGTGGTGTCAGCCCACTTCCATGAGCTTCGTCGTGCGCGGCAAGGTCGCCTCTGAAAAATAGATTCTGGCTCAGCAGGGCTTTACCTGGTAAAATACAATAGCGTATTCAATTTCCATTTAAAGCTTTCGTGACTGCAGGGATTCATCTTCTTGGTTCTTTCGGTAAAGTCACGTAGAAGGGAAATAATAAAGGAATAAAAATAAAACAATAAAAGAATTATGTTTTATTATTTTATTATTTCCCTTCTACGTGACTTTACCGAAAGAACCAAGAAGATACAATAGTGTATTTTGTTTTTATTTGTTTGACATTCCACGAGAGAAAGCGTCAAGATAGTCCTCTAAAATGTATTTGGCCTACTCTTCTACGCTGGTGAGACGCCTTAGGAGAGGTGGGAGTCGTCCCCACACTTTACCCCACCACCACCCACCCCAAATGTTATCCCTAATCATGTTGCCGTTAAGTCATGAGATTAAGAATCCGTTCGGATCTCTCTTAGCGCTGTGCGAAATGTCGCAGAGCGACTTCTGAAATCCCTTCACGAGAATTCTGCTTTCCCACATTTGGGGCGGGGGGGGATTTGCTTTCCCATCTTGTCTGCCACACGAGAGTGATGTTTTGACGGACGGCAGTCAAATCGATATTTTTTTAAATCTCAAGAGCTGGAGTCGTGCCAAAATATAAGTTCTTACTCTTTGGTTTTGTCGGTAAAGTCACGGGTGCCCGAAACGTCGTGATTTAATTCATTTAATTTTTTTACCTACGTGACTTTACCGAAAAAAACAAAAGAGTTTGAATCCTTGCAGTCACGAAAACTTCAAATCTAGAATATAAGTTCTTGTTTTTTGTTGTTGTTGTACCACATGCTGAGACCACTTGGGAACCCGTTTTGAACACAGGTGGGCTGCCTGCATTTAAAAAAGAAAACCGCGATCTCAGCGGTGCCAGCTCACCGCACTTACCTCTGAACCCACGTGGCAACCTCCAGGCGTACAACTTTAATAGCTTCTTGGTTCTTTATATGAATTTCATCTTTGGCAGATATCTGCTTATTGGGATTAAACGGATCCTGAACTGTATTTTATATAGATTGTGATCTTTTATGTCTTTCATGGACTCATTTTGAAAGCTGAGTAGTTGTTCTCAGCAAAGGCCGTCTCACTCAAAATGATGCTAAAAAATTTCCAGACGTCTTCTTGGTTCTTTCGGTAAAGTCACGTAGAAGGGAAATAATAAAATAATAAAAAAATAAAACATAATACATTTTTATTATATAAAATTATTATATAAAATGTTATTATGTTTTATTTTTATTATTATAATAAAATGTTATTATATAAAATTATTATATAAAATGTTATTGTTTTATTTTTATTATTTTATTATTTCCCTTCTACGTGACTTTACCGAAAGAACCAAGAAGATGAATCCCTGCAGTCACGAAAGCTTTAAATCGAAATTTTACTTTAATAGCCTCCAAACCCCCACCGTACGGTGGTGTCACGTTGGCGGTACCACCTGTGCGCCAAACACGAGGCTTCTTTCCTTGTGGTCTCGAATTGCTCTGCATTTTTTTTTATCGCTCTTGCCATTATTTACACAGCTGCCGCATTTGGTTGACTTTGTAGTCACGCGAAGCTGGTGTGCGTGCGTGCAAGCGCCAGGGCATGGGGGCCTTCGTCCGTGGAGTTTTTGCCGTTTTGTGGCCGAGTTTTACGGGCGACTTGTCCAGCGATGTGAACTCCGTGGCACCGCGAGAACGAGGGGAACTGCTAGGCAATGGAATAACAAATGCACCCTCCCATCTTGTTGGTGGCGAAATGTTAACTACCTCGCCTGGTTTTCAGGAGGGTTGTGGGTTCGATTCAGAACCTATCGCCTACTGTGTATTTGGAGTTTGTGTGTTCTCCCCGTGGTCGCGTCGATTTTTCTCCGGGTCCTCCGGGTTTTCCCTTCGCATTTAGAAACGTGCGTTCAAGAGTATTTGGCTGCTATACATTTCCACATGATAAGCCACTTCGTTGAGCTATTATTTGTGGTAGCCAGGTCGCTTCTGAAAAATAGCTATATAGCTCAGTGATCCTTACCTAGTATAGTAACAATAGTTTAGTTTTAGCTTCGGTTATACGTCCACAATTACTGCTTATGTCCCAACTGGTAATACCAGATGCCAAACAAGTTGTTGCGAGATCTGAACGAGGACCCATATCTCAGATAGTCCTCGCTTACAGCTTATGGCAGTGCACCTGCATTGATTCAAGCAGGTCTGACTGCTGATAAGACGCCTGCATGTTGAAACTGGTGCTGCTGAAATGATGCACTCCCGGAATGTCATGGGGCCGAGGGATTGCGTGGAAATACTTGTATATTTGTGTGTGGAGAAACGGCTATGTGAAGGAGAAATACTGTCTGCTTATCTATTTTATTCTATGAACAGTTCAGCTGTACAAGTAAAAACATCTCATGGGTGTATCACTGGTAAATGTGTAACGGTTCACCCGCATTGAGATATATATGGTTGTCGCTGTTTAGGTTTTATGTTTTTACCCAGGGCTGCAATTGTCACGTGAACCCAATACGTAGAGCATGTACCAACCGGGCAAGCATCAATATTTACACATGGGATTGGATACATTACTATGAGCGTGATGATCAATATCAATGGATGAATCCATGCCTCTAATGTCGAATAACTTGAACTTTCAATGATCTCGCTTTTACTGTTTGACTGAAGTGATTGTAAATCTATAAGATGGATAAATACATAATACCTCCGTTAAGAACAATTCATGCAACTTAAGACCTGGTTTATTATTTATAATCCGACTTTTTTTTAATGCATTTATGATCCAATTATTAAGGACAATTCGTTTTTTGCGTTAGTGTAAGTTATTTTTTCCTACTCGGAATTGAAAACTTGATCAAAGTTCAAATGGAATGAAACACACATATTTGACAGTTTGGTGATCGTGCATTGGCAGTGGTGCACAAGCAAAATATGTTTTTGTTTTAAACTTGCGAACACTTTCAACCAAATGTTTTCTACTGCCCAATGGGACTATTCACAATGCAGGCAACACTTAAACTTGTTTTTATTTTACCAGATAAAGTCCACTGAGCTATATAGCTCTTTTTTAGAAGCGACCTGGCCACAAATAATAGCTCAACTAAGTGGTTTATCATGTGTAATACTCTAAACGCACGTTTGTAAATGTGAAGGACCAGAGGTCGCAAACGGGTTTTGATTCCTTACCTGTACCAGTATCCGGCCGCACCAGGGTCGCAAACGGGTACCCGTACCCGGCCGGGCTACGGGTAGCCGGGTATCGGGTAGGGTACGGGTATCGGGTACCCGGTTGCGACCTCTGCGGAGGACCCGGAGAAATATCCACAAAACCACGGCAAGAACACGCAAACTCCAAATATACAGCAGCAGGCGTCAGGGTCGGGGTCGAACCCACGACTTCCTGTATACCAGGCGAGGTAGTTAACATCTCCTAGCCACCATAGCGTGGTTGGCCACACATAGGCGAACAGCTGCTGTTGCTAATTGTGCACGAATTTCATTGTCTCGTGGAAGATAAACACATTTGTCAACAACACTGTGTCCTTGAAAGGAAATAGAATAGGTGACTTTACGGAAAATTACTTTTCTTCATTGCACACACACAGGGGCTAGAGAGATCGAGTGGGTGTTAAGAATTGCGGACTGCATTGCTAAGTGGATTGTGCCGAGTGTTAAGTACAAAGCTCCCTACAGTGCCATGCGTCAGCAACATGTTAATTTTTTTGTTACATAAATGAGTTTATGTTGTAATACTGATTGATTATTGAAGCATGTGTCTGTTACCTAATAGCTAGTATTAAATAACTATTCATATGCTAATGTAAAAATATATCAGAAAACATGTTTTAATTAAATTCTTATCAGGCCCCATTTTGTACAGTGTAGTCTCCAACTCGTATCATTCACTCTGTCTCTCTAGCCTTTCTTTGTGCTTTGAAGAGGGCCGTTTCCTGTAAAGTAACCAAATATATTTTATCGTAAAGCCACAGTGTTATTGATTAATATTTTGAGGCTTTTCCCCCCCTCTAAAATGGAAATTGTGCGTCGTGCCAATGGATGCTGTTTGCCTCCGTGTACCAAGGCTGACAGTAACCACGTGCCAAACCAAGTGTTACCTTCTTTGCGACAAGTCCTATTTGGTAGGGGAAAAACATTTCTTGGGTAGGCGATGAAAATTTTTATTATTACGCTCGCAAAATGTACGTTGCATTATGCATTTCAAATAATTATTGTCCAATCGTGTTTGTTGTCGAGTGGCATTGCTTCATGTAAGCCCTTGCAGCCTCGATAGATTCCGCATGCACTACGAAGGCAAAAAAACTATATTTTAATCGCTAAAAACCATGAATGCTCATAATCGAATCACGAGGGAGATGGATTATTATTATTGGCCGATCGTCCCACTGACTTCTCAGTTTTATCCCATTTGTATTATTTAATGAGACAAAGTTCCCATTCGGAGCCCGCGCAGAGCAGTGCATACCCCAATGTGTGAGAGAATGGTCCGTGAAAGAACTACGTCTGAGATCTCTTCAATTGACCTTTTTTTAAAATCCACAAACTAGGGGGGGAGGGGGGTGGGGGGTGCACTTTCACACTTGTCTCCCTGGAGAGAAATGTTCATCAGATGGCAGCTTAACCCATAATTTGTTTGAAGTCTGAGAGCCGTATTTTTTTTATTACATTTTAAAAAGCTACATTTAACTTCGCGTTTTTGTGTGCAATTATTGGTGACTGGGCCCACACATGACACTTGAGAGCTTAGATAAATCACGGGCGGCTGAGTCTTGGGTTTAAACCCAAGTTCTCGGCAGCGTAGGCTCGGCGTAATCACGCCAGACCTACTCGGCAAGGCCTCTTCCGTTTAGCGCAACTAAAGCCCTCCATTTTCGGTCGGTTTTTTGTTGGCGCTTGTTGTTCGGCGCGATGTGAAGACGTTTGGCTCCACGTTCGCTGGGGGCTTTTTTTCGGGACCAGGCGTCGTTCGCGCTCGACAACAACGCCTTCGGTGCAAGCGCCGCGAACGCACGACGGACTTGGCAGGAGCGCAACTCTGGCACGCCGCCGCCACCACCTTGCAGTCTCGGAGAAGGTGCAAACCGCCGCACACCTGTCTGCGGGCAAATGTAGGTGTGAGGCACGCGCGTATATGGCGTGGGTGTTTGGAATTCCCACTGCCTTAAACAGCTGCTGCTGAGAACATTTTGGGCATACAGTAATGCCAGCACAGCGTTTGAACGAGGGGAAAAAAAAATGTAAAAGCAACAATTTTTTTTGTTTTGTTTACGGCACTCGGAAAACAAAGTAGCCGGGGATAAAAGTGGCTGAGCAATGTGGACCGTGCAACGAGATACATTTGCATTCAATGTACGCTGAGAAAATCAGAGTGCACAACTCAACACGTATATACACACACACATACACACGGAGTGTACAGCAGTGCTTGCGGGAACGACATTCCTATTAAGAGACACGTAGCGAAACGCCCCATTGGTCGCAACTCTTCCCAAAGTTTGTAACGGCTCCCGTATGACACTCTTAGCCGGGATGTGTGGCAGTCGGTGCAAAGGCCGTGAGAGCACCGGGACAAGAGTGGTGATGAATGGCTAACGAACAGAACACAACTGTCAAACCCATACGTCTTACCAGCATTCTTGTAACAGCGAAATTTTGTTTTGAGGTCCGTACGGCGTGCAGCCGTTTCAATACGGGCAAGCTAATTTTTTAAATATGTGTTTCTCCCTTGTGATGGGACTTTGTAGGATGCACGTTGAGATTTATAAGGGAGCACGGGGTGAACAATACGATCTGAATTGCTCTGTAATAAGGTAGGGCACTGATAAGGGGTTGATCGGTATGTAGTGGTGAATGTCTGTGTGTTTGTGTTTCTCTCTTGTGATGCGACTTTGTGGGATGAATGTTGAGATTTGTAAGGGCACGGGGCGACCAATAGGATCTGAATTGGTCTGTAATAAGGTAAGGGGTTAACAGGTATGTTATCCACAAATATCAACATTGCTATTAGCTAGTAGCTTAACATTTCGAACACATTCGCCGCATCCCTCCAACGTTCTGGATTGTTCTGGAATAAGGTAGGGCACTGACGAGGGGTTGACAGGTACGTATGCGATTCCCAGATTTGGGGCTGCGTGTTCAGCGTTTATTCTCTCAAACTTCCGCCACGCACTACTTACTGCGGGCGTCGCGATCAGTTCAAGTTGGCAGTGTGATTCTTAAACCCGCGAAGGCGCTCGCAAGTGGTGCGTGACAAAAGCCTTGGAGAAATTTTGCTCAACCCAAGGCCCAACCGGAATAACCAACACTCGGATTACAAGCTCCGGCAAAATATACGCTTTAGAATGATCATCCTTACCCTCTCTGTGAAGCTTATCGCTAAATGCAGCGTCAAAAAGAAATGTCCATGATTTTTGGTTCATGGCATGTACATTGTTCTAATATTTTTCGTAACGAGTTTTTTTTTTATACATTTGAAGGAACATTGTTTCCCATTGTGCCTTAATAGCCTGCTTTAGTTTCATTGCACGCTGCAATTTAATGCCGATTAACGTTAACGTTTTCCCTTTGAAATGTTACAATTGTAATTCGACTTTACACACGTTCACGTGTTGTGATCGCAGGTTCGTGCAGCTTCGGTGTCTTGTACTCGGCCTATTTCCCCGGCCTCCCTTTCAAACAAACGAGATATTTCCTGTGTCTCTTGAGCTCCGCTTCGCTTAACGCAGCAACCCCCCATTGTTGTTTTTCACTCCCACGCCACCTTTCAACCTGTGCTGACCAGCATGGTGAAGTATGGTCAATTATCCCTCGGCCTGCAAGGAGGCACGGGGATGGAGCCGACCTCATCCAGCAGTGGATTTACACAACGGGCCGTACGCGTCCGATGGCACCGTCCCTCCCTGCTTGACATCTCATTATGCACGCATCGAATGTTCCACGTAACAATTATTTTCGACGTATGCAAATGACACGCACACGTTATTTTTAACGCCACAAATTAAGCCCTTTCTCAATCTACTGCTGTGTTGATCATGGGGGGTTTGTTTGACCATACTTCACCGCGCTGGTCCGTGTGGCCTTGTGAAGGTGAGTGCCCTGGATGGGCTCAGATTGCAGCGGTTATCGATGTTGGCTGGGACTCAAACTCGGGTTGTTGGGTAAACAGCACCTGGCGCTAGCCACTGCCACCACTCGCCCTTTAAACGTCATTTTGTCTGCTTAAAAAACAACAAATGAGACAATCGACACGAACAACGCAAACCGGACGGTAAAAAAACAACAGCGACAACAACACAACAGAGTCGGGGCAATTGAACGAGCCTTGAACGTAGAGGAGTGTGTGGCTGAATCGCCCAGTCTCTACTCTGCGTCCCCACCTACCTGCCCTGTCACCTGTTTACATGTGCACTGGACATGTCAACAAGCTGCCCAGGTGGCGCAGTCTGTTAGCCCACTGTGCAATTAGACCCGGTGGCCTGAGCTCGATTCCCGACCACAGATAACACCGGTGACGGTATCTCAACCAGTCCAGGGCGACTCGTCCACCAACCCACACTCTTGTTTGTCCCTCCCCCCCCGCACCTCCCATTAGCACGGTTGGCTACGTACGGTGCGAAAGAAGTTCAACAAACAGGCATACATACGATCAGCACAGTCAAGTTACGGTCAAACATACCCCATGAGCGACAGCTAGGGGAGGAGGGCCTTCAGAAGTGAATTGACAAAAGGCCGCAAATTATGTTGTATTGCCTACACACCAACCTGCCCACCCACCTCCCCTGCCCACCCACCTCACCTGCCCACCCACCTCACCTGCAGTGGTCGCGCTGGTGAAAATCATTATGCGAGACGCCCTCTTGAGAACAATGGTTACCTCTGTTGTGTTTAGCCAGAGGGTTGAAAATGAAAGGTTGGCACACACACACAGAGAGAGAGAGGACCGGAGACAATGTTGGGTGACGAGTATAGATTTACATGCAAACGTGCACGGTCTCGTATTTTACAACCCGCGCGGTAATTAAATCTAGGGCGGGCATGAAGAGACACGACCACGGCTACAGCCCCCCCCTGCCCATCCTAGTTCCCACATTCTCGTGTCACCGCATGGAAATGGGGACTTCCAACGCATCTCTATCGATTGTGGCAGCGCGAACGACACTACGGTTTTTGGCGACCCCCGCCACTACCAGCCCCCCCCGTCCCACCACCACCACCAGCCCCCCTCCCCGCCCCACCACCAGCCCCCGTCCCACCACCACCAGCCCCCCCCCCGTCCCACCACCACCAGCCCCCCACCATCACCAGCCCTCCCCCCCCGCCCCACCACCAGCCCCCCCCCGTCCCACCACCACCAGCCCCCCACCATCACCAGCCCCCCTCCCAGCCCCACCACCAGCCCCCAACACCCGAGATCGCGATCTGTCGTTCTGCGGCTCCGGTGATGGGCTGCGTGAGATTGACCGCGAGCACTCCATGAAAACAGCTGCAGGGATGGGCCATTTCCTCCGGCCGTAAATTAGGAGTGGTAATTCAGCGCGGAGATTCATGACGATTTGCGTTTTTGTTGTTGTTATGACCGATTTCACTGCGAACCATTAGGCTTATCGCGTGCGTGAAAAAAACACCGACAATGGGTCTGCGGGTCATCGCTTTAACTGTCAATGAGTTCGAAATCCATCATCTTAGCGGCAGTGTGCCTGTCGAGTGTGTAGGCGGTGCGACCAAAAACTAAACTATTAAACTTTTTATTTATTTTACCAGGCAAGGCCCACAGAGCTACGTATTTTTTTTTTTAAAAGAAACGATCTGGCTATCACAAATGATGGCCCAGCGAAGTGGCTTATCGTGTGGAAATTTATAGTAGCAGCCAAATATTCCAAACGCGCGTTTCTAAATGTGGAGGGAAAACCCGGAGGACGCGGAGAAAAGTCCACGCGACCACGGGGAGAGAGAGACATACCAACTCCAAATATACATTAGGCATCGTTGGGATCGGGATCGAACCCACGACCTCCTGTATACCAGGCGAGGTCGTTAACATCTCCTAGCCACCGTGATGATGGTGAGAGAGAGACACGCAGACTCCAAATATACAGCAGCAGGCGTCAGGGTCGGAATCAAACCCACGACCTCCTGTACACCAGGCGAGGTCGTTAACATCTCCTAGCCACCGTGGTGCCCAACACCGGGGCTCAGAAGCCACAGGGGGCCGAGGCGATGGGCTTCAAAGAGGGTGGGGGGACAGGAGGGGGGGGGGGCCCATTTAATTCCTTGCACCAAGGCCCCATGTGAACCACGCTCCGCTACTGAATCTTAGCCACGCGTCAATACACGAAGGACAGTTGAAAAGGTATCTAGAGCATGAAGCTCCACAAGGTCACACCAACCGACGATTGCCACGCTTTCAATGTTTTGGCTGCAACTTTCAATGAGCGTCAACAAATTGACTGGCCGTTAAAAAAAAAAAACAAGCTTTACTTAAATACACAGCTCGCCGTTAGCCATATAGTGCATGTGACAACGTTTTATATCGTAATTATTTCGAGGTTGCACCTCGGTTTGCTTAAGGCAATCCTCGTGTAACGACATGTGTTCTGTACTTTTTGTTTTGTGGCACAAAGAGGCGTTTGCTGTAATATGGACAACACCGTTATTGTACGTACGTTGAACTTCTTTCGCACCCTACATAGCCAACAGTGCTAATCGGAGGTGCGGGGGAAGGACAGCCACCCAGAATGCAACATCCACCGACCCGCACTGACCAGCGTGTCTGACCAGGATGGTCAAACAGATCCGAATGACCGACGCAGCCTGGGAAGGCGGAGGCCTCGATCCAGCAGTGGATCGTCAAAGACCTTTACATCACGAGTAACTTTTAAAATCGAGGATTGCGTCATTGCTGGAGACTTGCTGAGCATGTCATGTCGATGTCTGCCTCATGAAAACTTCTCTCCAATGTGACAAACGAGACGGGCAAGCGTACAAAATACACCGTGGGTGCCAACAAAAATATGTAACAGTGCAAGAATGAGATACTAAAAAAAGAAATGTGCATCAATGTAATTAACCTTATAATATCTGCTTTAATATAATGTACAAATAATTAAGTGTAATAATTACATTGTTGAAACGTCAGTGGTTACTAAAATATAATAATTAAAAAATTAAAGCTACAGGTCCGTAACTCATTCACAACACTGTTTACATGTATATAAGCATTTCGTTTAAACGATGGTTTATTCCTGCAAGAGCCGACCATTTATTCCCAATCGTGACCACCACTTAGAAGCCACCACACGATTGAGGAAAGCCACCCAAGTGAATGTTCCCAGTATCGTCTCTTCCATTCTTTGTCACGCCGTAGGCTCCATCGCTCTGGCTCAAATTGCCTTCTGAATAAGCCCTCCCATAGCATATTACGAAATGAAATCGCAACTAAAAAAGCCAGTGGATCATGCCTCATGCGTACATGCGTTTGGCTGAATCATAATAAATTAGTTGTGTCAAAACAAAACAAATATAGCAAAGAGTTGTAAAAAAACTGACTCCCAAGGAGCGATTGCTGGTGGCAGTGATTGGGATATTTGGAATTAAAAAACATTTGGATTTCACTAAAACCCTTTTCCCTCAAAAGTACCACTACTACTATGAGGCTGAGCAATAATATTAAAAACACGTAGTCCCTTTAAATATTGTTTACTACTTGTCATAACTTCAATACAAACTTGCAATCATGCCCGCTCACAAAATAAACAACCTTTTCAAAATCACAAACATTGAGGGAGTTGCACGACAGTTGGTAACGTCATCAGCAACTCCTCGTTACAAAATGCTCCTGCAAAGTTCGCAAAATGTTTACTATCACGATAACGTCGTCAGCATTGAAAGTAATTAACGAAGGCCAACCGACGGAGGGTAGTCTGCACCTCGGCAGATGTATCACGCCCGCGTTGAGGGTAGCGTGGATAAAACACGAGCGCGACACCCCTTGCACTTTCAGCTGTGAATGTGTCTCACGCACGAGGATCGGACACAGACTTTCAACAGGCTTCGCTCGGATTTGTCACATCTCCTCCACTGGCGCTGTTTGATGCTGTTGATACTTGAGGGATCCAGGAGACTGGGAGTGGTCGAGGGAGATATCCGCCAGCAACAATAGTGTAGTGCGGAGACATTCCTGGTTTTATGCACTCAAATGCACGGACAAAACACTGACAAGATTTGTAATAAGGTGTAATTTTAAAATGAGGTCCCATGCTAAAATAGCCTCAGCCTCAGACACGTTGCGAATGGCCATAATATATAATCGTAGGACAACACAGTTGACTGACTTCTGTTTGACTCAAGGCATTAAGTGGGTGATCAGACACAGTGCCTACATGTAAATTACATTTAAAACGGCAGGTTTTTAAAAAGCGTCCGCTGGGACCACAGTTTTCATCTGATCAAATGTCAACGTCACTCCCCGTTGGTCAATTTGAGGAATGCTAACGAGGAGCGGAGCCTTTTCAACATCTCGGCGACCCCACGGCAACTTGAAACGCTCACCGCGACGCCGAGACCGACGTTTCGCCCCGAGGCAAGCCGAGCGTCGGCACTTCCATCAGCGCGCGTTCCCAACGGCCGATCGTCAGTGCGGCCGTGCAGCTGCCGCCACTGCAATCGCCGCGTTCCAGCGAGCGCCGATTCGAGGCCGCGCCGACCGCATCGCACCGCTGGCTGTTCCGGCTTCTCCGCGGGGCGGCCGTGCCAACAAAGCCACCTTGCTGAACCGCTCAAAGAGCTTCCCGAGTTCCATCGCCGGCGAGTCCGGCTCCCGAGGGCCAGGGCCGTCAACGTTCAGCCGGTGCGGATGTAGCCGCTGGTGGTGATGGCGGCGGCGGCAGCGGCGGCGGCAACGGCGGTGGTTTCCCAGCTGCCGGCGTCCGGCAGCGTTCAGGGCTCTTCGTCCAGAGAGGACACGAGGAGACGCATGGCGACGGGGAGATGGTCCGTGAGCCCGGCCAGCTGCGTGATGAACGAGTACTCCTCCACCTCCTGGCACGGAGACGAACAGGGGGAGAAGGAGAGCGGTGGAGCGGTTCGTTCGTGCACCGATAAAAACCCCACAGGCTGAGTTTGGTTTCCGGCCACGGCGAACGTTCGTGGCGAGTGACGTCCGAACTGGTTCTGAACCTCCCGGAGGATAATGCCGACTAGAAGTTAGTACCTCGTGCGATGGGGTCGGGGGAGTGATAAAGACGTCTGGGCGTTGCGCTCGCCACACCATCCCCCCCCTCATGCGCCGTTCCATCCTTAATAGTGTCTGGCTGACAGCACCTGCCCCAACAGTCTGTAGACTATATACGGCTGCGTTCACCACGACGCAACGTGAATCGTTGCATTGTGGCTGGCGCGATCGTCAACACGCGCGGTTGCACACGTGGCGCGTGATGCAAACGCGGGGGAGCACAGGACCTTGGCCTTTGATCGAAGTGGAACATCTGACGAGTGGAAATAACAAAAACAAAACGGGCGAGTTCACTTCGTTCGCGCCGTTGCAGGCAAAAAGCAGCGGGTGAACGTGCGCGTGTGGTTCCCGATAGGGGCAGGGCAGCAGCGCCGAAGGAAGTGGCTTGCAATGGGGATGGCTGTGCGTGGCTGAATTATTAAAGCTTCACCCGAGCGGGCCCACTCGTTTATCATCTGCCCCATTTGCACATCGACGGAGCGTACGGCGCGGTGCATTATTTACAGCCCTGTCCACGTTAATCACCGCCTTTCTTGGCTCCTAATTATATCCGGTAATTCGATTCGCTTTATTTAAAATTTCTCTCTGAAAAGTGTCGGAATATCCAGGAAGGTGGTTGTTGCCTCTGCGGTTATTGTTTCTTGCCCACAGCAGCAACTGGTTTCTGCTGCTTACCTCCCGCACCACATCGGCACCATCGTGTTGCCATGATTACAGCAGCCACTGACACGGGCGCTACCGCCACAATCACCGTCCAAAGTCAGATAGCGACTCCTACTCAAGATTGAATGTAATCCACTGCGGAGATGGAGCAATGACATCGGCATGCGTCTCAGGTGCTGGGTGGATCATTGCTTCGTAGGATCATGGGGACGGCAGGCGATGGTGATGGGGGGGGGGGGGTGGCGATGGCTAGGGGTAGCCTTCATCCAGCGGTGGATAGATCAGGGCTAATTATGATGGTTACTGAGAGAGAGAAGGAGTGTGTGGAGTGAGCGAGGGAGGGAAGATGCGAGGTGAGCGAGGGAGCGAAGTGAGTGAAGTGAGGGAGGGAGCAGGTGAGGGAGAGATGGAGCGAGCGAGCGAGGGAGCGAGAGAGGGAGCAAGGGGAGCGGAGGGAGGGGAGTAAAGTAAGCGAGAGAGGGAGGGAGACCAAGAAAGTGTGCGAGCGGAGGGAGCGAGCGAGCGTAGCAAGGGAGGGAGAGCGAGCGAGCGAGCGAGTGAGCGTACCGTGCGGCACTCGAGCGAGCTCTCCTCCGTGTGCAGCATGTAGTCGAGACGTCGCCCGCTGCCCCGGAGCGGCACGGGACGGCCGCCCTGGTCGCAGCGCGGGCTCTTGCTGGACGGGAACACCAGGTAGCTCTTGCGGCCTTCCTCGTTCTCCAGCACCCTGCGGGCCATGGAACGACAACGGAATTATGGAGTGTGCCGAGCGCGTAGGTTGTCAAAGGATCGCTCGATCACTCGATCGATCTTGATTTTGATTTTGCGTTCCGCCATGAAGGAAATGATCGCCTCGACGTGCTTTGCATGAACGTTGAAATTCACGGAAAAATACTGAAATGTTGGAAATAGTTGCATCGGAAAGAATAGCAACACGATCATTTTAAAAGCGCTTTAAGAATCAGAAATGCAATTTAAATAAATACAACTTCACAGCAGTAAAAGCAATACATATCAGATTAGGCACACTCAATCATGACACTTTGTAATATTAATCTAGTTTAGGTGCTCCTCGCAAACACCACTTGCCCCGACAGTCTGTTAAAGGCTATATGGGGGGGGACCTTTGTCTTTGGATAGTAATCCAGGTTTATTCAACAAGATGCTCACTTCTGCAGGTTTTCTGGTGATGCGACCTCCTCGTCGTACAAGCCTTCCTGGTCCAGCAAGGTGCCTGTGGAAATCACAGCAGGGCCAATTTGCAACAAAATTTACACCAATGGGTTTGTACGTATGCATGTTGAACTTCTTTTGGACCGTACGTAGGCAACCGTGCTAATCGGAGGTGCGGGGAAGGACAACAAACTCGACACAAAAAGCAGTTCATCACCACCATCATCATCATGACCCCCTACTTGTTCACACCTGAGTTTGGTTCTCAACCAGGGCTAACATCAGTCGTGAACTATATACTGGTTGTGTGTGTGATTGTCTTTTTGTGGTGGTGTGTGTGTGTGGGGAGCAGTAGCGTAGCGGTGAGTGGGTTGTACTGGCCACCCAAGTTCGATTCCCGCTCACGGCCAACAACTGTGACGATTATCTGAACCGATGCTGGGCCACCTCTAGGTCGGCTCTGATTAAAATAGTACCTGGTGCAGTGTATAGTAAATATCGCTACTGGGGAGACAAAGGCGGCCAGGCGTGGTGCTGGCCACAGATCCCCTGGTGTGCCATGCCAGCCTTGATAGGTGCTCGCTAACAGCACTTGCCCCAGCAGTCTGTTAAGGCTACACGGTGGGGGGGGGGGGGGGTCTTTGTGTGGTCACCCCTTACGATCCACGCTGTGTGGGGAGACCCTCATCCAGCAGTGGATTGACTACCTCTCTGTATGACTGTCCATCTCGCGGTGGCGAGATGTTAACTTCCTCGCATGGTATGTAGGAGGTCGTGGGTTCGATCCCGACCTCGATGCTTGTATATTTGGGGTTTGCGTGTCTCTCTCCCAGTGATCGCGTGGATTTTTCTCCGGGTTCTCCAGGTTTTCCCCTCCACATTTAGAATCAACATCACGCTGTTTCGAGTATGTGGCTGCTACTATAAATGTCCGCGCGATTATAAGCCACTTCGTTGAGCCATCATTTGTGATACCAGGACGCTTCTGAAAAAAGAGCTATGTACAGTGAGGGAAAAAAGTATTTGATCCCCTGCTGATTTTGTACGTTTGCCCACTGACAAAGAAATGATCAGTCTATCATTTTAATGGTAGGTTTATTTGAACAGTGAGAGACAGAATAACAACAACAAAATCCAGAAAGACGCATGTCAAAAATGTTATAAATTGATTCGCATTTTAATGAGGAAAATAAGTATTTGACCCCCTCTCAATCAGAAAGATTTCTGGCTCCCAGGTGTCTTTTATACAGGTAACGTGGGCCCTATCTGGTAAAATAAAAAAAATGGTTTCTAATTTAAGTGTTGCCTGCATTTACACAGATCTCTGCTCACCGACTGCCCACGTCTTCTCCTCGCCGGGGCCCTGCCGGCACGGGTCGCGGTAGTGCGTGAAGAGCGGGTGGTGCTGCTCCAACTTGTCCTCTGTTGGACATCAAACAAAGGAGGAGGAGGATGATGATGACGACGACGACGACGGCAATAATTATTTTGATAAAATCATCATGATTTTGATAAAATCATCATCAATGATAACAATGCTGAGGTAGGTGGTGACATTGAGGACATTGCTGATGATTGTGAAAGTGGTGATGATCATTGATGATGATGATGATGCTGAAATGCTGATCATGATAGTGAAAATGGTGGTGGTGGTGGTGGTGATGATATGACTTTACAAGGTCCGTGTCATCATCATCGTCAAACATAACCTTCATAACCACCACCACCATCATCATCATTGATGTTGTCAGCATCATCATCACCGCCATCATCATAATCACCTTCATCATCGGTTATCGATTTTTGTCAGCGTCGTCATCACCGCCACGTGCGTTTACTCATCAGCAATGCGAGCACCACCTGCCACTCGGTGCGTTGTTGTCGTCGTCGTGAGAGAGCCGCTATAACGAGACTGGGCCTCACGAGAGGAATACTCTATCGGAATTCCACCATTGGCTCAGGAGTGAAATATGGATGTCAGTGCTGTTGATGCTCATTGGAGCATGGGGAACTGACTTATTGACCACTGTAGACTGGCGAAATCGATCGTAACTTTTTTGTTTATTTGGCAAAGTGCAGGGAAAACCCAATCGTTGACCGTTTAAAAATGCGTCACGGCTCAATTCATGGACCCATCATCATAACCCCCCCGAATACAGGTACTGTGCAGTATTTAGACACAACACCAATCCAAAGTTGCATGTAATTCAACCTACGGATCGCTCTCTCAGAGTCGTACCATAATCCAGTGTTTTTTCATTTCTGCATCGGTCCTCTCGACCACCCGCAGTCTGCCTTTCTGTGATCACCCATCATTTATAACCGCAATGCAAATTAAGCCACCGCACACTGCAATTGCTGCATCGTGGGGTGTTGTGACGAATGTAGTTGAGAAGATTCGACTGCCCCCATTGCACGATATCGATTTTATTGTTGTTTCATGTTTTTATTGTACTTCAACGAGAGCCCGGCACGGAGCATAAACCGCGACGGCACGAGGAGGAGCACAGAAACTCGACGGACAAAGATTACAAAATCTATACTCCTGAATACAAAAAAAAGAAAGGTGGGGGAGAAGTTGGGATCACTGTCCCATCCAGGCAGGGGCCGGGTTTGGGATTGGACACGTCACTGTATCGAATTTAATATTTTTTTAATCGAATTCTGCCCACTCCACAAACGCTGCGACGGATTGGCGCGGACGACCGTGACGCTAGTCCTCGTACAGTCCGCCGTGGCGTGGAGTCGATGGCACGCGCCGACAAAAGGGGGAAGGACCGGCAAAAATTGTCTGGTTCGCGCATAATCAGCTTTCCGTGTAAAATCCTGCACACATTTATTCCTGGTCTGGTCCGCGCCAAAGCTGCTGTGGTGGGTTGGGGGGCTCTCTTGGGCTGAAAAGCATTCGAGCTGACAGCTCTATTAAATATAAAAACAGCTCATCCCTTCAGAGTGCGCATTAAAGAGAGAATTACAGTCACAGGCCTGGCGGGCCAAATGCATCGACTCCACCAGCTCATGGGTTTTTATATTTTGCTTCCATAGGTGGCTCGTGATGGCCATGTCTGAGCACCGAGACAGCACAGCTGAAATTCTGGGTTTGTAATTCTGCCCGGACAACAATTGCTCCTTGAATTACCCCTCGAATGTAAATGGGTCGCAATGCACAATTATTTCACTGTGAATATATTATGACCATATATTGAAACCGTGACTTATCCAGATTCAGCAGCATTTGGGCTAGCAGTGGGTCCTGTGGTACAGAGATGCTTAATTTGTGTAATGCTATGTTATGGTCATAGAGCTCTGTGGTTAGAGCACTCGACACTCAATGAGAAGGTTGTAATTCAAAATCCCGATCAAGCGTTGAATTCGGGCCATCATCCTTCCAAACAGTGGTGTAGTTTCGATTTAAAGCTTTCGTGACTGCAGGGATTCATATTCTTGGTTCTTTCGGTAAAGTCACGTAGAAGGGAAATAATAAAATAATAAAAATAAAACAATAAAATTCTCACGACGTTTCGACTGCAACACAAGCAATCATCATCAGGTGTGAAAACCACAGCAATAATTGTTTTGAAAAAGTGGCTGTGATTTTTACACCTGGTGATGATTGCTTGTGTTGCAATCGAAACGTCGTCAGAATCGTATTGTTTAATTTGATTATTTTATTATTTCCCTTCTACGTGATTTTACCGAAAGAACCAAGAATATAGTGGTGTGGTTATCGAGTGCGCAGGCAGTGCAACTCCACCAGGGAGCCCAGGTGCCGGGCTACGAGAAGGTCGGTAGCTGGCCCCGTTTTGATTCCATGCACCGGGGCCCATTTTGTTAATGCGTGGCCAATGTCACGAAGTGCGGAATATTCACCACGGACTGCGAGCAGAGATCAGTGCGAGTGGAGATCAGTGCGAGTGGAGATCAGTGCGAGTGGAGATCAGTGCGAGCGGAGATCAGTGCGAGCGGAGATCAGTGCGAGTGGAGATCAGTGCGAGCGGAGATCAGTGCGAGTGGAGATCAGTGCGAGTGGAGATCAGTGCGAGCGGAGATCAGTGCGAGCGGAGATCAGTGCGAGCGGAGATCAGTGCGAGCGGAGATCAGTGCGAGCGGAGATCAGTGCGAGCGGAGATCAGTGCGAGTGGAGATCAGTGCGAGTGGAGATCAGTGCGAGTGGAGATCAGTGCGAGTGGAGATCAGTGTGACTCGCTTGAGCATGCACCCGAGTTGCATCACGTAAAAGAAGAAGAAATCACTCAACCTATTCGAATCAAAACTGCCCCGTTGTTATCCTAACAAGTTGAGTAACTTAACTTTTTCCAAAATGTAACCATTTCTCTCGGAACGGCCATTAGTGGCGTCGTGTACTTTGATGAATGCATTGTTTTTACAGAAGCTTCCCAATTAAAGCCGTCTGTAATTGGGTGCAATCCGTCAACCAAACATAACAGACGTGTCCGTTATTTATCCTATTAGGGAGTCGTTTTTTAAAGTTTACACAGTGCTGGATTAAGCTAGTGCGGGGCCTGTAACATATGTTATAAACAGACCCTAACTTAAAAAAAAAGGTAAACATTAAAAAATACAATTTACTTGCATTGTAAAGTAATTGCATTTTTTCATTTGCTATACAGCCAGATAATACGACAAATCTCTAACCTTAAACACCCAGTCGTTCATACAAGTTGAAGGCAGTATAGTACTATAGTAATAGAGCAAGTGCAGAATCACTGAACCGGAATAGATAGCTTGAAAGCATTTAGCACGGGGCCCTTGAAAGTGCGGGGCCCGTAGCATATGCTACTTTTGCTACTAGGATAATCCGGCACTGAAAGTACATATACATTTTGTATCCAGCCTGTCAATGCATCAAGTAAATTTAATTGGGATAAATGTCAGTTATTCTCACGAAATAAAAAAAAAGAATGAATTGCAAACCTGGCAATGGATGGAAATGCAACTATAATTCTCTCCGTCACCTGACGCAGCCGACCCCACGCTTGTCCCACTCGCACGACGCATAGACCAGCGGCGTGAAACCGTTTCCTTACCGAGGTCCGAATGGGAGTTTCAAATCCCTTTTACAGGGTAATCACGCGTGAATGCTCGCACGCCGCAGTAACAAATGTGAGTTCGCGCGCCAAACTTAGAAAACGTTGCCAGGTTTTAGCATATTTCCCTCTCGTACCCGATTGGTGCAGCTAAGACGCCAAGCAGTGGAAGGTAAATGTTGTTCGCAGGGCCTCTCAAAGCGGTAGTCGTCTTGTGGCCACAGGCCACTTGGAAATGAAGTTCGGCTGGGCTACCCGATTATCCGAGCAATCGATTACTCTCGCGATTATTGATTCCGTTGCTGGGTTTGATTAGTCGACTAATCCGATAACAGGAAAAATACAAGAGGGCAAAAAAGTCCCCCCTCTCTTCCCACGTGCGCTGCTGTTGTGGGCTGTGATGGGCACGCCTTGCCAGTGCTGATGTTTACACGCCGCGTCGGGTACCCATACGACTGAGTGGACCGAGGGGAGGCCCAGGACAGGTTAAGATATTTGTCACTGACCTATGCATCTGTGACTGTAACTAAGACCTGAACCATCGCAGGACACCCATGAAGTAGAGCCTGGCAGCTTATTGGGCCCTCTCTGCTGAAATAAATGAACGGAAATGGAATTAGGGTCACTGAGTTGGTAGCACAGTAAGCCAACCACTATGCCACCACTCTCCATACCCCGTTACACAATGATAAAGATCCCCCATATAGCCTGTAACAGACTGTTGGGGCGAGTGCTGTTAACGAGCACACGAGGGGGTGGGTGGCCAACACCACGCTCGGCCGCCTTTGTCTCCCCAGCGGCGATGTTTACTGCACTGGGTACTCATTTGAGGCTGAGTCGACCTAGGGGAGGCATAGGAACGGTTCAGACAATCGTCACTGATGGTGTTGGCCGTGAGCGGGAATCGAACTCGGGTCTCCGGGTTCGTAGCGCAGCGCGCTAACCGCTGTAGACACACACGCAGAGACACACACACACACGTGCACCTTCGCAGTTCCGAGGCAAATTCAAATTCAACGAGCGGCTCACGATGCCACGATTTCCCACGTGGCCGGAGCTTTTGTGAAGCATTATGAAAATGACCACGGCGTGTGACAGGTGCCGCGGGATTCGCCTCGCCGCGCCGTGCAGTTTTTCTCACTTAATAACGAGCGAGCGACACACTTTGTTTTTTTTTTGGGTAACCTTTCAAAAACACCGCGCGTCCTGCTAGCGAGGAGCGCGGTGCATCTTCGCACGTCTCGTCATCACGATGACGGATGATGTTTTGCTGAAACTTGAATCGTTTCTGGGACGAAAAGAAAGAGCGGCTTAAGAAAGGAATGTTGATAGGAACCTTGATATGTCAACGTGAATGTGTGAACCGAACACGTCCGAGTGCATACAATATTGTACGTGAAAATCCTCTCTTTGCCCAGGAGAAAGCCTTGCCGAGTCTAAAAGCCATCTTTTAGGAGGGTCGTGCATTATGATGTTTGGCATATTGCTTTAATGAGTGTTTGGCACTTGGAAGGAAACCAGAGTACTGTACCTGGAAAAAAAGTCATTGAAGTAGGGGGAGTGGGGGGGGGGCAGGATTATGCTCAAAGCTCCACACAGATGGAATCAAGGATCCACTTGCTATAATACCATCTCCCAGCAGTCCTTTAGCAACCCAAGCTTCTAATGCCTGCCATTTCCAGCTAGGCTCCAATATAAGTACCAATCAGGCTCACACCAACTTAGCGTCCATGATCTTGTTACATCGGGAGCATTCAGGGTTTGTCGTGGGCACGATGCAAAACGTTATCACCGCTTCCCACGCCTTGCTCGTACAATTACTTCTGACCTTCCAAGGATCTTTGGGGTGCCGCGGTGACGAGATGTTAACTACATTGCCTGGTCTGCAGGAGGTCGTGGGTTCGATCCTGACCCTGGCACTTGTATATTTGGAGTTTGCATGTTCTCTCCGTGGTCGCGTGGATTTTTCTCCGGGTTCTCCGGTTTTTTCTCTCCACGTTTAGAATCAACGTCACGCGTTTAGAGCATTTGACTGCTTCTATAAATTCCCCAGTGATGATAAGCCACTTCGTTGAGCTATCATTTGGGGCCAGGTTGCTTCTGAAAAAGAGCTGTATAGCTCATTGGGCCTTACCTCGTAAAATAAAAAAAATTGTTAAGTTCATCTCCCGTGCCTTCTCTCTCTCTCTCTGCTGGCCCCGGCTTGCTGAGCAGAACCCTCACGTGAGAGGCAAGATCATTTAATGACCGACTGCCTCAACTCAATCACTTAAAACTGCAAGACACAAAACCGTATATATTTGCATCTGTGATAAAAGTACAAAGCAGAGCAAATCAAGTTGTGTGTCACAGATGAAATGTTGTGCCCCCTTCGAAGTAAATATCTCCCCATGCTTTAAAACCACTGGATTATAATGCAACACGCTTCTGACTCGGACACAGCGGCCCGGCCAGAGGGGGAGACGTGGTGGTGGGAGAAGCTGTTGGGGGGTGGTGGGAGTGAATGTATTTTATAATCTTTATCGAGAGCAAAAATATGTGGTGGTGCTGCTGCGTTGGCAGCGGTGCCCAAGCACAGCCAACAAACAAACACACACACTCGTCAATAGCAACACTGTGGCCTTTGAAGGGAAAAAAGAAAGGGGCGATGTTTCAGGCAATGGCCCTTCACGTAAACGATTTGCTACGGACGAGGGCGATTCCCCGAAACACCACCGATTAGATTCTTCCTTTTTAAGGCCACAGTGCTATTGACGAGTGTGTTGAGGTTTATTTTTGTTACAATGAGCAGGTCGGCATAAAGAAGATGTTTCTCCTTAATGCCCCATCAGCCCCATCGGCCCCATTGGCTGAATGAAGCCCCCCCATCTCCCCCCGCCCCGTCCCCCAGTCCACGATTGCTATGGAGATTTGTTTGACCATACTTCGCCACGCCGCTTTGATTAGTGACACAACCTACATTCCGTACCTCCAACTATTGAAAGACCTCGTAGCTCAGCAGGCGTGGCACGAGTACACCTGCGATCTAGCCCAGCGATGGCCGGTCGGTCAGTCGGTAATCATCGAGAGCGGGGCGAGCATTTGATCGCCGAGCATTGCTCCACCCGCAGACCGCTCATCCTTCCTCCCCCGTCGCACCGACTGACTTCTCATGTGTTTGGTCCGCCTCTCGATCGCGTCGTTAGCAGCGCGCTCGCTCGCACGCTCACTCACCCATGGAGCAGTTGTCGAAGTTGAGGTCGCCGCACATGACGTCGAAGAGGACGATGTCGCGGCTGGCGGGGCTGCCCGCCGCTTCGCCGCTGCACTCCTTGCGGAACTCGGCCTGCCACTGCACCAGCAGGTCCAGCTGCTCGCACCGCACCGACGCGTGGCCTGCTGGCCGCCGCACGGCCACGGCGTCACGCGCACGCGGACGCAGCGTCAACCACACGCGATGGACGCGCGGCGGCACCACCACCACATCGAATACCATCTCTCGCAAGCATTGGACATTCCGCGCGTGCCCTGGACTGCACGCCACAGACGCACGGCATCGCGCTGCGTGCATCGTACATGGCGCGACGTGTCGCCCCGCGCACGTAGAGCTACCGTTCCATTTTTCACCAAATGCGAATATTCGCATGCATCGTTACCCTCGTCGTCATCATTGTCATCGCCATTGCTGGCCGAAGGCCTCTCCTAACCACCGCCATCTCTCACACTTGTGCGGTGTAATAACGCACCTCGTACTTCACGCGTCATTGCATCTCGCGTGCCATTAACTCGCACTGCACATCCGAATTGCGCAGACGGGCGGTGAATCTGCGTTCAGCTTTGCCACCTTCTTCCAATTGTGTTATCAGAATCAGGCCACGAGATGAATCATTTCGATTCGGATTTCTCGTAGTGAGCGGCTCACTAGCTCGTGGCACAGAATTACGCTTGGGCTACCCGCCCTTCTCGACGCCCTGCAATCAACGCGTGTTCCTTCTGTCCTCATCAAACTGAAATATGTAATGCCCAGACCTGGAACAGTGAAAAGGGCGTTACATTTCATGGTCCTTTTTGTGCAATCTCGAGTAACAGGGCTGAAAGCATCAACTCGCTGAGCCGGTTTAATCACAAGATGCTGAAACACAGATTTGTAACCCGTGATCTCGATGGGGCAAGCTCAGTGCTCTGACGATAACACGAGCCCCCTGAGCGGCCCAATCACCCCGGCCATGGAGTGGCATAACAATCAACGAGCACGAGCAGCGTAGACGCCGGGTTACGAAGGGGGTGGGTGGTCGAATGAGACATGAGGCCCCATTGAATAATTCCCAGTACCAGGGCCCATGTCAACCAAAGCTACGCCACTGCCACCGCGAACATCTGTGGGTGCATTTGAATTCGAGGCGGGTGCAGTGCACTCTCATGCTCACCAGGCTGGGTTTGATGTCATCATTTGCCTTGGTGGGGATTAAGGTGTGTGGGCGTCCTTTGATTTAGTGTCGCCCGCCCACAGCCTGGTCGATAGCCGAGGGGACGCTCAATTTGTGGGAACAACAAACGGGGAAGTCAACTCAGTGCGATTCATCCGTCGTTTGCTTAACCAGGGGCAACGTTCTATCCCGTACAGATGGAAACAGATGACGATTAGACCACTTGCAGTACTGCCTTCTCCTGGCAAGCCAGAGTATGGCACCTCTTCGACGCATCAGGGAAGCGAGTTTCACAACATTTGTTGCGATCCACCAGCCCTCCGTCGTGCTGGATTTCCCGCACCCCCGGTTCGCATGGTTGGCTACGTAGGGTGCGAAAGAAGTTTAGCATATGTACATACGTACGTACAGGCGAGGGCAATGCTGAGATGCAGGGAGGTTCTGCGTGATCGTACCAGGGCCGGCGCCTTGGGGCGCTTGTGGGCCCCGTAGCATCCAATGTCCCTTTTGGGCCACCACCCAAGTTCACTCTTTCGTAGCGGCGCGTCACCGTTACGGTGCCCCCCCCCCCGCCCCCCCCCCCGCCCCCCCTCTCGCCCCCCCCCCCCCCACAGCGGATCTGCTGCCCCCCCCCCCCATCCGTGGAGCTGGAACCAAGCCTTGACCTTATAACGACGAGAATGTTGTTATGCTATTAATTTCATGATAAATGAGTTGAGGGTTATTTGCTAAATGTTAGATGCTGTCTATGATATATACACGCAGGGCATGAGTTAATTTAAAGTGGAATGTTATTGTTGTGCTACAATGTTAATATTTGCTGGGAATTAATTTTACGTACGCGTTTTTTTGCGTTATTGCATTCACGATGCACCTCAAGCCGCCTGGCTGTTATGGCAACGTGGAATTTTATGACATTGGCTTTCGCAATGACACAACAGATGGAGAGACGTGCATCTTCGGCACGCGGGGACAAAGGTAATAGATGGCCTTCGTGACCCAAGGACGAAAATTATGTCTTGCATCTCTCGAATGCCAAGTTTCCTCGCGTCGAACGCAAACATTAATCGCAGCTTCCCATTCCGCCGTGCGAACCTAAGTAAATGATGATGCTCATCAGCATTCTATTGGGCCCGGGACATGAATCAGGTTGAACACAGACACTGCACTGCACGTAATGGTTACGTGTTTAAAAATACATGCCGTTCATGTTCACATTTAAATTATAGATGGCCGCGGGCCCACCCGGCTACATTGAAGTGAGGCAACGGTTGAATTCAAATCGTGGACACTTTAATTTTTGAACGACGATTCGCTGTCATCGGAGACCAGCGATCTTCACGTAGAGTTCAGATTTTTCGGTCATATTCAGTGTGTGGCACTGCCCTCTGCTCCACCAAAGTGGCTTTCCACCTCTACACCGGTAAGGACAGGACATTTCTCGGATGGAGTCTCTTCAAATATACAGGCGACCCTGACGCCTGCTGTATGTATGGAGTTTGCATGTTCTCCCCGTGGTCGCGTGGATTTTTTTTTATCCAGGTCCTCCGGTTTTTCCCTCCACATTTATAAACGTGCGTTTAAAGTATTTGGCTGGCATTCATTTCCACGTGATAAGCCACTTTGTTGAGCTGTCATCTGTGGCCAGGATGGTTCTGAAAAAGAGCTAAATAGCTCAGTGGGCCTTACCTAGTACATAAAAAGTTTATATTTTTGTTTATCTTGCGTGCTTTGACATTCCTGTCTCAGAACACCTATTGTGCCAGGATATTTGTCTAAATGTTGTTACATTCATAGGTGGCACCAGCATGTTCGTCCAGGTCGCCTCTTGTGTTTTTCCTTTCTTTATTTCGGGTGCGTTTTGGATATATCCCTCCCTCCCTCCCCTTGTCATTCCCTCTCCCTTAAATTAAGAAAAGCTACCCTTACCCCTTTCGGTAGGGTCCCGCCTGGTTTGGGGCAGCTCCCCATATTTCTATCCACCGCTTTTTATAACCGGTTTAGTTTATGTTGACGGTGTGTACGCGCGTCACAACGCAATGCAACGGGCCCACGCATAGCCTCGATGAAAATAATAATAATCGGTGGCAGCTACACTGGCCACAAGACCACACACTTGTGAATGAACTCTGCGGAGTCCTTCTCAGAGCGGTAGTGCAGTCGCCTGCTCCCCCCCCTCCATCCCCCCCAAAATGTTTAGACAGCAGCTATTGTGCACCATAGAAGGGTTTTGAAATGTAAAAATTTTAAATAGCAAATAAATAACAAACGTTTTACATAAACCGTTCATCGTATTTTGTTGCTTCCAAAACGTTCATGCGTGTGCACCGCCGGGTTAGAGGCCACGTAGTTTGCGAATCCGCTGTCTTGGGGAATGGGTTTTCCTGGAGCGAAACGACGTGGACGTTTCCTCGACGTAAACACGTGGCGAGCACGCCACACTTGGCACGCGAGAGGCCTTCCACGTTGAGCTGATGCACTCAGAGTGCAGGACCCACTCTGCTCCTGAAGCTATCGCCACATGGCTCAAAGACTTAAACCCGGGCGTATGATGTGCACGTACTTGACTTACGCTCGAAGAAGAAGTGTTAGAGTTAGCGCTAGGGTGAGTGTTAGGGTTAGCGAAAGCGTGAGTGTTAAGAGTATGGGTTGGTGTAAGGGTAAACGTTGAGGTCAGGGTGCTTAGTGTTCGCGTGAGCATCAGTGCGAGTGTCGTCGTGAGTGTTGGTGCCACGTGCAGCGTTGCGCGCCACACGAACCTTCGGTCGCCTGCGTGTGCGTGCACGAGACGAACCCCACGAGCCGGCGCTCCTGAGGAGTGGTCCCAACCTGAACCTGCACGCGCACCATCACCACCACCACCATCACTACCACTGTCACCACCACCATCACCACCACTGTCACCACCACCACCGTCACCACCATCATCACTGTCACCACCACCATCACTGTCACCACCACCATCATCACCACCACTGTCACCACCACCATCACTGTCACCACCACCATCATCACCACCATCATCACCACCATCATCACCACCATCACCATCACCACCACCACCACTGTCACCATCACCACCACCACCATCACCACCACCATCACCACCACCGTCACCATCACCACCACATCACCACCATCATCATCATCACCACCACCACCAACACCATCACCAACACCATCACCACCATCACCACCACTGTGACCACCACCACCATCACCACCACTGTGACCACCACCACCATCACCACCAGTGTCACCACCATCACCACCATCACCACCACCATCATCACCATCACCACCACCGTCACCACCACCATCACCACCACCGTCACGAACCATCAAAAGACAAAGATCCCCCGTATAACCTTAACATACTCCTGGGGCAAGTGCTGTTAGCAAGCACTTATAAAGGCCAGCACAGCACACGAGGGGGTGGGTAGTCAGCACCACGCCCGGCCGCCTTTGTCTCCCTTGTGGCGATGTTTACTCACCGCACCAGGTACTCATTTGAGGCTGAGTGGACTTCGGTCAGGCCCAGGACCGGTTCAAATAATCCTCACTGGTGGTGGCCGTGAGCGGGAATTGTCGCCCGGCTCGTAGCGTAGCGCGCTAACCGCTGCACTACCGCTCCCCACCTCACCACAACCATCATCACTACCACCATTGTCACCACAACCATCATCACTACCACCATTGTCACCACAACCATCATCACTACCACCATTGTCACCACAACCATCATCACTACCACCATTGTCACCACAACCATCATCACTACCACCTATACCATCGACTATAACAATCATCACCATTGCCAGCACACGAAGTTCATGCTCAGGCTGTCTCGCCTAGCCTTCTATTAGCACAGCGGAGCAAAGAGGGCATTTGTACAAAGCATTGTTAACATAAAAACAGTAAGACCTCTTTCGTTCAGAAGCTTTGCAAGGCGTGGCAGAATTTTAACATACAAATTCTAATCATTAGCATTGCTGTTGCTAATTGTAGGAATTAACGAAGCAGACAACATATCTTGTTCATGCCCTTCCTGTCCCCCACAAGGCCGTCTAGGAGTGCAACATTTCATTGGTGACATACAATCAAACATTTCATTGGTGAAATAGAATCAAACTCTGGAGCGGTTTTCAACATACAGTGTTCCATCAGTAACATGTATGTATATATGTATGTCGTACTCAGATTGTAAATGTTGTGGCTTGGCTCCCCAACACACCGGTGTGCTGTACTAGTGACGAATTGGCACGTTCTGTTGACGTGACAACCCTCACTAGTTGGCTGTGTCGGGTGGTGGCGGGTTTTAACGACACATTTATATATTTACGCGATCTAACCCAAAAAAGCTCTATTATGGATATGTATGTATGTTGAATTTATTTTGCACCGTACGGACAACAAACAAACTAAACAGTAAAACAAAAATTAGTTTTCAATCCAGATTTAAAAGTGCATCGCTCCCAGTGGCTCCCTAAAGTCGGAAGGAAGAGCTTTCCAGACGGCCGCAGAAGCGCACCAGGTAGAACATTACGCAATGTGCAATCGAGTGAACACTTACCAGTGAATAATTGGTTTTTTACCCTTATATCTGGTAACAAAACTGACACCTTTTTTTACAAGGAGTCATGTTTGCATAAACCACAATACCTGCAGTCATAATGCAAACAAAAAACATAACTCTGTATGCACTGATGGTGGTGGTGATGGTGATGGTAAAAAAGGTGTCAGTTTTGTTGCCAGATAGAAGGGTAAAAAACCAATTATCATATTTTTTTACTGGCAAATGAGGTTCCAATGACTTACCAGTGAACTTAACTCAGTCACTCAGTGCTACGCGCTGGGGTGGATTCCTTCATGCAGATGGAGACATTACACTGAGGTCAACCTCATAGGCGAGGGCCATCGAATATCCAGTGCCTCCCCTACGATGCGAAGCAGCAGCAGCAGCGACGGCGTTGATCCGAGTGTGTTGCAGCTACGATAACCACTGTCGGTCAATGAACAACGAGACCTCTGGCCTAGCCAAATCCCTCCCGAGTGGATCATTTGTCTGACGTTTTCTTTTTGCGAGCGCGGGTATCGGAGTCTCGCCAGTTCTGGTGGGACATACCGTGTCAACAAACCACGCGGTTTACCCCGGCATTCTTGTGACAGGGAAATAGAATCGTCAGGTCCATACGGTGTTACAAGCCGTTTCAATACTGGCAAAAACATAGTTTCGTGTCTATTTGTTTGTGTTTCTCGCTCGCGATGGCACTTTGTAGGATGGACGTTGAGATGTATGAGGGCACGGGGTGACCAATACGGTCTGAATTGGTCTGTAATAAGGTAAGGGCACCGATAAGGGATTGACAGGTATCCGACGATGACAACCACACCCCGTCAACAAGGGGGCGAACTCTGACAGTGTGTGGCTTTAGTGCATTGGTAGTTACGAGGTACAATGTACAATGTGTGTATGTAGAACTTCTTTCGCACCGTACGCAGCCAACCGCGCTAATCGGAGGTGCGAGTGTTGAACGCGCGCACGCACGTTGCGTGGACACATCAAATGGGACAAAACGCTTGGCTTGAGCTTGGGCACGATCTCGATTGACCCATCAGTCCTGTACTAGGAGTCGATGCTATTGTGCAGTGTCGTCAATTATCATTTCACTCGACGCATCTGCTGCTCCTGCTCCTCCTTCTCCCCCCAAACCCCTCTATGTACATAATGCTAATCAAAGTAGAGGTCAGAGATCATGTAATCAGGGCGGCTTATAGTTGCCGACCCTTTGTGTAATCCACCTACAGTAGAGAACATAAACGCGTGGCTTGTGGTGGATTGACTTTCGACGAGGCTTCGGGCGCACGGGGGATTGATCGTACGTACGTGTGTGTGTGTGTGTACGCGTGTGTGTGTGTGTACGTGTGTGTGCGTGTGTGTGTACGCGTGTGTGTACGTGTGTGTGCGTGTGTGTGTACGTATGTGTGTGTGTGTACGTATGTGTGTGTGTGTGCGTGCTATGAACCCGGCGACACGGGTTCGATTCCCGCTCACTGCCAACATCAGTGACGATTATCTGAACCGGTCCCGGGCCTCCCCTAGTTCGACTCAGCCTTAAATGAGTACCTGGTGTGGTGTGTAAACATCGCCACCAGGGAGACAAAGGCGGTCGGGCGTGGTGCTGGCCACCCACCCCCTCGTGTACCGTTTCGGCCTTCATAGGTGCTCGCTAACAGCACTTGCCACTACAGTCTGTTAAGGCTATACGGGGGATCTTTTGTGTGTGCGTGTGTTCAGTCGGTCGAAAATAATCTCACGTCACTCGGTCTGTGATGAGAGAATTCCACGTGTCTATGGCCGGGAGCAGCCTGCTCACGTGTCCGGCGTGGCTGAGTTTCGGCCCAGTCAGAATCAGAATCTTTATTTACGCCGGAGGAATCCGATGAGCTATGAAGCTCTTCTTTTCCACAGATGTCCAGTAAGGGGCGGGTCAGAATCTTACAAACAACAAACAGGACAAAAACACGATCGGAATGCCAAGCATAGGAAAGGTAAGCAAATAACTTAAAAATATATATTTTACAAACTAAACTATTTCTATCTTACCAGGTAAAGCCCACCGAGCCAATGAACTTAGTTTTCAGAAGCGACGTGGTCACAAACGATGGCTCAACGAGGTGGCTCATGTATGAGCAGCCAAAATAACCCAAATAATCTAAACGCGAGTCAACGCTCCCGTTGCCACACGTGGCGGTTCCATGGGCCGCAGCAGCGGGGGCGCGTTCACCACTCGCTGCAGATGTTCGCGGCGTGAAACCAGCGGCCGCGCTGGTTAATACTGCGGCTGGACTGACCGTAATAACAATATACCGCTACGCGCGGCGTCTTCTTCGCGGTGGACGTCGAAGAATCCCGCGATGTCATTCGCGAAAAGAAGAGGCCATTCCGTGGCGGGAGCCATCGTTCGAGCGTTTCAAATTCGAAAAATCACCTAGAAATCACTAAATTGGGATTATATAGAGCAACCATCGCTGCCGACTAGGAACAACTTGGCAGGACCCTCCTGAAAACGAGTCATGAGAGTTCACCAGCCTTTCCTGACTAAACCTTTATTATAATTTTGATTTAAAGCTTTCGTGACTGCAGTGATCCATAATCTTGGTTCTTTCGGTAAAGTCACGTAGAAGGGAAATAATAAAATAATATAAATATATAAGAAAAACAATTATCACGACGTTTCATCACCTGATGATGATTGCTTGTGTTGCAGTCGAAACGTCGCGAGAATTTTTATTGTTTTGTATTTATAGTATTTTATTATTTCCCTTCTACGTGACATTATTATATTGTTACTCACCTTTGCAGATATGATGGGCAGTGATAGCCCGGCTGAATGTGAACTAAAAATCTCATTGTTGGGAACCCTGCTGCTCCGCCAAATGAGATAAATGCTGGTCCCAGAAGTAAACATTTTAAATGAATAATGTAATCACATTCTTGGTTCATTCTGTAAAGTCACATAGAAGGGAAATAATAAAATAATAAAAATAAAACGTAATAAAACACAATTCTCACGACGTTTCGGCCACAACGCAAGCAGCCGTCCTCAGGTGAAGAACAGGTCTGTCGGAGAGACAACGTGACTTTACCGAAAGAACCAAGAAGATGAATCCCTGCAGTCACGAAAGCTTTAAATCGAAATGCATTCACAGATTCATTTAATCTAAAATCGTATTCCAATCGTGCTATTGGCATCTGCTTGTTATGACTTAAAAAAATAGCAATTTGAAACTTTTCCAGGAAGCAGTGTAAAGGTTATTTAATTAAATTAAAACTTGTTTCACTTCCAAAATCCATTAAGATGGAACATCACTCTCGTTACATTTGTTACCTTTGGAAGAGAAACTCACAGAACTACTTCTGAGGTCCCTTCAATTGCCCCTCGTCCACGGTAGGGTTTGATGCATCTCATCACATGCTCTGTCTTAGGTATGGATGCCTGGGAATACAGGTTGGAAGTTTGGTTTCTTTTTTGGAAATCTACAGACTCTATTGAAATTGGACATCAGCTGGAATACAACAAGCCAGAAGCCTAATGCGACAGGCCTGTGGTTACTTTGTCAATTGCCTTAATATTTGGATAGGAATGTGACGTTTAGTGTGCGAATACATTTGCAGCTATTGCAAAAAATATTTGACAGCGTGCTGTCACAACTGGTTTCATGAATCAGCGGTTAATAAACAGGCTCGCGAAAAAAAGCCGTGAACACATCACGCTATTAATTACAAGTGTCTCGTTGTCACGGCTCTAGTTAAGCGCGCGTGCATTTTCAATGAACTTGCAAACGCCGCCGCTGCTTCACACTGTGATGCAAATGCACCATGAGGTTTATTTAACATTTGAAAGTTTCCACGCCTCTCGATTTTTTTTCTTTTTTTCCGCGTTCACTGCGCGCACAGTGGCTTGTCGTGGAACGCATGCCTCGCGCGGTCGTTGCAGCCGAGTGACAGAGATATGTATACATGCACGTGTGTATTTAAAACAATACAAGTGTGCATTCTATTCTGTGTACATGTCCCATCTGTTTGTATGTTGAATTTTTTTTCGCACCGTACGTAGCCAACCACCACGCTAATATTGGAGGTGCGATTACTGGTCTATCCAGGTCACTGTCGACAGTGGGTGTCTGTGACTCTATGACCATTGTTGTGTGAACTTCTTCGGCAACGAGGAGAGACTACGTTGGCCACTCCTGGTGTTACCCACGCCACTGACGTGCCCACTTTAATAGCTGCGACTCACTCGAACAGCAATTGTCCCAACAGAGTGTAATGCTAGCTCAGAGGCATCTTTGTCTTTTAGTATGTTTGTCGAAGCAAAATGAAGCGTGTATTTCTTTTGTTAATTGCAGTTGTCTAGTCTGGTCATCCTCTTGCCTGATATATAAATATATACCAGCTTGATCGTGCCTGCTGTCTGTAGTCCCAATGAGTGAACAGGTAACGGGTAAAACTGTCGTACAAAACTCACTTCATCGCGGTGAACAATCAATCGGCAACGCAGTACACACCACCACAACGTGAATATTCGTGAGGCTGCATAAACATTCTCTCCATCTGGCAGCAATTTTCATTAAAACTGAGCACTTCCTGGAGAGTGAATTAATTCCAGAGCGTGACCAAAACTCCTCTCCAAACTCAATGACAAAACCAACCGCAGAAGCCTCCGAATACAACGACGCAAAACGCTTCCGATTTAGCTTTTTTCCCCCTCTCTCTCCCCACGTCTCACCTTCACGAAGAGAGCTCCCTTGGACACGAAAACATCGGCGCCCTTGGCGTTGGGGAAGCACCTGAAGTCGGCGTCCAGGATGGGGTAGCAGCTGGCGAAGAAGAGGCCACTGTTGAAGAACTTGAAGGAGCAGCCGTGAAACCCGTACACGCCGACGTCGTACAGCACGTACTGGAAGTACGCCTGCAGCTGCGTCCGAAGCTTCTCGGCCGCCCGCTTGTCGAACACCTCCTGGAGGCACAGGAAGTCCAGGTTGGCCGGGAAGAACGAGGAGATCTCGTAGTCGAAGGGCTCGTCTGTGGGCTTCTTCCTGCGCATGGAGCTCTTCTTCATCACCGAGGGCTTGTACACGAAGCGCGTGGGCCACCCGCTCGCGTCCGTGCTGGCCCAGTCGGGCGACCGTGGAGGCTGCGAGAGAGACTCCTTGGAGGACGCGCGGCTATCCTGCGTCATCGCTCCTCCTCCTCCTCCTCCGCCTCCCCGCTGCTGCGGCTGCTGCTCCTCGCCGTACGTCACCGTCTTCTTGCCGTCGGCCTCCGGCCCCGCGGGTGGCTCGGCCAGCACGAGCTGGATCCCCGAGAGGTCGACGCACGCAGAGCCGTCGCGCTCCGCGTCCGCCCGCTCCCGGTGCCCGATCGCCGGGGACGGGCTCGCCGAGTCCACCGCCGCGCGTCCCCGGGGCCCGCCGTCCATCGCGCAGGCCCTCCGCAGGCTGACGGCGGGCGAGGGGCCGGCCGAGTCGGCGCCGCCGCCCTGCGAGGACACCACCAGGAGGCTGCTCCAGCTCGCCGCGCTGATGGACGTGTTGGTGGGCGAGTCGACGTAGATCTTGATCTGCGGGCGGCTGGCGCCCGTGCGCACCCTGCGCCCGATCTCCCGGGCGCGCCACTGCGTGTCCGACAGGTTGCCGACGCGCGCCAGCGAGTCGGGCGGGAGGCGCACGTTGGCCGTGGCGAAGGCGAAGCTGCGGCCGGACGCGAGCGGCCGCGACTCGAGGCGGGCGCGGGCCGCCGCCGCCGACAGCGCCGGGTCCGGGCGGCCGGCGTAGGCGTAGGCGCGGCGCGCCAGCTGCAGCGGGGCCCACGCCGCGAAGCCGAGCAGCGCCAGTGGCAGCGAGGCGGCCAGCAGCGCCAGGTAGAGAGGCGCCGCCACCACGACGGCGAAGAGGAAGCGAGGGCAGCGCGCGTCGTCGCCGCCGGCGCCGACGCCGGCGGCACCGTCGCGCCGTCGCCGCCGCTCGCAGGTGCCGGAGATGAGTGCGGCGAGCAGGCGGTCGCACAGCCAGTAGCACGGCACGATGAGCAGCCAGGCCGCCGCGTGCGCCGCGCGCAGGAACGCGTTGGGGAAGGGCGACGTGTGCAGCGCCATGCTCCCGGGCGCCGCCGCCGCCGCCGCTGCCGCTGCTGCTGCCGCTGCCGGTGGCTTCACATGCCGAGTTGCGCTTTCGTCAGTAGAAGTGGGGGAGGCTTCCCGGGCACACGGAGTGAAGCCGGAGGGCCGTCATTGCTTGCAGACTTTGTGCTGAGCTGCGAGTGCCCTCTTCTCTTGGTGTTTCCTCTCCTGTTGTCTCTTTTTCCTCCTCCTCCTGCTCAGGGTCTACCTCCTTGCTCCTGGTATCTATCCTCCGGGAGTCTCCTCTGGTCCTGAGTCAGCAGTCTCTAGAAGCTCAGTCACACTGAAGAAGAAGGCAAAACGTGAAGCGGGCTCATCACAAACACCACCCGGTCATCCTAAGTGCAGGCCAACAGAGTTCACGCATCGTTGATCAAACCATTGCATGCCAAGAATGGCAGGTGCAGCATATTTGCTACTTGCATTTTCAGAAGAAAACAAGTTTAAATACTCCAGTATACAGGGTGACCCAAAAAAAACGGGCCCCGTGTACACTTTATGTGATATCTCCTTTATTTATTCACCGATTGCCCTTATTTTACAGAACATGGCAGAATCAACGACCGTGAGTACACCAAGACCCCAGTGGGAGCTGGGACAAAGAATACACTGTGTTAAATTTTACTACAAGACAGGCTCGTTTAAGAAAACCCAGGACAGTTTCATGCGTCAGTTCGAATGTGAAAAGGCTCCATCCAAAAGCAGAATTCAGAACTGGGTGGCCCACTTCGAGAAGTATGGGACCGTGGAGAACCTCAACGCTGCCAGTGAGAACCGTCCAAGCCACTCGGGACGTCCCAAGAAGCGAACAGCCGAGCTGGTCGAAAGTGTGAGAGAGTCTCTCCAGCAGAGTCCGAAACGCTCTGTGCGTAAGCGAAGTCAGTCCCTCGGTATGTCCCGTGAGACTTGCAGGAGAGTGCTGGTGAACGATATCAGGGCTTACCCATACAAAATACAGACGCTGCAGACCCTTACAGCCTCAGACAAGAAGCAGAGGAGCGCTATGGCAGTCAAGATGCTCGAGAAGATCGAGGAGACACCAAGTTTCCTTAACCTCCTTTGGACCTCAGATAAAGCCCACTTCCATCTTGACGGAAAGGCGAACTCCAAGACAAATGTCTTCTGGGGGTCCTCCAGACCCAATGAAGTAGCCACCAAGCCCTTGCACTCTCCTAAGTGCACGGTGTGGGCTGCAATCTCGGCCAGAGGCATCATCGGACCAATCTTCATCGAAGAATCTGGCACAGCAGTGACAGTCACCAAGGAGCGGTATGTGGAGGTCCTCAAAACCTTCAAGAGTGAGCTCCAGACCCTCTACCCGTCGCTCATGAGCAAGTTCTGGTTCCAGCAAGACGGAGCAAGTTCTCACACCTCAAACCTGTCCCGAGATTGGCTGAAAGAGAACTTCGGAGGCCGAGTGATCAGTCTCAAGACTGATTTTGAGTGGGCACCCCAGAGCCCGGACCTAAGCCCCCCAGATTTTTTTCTTTGGGGATATCTTAAGGACAGAGTCTACGCAGGGAAACCCAGAACCATCACGGAACTCAAGGAAACCATCAGGGAGGAGATGAGAGCCATTACCAATTCAGTCTGTAAGAACGTCATGGACAACTTCGTGCTGCGCCTCAAGAAATGCACGGGGCTAAATGGAGGCCATCTAGAACACATGCTGTAGAACGGAGAAAAAAAGGCCAAAGACCCTAGTGTTTTGATTTGATGTTTTGAATATAATAAACTAGTTATGACCAAAGTTTCATTTCATTCGGACAAAACACTAAGAAACGGGGCCTAATTAGAGTTGGGGCCCGTTTTTTTTGGGTCACCCTGTATACCAAAAAAGTCAGGAAAATATTACATGATGATTAAAAGCAACTCAAAATGCTTTTATGCGCACAGCACGGTAATTACAATTTTTACAAAAAAATATTTTTCCACTCATTAATTTCGACAATGAAAGGCTGCCTGTTGTTGCTGGTGCAGTGCAGAGTGAATGTGCAAGGTCATGGGCCGATTTGGCAGCGGTGGTGGCACGCGCTCTGTCGGTATGCTCCACCTGTAAACTATTACTAAACTTAACTATAGTAGTAGGTTTATACCCTTTAAACTGGTACAAAACTGACACTTTTATACAAGGCATCATGTTTGCAATAACCACAACACAAGTAGTCAAAATGCAAACAAAAAGAAACAACTCTGATAATGATAATAATATGCACTGTCCTTGAAGTTGATTGGTCCACACCCGAGACAGCTTTCCTTAGAGCCTAGTCTCCATTGGTGTTGGACCAGATGACACCAAAAGGCGTACAACTCAAAAACAGTGCACTATCAGAGTATTGAGAGCTCTGGGTAAGCATTTACACTATCATTATCAGAGTTGTTTCTTTTGTTTGCATTTTGACTACTTGTGTTGTGGTTATTTAAAAAAATGATGCCTTGTATAAAGGTGTCAGTTTTGTACCAGTTTAAAGGGTAAAAACCTATTACTATGTTTTGCCACTGGTAAAGGAGGTCTCATAGTGTAAACTTAACTATTTTTCGATTTTACCTGAGCTATTTAGTTCTTTTCAGAAGCAACCTGGCCACAAATGATAGGTCAACAAAGTGGCTCACCATGTGGACATTTATAGCAGCCAAATACTCTAAACGCATGTTTATAAAACGTGGAGGGAAAAACCGGAGGACCCGGAGAAAAATCCACGCGACCACGTGGAGAACGTGCAAACAACTCCAAACATACAGCCGTCAGGGTCGCGATCGAACTCACGACCTCCGATACACCGGGAGAGGTAGTTTAACATCTTGCCACCTGTGGGTGTCGGCACAGTGGCTGATAGATCTTGTGCCCTTGGCGTCAAATAGTCCGTGCTTGCGTCGGTTATTTAATGGCTTCGCGGGATGAGTAATCGGTTTCTGAACCTTCAGGGACGAGGCCTTCGAACCAATAATGATCGGCTGTTTTTAGCGTATAAATATTTGGACGAATTGTGATATTGTACTTAAATGTAATGATTGCAAAACAATGCGAGGTCCATTCTAAATTTGGAATTGTGTAACTAAAAAATATATTTTTGAGAATGCTTTTTATTCTTTAAAAAAATAATAGAATTGATTATCTGAAGCGGCAAATTATTATTTAGGTTCACGGTTCTCTACGTACATACATGTCCTTTATAGTACAACAGTGATCGTCGCCTCAAATCCACATATTTTAAAACAGAGAGCAGGTCAGTACTACATAGTCATCATGGTGGCTTCATTTTAACAGGGGGAGTTCACCCAATTCAGTCAGGCACGCACAATTAACAGCACGCCTCGAGTACCCTCACACACAGCACACCTCACACCTCACACAAACCACACCTCACACCTCACTCCTCACACAAACCACACCTCACACCTCACACACAGCACACTCACACCTCACACAAACCCTCACACACCTCACACCTCACACACAGCACACTCACACCTCACACAAACCCTCACACACAGCACACCTCACACCTCACACACAGCACACTCACACCTCACACAAACCCTCACACACCTCACACCTCACACAAACCCTCACACACCTCACACCTCACACCTCACACACAGCACACTCACACCTCACACAAACCCTCACACACCTCACACCTCACACAAACCCTCACACCTCACACCTCACACACCACACCTCACACACCTCACACCTCACACAAACCCTCACACACCTCACACCTCACACCTCACACAAACCCTCACACACCTCACACCTCACACCTCACACACCACACCTCACACACCTCACACCTCACACAAACCCTCACACACCTCACACCTCACACACAGCACACCTCACACCTCACACAAACCCTCACACACAGCCAAACTGGGTCAGGTAACCCCTGCGGCAGTGCAGCGACGTTGGTAGTCACAGCGCTCAAGATCCCCATAACATCGAGACCAGGGACATGCGGTCAGGGGAGGCAGGGGAGGCACAGCCTCACCTGTCATACTCCAATGAAAATAGCTGTTACGAAAAGTAAAAAATAATGAACTAAAAATTAAGATTGTTCCACTGATCTGTGTTATAAATGTCATTTCTGTACGATTCCAATACTTTTTATAGTCAAAATCACCAAATTTGCAGAGCTCCGCTGCAAATACAGGAAGAGACGAGAGGTGAGGCAGCGACGAGCTCAGCCTCCCCTCTGATTGCGCAACCCCTCAGAACCTGGATGGAGCGAGGGCAATAAGCGTGTGCCTGTTACTATCTCAGTATGTCATCAATGTAATGTTTGTAGACCCCTTCCTTTCATGTCATCGCCTTTAATACTCCAGGTAACTTATTTCACGGATGTGTATGAAGATATTTCGGCTCGCTGGTCTCGTCATGAAACTGCAAGGAAAAAGCACCAGGGGAGGCAGCTATCACATCTGCCTCACTGAGGGGGGGGGGCGTTCCAGACACGCCTCCCTCCGTGAGGACACGCCCCTCAGTGAGGCCACGCCCCCTCAGTGAGACCACGCCCACCTCAGCGAGGCCACTCCCCCTCAACGAGGCCACGCCCCCCTCCGTGTGTGAATCTGGCTCTGATACCAGCCAGTGCCTCCCCAGCCATTGACCTCACTGCACGTCACTGATCGAGACTGGGTGGCGAGCTCAGCTCGGGCGACAGAGAATCAGCACGACGACCCGATTCGTTTTCACGGAATTGCGCCGTGCCGCTCTCTATCCGGCTACACTCTCTCGGGACCGCACGGGGTGCGTAGTATTCATCACGTTGTTTAACGCGTCGATCAATAGCGTGCTCCCACAATTTTGCGATTTAATTGAATGACGCCATAGATGGCCCTACTCGATACAACTTGACGCAATAGCCCAATCAGCACGGACATACATCGCTTGTGCTGAGTGGAGGCCCGGGGGGCATTTAACCGATTGGACCTCGGCTTTGGTGCTTTGTCAATGCTAGAATGTCACCGTTGCTATAAAACAGCCGCATGCCCATTTTCTTTGTGCGATCGGTGTGATGTCCTTAACCGACTCTGCACGTCTGCGCTTGTGTGCAGACCTCCCCTAAGGTCGACTCAGCCTCAAGCGAGTACCTGGTGCGATGTGTAAACATCGCCACTAGGGAGACAAAGGCGGCCTGGCGTGGTGTTGGCCACCCACCCCCCTCGTGTGCCGTGCCGGCCTTCATAGGTGCTCGCTAACAGCACTTGCCCCAACAGTCTGCGAAGGCTAGACGGGGGATCTTTGTCTTGTGTGTGTGTACGTAGCAGAGTGGCGCTGGCCACTCCACTCGCTCACGTGCCATGCTGGCCCCAGGAGGTGCTCACAAACAGAACTCTCTCCGACAGCCTATCGCGGTAGCACATTCCTGCGGAGGGAGCTGGTAGGAACGTTGGGTTGCTCGGTCAATGGCCAGGGTAGAGCATATGCAGTTAGGTTACGTGCATTGCAAACTAGCTCTACGCAACACACGTCAATGGTAATATTGTCACAGCGGGTAGCAAAGGGGCCGTCCATAAATGACGTCACGCGATTTTTGACTTTTTACCCCCCCCTCCCTTCGTCACACGGCGTCACAAAAGTCAGACCCCCCTCAAATATGACGTCACAAAGCTCTGCCCCCCTCCCCTCCCCAAAAATAAAACATGCTTCAAATCGCTTTAAACCATTGTCATTGTAGTGCGTATTTAATGTGGCGCTGCACTCTGATGTTGTAGGAGAAAACATATATTAAAAAGTATATTTAATTAAGTAGAACGTGTTGTCTATATTTATTTAAAGTTGCGCATTTTGATGTGACGTCACATTTCTCACCACCCCCCCCCCATCGTCACACATCGTCACAAATGTCTGACCCCCCCCCCTTAGGTGCGTGACGTCATTTATGGACGGCCCCAAATGACCTCGAGTCCATGACGCCCGGACGACCGAATTTCAAACCAATAACAGCACCGCGTGTAACGTGTAGAAGGAGCATGTTACACGGTCACGAGAAATAAAAACAATCCCTTTCATTGCTGCGTCTGTGTCGCACAAGAACGATACGTTCGTAAGCAGGGGGTGCGCGTTTCGTGTCGCGTGGCTCCAAAGTGGTGCGTCGTCCCATTGGAGGCCAATCGCATCGCCTGGCTCGCAGAAAACTTTCGCGTGTAACCACGCGGCCGCGGGAATTGCACAGGCCACTGCGACGGGTCGCTCAGGATGTCTGGCATTGCACGACTGTACGTTTTGCCAGATAATGCCAAATTAAAATAACAAAAAATTATACGTTGTTTTAAGAGGCACAGGACCCTGATAAAGGTAATATTTGAGCTATTTCTCATAATAATGAGCCATAATCATTAGTATTACTACTGGAAGTGGTAAAAAGTTAGTGGCACTCGTAAAATTAACTTGTACAATGCTTACCTACAGTTATAGGTCAATATAAAAACACACACACACACTCATAAATATTGCTACTACAGGCGGCACTGCAAAAGTGAGAGACATCTGGTTGGAGCCTATGGACTGTTATTACGCACAAACATTGACGAACATTTTCTTGGTTCTTTCGGTAAAGTCACGTAGAAGGGAAGTAATAAAATAATAAAAATAAAACATAATAAAATAATTCTCACGACGTTTCGGCCACAACGCAAGCAGCCGTCCTCTTCACCTGAGGACGGCTGCTTGCGTTGTGGCCGAAAGAACCAAGAAGATGAATCCCTGCAGTCACGAAAGCTTTAAATCGAAAAATTGACGACCATTTACAAGCAATTTCTTCAGAGTTAGTTCTAATGCACAACTGGATGCTTTGCTTGGACAACATAAATGTAAATGGTTTTAAGCCATACCTCGTTTCATTTTATAATACATCTTACGTGAAATTTTAAAGTTCCATGTTTAAATCTAATATTGCTGAAATGAAAATGTTGCTTAAGGTTTAGTATTAAGGCTCGTCTGTTTTACTTAAAACTTGCACCTTGCATGATGATGGTTTCCTTTTTTTTAACACGTGTATTTTATTGGCTTTCGTAACCCAGTTCTTCATTGTAAAATACCGGCTCACTCTCAATCGCCTCTTTATTCTCAATGGCCTTTTAAACAAATAATTGAGTCATAAAGAAAACGCAAGTGAGAGCCCATTAAGAGAAACATCTGTTTCGCAAAGGAAACCTGGGATAAATTGCGAGAAGGCAAAATGTATTCCGTAAAACGTGTGACCAGAAAAGGATGAATGAACGAGTGAAAATAATAATCAATGGGCAAAAAAAAGTTCCATTGCCGAATAATCAGACAGTGACTGGCCTCTCGCCGCACACTTGTCCAGCGCTGCCAACAGGTGATGAGAAATGTCAATTCCCTGGTTAACTCACGACTTCTAACCTCCAGGAATAGGGTTTTACCCTTTCAACTGGTACAAAAACTGACACCTTTATACAAGGCATCATGTTTGTAATAACCACAACACAAGCAGTCAAAATGCAAACAAAAAGAAACAACTCCGATGATGATAATGATATGCACACTGTCCTTGAAGTTGATTGGTCCACACCCGAGACAGCTTTTCTTAGAGCCTAGTCTCCATTGGTGTTGGACCAGATGACGCCAAAAGCGTACAACTCAAAGACAGCGCACTATCAGAGTATTGAGAGCTCGGGGTAAGCATTTACACTATGAGATCTCCTTTACCAGTGGCAAAATATAGTAATAGGTTTTTACCCTTTCAACTGGTACAAAAACTGACACCTTTATACAAGGTATCATTTATATCATCCAACCTCATTACAGAGCGGCTCGAATCGCGTGGAGAAGTGGCATTGCGGCTCCGCACAGATTCAGGAAAGCGCGTCGGAGCGAACTTATTTTCTCCGTCTGTTGCCGCGGTAATTAGACCACCATGGGCTGTCACTCTCTCTCTCTCTCTCGCTCATTGCTTCACTCCCGCAAATAAATCCTTTGGAACATTCACACACACGACGAGAAATTTCATTTTTCTCCAAAATATTTGAACCGATACAATATTTGAGATATTCATCAAAAGGGGGAAAGTCACGAATGCCATGAGCCTTTTTTCAATTGGCAGAAGCCCTCCTATTACACCCCAATCCAGAGCGCACACACAAGCCTGAGAACATCAGGGACCATTAATTTTTTTCATTCCATTAAAGGATGTCCTTGGGACTGGCGACATATTGAAAATTACACTTCTGTGTGGAGGCTGATGTTTGCAAATGGTTACATTACAATAACGAATCCGTTGTGCAAGTTCAAAGAAAAAAACGGAGAATATTTCGGAAAATAACAGCAAAATAATCCTGTTATCCCCATAAATAAAATTCAAAAAATAAGTGTTAGAGTTTATTGTCCCTCCCCTGCACCTTCAATTAGAACGGTCGACTGCGTACGGTGCAAAACCAACCTCTACTCAATGGGAGGTCGTCCCATCTCTGCTGCTACCTCCGTGGTCTGAATTTCTCTCCCAACAGCCACAGAATCTCCGTGCCCCTAAGAACAATTTTCAATTTCACTTTGAAATTAAATTAACTTGCCTGCTCAGTAGACTCAACAACTCGCAACGTGGCTCACCGGTATTATTCCCGCGTGAAAATACTCGGGAAACCTTTTCAGCTGTCACAGAGCACCTGGAGTGGATGTTCAAAGGTCTTTGTCAGCTCTGCCCTCAAAAGAAAGCATCGGCCACTTCATCCACGTCTGACAATGCGGCAGCCCTTCCAACGTTGCCATGGCAAGCACGCTGCCCCGCTGTGCACACTTTGACGTGGACTAAACAGGTCCAGAGCACGCACGCGCACGCACGCATGCACGCCCCCATGCAACCCTCGTGCGCCGTGTGGTGACCGTATAGCCGACCCCAAGAGATGAGAACCTCGGGCGAACCGTGCACGACCAGCGATGCCCGCAGCAACGCTGCCCCCCCCGCCCATCACCGCAAATCTGGGATATTCCTCAGGGAGGGGGATATTCCTTTCTTGTGTTGCTTTGAAGCTGCCGCTTCTCACAAGCAAGCGGACGCCCGTTTCATTGGCTCGGATTTCGGGGTACGGCAGAAACAACCAACGGCACGGCCACCGTTTTGCCAACGAGCGTCGGTGACGTCACCGCAAGCGCCCGTGCCAGGCTGGGTGCACTTTTGGGTGCAGCGTGAAGTGTCGAAGGCTCGCTGGGAGGGTCACGGGACAGTCCCAGGTGAGATGACTGGCCAGATATATCTAGATACGTACAAACTCTCATACACAAAGACAAAGATCCCCCGTATAGCCTTTAACAGACTGTTGGGGCAAGTGCTGTTAGCGAGCGAGCACCTATGAAGGCCGGCACAGCAACACGAGGGGGTGGGTGGCCAACACCACGCCCGGCCGCCTTTGTCTCCCGAGTGGCTGTGTTTGCACACCGCACCTAGTACTCATTTGAGTCTGAGTCGCCCTAGGGGAGGAGGCCCAGGACCGGTTCAAGATCATCGTCACAGGTGTTGGCCGTGAGCGGGAATCGAACTCGGGTAGCCGGGGTTCGTAGAGCAACATAGCGCTAACCGCGACACCACCGCTCCCCACGCACACACACACAGACACAAGTGCAAGGACGCACGTACAAACTTTCGGCAACAATTTTTTGTTTTTAGTTTTGTCGAAATCTCTGCGAGACAGGCGGAGGTCAGAATCCGGGCAGCCCACCCGTTGTGCGGTGTCGCCCTTGCACTCAGCTGCCCCAGTTTGTTGAACGAATGGGCCAACGGTGCATGCGCGGAGGTGTGCGGGAAGGAGGGCACGGGTGGGCAGTGCCCTTCCCAAACTGCACATCTGTATTCATTTATTTTCAGTCGTTCACTATGAAGATTCTAGATTTGAAGTTTTCGTGGGTTTTTTTCGGTAAAGTCACGTAGGTAAATAAAAATCATTTTTATTTTACTTTTATTAATTTTTATTTTTTTACCTACGTGACTTTACCGAAAAAACCTAAGAATACAATGAAGATGTTTAACAAAAGAAAAAATGTTTGCACCCGCGATTCCTAATGACCCCACCTCCCCACTCCCCCCCATTATAGAAGTTAAACTCCACCTATGAGGCATTGGGGGGGCGGGGGGGGTGGGAGTTGGGAGGCTTTGCCAATGGACACAGCAAGATGAATGGGTTATCATGTTTTCTGACGTCATGTTGTGCTTTTTTATATATAATTTGTAGGTGTCAGAAGTTATCCCCTCCTATCCATCGGGGCGCACGCACGCACACACAGTTTTTTTTGTTACAATCTATTAACCTTCGTGCAACAGAAAAGGTCATGGGAACAAAATGCCAAAGTGTGTCACCCGCTAGTCGCTGGAAATAAAATGAGAAGAATATTCGCCTTTTCGTTTGTTTTATTACGGTGACCTATAACGCGCTGGCCAAGCGGAAAGTCATCAACAACCTGTGCAGAGAGTCGATCCTACGGTATTGTGAGATCTCGGTTTTCACATAGATGTCCATGAACAAACGATGCATACTACTAAATAGATAGCTTTTGCAATGAATCAAGTCCGCATTAACCACACGTGCAAACACACGTGGTCTGATAATAGATGATGCATTAAATTTCGATTTAAAGCTTTCGTGACTGCAGGGATTCATCTTATTGGTTCTTTCGGTAAAGTCACGTAGAAGGGAAATAATAAATAATAAAAATAAAACATAATAAAATAATTCTCACGACAGTGTATTTCCGACAGACCTGGTCTTCACCTGAGGACGGCTGATTGCGTTGTGGCCGAAACGTCGTGAGAATTATTTTATTATGTTTGATTTTTATTATTTTATTATTTCCCTTCTACGTGACTTTACTGAAAGAACCAAGAAGATGATGCATTGTCTTTGAAACTGATTGGCCTACACCAGAGACAGCCTTCGTTATGGCCTCGTCTCACCACCAACGCCAAAAAGCGAACAGCACAAAGACAATGCACGTATCGGAGCAGCTATATCACGAGACCTTTTGTCAGTTTCAAAACGAATGCATCGCATATTATCAGAGCATGTTTGTTTTGCATGTTCACCGCAAGTACGTGCGCTTAACGCAGACATGATTCCTTGCAACAGGGATCTATTTGGCGTTTGAACATCTTAACACAACTGTTTTATTGCCAGAAAAAAGGGGAAAACCTTTTGTTATGCTTCATACTTTGATACTTGCAAAAGGACCCATGATAAACATATACTACTGGCAATACAATTATTAACTAAAAACATCTTTGCGAAGGGTCACTCCAAGACACTTTAAAATATATAATAAAGACAGTGAACATCGCTCCCGCTGTGTTTCAACTCATAGGTAAATACACACACGAGAATGCACACGCGCACAATTAACAAAGATCACTCAATCAAAAGGCTTTCAGCTGCCGTATGGCTCGGTGTGTTATTCCCTGTGCCTCTAATGGACGAGTTAATTCGTAAATACATTGCTACCGCAGCCCGAGAGATAAGCATAACAGGCTTGAGGCATGGCATATGGGTTTGATGTGACTCTAGCGCATCTGAATAGTTCATGAGACCCACGAGGGAATGTGCAATCCTTTCGGCACAAACAACCTTTTGTTTGGGGCATCCGTTAACGCTTTGTCAGACGCTTTTTGGACAGGTGCCGTTTTATTCCGTTTTGCGATTGGTGCCTTAACGGAGAAGGCACTGGAGGAATTTCATAACTTAAAAATGCCGATAATCAATTTGAAATTGTACTCTCTTTGTAGTAACTAAAGAACTAATTACAGCATTGATCGATGAGTTTAAAGAGACTAAAGGTCTTGCCACGAGTGTTGTATTCAACTGATAATTTATTACGTTCGATACTGAAATTTAATTTGCTTGGGCAGTTCCGTTATTGGCACGTGTGGCTGGATTTAGGCGATGCGTGGGGTTTACATCGATTCGATGATTAAGTTATTTTATTCCCATTCCTGCCCAGTAACTTCTGCTGGGATTACAAATCAAGCAGTCCATCCGCTTTCGAGTGAACCTCATCCGCGCTGTGACAGCATTCGCGACAGCGGCACAAATGTGTGCTGTGACACAACAGCCCGGATGGAAATCCTGAAGATTGATCACAGCTCAATTGCAAATAATAATAATAATCAATCACTCCCGCTGAATAACTAAGGTTATCAGGCACCGATGCGCTGGGAGTTTGAAATTAACGGGCGGCCTCTGGATTTCAACCCCAGTGTGTAAACCGCCTAACCTTGGCAGCGTCCCACTTTGTTAGTAAATGTGTTAAAATTCCATCATGAATACAACAAATGCGTGGGGCAATTAGTGTCATATTTCCTTGTTGCATTATGCTTGTTTTTTTTTTTGCAAACACGCCTCTGTCATTGCATTTGAAGATAAGTAGACAGGACAGCATGATGAACAAACCATTACCACAGTTTATAATTAGGTTCCCTGGTGACCTAATATGAAGCACTAACCTGCATGTTTGTGTGTCGTCACATTCCTGTGGAGGTTTATGTCCAACCAGACTTCATATCTCACGTGCGTACGTATTGTTTACACCTACTACTAGACAGTACGTGAAAACATCAGCTCTTTCACTTGGTAGAAGAAGAAAAAAGTTTCGATATTATTTACAAATACAACGGTATTAAAGGCCTCTCAGTGCTGTGTCAGTCATGCGCAGTGTTGGCTGTGGAATTATGTATGCATGTTGAACTCCTTTTGCACCGTACATAGCCAACCGTGATAATCAAAGGAGCGGGAAATCCAGCACTATGGAGGGCTGATGGATTGCAACAAATGTTGTGAAACTCGCTTCACTTCGGCGTTGAAGAGGTGCCATACTCTGGCTTGCCAGGAGAAGGCAGTACGGCAAGTGGTCGATTCGTCATCTGTTTCCATCTGTACGGGATAAAACGTTGCCCTATTGCTTGTGTGGAATTTCTCTGGGTGCTCCGGTTTCTTCACACTTCTATGTAGGTATGTATGTTGAACATATTTCGCCCCGTATGTGGCATACCGTGCTAATTGAAGGTGCGAGGGAAGGACAACAAACGAAATATATTAAAAACACGTATCATTAATTCTCTGAAAACATCTGAAAAACAAATTCGGACCCTCCTGAAAAAGAGTCCAACGATTCAGTTTGGCCCTCCTGGACAAATAAGCACCTCCGATCAGCACGGTTGGCTATGTACGGTGTGAAAGAAGTTCAACAGACATAAATAATTACAAGCACATTTCCAAAAAAATTCCAACCATCCTTCCCCACACTTGTCAGTGCAGGTTGGTGAACGACAGGGGTTGTGGGACGGAGAGAGCGGGGCCTGGGACCGATTCAGTCAGTGTTGACACCACCACAGATGCTAGCCATGAACAGGAATCAAACTCAGATCGTCGTGTTCAGGGTACCAGTGGCCTATAACGCGCCGTCGCCACACCACGTTGACCAACGCGACGAACGTCGAACTCGGTTGAGGTGGCGTTTGTTCAAATAAATTTGATTGGTTAACAGTCAGACCTGCTGTTAGTAATAGCAGAGTCTGGAGGAGCAAAGTAAAAGCGTTTATGTGCCTTGAGAGAGTGAGGATGTGCTTTTTTAAATGATGGTCATGAGTGTGCTATTACTGTCCTGGCTCAGAGAGACGTCAAGATAGCAAAGCCAATCACACGGGGTTTTAGAGGATCGCGTTGACAGTTTGAATTATTATTATTATTATTAATGTGAGCACGTGTTGCACTTTCAGTATTTTCAATGCCTAAAATGTGCATTTGTGATTGGTTGTGCTATTAGCAACGTCTGTTGTTTGGTGTTCTGTGAAGTGTTACACACTTGACTTGCAATCCAGAGAGCCGGGCTTCGATTTCTGGTCGAGATAACTAAATTGAAAATAAACATCACCAATACAGCATTCTATGAATGCGATAAAAATATAACAATTGCAAGCAAGTGATTCTTACCTACGTAGCTTTGTCAGATTTGAAAAATACTTATAATTTTACCGTTTTAAGTAAAACTGAGCTACGCTTGTAGACTAAATGTATACACAGCTCTACAATGTGCTGTCGGGTTGTACCGCATGCTGTTTGGCACGATGTCCCACGTTTCGCTCCACATGCTTGAGACCTTCTGCAGGAACACAGATTGAGAATAAATCTCCCAGCACGTGGAGCGAAACGTCAGACATCGTGCCGCACAACAATACGTACTATGACCCTAAACACACATCGGCCACATACACAGCAGAACAGCCACCGACGAATGCCTGCACAGTAACACGTGGGTACAGATAAACAAAAATAACTATACTCTTAGTTTTTTCGGTAAAGTCACATGACTTTACCGAAAAAACTAAGCGTATGAATCCTTGCAGTCACGAAAGCTTGAAATCTAGAAAAAAAAAAACTATATTTCCATGATTACTTTCGGCACACACAAAAGCAAAGGCTATCCCGTTAGGAATTAGTTGTGTGAGCTATCCCGGACCCTTGCTTTGTACGACACTTTTAATTATCGGTGAAACGTGGCCACAAAGAAGCGTCTCTCTCCAAATTTAACTATGAAAGAAGAACAAAAGGCATAAATTTCGATTTAAAGCTTTCGTGACTGCTTGCGTTGTGGCCGAAACGTCGTGAGAATTATTTTATAATGTTTTATTTTTATTATTTTATTATTTCCATTCTACGTGACTTTACCGAAAGAACCAAGAAGAGAAAAAACAAAAGGCATATTTGTATTAAATTATACATCAAACGGCTGGCGGCAGCAACAGAAAGCACGGATAAAAGGTTGGGGAATCCTGGTGCAGTGAAAAGGTAAAATTGTGCGTTTTCTCTGTGCCTGCTGAGCGTGCAAGCCACGGGGCTTTGGGATGATGACACATGGAGATGAGTGTGCCATAGCCACGGGGGAGAGAGGGCTTCAGCAGGAGACACACCAGTCAAGGGGACGGCAACGAATGAAGGACAAAGTGGAGACAAATTTGAAGGTCGCAACGGTGGGGAGATGTGAACTCCCTCGCCCGGGTTCTATCCCGACCCTGATGCTTGTATATTTGGTGCGTGCATGTTCTGCCAATGCCAGCTCCGCTCTGGGTCCTCTGGGTTTTTTTTTCCCTCCACATTTAGAAACATGCGTTTAACGTATTTGTCTGCTTTAAATTTCTACTTGATAAGCCACTTCGTTGAGCTATCGTGTTTGGCCAGGCCGCTTCTGAAAAAAAACTACATAGCTCAGTGGGCCTTACCTGGTAAAATAAAGTAAATACAAAACAGAATTAAGGGGATAAGGGAGACAGCAACGACGGGGGAATCGGGTACTCAGAAATGACTTGGAGAGTGCTGTGTATTGTTTTATTTAATCGTCTTCTTTCCCAGATGTCATATGGTACCACGCCACGAGTCAAAGAATCCATCCGCAACTCTCGCAAAGCAGCACAACTCCCACGTGTTAGAAAGTGGCTCGTGGAAGCAGCCATTATAGAAGTACTTCTGAGATCGCTTCAAGTGACCTCTGTTGCACAAAGTAGAGTGAAGCACCTAACCAGATACCCTGCTGCAGAGTGACGTTTGTGGCATTATAACTAAACCAATAGTTTTAATGCTTAGGATGGAATTTAGTTGAAAGAAATCTTTAAAAATGTAATATATTGTGGATTGGTGATCAAGCGGAGACAATCAATCCACTACACTTGAGAAGTGGCATTTAATCTTAGGCATCTGCATGGATTTACAACCAGGATCTAAGGGCTGCCAACTCAGCACTGTCACCTCTGAGCCACCCAGCCATCTCAGTAGAGGGGAAATGTCAAATGCAATCATTATTCAATTCCCAGTTCATTTTGTACTGTGAAGACCGATTCGCCACAAGGATAATCATACACTGGCGTTGGTCAACAAAGGGGTGTAAACAAGTTGTGAGACAACACCGACTGTGAAGAAGTCATGCCAACCCAATACCCATCATGCTTATAGCTCTATCACGTTGTACATGTCCTAGGAGGGGGAGTGGTAGCACAGTGGTTAGTGCACTTTACCATGAACACGACGAACTGAGTTTGATTCACGGCCACCGCTGACATCGCGCACTTCCTCTAGCCTCCAGCAACCCGCAGTGACTAGTGAAGTATGGACAATCAACCTTCACAACGGATGTGGAAGTGGGAGCTTCATATCACAGTGTTTTGACAGAGAGCTGTACAGGAATGAAAATTAAGGAATGCAAATACAAAGTGACCGGGCAAGATTGAACATTCCAGTACAACAATCCCATTAACTTTCATTCACTGAATATGTATCGACTAACTCAGTCGTGAGAGTGCCTCCACACACGTGGGTGGAGCTGCCGACAAAAGGGGCTTCTGTACAAAGCCGTGGCCCCGTCCTGAGCGTGGTTTATCTCCCCGTGAAAACACAGCACTCGCCCGGTCACTCGCAATACGGCCAAGCAGCGTCTCCAGACTCGGTCAGTGTTGGCACCGTGACCCCGAGATGCCTCGAATGACGAAATCCCAGCAATAATTCTACATTTGAAGCTTTCGTGACTGCAAGAAGTAAAGTCACGTAGGTAAAAAAAAAGATATATATATAAAAGAATATTATTCCTTATATAATTATTTATTTTTTACCCAGCAATAATATCGTGCAGCTCGCCGGTACGTCCATGTCATGGCATGGTTCAGGAACATGATCATTGATGAAGCAGATGGAACAAAACATCTGAAAGTGTGCAAAAACAGCAGAGGAGACATGCAGGCTTGGAATTACATTCGAGCTACGGAGTAAGTGGCACTTTGATTACAGAACATGCGATGGTTAATTACATCATTCATGCACGACTTGGGCAGGACACGGCACGAGAAGGGCTGATGGCCGATAGTCCAGAATATTGATGGGAGTGGAGCAATGAAATCAACTCGTGTGCAGGTGGACTGATCACGGTTGATGATGATGAAGCTAACCCATTTGACTCTGCATACCACGAAATTCAGCATGTGTATCCCTCGTGTCTCTTTGGTTCAGCAACATGCAAGTGTGGTAGCTATCGAGCGCGCAGGCGGGGAAAGTGCTCTAAGAACCTCATGGACAGGAAGGGCACAGCACTCATGGTTATGAAAGCGGGGGGCCCCATTTCATCCATGTACCAGGGCCAATGCCAGCTCCGCTCCGCTACTGACAATCAGGCGTGCTTTTTCGATGTCGGCTGGACATACATCACCATCATTATTATCAAACACGCCCCTATAAATACGATGATGCGTTTTCATTATCCAGGATAGCCTCACTGAGTGACATTCAAAAGCTCCCTTACTGTTCTTAACAGTCACGATGATGCCTCTGATTTTCACTTCTCTCTGATCCACGTGTTCTTGTTTCTGTCTATTTTTCCAACTATATCTTTTTTTTAAACGAACATCAACCTCTAATGCATTGAAAAAGAAATGACGACCGAAACATGGGAACTGTGAGACATTTGTTCAAAATGAATGTATATTGATGACAGCAGAGCGATGGAGCAGTGGGGACCTTGGAAGTGACATCTCGTTGGGTCGGGGAGAGTGTGTCCAGCGAAGATAAATGTCTCACCATGCCAGGCTACGAGCAGGACACTGCGATTCAGATATATCAGCCGGACTTGGAAGATATTGCCACTTTGGCACTGCGGGCATTTGTAAATGTTCTCAGCCACCGCTGCAAAACAATACCAACACCGCACTCCGACACATTCACGGTAATGCCACAGCAAACATTATGTTCGTGGAAGTGTTATTTTACGCGTAAAATACATTTGTATTGTTTCGATTTAAAGCTTTCGTGACTGCAGGGATTCATCTTCTTGGTTCTTTCGGTAAAGTCACGTAGAAGGAAAATAATAAAATAATAAAAAATAAAACATTAAATATTATATTATAATGTTTTATTTTTATTATTTTATTATTTTAAATAAAATAATAAAAATAAAACATAATATAATATTATAATGTTTTATTTTATTATTTTATTATTTTCCTTCTACGTGACTTTACCGAAAGAACCAAGAAGACATTTGTATTGCTTTTCCCCAATAATATTGCAATTGTGCGATCCGCACCATGTCATAACATTGATACATTTCCCTTCAGAATTCCGCAGCTAGAAGTGCATCACCCTATGTCAGAGAAAAGACTTGCAAGATGACTGCATTAAAGTACTTCTAAAGCCACTTCAATCGACCTCTTTATCCACACGAAGGATGCAACTGGTATACGCCGTGCACAGTCTGCTCATCACATGTCCAAGTAAAACAGGTTAGAGTTGTTTTGCATTCATTGGTAACTGGGCCGAGGCCATCAACTCACGTGACACTTTTGTAATATTTGACGGCCTAGGTTGCTCTTTGTGAACGAGACTCTATCCCGGACTCTTGAGTTCTCACCTGGTTTAGACAAATATACTCGACTTGAGAACATGCCACGGTTGAAAACCCGAATTCAAACCCATGGTGGCGGTCCAGTGCTCTGTCCCCTGGACCTACCCTACCACCTCTGTATTTGTTTTTACCAACACTCATGTTAAACAAATGTCCCCACCTAATGCTTATGTAAATGTTAATGCTGTGTGCTGATGACTCGAATGTAAACCCGGGGACGCCACTTTAAAACCCACTTACTGGTGGGCAGGGCCACGTTATTTTATCTTGTTTAGTTTGGCTTATTTATTTATTCCCGACAAACGTGTTCACACTTAGCGGCCGGGTGGATGGAAATGTCAACGTAGCGGTCGTGGACCCGGGATGATGATGATGTGCTCTGCCTCTGCGTGTAAACATGTGTGTTTCCATTGTTGAGAGCCGTGCTGGAGCTTCCGCTGCTGCTGGGCTGTTTGGGGTCACGCACAGTCAAGAGAGCCGGCATCTGGGCCCACGGTCGGCTAGGCCCACGGTCGGCTGGGCCTACGGCCGTTTGGGTCCACGGCCATCTGGGCCCACGGCCATCTGGGCCCACGGCCATCTGGGTCCACGGCCGCCTAGGCCCATGGCCATCTAGGTCCACGGTCGGCTGGGTGCATGGCCATCTGGGCCCACGGCCATCTGGGCCCCTGGCCATCTGGGCCCACGGCCATCTGGGCCCAAGGCCGTCTGGGCACACGGTTAGCTGCATGTTGCGGTGGTCAATTCAACCCCCTAATTCGCAGGACCCTCCGTGTAGCAAACGATGCTGAACTTAGAGCCCGTGGGGTAGACACGGCCTGCGACTTCATGCCGTACAACGGCGTAGACCAGGGTTCTTCATTGCAAGGCCCTGGGACCACTGGCGGCCCCTGGTGGCCTTTATTGCGGCCCCCGACAATACACAACACGTGAAAACACCCCCATCGTGCTGTCAAACCACAATGGTTTCAAATGTGTGGCAGCCCTCACACTGATGTCTTAACAATGAAAGTGGCGCCCCTTTGAAATTTAGTGATTAACGCTGGCGTAGATTCTCATCGTTGTGCGTCCGTTTGCATAGCTCTCCAATGTGTTATCTGGTTGTACTTGCACGCTGTCCGGCACGATGTCCGACGTTTTGCTTCACATGCCAGGAGAGTTTCTTCGAGTAATTGAACCCAACAGGCCGCGGATTGATAAAAGGCCGTATGTTAATGGTTAATTCATAAGAAGCGGTGTTTAGGTGTCGTTTTCAGATAGAGTTCTGCCCGCTTACGTGATTTATTTACGTCTCGTTACACGAGGATTTCGGAGACCAAGCGAAAAGGCGAAGTTTACAATGGCCGCCAGATGCTATTGGTGTCCATAGCGGCTGGCAATCCAACGTAAGAAGGTCACTGTTAGGGTCGTAACACAATGCACAAACCAAGCGAGGTCCCACCGTATGCAGCAATACAAGCTGTTGGCGGAAAGTCCTGTAAGCGGCGAGCGTCTATTCAGGCCGGTCTAAATGGCACACAAGGGGATGTGAGCACGGTGCCTGGCCACCTTTGTCCCCCCCCCCCCCCCCCCCGTGCTGCATGATGCTTACAGAGCACACATCATTTCACGTGTGAGCCGAGCGAGTTCGAGAGGCCGAGGACTGCTTGCAGATGCAACTCTGGTTCAGATTTTAAAAAACTCAAACTCAGGTCGCAGGGTTTGTCATGCAGTGCGCTAACCACTGCACCACCGCTCCCCACACAATCACACAAATATGCACATTGCGATACCCCAACCCCCCTCACACACAAATTCTGTACAAAGGTAGAATTCTAAAATTATCGATAGCAACATGATCTTTTCCATTCAAAAAATCCAAATCTGCATCCTAATATGTAAGGTGGCATCATATCTTGGCGGTTGATTTACATATAAATAACCAATCACTCGTAATAAAGTGTGAAGAACATTCCAGCAATTTATGGGGAATTTACCAATCACTCATAATGGCAACTTGTGAATTGCTGTACGGTCAGGTAATTTACTTACAAATGCACAAAACTGATCGCGTTAAGGAATGTGAAGGCACATTTCGCTAATGTGCGCACAATTTTCTGATGACAAATGCAGTCGTAAAATATAAAATGTGAAATGGGGAAATCTAGTAGTAGAGTACACGTCTTGTGTATGTGTGTGTCAATATAATATGTGGGGAGCGGTAGCGTAGCGGTGAGCACCTTGCGCTATAAATCCTGTGACCCGCTTATGGCCAACACCAGTTACGATTTCCTGAACTGGCCCTGGGCCTCCTCTAAGTCGACTCAGCTTCAAATGAGCACCTGGTACGGTGTGTAAACATCACTGGGCGTGGTGCTGGCCACCCACCCCCTCGCTCGTGTGCCGTGCCGGCCTTCATCGGCGTTACTTGCTAACAGCACTTGCCTCAACAGTCTGTTCAGGCTATACGGGGGATCTTTGCATTTGATCAAATGTGGATGGAGGAGTGGTGCAGCGGCTGGCACACTGCGCTCTGAATCTGACGAAATGAGTTTCATTTCCAGCCACGACAAACTAATCCTGGACGGCCCGTTCATCAACCGGCACTGACTAATGCAGTGAAGTATGGTCAAACACCCCCCCCCCCAACAAACATGATATAGAGAGGCTTCCATCCAGCAGTGGATTGACCATGGCTGATGATGCTGCTGCTGATGATAGTAATTGAAATACCCTGAAGCTGCAGGTAGGTTGTTTACATGGATCCCGTCTCTTGTTTTGCAGACTGAGACCTCAATCGGTAAGGTCAATTTCGCGACATCACGGCACACGGTGTGCTGATCTCCGGGTCAGCCGGCGTGCCCTGAGCTCTTTCATGTCTGAAAAACCAGCGGGACAAACAGCTGAACGTGCCAGTCCGTTACAAGCCTTGCTCGCAAGACACACTGCACACGTTTTTGGTCAGCCATTTTTTCAGACAAAGTTGTAGAATTCTAAATTTTGGATGCGACAGGTTTTGGTGCTACACATATGTCATCCGGCACTTTGGATGCAGCATCTGGTATGTCATGGAAGCAGGGAAGTGCCTCTGGGTGGCTCAGAGGTCAGAGCACGAAGCTGGCACCTTGGGTTGAAATCCAGACGGTGGCCCGTGATTAAACTGCGTTCTCAAGTGTCGTGAGTTGATAGTCGTGGCCTGTCGACAATTGACTGCTGTTATGTTTCGATTTAAAGCTTTCGCGACAGCAGGGATTCATATTCTTGGTTCTTTCGGCAAAGTCACGTAGAAGGGAAATAATAAAATAATATAAACATAAAACAATAAAATTCTCACGACGTTTCGACTGCAACACAAGCAATCATCACCAGGTGTGAAATCCACAGCAAGAACATTTTCTTGTTTAATATTTATATTATTTTATTATTTCCCTTCTACGTGACTTTACCGAAAGAACCAAGAATATGCTCTTATGTTGTCTAATTTCCAGCTCTGGGAACGAGAAACATCGGTGTGACTGTCACGTGACGAGCGTCACGTGACAGTCTATAGCAGAGTGGGTGGATTAGTGCTGCCCCCTACTGTGTACAATTGAGGTGCCTTACAATGTCACAGGTAGCTCTATGATATCTGCTTTAATGGGCCAAGAGTACAACGAGGCCAACAGCACAATCGGGATACACTTGGGGGAATTATATTTAAATCATGTAAGCAGTTTGCTGATCTATCAGTATGGATTGTTGTAGTGAGGCCAATAATGCCATCATATACGTGGGCTGTTGTTTTTTTTTCTTTTCTTCTGGCCACTCTGCTTTTCTACTATGTGCGAAAACCCCATTATGGAAATGGAATATATACAGTATCCCAATGCAACAGCCTCTTTAAAATAAAAAGCATATAGAGTCAGTGAGGTTTTTCTGAGCAAATGGCTAAATACTATTATATATGTGGCAGTGACTTTCTCTGCCCCCTGCTATCTCATTACAGGGTTGAAATGTGTTTTTTTTTAATGAAATCAGAGTTGTGGAACATTCTGTCTCATTATTGGATTTTTTTAAGTTCGGACATGCGATTTCAGATTTCACTTATTTAAATATGTCACATTCCCTGCGGAAAACCACACGGAACAGGTACACCCTCTATCACCCTGAGATGTCAGGTCTGAGAGCTTGGATTATATCCTTTTTTTCTGCAATACATTTTTCCCTCTCACCTATAATGAGATGGGATAGACACTTTGAGCTGGAATATATATATTTTTATCTCATGAAATAACTCAAATTATCATGATTGTGCAACTGGTTGCACATAAACGTACGATCATCATAATCATCAACTCATTCCAACAATAACAACCATTGTAACACATCAGTGTCTAAAGGTTGATCACTCGCTGGTGTTTAAGTACATTGACTGATTTATGGATGCTATCATGGTGTCACGGTGAGCACACTGGATTTGTAATACAGAGGTCGCCCGTTCAATTCCCCATGACAATAGCTGAAACAATGAGCACTTTTTTGTGTTTGCCCCAAACCGATGTCCACCCAGCAGTATAAGTGTGTGCATCGCAGTTCGTTAATTGCCAATGTCCGTGCGCGGTGGGGGAAAAGTGTGGGCACTGCCATATTTTCCTAAATGCCATTGTGGAAGAGTAGTCCAAATAGCAGAGGTGGGACAAAGTCATTGTTATGCAAGTCCAAGTCGAGTCGCAAGTCATCAAATTCATGACTCGAGTCTGACTCGAGTCCAAGTCACATGACTCGAGTCCACATCTCAGAGGTGGGACAAAGTCATTGTTATGCAAGTCCAAGTCGAGTCGCAAGTCATCAAATTCATGACTCGAGTCTGACTCGAGTCCAAGTCACATGACTCGAGTCCACATCTCAGAGGTGGGACAAAGTCATTGTTATGCAAGTCCAAGTCGAGTCGCAAGTCATCAAATTCATGACTCGAGTCTGACTCGAGTCCAAGTCACATGACTCGAGTCCACATCTCATAGGTGGGACAAAGTCATTGTTATGCAAGTCCAAGTCGAGTCGCAAGTCATCAAATTCATGACTCGAGTCTGACTCGAGTCCAAGTCACATGACTCGAGTCCACATCTCAGAGGTGGGACAAAGTCATTGTTATGCAAGTCCAAGTCGAGTCGCAAGTCATCAAATTCATGACTCGAGTCTGACTCGAGTCCAAGTCACATGACTCGAGTCCACATCTCAGAGGTGGGACAAAGTCATTGTTATGCAAGTCCAAGTCGAGTCGCAAGTCATCAAATTCATGACTCGAGTCTGACTCGAGTCCAAGTCACATGACTCGAGTCCACATCTCATAGGTGGGACAAAGTCATTGTTATGCAAGTCCAAGTCGAGTCGCAAGTCATCAAATTCATGACTCGAGTCTGACTCGAGTCCAAGTCACATGACTCGAGTCCACATCTCAGAGGTGGGACAAAGTCATTGTTATGCAAGTCCAAGTCGAGTCGCAAGTCATCAAATTCATGACTCGAGTCTGACTCGAGTCCAAGTCACATGACTCGAGTCCACATCTCAGAGGTGGGACAAAGTCATTGTTATGCAAGTCCAAGTCGAGTCGCAAGTCATCAAATTCATGACTCGAGTCTGACTCGAGTCCAAGTCACATGACTCGAGTCCACATCTCAGAGGTGGGACAAAGTCATTGTTATGCAAGTCCAAGTCGAGTCGCAAGTCATCAAATTCATGACTCGAGTCTGACTCGAGTCCAAGTCACATGACTCGAGTCCACATCTCATAGGTGGGACAAAGTCATTGTTATGCAAGTCCAAGTCGAGTCGCAAGTCATCAAATTCATGACTCGAGTCTGACTCGAGTCCAAGTCACATGACTCGAGTCCACATCTCAGAGGTGGGACAAAGTCATTGTTATGCAAGTCCAAGTCGAGTCGCAAGTCATCAAATTCATGACTCGAGTCTGACTCGAGTCCAAGTCACATGACTCGAGTCCACATCTCATAGGTGGGACAAAGTCATTGTTATGCAAGTCCAAGTCGAGTCGCAAGTCATCAAATTCATGACTCGAGTCTGACTCGAGTCCAAGTCACATGACTCGAGTCCACATCTCATAGGTGGGACAAAGTCATTGTTATGCAAGTCCAAGTCGAGTCGCAAGTCATCAAATTCATGACTCGAGTCTGACTCGAGTCCAAGTCACATGACTCGAGTCCACATCTCATAGGTGGGACAAAGTCATTGTTATGCAAGTCCAAGTCGAGTCGCAAGTCATCAAATTCATGACTCGAGTCTGACTCGAGTCCAAGTCACATGACTCGAGTCCACATCTCATAGGTGGGACAAAGTCATTGTTATGCAAGTCCAAGTCGAGTCGCAAGTCATCAAATTCATGACTCGAGTCTGACTCGAGTCCAAGTCACATGACTCGAGTCCACATCTCATAGGTGGGACAAAGTCATTGTTATGCAAGTCCAAGTCGAGTCGCAAGTCATCAAATTCATGACTCGAGTCTGACTCGAGTCCAAGTCACATGACTCGAGTCCACATCTCAGAGGTGGGACAAAGTCATTGTTATGCAAGTCCAAGTCGAGTCGCAAGTCATCAAATTCATGACTCGAGTCTGACTCGAGTCCAAGTCACATGACTCGAGTCCACATCTCATAGGTGGGACAAAGTCATTGTTATGCAAGTCCAAGTCGAGTCGCAAGTCATCAAATTCATGACTCGAGTCTGACTCGAGTCCAAGTCACATGACTCGAGTCCACATCTCATAGGTGGGACAAAGTCATTGTTATGCAAGTCCAAGTCGAGTCGCAAGTCATCAAATTCATGACTCGAGTCTGACTCGAGTCCAAGTCACATGACTCGAGTCCACATCTCAGAGGTGGGACAAAGTCATTGTTATGCAAGTCCAAGTCGAGTCGCAAGTCATCAAATTCATGACTCGAGTCTGACTCGAGTCCAAGTCACATGACTCGAGTCCACATCTCAGAGGTGGGACAAAGTCATTGTTATGCAAGTCCAAGTCGAGTCGCAAGTCATCAAATTCATGACTCGAGTCTGACTCGAGTCCAAGTCACATGACTCGAGTCCACATCTCAGAGGTGGGACAAAGTCATTGTTATGCAAGTCCAAGTCGAGTCGCAAGTCATCAAATTCATGACTCGAGTCTGACTCGAGTCCAAGTCACATGACTCGAGTCCACACCTCTGCCAAATAGCCCCTGCAGAGAGATTGTCTAGAGCTCCTCTAATGGAGGCCCTTTTCACGCTAGCAGTGGCACGAGCAATAGAGCTGCAAGGGCCGCACATCGGCCTCTTAGCAAAGGTCAAGCAAGGATAACCGTCGCAAGGTTCCGTCATTTTAAACAGAAATGTTCAAATGAGGTCCCAGGTGAAATCGGCTCTGCCCCTGCAATGATCGTCACGGGCTACGTAGAAGCGTGGCACTTCAAGTGAAGCATTACAGATGCAGCCTCCATTCACACACGACATGTTGTGCGATTAATTCATTTTACCATCACCGGTGGCAGATCGTTTAACTGTGAATCCGCATACAAAAACGCCGCTTTCCCATCCCCATTTCCCCTGTCTCCCCACTACATTCCAACTCACCCCTGAATATCAAAGCGATTACTCGGGGGACTCCCCAAGGCTAGGGGACCACCTTCTGGACGGCCCCAGGTAACCAAGGCTCTGGGTTCTGCTAGTCGTCAGTCCTCGTCCAAGCGTCGTCACGCAGAACCGACAGGGCCCACGAGAAAAGAAAAAAACACACGACCCTCTCTCTCTGGGTTGCTATGCAACGAGACGAAAGAGTTATTAACATTTCACTTGCCGAAGCGCAGACACGGTGGCCCATATAGCGCAGAAGTTGGCAGCCACTAAGTGACCTCACGAGGGTGTGGAACAGACAAGCGGGCATTATATCTCCCTCATATATCTCTGTCTCTCCACGTAAAAATAAATCATATGAATGTGTTTTTTTTTTGCTTGCGTACACAACCCAACGGGTCCCAAACCGCCCGCCCCACCATGGCCTCCCTGAGAGTGCATAATTTCTGCGGCATCGATTTTCTCGCATCGACTCAATTCTCCACAAACGGCCAGTTTGTGCGGCGGTGAAAGCGGGGCAACTTTAGAGAGAGAGGTGGTCAGAGGAGGATCCGAGTGGGAGCAGCGGACGGCACTAATCGTGGCACTGTACAGCGGGTGAGAACTAACACGTTAATAGAACTTAGCAACGCGACAGCAGCTGTGGACGCGAGGCGATGGGAAGGTTTAGGGTTAGGGAGTTCCAACAGTATGAGTGGGGGGGGGGGAAAGCAGGGGAAAATGTATGTACATGATAATTGTTTTTTTTACCCTTCTATCTGGCAACAAAACTGACACCTTTTTACAAGGAGTCATGTTTGCATAGACCGCAATACCTGCAGTCATAATACAAACAGGTATTGCGGTCTATGCAAACATGACTCCTTGTAAAAAGGTGTCAGTTTTGTTGCCAGATAGAAGGGTAAAAAAAACAATTATCATATTTTTACTGGCAAATGAGGTTCCCATAGTATTATGTACATTTGAACATCTTTCGCACCGCAACGTAGCCAAGTGTGCTTATCGGAGGTGGTTGATCGCAGTGGTGGACGAAAAGAATCGGTCATTCTTGACATTGACGGAGGTATTAAGCGGCTGACTGACGATTATTATACAGCCTCGTTTCGAATTTCAAAGCCAATCATACCACTTCATAAAACGTCTTCTTCTTTCGGTGCTCAGCTTTAACGGCAGATCCCCGGTTGCCATCTTCTCAATCCGCCTCTCTCTTCTCCGCCCTCCTTTTCATTCCCATTAAACGCCCCGTTCCTCCAATGATCCTTCGGCGGGCCTTCCTTCCCCTTCCATTCTTTCTTCCATGAAGTGCTCATTGGTCCAACCGTCCCCAGCGTAGAATGTGCCCTGTCAAATTAGGTTTTTTTTCGCTTTAAAAATACATGTACAAGATCAAACATGCACGGAACGTTTCTTTTTTGCTTCCATTTAGAAAAAGAAAATCGGCATGCGGGTGAAATAGTTTCAAACTCGGCAGCCTACTGATTAAATTGGTCGGAATAGCAAGTGGCCACTTCATAGACTTCCCAGTCGTTTCTCGTTGCCTCGGCAATCAGTTTACACGCACTCAGAGACATTTCTCAATTGGACCGGACGACCGACCACTGGAGGCGCCTCATTTCGTAACAACATTTCACTTATTTGTATGTACGTATGATTTTGCACCGTACGTAGCCAACCGTGCTAATCGGAGGTGCGGGGGAAGGACAAAAACACTACACGCAAAAAAAAGAAATGAGTTTTCAATCTAGATGATTTAAAAGTGCATAGCTCCAGTGGCGTCCTAATATCGGAAGAGCGTTCCAGACGGCCGCAAAAGCGCATCTGAAAGCGCCACGCGATGCGATGACCGTCTTTGTTCGATGTCCAGCCAACAGCGACACCTTTTAAATACCGTACGTGGATTGTCACGCAAGACTACTGTACTAATGGTTCACCGTCAATTTGTAAACTGAATTACTCAAGGATGTTAACGAACGTGCCGTTAATTGAGTGGCGCGCATGTAAGAGGCGGACCGGTTTTTGTTAAAATCCTTTATATTAAGTTCGCTTGCTTGCTTAGGACCGTGCAAATCTTTTGGTCGTTTTTTAACCCACTTCCCGTGATCCAATCGAGCTGACATTTTCCACACAGACTCGTTGTGCGTGACAATTAATGTTCGTGAAAATTTTTTTCCAAAATTTTACACTTTTTAGGACAAAAATATTATATTTAATTACCAATTGCTTAATGGTGCAATGCAATCATCTGACCCATAGGTGGCAGCCATCTCAAGCCAGAGGACTCTAGCCGCCACGCATATAAAGGATTTATAGTGAAAAACTTTGTTTTTACGGTTTATACTTATTAATGAATGTGAATGCAAATGCTGTGCGGTGTCTCTCGCGGTGGCCAAGCGGAATGGAACGGCACAGTGGCTTCTGTCCCAGCGCATCCCCGTTGCGGTGCCACGTGGTGCGAGCGGCTGGTGTCTCTTTAAGTGGCACTGACGCAAGCCTTGCCCTGCAAGTGACTCTTATTCCAGAGACCCCTGAAGCCTCCGCATGATAGCTGTGAACGTAACCTTTAGGCGTCGCACGCGCGCCACCGCACATTGTTTCACGCACGTATACCCCTGGGACCAGCGTTCATTTCACGTGTCCATATATAACCACCAAGCAGGTACGTACAGATGTTGAGTGTTTTTGTTTGTATATATTTATCATAATTTAAAGCTCCTTTGTCAATCCACTACACGAGTGCATCCCTCCCCATGCCGTGTTATTTGTGGAGGTTGTTTGACCATACTTGACCGGATCGGTCAATAAAAACTGGTGAGAGTGGACATTCGACCGGTTCATACATCGTTTGCCACTCATTTTAAGCTGTGCTCCAGAATCAAAATCAGGTTGCCGGGTTTCACAGCGCAGTGAGCTAACAAATGCACCACCATTCCTTCCCACGTGTGTGTAGACTGTATGCAATATATCTTATCGCGAGAATAGGTCAGTGTATTGTTGGACTTAAAAGCAGGTCATCAGTTTGAACCCTATGTTGGCAACACAGAGGTGCATCAAAACACAAACGCAACACAATTAATATTCGTAACGCGAATAAATGCGTAGAAACACGTAGAAATGTTCGGCCAGGACTAGTGGCTGATGAATGATATCTGAACGAGTGCTAACCTGACCCCTTCACCAACCCGCATTGACCAGCATGGCGAATTATGGGGTGCCCCGGTGGCGAGATCTCAACGACCCCGCCTGGTCGATCCCGACACTGATGGCTGCTGTATAGTTGATGCCTGCTGTATAGTTGATGCCTGCTGTATAGTTGATGCCTGCTGTATAGTTGCAGTTTGGATGTTCTCCCCGTAGTCACGTGTATTTTTCTCCGGGTGCTCCGGTGTTTTCTTCCACACTTAGAAACATGCGTTCATAGTATTTGGCTGCTATAAATTTCCACACGATCAGCCACTTCGGTGAGCTATCATTTGTGGCCAGGTCGCTTCTGAAAAAAAAATATAGCTCAATGGGTCTTATCTGCTAAAATAAAAAAGTGTACTTTCTCGTTTCAATCCCATTGACAAACATGGCAAGGGGAGGCCTTCATCCAGCAGTGGATGACAGAGGGTTCTCCGATTTTTTTTAAATATGCAATTGCATCTCAAGATTCAATACATGAAGACATGCACATTTCTGGTGTTGTAAGAGGATGAATTTTAATTTTAAAAAGGAAAAGAAAGTGCCTTGCATTTGTTTGGTTCTCAAGTGCACACTCACTGGAACATGGATTTATGTACAAAAAGCATCATCGCGAGACGTGTTCACTCCACTGCTGGATGAAGGTCTCCCCAAGCCATCTCTATCACGTCCCCCCCCCCACATTGCAACAAAATCTTAAACAGGAGCGGTGTCACAGCGGTGAGTGTACTACGCTATAATCACTGTGACCTCGGTTCACTTCCTTGCTGTGAAAAGATGTACAGTATTTGAACCTTGACCGAGCTTCCTGTAGGTATATTCACTTTGAGTAGTCAACGATGAATTTCGATTTAAAGCTTTCGTGACTGCAGGGATTCATCTTCTTGGTTCTTTCGGTAAAGTCACGTAGAATGGAAAAAAAAATAGTCAACGATGGTGAAGACAAAGGCAGCCAAGTTTTTGGGGTGATAGTCACAGCAAAACCCTCGCGTGTAGCACTGCCTTCAACGTGCACTCATCTCAGCAGCACTCACCCATGCAGACTGTGCGGCTACCATGTGGGATCTGAATATTTAAACATGAATCTACGCGAGCTAGTATGTTCTCTCATGCGTGCAGAGTATTACACCAAGTTCAGTGTGTGCGTGTAATTGTGGGGAGTGGGATCCGTAGTGTTTAGTGCACCCTGGTACAAACCCCTGTGATCTAAGTTCAAATCCTGGCCAAGGCTTTCACGTGAACTTCGGTCATCCTCGCAGCAACGGCTTTTGGCTGGCCATCGAACAAAGACGGTCGCTGCATCATCGCGCGCTTTCAGATGCGCTTCTGTGGCCGTCTAGAACGCTCTTCCATCCGAAATTACGAAGCCACTGGAGCTTTGCACTTTTTAATTTTTTATAAAAAACTAATTTCTTTAGAACTGCTTGTTGTGTTTAGTTTATTGTCCTTTCCCCGGCACCTGCGCTTAGCACGGATTGCTACGTACGTTGGGAAAGAGGTTCAACATACACACATTAGTGGTGGTTATCTGAACCAGTCCTGGGCCTTCCACAGGTCGATTTAGCCTTGAATGAGCACCTGGTGCAGTCTGGGAAAAAAAAACATCAGCGCTATGGAGACAAAGATTGTCCAAGCGTGATGCTCACCACGTAACCTATTTGTGCAGCATGCCAACATTAATAGGTGCTCACTAACAACACTTGCGCCAACAGTCTCTACATTTACAGAGGATCTATGTTTGTGACTGCACCATATGGAGCTGGGTACTCCTCCTATCCCTTAACAGGAGACAATGAGACTAATCTGTCCTGCATCATGGTATGATTGTGTTTGCCGAATACAAGAGCTGAAGCGTTTACTAAGCCAGCCCTAACTCCCTGTTCAATTGCATCTGTGTAAGGTAAACCACCAGCATACCATACCATCGATCCATTTCTGACAATACCAGAACGGTCTGTCAGCCTGGCAAAAGGACACAGAGGCGAATGCACTTCTGATTTCCCCCGACCATGAAATTAGATTGTCTGGAAAATGCTATCAATTTACACTCTCATGCCCTGTAGCATTGTCTCATGTTGTATATTCGATGCAGTGACTTAATCCTTCCAAAGTGTGTTTACTCGGAATATCAATGTAGTTCTAAAAAAAAACACATGCAAGTGAATTTAATAGCAATTTTATAATCATAATTACGCATTTATACTGGAGGAATATGATGAGCTACAAAGTTATTTTTCACAGACGTCCCAGTAATGTAATTTGTTCTATTTTTGTTGATCGTAGATATTTGGCGAAACCAAAGGCTGAAATATCTACGGTGCCATATTCAAATGAGGGTGACACAACACGTCGCAAACAGGACCATGTTCCACCGTTGCTAATAATGTGTCGAAGCTCAGAGTGATCCATTATTATGTCCCTTGCGTTCGCTTGACACAAACAGGTTTGTTTCATCGCAACATGCTGCGGATCAGCCTGGTAAGTTTCGTGGTCGTGGCAAATTCCCCAGATTTCGCCGTGGCATTAGCACGCTGTGCCCCAACTACCCTAAGCGGTCTCTGGCTTCGACTAAACAAATGTGCAAGTCGACGCACACAGAACGTGCGATGTAAAACAGACGTACGTTTCAGCGATTGAACAAATCACAACCTTTACGCATCCTTTACACGTCTTTAGGCGTGTTTACACATCAAACGTTACGCGTGTGTGTGTATATATATACCGCATTTAACAAAGAGGCACCCACTCAGAAACCGTGCAAAATCACATCGGCGCCACCGCACAATCAATGGGCACGAGTCGCATTGTGCGCACGCGGTTCACCGCGGACGAGCAGCTTCGCACTCGGCGTACGACGGTACTGACACCGAAGCACATCGTCATCACCACCATCATCACAATCCTCGTCGTAGTCGTACCTTGTGCGAGCGCAAGTGCTGGACGGATGTGGTTAGAGCTCACGGCCGCACACGGTCGCGAATGAGAGCGTGCGGGCGGGCGGGCGGGCTGATCGTGGCACCCAGCGGGGTTGGTGGTGGTGGTGGTGTTGTTGGGGATGGGGAGGCGGTGGGTATGGTAGTGGTAGCAGCAGCAGCAGCACAGGGGGGAGACGCTGAACACAAGAATCAATTCTGTTACGGAGGCACTGACCACTCCCCACCCTGCGACGGGCTTCAGCCAGCAGCCGGGAAATAATCACGCGCTCCCACAGCCCTTCCCCGCGTTGCTCTGTGCGCGCTGATCGCATCGTGTTGAGTTCAGTCAGTGGTGTCCACCCCTCCACCCCCAGGCTGCGTGCCCGTGTATGTCACTGTGCGGAGCGGTAGGTTAACGATTAGCGCGCTGCGCTACGAACCGGTGACGATTATCTGAACCGGTCCTGGGCCTCCCCTAGGTCGACTCAGCCTCAAGCGATTACCTGGTGCGGTGTGTAAACATCACCACTGGGGAGACAAAGGCGGTCGGGCGTGGTGTTGGAACACCCACCCCCTCGTGTGCCTGTTCCGGCCTTCATAGATGCTGGCTAACAGCACTTGCCCTTTCAGTCTGTTCAAGGCTATACGGGGAAACTTTGTCTTTGTGACTGCGTGTGCGCGTGTGTGACTGTGACTCCCCTGGGTGTCTTCTGCGTGACAGATGTTGTCGGATCTGCCACTCCCCCCTCCCACTCTGTGGATATATTGTTTGAAAATGTGGCACAAGCGTCCGCGTTTATCTGCGATCTTAAATTGTGGGTTAATTTCCAGAATTGATGACATGCATTGTATATATATAGGTGTGTGCGTACGTTTGCACGTATTTTAGTGAACACATTGTAAAGGTGAAGCCCTGCCATTGTTTGCTCATGCAACTGCTGGCAGAAGGGCATCGATTAGAAGCAGCTCTCTCTCGTTGGCTATCGGCTGACGAGGCTGGTTGTAATCACCAGCGAAACGTCGGACTCGAATTGTAAATGTTGTGTGTTTACTCTCCAACACACCGGTGTGCTGAAGTCTAAACTAATTGGTACGTTATGTTTACGTGACAAACCTTACTAATTGGCCATGTCAGGTGGTGGTGGGTTTAACGACACATTAGTATTTACGCAATCTAATTAAAAAAACCCGTTTATTATGTCTAACAGAGACTATTTGGTCTACTCTTTCACACTGGCCAGATATCTTCGAAGAGTTGGGAGTACCCACAATCTACTCGAACACACGCGACGTGCCGATCGACTGAATGTTCAATACCCGTACTACTCCTGGGCAGTGCCGGATTAAGCAAGCTAGTGTGGGGCCTGTAGCATATGTTATAACGGGGCCCTAAATAAAATAAAAACATAAATATGAAAACACAAATTTTTTACTTGCATAGTAATGTAATTGTATTTTTTCATTTGCTATACAGCCATATAATACGACAAATCGTTAATCTTATAACCCAGTCGTTCATAAAATTTGAAGGCGGTATAGTACTATAGTAATAGAGCAAGTGCAGAATCACTGAACTGATAGCTTGAAAGTATTTAGCGCGGGGCTCTTGAAAATGAGGGGCCCGTAGCTACTACACGTGTTGTAGCTACTACTTATGTAGCTACTTTTGCTACTGGGATAATCCGGCACTGCTGCTGGGCAAACAGGGGACGTATGTATGTCGTGTGAAAAAAATTAACGTTTTCATAAATATCGCATTTCTACATAAGCCAATAAAAAACCTCAGTGCGTAACATTGACAGCAGTCATGAATGCGAATACGCACTCAAACTTACATGGATGTCATGCGTTGATTAATAAAATATATATATATTTTGAAGACAATTTGTTCTCATTCCATTACTGGAATTTATAAGGTCCATTCGGTTCATTAGTATAAATAAATAAATTTGGCCGCTAACTGCCACCGAAACAAAAATAGATATTTTACTTATTCAAACTATTTATGTTTATGTTACCAGGTAAGGCCCACTGAGCTATACAGAGCTCTTTTTCAGAAGCGACCTGGCCACAAACGATAGCTCAACGAAGTGAATGATAAAGCGGCCAAATCGTCTACAGGCACATTTCTAGAATACATAAAATAGGGGCAACGGCATGAAGACATAAACAACTGCCTCCGTTCGCAGGCGTGTCGCGGTTATTATGTTGTTCTTGTCAACCGCTGTTGGGAAAACGCCGACGCGACAAGAAACCTTCCTCGGTGCAAACAGAATCGGCAGCACCCTGCAAATCCACGACAGCGACTTCAGGACAACGCGTCGGCTCGTGAACGCGTGCGTGGCTCTCATCCGCACACGAGACGAGTCGCACACGCCTTCCGTTCCTGCTCGACTGGGAGCACTGGCCCAATGTGCGGCGTGTTTGACAGGCGAGCCGCAATTTGCGAGTTCAATTCTCGCTGCGTGAATGATTGCGAGCACTCAGGGCATCTGTGGCCGTGCTTCAAATGAGGTCGCCAAATCACCCCTCCTCCCCCCCCAGAGGCGAACTGCTGCACCAAAAAGCATTGGGCATTAAAACAACAACAACAAAACCGATGCCGCGCGTTGAATGCGACGGCGACAAAGGGCACACGAACGCAGGCTGCGCGTTCAACAAAAGTTATCATCACATTGCGGAAAATAATTTGTGTTCGACAGCGGTTTCGGGTAGGCCGGCGAAACTGTGAATGCGCCGTCGTAGCGTGAACTTTGCACACACTTTGTCACATGAAGATGTCACCGGACGAGTTTCATGCCCCTTCTCTACACCTCCGCGCGCGCGTTTGTCATTCGGCATTTGCGGCACGCGCCACATTTGGGGCTTTTGGAGAGCCCCAGCCGTTTGCCAAATATCCCGGTTGTGTTTGTCACGAATACTTCTGCCATGTGCTGTTGAAGATCACCGAAGCTTTTCGGCGTTAAAACAAACGTAAGTGAACTGTGTATGGAATCAATAAATAAATTCAACGCATTTGTCAATAACACTGCCTGAAAAATTAAGCGTATATAATAGTTGATGTTTCAGGTGCCACTGCCAACGCAGCAATATCACCAAATAATTTGTACAAGGCATACATTTGCCAGTATTTCCACCGTGAAGTTCTAACTGCTGTGTAATGAACGCCACCTTCATTGACGCCCTGTATGCTGCTCTCATATTAAAAGGGGCGGTGGTGTTTATATCATTGTTAAAGTGGCAGCCGTGACGCACTTATTCCTGTGAACATTACCAAAAAAATTCGCAAGGACATAACGTTTGGTATCCACCGAGGATTCGTGCCGTGCCCTTTCGCCACGCTTCCAACTTAGCCTCGAATTTATGATCTTGAGGCGCCATTCCTCGTGGCAAAATTCGCCAATGTAATGTACACCGCGGTTCCCCGGCATTTCATCTCCACGTCGCTCGCTCCGACGACTGCTTTTTAAATCCTTTATATTAAGTTCGCTTGCTTGCTTAGGACCGTGCAAATCTTTCGGTCGTTTTTAAACCCACTTCCCGTGATCCAATCGAGCTGACATTTTGCACACAGACTCGTTGTGCGTGACAACGAATTTTCGTGAAATTTTTTCCCCAAAATTTTACACTGTTTAGGGGAATTTTTTTAAATATGTATTTACCAATTGATTAATGCTGGCACACAATCATCTGACCCATAGGTGGCAGCCATCTCAAGCCAGAGGACGAGAGGACTCTAGCCGCCCCGATGCCACGCATATAAAGGATTTATAGTGAAAAACTTTGTTTTTACGGGTTAATTTTTTACCGCATCACTTTCACACGCACGATTGTACAGACCTCTGCCCAAGCCCGCAGCAGCACCTATCACCGTCTCGGAAATCCCATAATGGCCTTTCCTTTAGGGCTCCCTTTCCCACCTCGGCAGTATCCTCGCACACCCTTCCACAACCCCTCGTGTCCCTCAAGTTCCGAGTAGAGCGATAATTGGCAGCTCGGAGACGTATGATGGATGGCTCCCTTATTGTGAGGAATAAGTTTAAAGCCAGCGGCGAGAAGAAGTACTGGGCTATCAGACGCGCAGCGCCTCGTGCCTCGTGCCCTGCGTCCTGACCGCTTCCGCTGGGCCCTGTGCTGTGTGGGATTCATGAGAACCCGCCGAACCACGATAGATGCCCACAAGTTGCCTGCTCGTTCTTTTTAATGCTTTCAAACCGATGTTGAAAGCGTTTATGCATTAGCCTCTCTCCGTCTGTAACGAAGGCCCTACAATGATTCTTGTAAAGATTATTATCCAATGTAAGCTAAATGTTCGCATAAAGCCGTGTTGCTATCAGGAGACTTGCCTATAGAATAGCGGCCAAATTAATGGTAGAACTGCCCAAACATTGGCACACACACACACAACAAAAACACAGCGCTAAAAGTATTCGCCATGCCGGACGTGACGATGACGTCACGCGATGTTATCTCACAACTTTACGCGTCACGTGATATCATCTCATTGTTCATCTTGGAACGTGAAATTGCTGTTCCCTCCTTATATGGCTTATGAGGACAGATGCATGTTGGGAAGCATTGCAGAAAGCTACACACATGAATGGCTTTCTTTTCATGTTGATTGATGGGTCCCCCTCCCCCCATATAATTTTCAACTGCACTATTGGCGTCATCCCATGAGACAAAGTTACCCCCATCTGATGGGAATCGGACCTTTGCCAGTGCAGCGCCAAGACCATGGAACGCGTTGCCTCTGCTAATAAGACAATCAGACACTTTAGAGCAATTTAAATCTGCCGTGAAAACTCACCTCTTTAAAATGGGCTTTTCCCCTATAGCTCTGGTCGTTTACGCTGGCTCTGTCTTATTTCCTGATTTCCATACATGGCGCATTGGGATCCTTGGATGAAATGCGCCTTAAAAATGTAAATTATTATTATTATCTGAGACTCTCGCAGCAAGAATGCACTTTGCTGTGGAAGAGAAAGGCCTCAAGAACACATTCCTGCGGAGGGAGCTGGTAGAAACGTTGGGTTGCCCGGTCAATGGCCAGGGTCAACGGCGGCGTGGTGTATTCCGCAAATATGGCCGACTGTGAGGGCGGGCACAAGCCGGCGTGAGTAGGTTAAACGTTGAGTTTTATAAGGGCACCACGGGGTGACCAGCCCCTCCTCACCCAGCCCCACCCCTCCCACCCCTCCCACCCCCCACCCAGCCCCACCCTCCCCACCCAGCCCCTCCCCACCCTCCCCTCCCCACCCAGCCCCTCCCCACCCTCCCCTCCCCACCCAGCCCCTCCCCACCCTCCCCTCCCCACCCAACCCCTCCCTACCCTCCCCACCCAGCCCCTCCCCACCCTCTCCTCTCCACCCAGCCCCACCCATTTTTGGATGCAGGACGGACGGACACACTAATCCCACGTGGGCTGGTATAACCAGGAGGTTCCTACCAGTATAAGAGATTGTAGAACTGTGGTGATTTCAAAAGAGTTAGTTTTAGTTGCTTATTTTGCCAGGTAAGGCCCAATGAGCTATAATAACTCTTTTTCAGAAGCGACCTGGCCACAAATGATAGCTCAACGAAGTGGCTTATCATCGTGTTGAATTTACAGCAGCCAAAAAGATGTAAACGCATGTTGATTCTAAATGTGGAGGGAAAACCTGGAGAAAAATCTACGCGACCACGTGGCGAGAGACATGCAAAACTCCAAATATACAGCAGGCGTCCGGGTCGGGATCGAACCCACGACCAGGCGAGGTAGTTAACTTCTCGCCATGGTGGCGCCCCAGGGGGCCCCTTTATCCAAGAAGCAAACATTTTAAATGGCTCGCAAAGTGTGTTCGTCGCATATCAATCTAACCAAACTGTTTATGTCACAGAGATAAAATGAGACAATTTACCAAATACGTTTTTTTTATATAATCAGGCGTTTCATACCGGCATTGTTTACCAGGCTGAAACCATCAACACAAGGACATCTCAGCCCATCATCCAACCGGGACCAAAGAAATTAGCGTTACTTTTTGGGAGATCCACAGCAATCGTCTTGTGGATAGACTGGCCCTGGAAAGGGAGCGTGCAATTTCCACCACTGGTCCGGTAACACGAATGCAGAAGAGCTGTACTCTATTATTCAACTGGGCATGGAGAAGCTCACTTTTTCTCATGATTCTAGTTTATTTCTTGCGCACAATGGCAACAATATGTTTCAGGAGAGAAATGCGAACGTCGAGATCTGGCAGCCACGAGAGGGCTTCAGGAGAGAGAGAGAAAGTTTGTGCAACGTTGCCATTCCCCCTCCATTGAAGGATCTAAGACTATACTGGTTTACTCTGTGGCCCATTTGTCATGATTACTAATCGCCACTTGTGGGAAGCCATAGCAGTGGAAGTTTGTTGTGACTATTTGTGTGTGTTTTTTGTCACTCCGCCCGTATGTTGTAAAATGTTGCGACTTTAAATGGCGTAAACGAATAAAAATGTTTTATGAGAAACTTAAAGCATTTTTTGTTTACAAAAGCAAATCAGTTTTAATGACGTCTGACTGAAATAACATAATTATAAACATATCAGTGTAAAAGTATTTATCAACAGATTTATTATTTCATAAACGTCCTGCTCAAACAGCACATTCATTGCCAAAAATACCCCGCTAAGAGCGGTCATTATAACGCAGATCTAAACTTCTAGTGCCTGCCCCAAATAGGCTTTAGGGACATCTGCAGAAACACTCAAAAGTTCGAAATATGTAACGGCAAAGTTGCAGCCCTGCAATTGCTCGCTCACGTCACCGCTGGCGGAAGAGCCTCCCACTGGAGTGAGCTCTGTACACAGAGCTTCTCCAGAGGGTATTTGGCCTACTCTTCTACACTGTCCAGACATTCTGACAGAGGTGGGAATATCCACACTCTATAATAGAGGTATTCTTTGGGTTAGATCGCGTCAATATCAATGTGTCGTTAAACCCGCCACCACACGACACGGCCAATTAGTAAGGTTTGTCACATAAAACAAAACATGTCATTTAGCGACTAGTTAAGAACACCAGTGTGATGGAGAGTGAACCCACAACATTTACAAACCTTACTAATTGGCTGTGTCGGGTGGTGGCAGGTTTAACGACACATTTATATTTACGCAATATAACCCAAACTCCCCCCCCCCTCCATCGTGGATAATATTGGTCGCGAAAAGTCTACGTGTTAAATCCACACTCTAATTCCACCACACGCAATCTGCCGATCGACTGACCGCCTTGAACCCATTTACACTGCAGCTGGGTGGACAACTCCCACGCCAGGAGATGGAATCGCACCGACGACCTCTGGATTGCAAGTCCAGTGCGGCTAACCGTTACGCCCACGATAAATAACTGAACGCCCGCGTGTGTGTACTGAACAGGCCGAATTACCTATCGTCTCAAACAATGCAGGAAACAGTTTATAAATACATCTTGCGCGGCCGTATTTTTCTTTAAGCTGATTGTTGCGTTTCCATGGAAACACTCCTCTCTTACCATAACTCTTCTCCCCGAGTGTCGGCTGTTATAAATAGCGCTCCCTGCATGTGGAGATTTCCTGGAAATTGCTAAAATCTTATTCCGCGCACGTATAAATTGTAATGGGAAAGTTCACATTTCAGTGACAACAGTCATGAATAAATATGTAAACAGAGTACTCTCACATTTAAATAATCGGTTTGTCCCACACCAATAATAATACTGTGTAACACTTTTTTTTTTAATCCTGGGTAGTAAGTGCTATTTTCCAATTGCTAATGCCTCAAAAGTACAGAAAATGGCTATTATTCCAAACAAACTTGGCTTTTGTGACCAGGACAGTGATATTTTTAAATTTACCTATTTTCAATGAGAAAACGTGGTGTGCATTTGTATCATTCCTTTACATTAAGTCCTGGTCACAACAGCAAAGTTTGTGGGGAATAATAGCACATTAAAAAAAAAATAATTTTGAGGCATAAGCATTTAGAAAATAACACTTACTACCCAGGAACAAAATTCGTGTTACGTAGTGTAATCATTTTTACTTGTGTCACATATGCATAGGCAATGCTGGATCGTTGGATCCTAAGTGTTTGTGCTAATTTAGTGGCTTCGATCACACCTCAATAGGGGTGTAACAATGCATCCCTTCTGCCCCCATTATTGATTTGATGAATTATCACAAATCAGGGCCACAATTCGATTCACAGGTGAATTGTTTTTTTTTTACCATGCCGTTTGTATTATTTTCTTTCTTATGTGTACGTTTTCGTCCACTGCGTTAGCCTACATGTTCCATAAGCATGTAATTTAGGCTTCTACCTTGCACACATGAAAAAACATTGATTCTTACACACGCGATTCGATGCATGTAATGCAAGTCTTAATAACCAATATGAATATATCCATACATGCATCCATACACCCCTATTCAACATCAATGCAAGGGAATACCAAGGCCATTGTAATTGAAAAACCACGTGACATTATTCATTAAAAAAATGTATCGGTGTTTGCTGATGTCACAGATTAAAATTGGAAATGTACTTATAATAAACACGGAATATTGTATACGTCATTTGTAGCTTTTAGTACATCCACTGCTGTATAACGGCCTTCCGATTCCATGTTGATATTGGGGGTTGTGACCATACATCACCACGCTGGTTAGTGTGGGTTGGTATTATTCGGGGAGGATGGGTTTCCAGAGCCAGTTTAAATATCACTCATCACTAATGTTAGACTTGGGTCGAGAATCGAACCTATATCGTCAGCTTCACAATGCAGTGTGCTAATCACTTTGCCACTGCTGCCCCTACCCCAAGTGTTATACATATAGTAACATGATAATCTTCATAATCAACGTTTTTGGGTTTAGATCGCGTTATTTATAAATGTGTCGTAACCCTCCACCACCCGACACGGCCAATCAGTAAAAAAGTGTCACGTTGACAAAAAACAAATTTTTCACTGCTTTAGCCCACCGGTGTGTTGAAGCGTGAAACCACAACATTTACAATTTGAGTAGCACGACGTTTCGCTGGTAATTGCATCCAGCATCATCGGGCAATTCGCCAGAATGGTGAGGCTCTGCTGTGTCTCCCGTTCTTATATAGAGCAGCAGCAGGGTGACGTCATCATTAACTCATTAATCTTTTCATCATGCATTTCATAAGCTAAGACGTCTCTGGGCTCAGTGTTTACACGTCGACTATACAATGGCTCGTTTATACAAGACCAATAACATAGCATGCACGTATGTAGTGAGTTGTATATACAGCATGACGATGAACAAAGAGTTATATACATGTCCATTGTATTTCCAAAGTAAAATGATAACCCGTACAGCATGCAGCTGCCCTCGATTAGAAGCGGTTGTTTACTAAAACGTGAACATTTGAATAATAAAAAAACATCCATTATACTATGAGATCTCTTTTACCAGTGGCAAAATATAGTAGTAGGTTTTTACCCTTTTAAACTGGTGTCAGTTTTGTACCAGTTTAAAAGGGTAAAAACCTACTACTACATCCATTTATATCAACAACAAAAAGTATGCTCATTGTAAGAAAGTTTACACAACTCTTGTGCTACCAAGTCCAACATTAATTGTTTTTTTCTCTGTCATGGTAGATACGGTACTTTGAATGAGCACTCAGTTTGACCCCAAAAAGCAGCAGCTCTAAATTGTACCAGAATGCACCAGTTTTTACACGAGTGGTGACTATGGGTGCACCATTACTATTATTAATGTGCACTTGACTTGTGTGCGATAATGGGGATGGGGCCAAGCTGTGCAATCTGGTCCAGTTAGTGAGCCTCTTTTTTATATAAAGACAAAGACAAAGATCCCTGTATAGCCTTAACAGACTGTTGGGGCAAGTGCTGTTAGCGAGCACCTAGTGGCGATGTTTACACACCGCACCAGGTACATACGTACACATACATTGTGGCAAATGTCATAATCTACTTGCCTGCTCAGGATACAATATCGATTGGGGTGCACACGAGTAATTACTCTACTCGTTAAATGTGCTTATGTAATGTTCATTACTGTATTTGAATTGCCCATCAATGTAAAAAAAAAACAGCTTTCTCACTGAAAAGGTGAATGATTAGGATGATAAAGGTGTTCAGTTTAGCAATGGTTGATAATTTTCAAGTACATTTATACAACGTGGAATCGTGAAGCGGTGGTTGACAGACTTGCACTACGAATACGAGGACCTGAGTTCAATTCCTGGCAGTGGCTAACATCAGTGGGGAATGAATATCCACACGAGTCTTGACCATGCGGAAGACGCATGGTCAACAACCCCTACGACGACCCGGTGTAGGGTGGCTTTCATCCAGCAGTGGATTGACGCAAGGCCGTTTAAAAAAAAATTAACCCGTAAAAACAAAGTTTTTCACTATAAATCCTTTATATGCGTGGTATCGGTTTTATTTTATTATTCATATCTGTTTTTCGTGAGTAAGAGTTTCATTTTTATCACATTGGTGTTTTAAATTAAATATGAATTTTTTTTTCCCTAAAAAGTGGAAAATTTTCACGAAAATAAATTGTCACGCACAACGAGTCTGTGTGCAAAATGTCAGCTCGATTGGATCACGGGAAGTGGGTTAAAAAACGACCTAAAGATCTGCACGGTCGTAAGCGCGCAAGCAAGCAAGTGAACTTAATATAAAGGATTTAATAAATATATTCGGCATGCACAAGCGTACGCGTGTAAGTTCAGACTGCTGTGTTGTTTTAATACGTAGAAATCAGTCTGTCTGGAAGAGGAATACAAAAACACATTTCACTTCATTCCATCTAATCCCTACCCTTTAGATTCCACCATCATCGCATTCAGCGTTGACACATATATATTCTTCATAATCAACGATTTTTGGGTTTAGATCGCGTTATTTATAAATGTGTCGTAACCCTCCACCACCCGACACGGCCAATCAGTAAAAAAAGTGTCACGTTGACAAAAGACAAATAGTTCACTGCTTTAGCCCACCGGTGTGTTGAAGCGTGAAACCACAACATTTACAATTTGAGTACGACGTTTCGCTGGTAATTGCATCCAGCATCATCGGGCAATTCGCCAGAATGGTGAGGCTCTGCTGTGTCTCCCGTTCTTATATAGAGCAGCAGCAGGGTGACGTCATCATTAACTCATTAACTCATCAGGTGCAAAGATTTGAGGGGGGGGGTTATTGTAATTATATACTTGATTAGTAATAAGGCTATTGTTACGATGCGAGTTGTAGATTAGTAATCATTTGGAATGTGTTCTATTGTGATTATGCTACATTAATAATCAGTTAGTGCTTGTTTCCCTTATAAGGAATTGTAATGCATCTTATTTAATAATACGCTTCCAGGCCGCACTAAGCCTGTAGCTGTCTGAGCGATTAAAGTTATTTCTGTTTCTCTCAATCTCAATGGATTCTCTAATTAGTCTTTGCCAGTAGTAACTAGTTTTACACAACACTTCAACGTTGTCAAAATCAATTGAGTGTCCCTGTTGACAAGCATGTTCTGCCACTGCCGACAGTTGTGTTTGCGATAGTTTAATATTTCTCTGGTGTTCTTTTAGTCTTACACTAACGTTACGCCCTGTCTGTCCAATATAGCATCTGCCACATACACAATTAATCCGATATACACCTTCTGTTGATAATTTAGGTAATTCGTCTTTAGTGCACGTTACTAATTGTTGAATTTTGTGTACTGTACCAAATCTTACTGTAATGTTTTGCTTTTGCAAAACACGGGCTAATTTGTCAGTTACTCCTGAGATAAATGGTATTTTTATTGTTTTAATAATCTGATCGCTTTCAGCAGTGTTGCTTTGCGATCGTGATTTGGCATTTAGTGCTCTGTTAATTTGAGCATTATTGTAGCCATTCTGTCTTAGTGCTTCTTTAACATGTTTAATCTCTCTCACTAGACTTTCATCATCTGACACTGTTTTAGCCCGATGTATGAGCGTCTTGATTAGAGAGGATTTCTGAGCTGGGTGATGATGCGATTTCGCATTCAGATAGGCATCAGTGTGCGTTTGCTTTCTGTAAACGCTGTGTGTTATTTTACCATTTAGGCCATGCCCAAGTAAAATATCCAGGAACGGGAGTGTGTTATTCACCTCCATTTCCATGGTGAACTGAATGGCCGGGTTTTGTGCATTGAGATGATTTAGAAAATCGTTAAGTGTATCTTTACCATGTGGCCAGACAACCAAAGTGTCATCCACATATCTAAACCAAAAGGATGGTTTTAATGTGCTCGAGGCAAGTGCTCTGGTTTCAAAGTTTTCCATGTACAAATTTGCTATAGCAGGAGATAAAGGAGAGCCCATTGCTGCTCCCTCCCTTTGTTTAAAGAATTCACCTCTCCATAAGAAGTAAGTGTTATTTAAACAATGGTCAGCGAGTTTCGGAATATCTTTTGGTAAATCTGTATTCTTTACCAGTGTATCAAGTAATTTAAGCGACTCGCTATTCACTAAGGTTCCAGTGAGCGAGTCGCTTAAATTACTTGATACACTGGTAAAGAATACAGATTTACCAAAAGATATTCCGAAACTCGCTGACCATTGTTTAAATAACACTTACTTCTTATGGAGAGGTGAATTCTTTAAACAAAGGGAGGGAGCAGCAATGGGCTCTCCTTTATCTCCTGCTATAGCAAATTTGTACATGGAAAACTTTGAAACCAGAGCACTTGCCTCGAGCACATTAAAACCATCCTTTTGGTTTAGATATGTGGATGACACTTTGGTTGTCTGGCCACATGGTAAAGATACACTTAACGATTTTCTAAATCATCTCAATGCACAAAACCCGGCCATTCAGTTCACCATGGAAATGGAGGTGAATAACACACTCCCGTTCCTGGATATTTTACTTGGGCATGGCCTAAATGGTAAAATAACACACAGCGTTTACAGAAAGCAAACGCACACTGATGCCTATCTGAATGCGAAATCGCATCATCACCCAGCTCAGAAATCCTCTCTAATCAAGACGCTCATACATCGGGCTAAAACAGTGTCAGATGATGAAAGTCTAGTGAGAGAGATTAAACATGTTAAAGAAGCACTAAGACAGAATGGCTACAATAATGCTCAAATTAACAGAGCACTAAATGCCAAATCACGATCGCAAAGCAACACTGCTGAAAGCGATCAGATTATTAAAACAATAAAAATACCATTTATCTCAGGAGTAACTGACAAATTAGCCCGTGTTTTGCAAAAGCAAAACATTACAGTAAGATTTGGTACAGTACACAAAATTCAACAATTAGTAACGTGCACTAAAGACGAATTACCTAAATTATCAACAGAAGGTGTATATCGGATTAATTGTGTATGTGGCAGATGCTATATTGGACAGACAGGGCGTAACGTTAGTGTAAGACTAAAAGAACACCAGAGAAATATTAAACTATCGCAAACACAACTGTCGGCAGTGGCAGAACATGCTTGTCAACAGGGACACTCAATTGATTTTGACAACGTTGAAGTGTTGTGTAAAACTAGTTACTACTGGCAAAGACTAATTAGAGAATCCATTGAGATTGAGAGAAACAGAAATAACTTTAATCGCTCAGACAGCTACAGGCTTAGTGCGGCCTGGAAGCGTATTATTAAATAAGATGCATTACAATTCCTTATAAGGGAAACAAGCACTAACTGATTATTAATGTAGCATAATCACAATAGAACACATTCCAAATGATTACTAATCTACAACTCGCATCGTAACAATAGCCTTATTACTAATCAAGTATATAATTACAATAACCCCCCCCCTCAAATCTTTGCACCTGATGAGTTAATGAGTTAATGATGACGTCACCCTGCTGCTGCTCTATATAAGAACGGGAGACACAGCAGAGCCTCACCATTCTGGCGAATTGCCCGATGATGCTGGATGCAATTACCAGCGAAACGTCGTACTCAAATTGTAAATGTTGTGGTTTCACGCTTCAACACACCGGTGGGCTAAAGCAGTGAACTATTTGTCTTTTGTCAACGTGACACTTTTTTTACTGATTGGCCGTGTCGGGTGGTGGAGGGTTACGACACATTTATAAATAACGCGATCTAAACCCAAAAATCGTTGATTATGAACAATATTGGTCGCGAAAGCCTACGTGTTAAACATATATATTCTGAAGCCTAATTAAGTATTTCAATGCTAAACAATGAACACGGGTGAATTAAACCTGCTTTCCCTTGGTTTGAAATGAAGGTGTGGACGTCCTTTCATTTTTAAATCCTTTATATTAAGTTCACTTGCTTGCTTGCTTGCGCGCTTACGGCCGTGCAAATCTTTCGGTCGTTTTTTAACCCACTTCCCGTGATCCAATCGAGCTGACATTTTGCACACAGACTCGTTGTGCGTGACAATTTATTTTCGTGAAAATTTGTTTCCAAAATGTTCCACTTTTTAGGAATTTTTTTTTTCATATTTAATTTAAAATACCAATGTGGTAAAAATGAAACTCTTACTCAAGAAAAACAGAAATGAATAATAAAATAAAACCGATGCCACGCATATAAAGGATTTATAGTGAAAAACTTTTTTTTACGGGTTAATTTTTTTTTATTGATCGAGCGTCAAAAGAGCAGTGCCAGTCGGCTCTGAGCTCTTTCCCTTGCCAGGTTATCAACAAACCAGTGTTTCCATGACGACGGATGGCTGAAGCCGCTATATTTACACACGTCTTAATGCCCTCTCATTGCCTGCCAAGCAGACAAATGGACCGGCTCTTGCGAAGAAAAAATAATAATTAAAAAAACGAGCTGTAATTTTATTTTGCCAACTTCAAATAAAGGTGTTTAATGGGGCAACATTAGCAGTTTAGAAAGTGGAGTTCATTTTCTGACTTTGGGGCAGCATGAGCAGTTTAGAAAGTCGAGTTAATTTTCTGACTTTCATGAAAGATTATATACCCACACCATTTTTGATTCATTGACGCGTATAGTTGAGTATGGTGAATGGCATATGTTGAGAAATTTATTTACAACATTTCTAAACTCGTAACACGTGGGGTCTAGCTTGCTTCCATCTTGCAACCTTGGATTCGCATGGTTGGCTTCGTACGGTGCGAAATAATTTCAACAAAAACTACATACATCTGTTAGGTAATTGATCATTTAAAGCTTTTAATTGAAACCTCACACAAAATTGAGCCTAAATTTCGATTTAAAGCTTTCGTGACTGCAGGGATTCATCTTCTTGGTTCTTTCGGTAAAGTCACGTTGAAGGAAAATAATAAAATAATAAATATAAAACATAATAAAATACTATTATATAATATTTTATTATGTTTTATTTTTATTATTTTATTATTTTCCTTCTACGTGACTTTACCGAAAGAACCAAGAAGATGAAAATTGAGCCTTTTGATCATAATTTACCCCGTCTTGGCCTCACAGAAGTTCAACTGCTTTTCATCACAATGACTGGCCACCGCTATTAATATCGGCCAGCGGGACAAAGAAGGCCATTGTTTCTTCCCTAAAACAAAGGCTCCTTTGTGGCAAACGGCCCGTTCGGAGAAGCCGGCAAGGAGAAGCAAGCCTGAAGCCGGTGTCTTCTATGTCCGCGTTAACCTCCAACAGGAGTCGGCGACCTGCGGCTCTGGAGCTGGCTATGTGCGGCGGAGGCTCTTTCAGGGCTGCTGCCTCGTGACGTCGTTTATTAAGGACCGTCTCGGATTCCCCCGCGGATCTTGAAATACTTGGGTTTTTTTTTTAAATACCGAATTCGATAAAAAAAAATAGCTTGGCTCTTCTTGTTATTTTGGTTGCCGACCCCTGACCCAGAAGCACAATTTACAATGTACGTGTTCTTTTTTTTTTACATGATTTAGATAAGCGAAATTGCCACGAATATTTATCACATTTTCATAGGCAGTTTTCTTTCATGCTGTTTAAGTAAACTGGATCAAGATGTAATCGTCATGGGCAAGGACTTTGATGTCACCACCTTCTGCCAGGTCCCACAGATGCTATACAGCAGACACTGTATATTACAGCAGATACTGTGTAGCAGCTGCCATGTTCTCTACTGGTCTTCTGCATCGCTGATCCTATCTTGCCGTGAAATTCATATCGCCTGTTTTTGACACGCGTGCTCAAATAGCAACAACTTCTTATTAAACCGCCTTTTGTTACTTGTTTTTTGTATATTGTATTTCTCGGCTTGTACTTTATCCCAACATTTCACTGGAAAAAGGGGTCTGGCCTCTAAGTGGAGCATACGTTTCGGAAATCTACGAACAGATCTCCCACGCAAAAGCGACATGCTTTTACAATGGGCTTTCATTTGATTGTGAATAATAAATGCATTTCCCATTCATCTCGATGAAAGAATCTCAATTTCAAAATGAATGCAAAATCTTAATTTGTGCAGCTGCATACAAATTGAGCCGCCAATTCGATGCAAACTGGTTGAATGCTGCGTACACTGATCACTCGACGTATCCTCGCAGCGTTATTTGGAACGTCATACACGTGTCAAAAAATTCGCCTGGACGGGCATTGCAATAGTACAACACAGGTGTGCCGATGTGGCAAAAGGTTCACGGGACTTGCCATCAACACCTGCCGCTCATGGAAAAAAAACCACCAAACTCAGCAATGGCCTGGCTGAACTCATCATAACTTATCTGAGATCGTATGAGAGCAAACACATGAAGCGCGTTGTCTCGCATCGACTCCCATTGTATGCATGCGGTACAGTGTTTTGCATTGTCATTGCCTTTGTTATGACACGCACTCTTCACACGAACTATCCCCTCGCACACACCGTAGACGCACGCATGTGTGTTGAACTTCTTTCGCGCCGTACGTCGCCAACCGTGCTAACCGGAGGTGCGGTGTTAACAGAGAGCAATTGCACGCCACTTAGGTCCGAGGCCACCTCATCACGGATGTTGTGGGGCAGCAGAGCCGCTGTGTGGGGTGGCACCGTAACGGTGACGCGCCGCTAAGAATGAACTTTGGGTGGTGGCCCAACAGGGACATTGGATGCTATGGGGCCCACGAGCAAACCAAGGCGCCGGGCCTTGATGAATTTGCGGTAAATTTCCTGGCAGTGCTCGTGCCATAGCTGTAAATCTTCTCTCTTTCTTAATTACCGTCATTATCAAATAAAATGTTGTGGATGCAATATTACACTCTACACTAAAATACTGAATTATTGATTTCTATAAGCCGTAATTATTTATATTTTTTTAAACCTATATTTTAATTTCGCATTCGTATGAATTATAAATGCGATGCAATGTATTGATAAGTAACTGGACTGGATGTATTTAATATGTACGTATGTTGACTTCCTTCGCACCGCACGTAACCAACCGTGTTAATTGGAGTTGTGAAAATAATATATGTTAATATTAACTAAATATTAACATTATATGCCAAGTGAATCCACTGCTGGATGAACAACTCATCGTGTCTTTTCGTTGTGGGGCTTTGCTCACCAAACTTCACCAAGCTTGTCACTGCGGGTTGATGAAGGGTAGGTCCTAGGACCAGTTCAGGTAGCGCTCATCACTTAATTTTGTCGTGGCCAGGAATCGAACTCAGGGTTTCTGAGCTCATAGTGCAGTGTCCTAACCACCCCACCGCTCCACCCTCACATACAGAATGCATTGCCGTATATATGAGTAAGAAGAAGGGCTATTTTATGTTTTTCCTTTCTGAAGCCACAGTGCACGATTGACACACGTCTGCATGTTGTCGCCATTAATTTTTACGGCTGCGATTAAAGTTTAAGCAATCGCAATTGGCGTGAATCATTGGATATGTTAGTCTATCGTTACGATCTGATGCAATTGACCCCACAAGCTCTCCACAGACCTTAACAACCATTTTTTTTTTTAAGACGTATCGGTTGAAAATGTTTATCTGTGTATGCTTTCACTCTCCTGCTCACTCTTGGACATTGAAGCAGGGAACTGACGATGCCGCAAAGTGTTTCAGATGCGCGTAAAAAGAGATCCTACGTGAAACCGAGCCACCAGCGGCATGAATTATAAACGGTTCTATTGCAGCTTCAGTTACTTGATGAATGACCTTATAGCAGATGACGGTGACCTTTCCATGAGTCTACACCAGAGGTCGCAAACGGGTTTTGATTCCTTACCCGTACCTGGCCGCACCAGGGTCGCAAATGGGTACCTGTACCCGGCCGCACCAGGGTCGCAAACGGGTACCCGTACCCGGCCGTACCTGTACCTTACCCGTACCCGGCCGGGTACGGGTATCAGGTACCTGATTGCGACCTCTGGGATGAAGCCATGTTGCAGGCGCGGGTGGGTTGATTCTAGGAACTTGAATTGTGAGAAGAGACAAGACGTTGGGAAATGAGTGACAAACAATTACTCACCAGTGACTCACGGTCTACCCATACCCGGCCGCACCAGGGCTACAAACGGGTACGGGTAGCCGGGTATCGGGTAGGGTACGGGTATCAGGTACCCGGTTGCGACCTCTGGTGAACACCAAGCCTGATATTTTTAGACCCTATCAGAGACTGCTGCAAAGGAGCCTGACGGACAAGTCCTGCACTTGTGGCAGCTTTACCCCCCAAATTGTTGACGCTGCTCTTTGGATTTCTTAGAGCACTTGTGTCGTAACGATTCACTTCCCCTCTGCCCACTCAATTTTTATGAATTGTCACAATTCATGATACGATAATGGCATCAATTCAATTTTCTAACATTGTGATGTGTCGATCATGGGGGTTGATTGATCATACTTCACCATGCTGGTCACTACGTGTTGATAAAGGCATTGGCCCATGGCCAGTTCAGATATCACTCAACACTGATATTAGCCATGGCTCAGAATCGGACTCGGGTTGTTGAGTTCACAGTGCAGTGCATTAGTAGCTACAGAGCTCAGGTAAACCCATTATATACACCGTATATGAAAAACATTGATTCTTACCACTGCTATTCATTGCAGACAACGTGAGCATAAGAATCTATATTCACCAATCAATGCCTGGTTACACCCATATGGAATACCATCCCTTCAAACTCTTGACCATTACTCTGTTTAACTTAACACGTAGGCTTTCGCGACCAATTTTATTCATAATATAGGTTTTTGGGTCAGATCGCGTTATTTATAAATGTGTCGTAACCTTCCACCACCCGACACGGCCAAACAGTAAAAAATGTGTCACGTTTTTCAAAGGACAAAATAATTCACTTCTTTAGCCCACCGGTGTGTTGAAGAGAGAATCAACAGCATTTTAAAATTTGAGTACGACGTTTCGCTGATAATTACAATCAGCTTCATCGGGAAAGAATGGTGAAGCTTTCCTGTTGCTTCCGGTCTTAAATAGAGCAGCATCAGGGTGACGTCATAATTTCTCTCGACAGCACACCGGTGGGCTAAAGAAGTGAATTATTTTGTCCTTTGAAAAACGTGACACATTTGTTACTGTTTGGCCGTGTCGGGTGGTGGAGGGTTACGACACATTTATAAATAACGCGATCTGACCCAAAAACCTATATTATGAATAATCTGTTTAGCGTCTGATTGCATACGTTTAAAATCTTTGGGTCTTTCGGTAAAGTCATGTAAACATTTTTTTTTTTACAAAAAACTGCGATGTTTCGATCGCAACACAAGCAATCGTCATCAGGAGGAAAAAAGGAGGGGGAAAGCTGCTGAAGCAGGCTGTTTTAAAGGTTTGAAATGGGTGTCGCCCAAGGGTCATAGACGAAGTGGGCAGGGCTAGTGATACATTTTCACGTTAATGTAAGATCGGAGGGCGACTTCCACGCCGAGGGCGCGGAGGTGGCTATTGTAATGTGAGAGGTTAGCATGGAAATGTAGGCGTTATCATGAAGCCATCCAGATATATAGACACAGACACAATTTCAGATATATAGACACGGACACAATTTCAACCGAGAAGATGGGTAAAAACTGAGCAATAATTGGAAGGACGTTATTAACCAGTTTAAGTCATAACTGGCTGTGATGTTTCCATCCTAGTTTCCAGTGTTCGTTGATATTTTCGACTCTCTGATTTTACATGAACAGGTGAAATGTCTCACACTAACACAGCCACCGTCGTTCGCGTCCTCGACGTGGCGACGGCTCTACGATCTTACATTACCACGCTAATCTCTCGCAATACAATAGACAGCTCCGTGCCCTCGGCATGGAAGTCGCCCTCCGATCTTACATTAACATGAAAATTTCTCACTTTAACATCACGAGCCCCGCCCACTTCGTTTATGACCCTTGGGCTACACCCATTTCAAACCTTTAAAACAGCCTGCCTTTTATTCCTCCTGATGACGATTGCTAGTGTTGCGATCGAAACGTCGTAGTTTTTTGTCAATTTATTTTGTTCCACGTGACTTTACCGAAAGACCCATTCCTGCAGTCACGAAAGCTTTCAGTCAAGATGCACACGTTAAATTTGATCACTTGAGTAGATCCTGGAATTATCGTGTCAATTCTTTTTAGTTTAATTGACTTTCATGTTTTACCCTTTTTCCAATATGGGCTGTTTATAAATGGTCCTTGTTTATCGAGGAATGCCTCACTGAGTCTCAGCAGGACTTCTACAGAAGGTTCAGCCTGGAATGATTAGTTAATCCCTTTTTGGGCTATTGTTTGCATGTGGGAGGTGGATATATGGTACCTGGGGGAAATCCAGACACGCAAGAGAATAATGATGAAACAAAAACAATCCAACGCAAATCCATAAAGTTCAGAATCTCGGTACCACGTGTGCTCTTTATTCTGTTTTGGCTGGAGGGAATATTGTGTTTTTGGCTGAAAATGTCAGTTGGCAGAAAGCTATAGTTTTACCAGCAGCACAAATTGTATATATATAATTGATATATTCAACAAATCCAAAAAAAATTGCTGAAACAGCAACATTTTCAATTAGCATATATCAATAACAAAAATCCACTTTATAAATAAGATTATTTCATTTACAACTTGGAATCCACGTGTTTACAAAGACCCCCCCCCATATAACCTACATACACTGTTGGAACAAATGCTGTTTGCGAGCACCTATAAAGGCCGGCACGGCACACGAGGGGGTGGGCAGCCAACACCACTCCCGAACACCATTGTCTCCGTAGTGGCGATGTTGAAACACCACACAAGGTACTAATTTGAGGCTAAGCCGACGTAGGGGAGGCCCAGAAACCGGTTCAGATTATCGTCGTTGGGGTTGACCGTGAGCGGGAATTGAACTCGGGTCACTGGGTTCACAGCACAGCGCGCTAACCGCTACGCCACCGCTCCCCACACAAACAAAGACAAAGATCCCCATATAGCCTTAACAGACTGTTGGGGCAAGTGCTGTTAGCGAGCACCTATGAAGGCCAAAACTGCACACGAAGGAGTGGGTGGCCAGCACCACGCCCAGCCGCCTTTGTCTCCCCAGTGGCGATGTTTTTACGCACCGTACCAGGTACTCATTTGAGGCTGGGTCGACCTAGAGGAGGCCCAGGGAATCTAACTCGGATCGCCAGCTTCGTAGCGCAGCGCACTAACCGCTACACTACCGCTCCAGATATACACACGCACACGAGCACATTGCATGCATTGTACGCAACAGCCAAGCAAATAAAACATTGAGATTCTCTGCAGTTTTTGTGCTCGCATACTCGGTACGTTCGGCTAATTGGACCCCCTCTCTGCAGCGCGCGTGTCCACAACATTGTGACGTCGCCGAATGCGTTGGGGTGATGGTGTTCCTTGTGTGCGCGTTGCGTGCTTCCCTCAAGGTCGTCGAGTCCTACGCCCGCATATTACGCCGCCTAATTTATTATCCACGTAGCTGTGGAAAACCCGCGACGCTTTGGACAATGCGTGACCCACGTTCCTCCTCCTGGGTTGGGTTGGGGGGGGGAGAAGGGGAATTTAATTTAAAAAAAGCGCCTCTTTCCACTCCGTTTCACGTGCGCTGCCCTGTAAATGCGCTCGCAGGTGCGATTCCGCAGAGAATATCGATTCGCCTAATTGACGCAAAAAGCAGAAGAAGATTAATTCTAGATTTGAAGCTTTCGTGACTGCAAGGATTCATATTCTTAGGTTTTTTCGGTAAAGTCACGTAGGTAAAACATTAAAATTAATAAAAGTAAAATAAAATAAAAAAATCACGACGTTTCGGAGGCAACACAAGCCTCCTGTCGTGGCTGTGACGGTTCCACCTGAAGACGGAGGCTTGTGTTGCCTCCGAAACGTCGTGATTTTTATTTTATTTTACTTTTATTAATTTTAATGTTTTACCTACGTGACTTTACCGAAAAAACCTAAGAATACGGAAGGGGATTATTTCACGAACGTGAATACCGTCGTGCGCAAAGTTGTTTTTGTCGTTACGGGAAGATACTTTTTTTAAGATGATAGCTGCTCACCCAGAGCTATAAATGCTGGTCGCCTTTTGGCGTTCTCTGGTCTGACACTGGTCAGACTAGGCCCTAAAGAAGGCTGTCTCTGGTGTAGGACAATCACTTTCAAAGACATTGCATCATGTATTATCAGAGCACGTGTGTTTGCATGTTCACCACGAGTACGTGTGCTTAATGCGAACTTGATTCCTTACAAAAGGTTTCTGTTCGGTGTTTGAACATCTTAACACAACTGTTTTTATTGCCAGAAAGGGTAAAACCAATTCTTATTTTTTTTATATAACGCACACCCCCCTTCCTTCCAAGGTGTCGCCCTCGTACTTAATGATGAAAAATAAACGTGGCCATTCCTATGAATGATGGGCGAGGCTTGCGAGGCATTAATCCAGGTCTCTACGGCTCAAACCGCTTCGACTCTTTGAGAGCGCCAGTCGACCTCATTGTTCATGTTGAACGCACGTGGCCCTTGTAAGCCCTACCTATTGATCGGTCGCCGAGGAAAATCTGGACTGGTTGTGCCACCACCGAAGCTCAATACAACGCCGACGTATCTCATTATTCTAACAGGGTGGTCCAGATGTATTGTGACGCCCCTCTGTTGAATTTTCCAAAAACTTTTTGTTCTAAGTAAGGTTTTTTTTAAAAAACAGAAATAAATGTGCAAAGAAAAATATGCTAAGGGTAAATTAATTGATGAGGGGGGTGGGGTCACAAGATATCTGGACCACCCAGCAGAGGAGTAAAACTCCAGCTGGTCGGGCTAATCGGGGTTGGGGGGGGGGGTCTAATGGTCCGGCTATCTCGAAATATCCGGCTATGTGCGATTTCAACTAAAAGTAGAGGCACACGCGATTCGTGTAATTGGTGCGTGCCGTTGCTGTGTGTGTTCTCGTGAGTGTACAGCCAAAACAATAATACATACTGACGGCATATGTGTGGTGAGTGCTGTGCTGTAAGGTATAGCACGTACGTAGGTAACGCTACTTGGAAAGATTCAATCCTTCTGGTTAATTGTGGAGGGTATTTTTGTAACTAGTAAAATGAGACGTTATGTAAAACGAACGGCACGTGCATGCGATTGATTGAAGACAACTGACGTGCAAATATGATTGTTCGCAAATTCCCCCCCTTTGGCTTCGGTTAAACAATCAACTCTATTGTCCATATATAGATACCCCTATATGAGGTTTACATTGCCGGCTCGGAAAGTTGAAGCAATGGGCATGTTAATTAATTAAATGCGTGCCCGCCGACGTCTTCCCGGGGCGATTGTGCACCGACCTTCTAAAGGCGATCCCTCGGGCGAGATGTTGACTACCTCGCCTGGTATACAGGAGGTCGTGGGTTCGATCCCGACCCTGACGCCTGCTGCTGTATATTTAGAGTTTACATGTTCTGCCCGTGGTCGTGTGGATTTTTCTCCGGGCCCTCCGGTTTTTCCCTGCACATTTGGAATGAACATCGAGTATTTGGCTGCTATAAATTTCCACGTGATAAGCCACTTCGTCGAGCTATCATTTTTGGCCTGGTCATCTCAGTGGGACTAACCTGGTAAAATAAAGAATCATTTTCGAGTGGAGGCCCTTCCTCCAGAAGTCCCGTGAGCAACTAAATGATGGACTCATATTCTTAGGTTTTCTCGGTAAAGTCACGTAGGTAAAACATTAAAATTAATAAAAATAAAATAAAATAAAAATCACGACGTTTTGGAGGCAACACAAGGTTCCACCTGAATACGGAAGCTTGTGTTGCCTCCGAAACGTCGTGATTTTTATTTTATTTTACTTTTATTAATTTTAATGTTTTACCTACGTGATTTTACCGAAAAAACCTAAGAATATAAATGCTGGACTGCCCCACTTGACATGTTCTACCGACGTTTGCGTTTCTATTATTCAAGCCGATCACGAATATAAGATTCAAGTTTGTAGAACAATGCATTGAAATAATGTTCCGTCCTTTGTAAATACACCGTGAGATGGAAAGACTCTCCGCACCTTTCAGTCATGGGCGTTGTTTGACCATACTTCACCGTGTTGGTCAACGTGGGATTGGCCACCGTGGGGGAGCAGGACTCATTCGGGTATCGTTTGCCACCGAGGTTGGCTTGGTCGGGAATCGAACGCAGGTTGCTTGTCTCAAAGTGCAATCTTCTTGGTTCTTTCGGTAAAGTCACGTAGAAGGGAAGTATTAAAATAATAAAAATAAAACATAATAAAATAATTCTCACAACGTTTCAGCTACAACGCAAGCAGCCGTCTTCAGGTGAAGAATGATACACTGCCAAGCTTGGAGCTTATATATAAGCTGGGTTGGATGTGGAAGAAGAGCGCCTTGACAAAATAATGTGCATATCAAGAGGAATTTAGCATTTTCATGGGAAATGCGTAGGAGGTGGGCGGGGGGGTTTCAAAAATCTAAGTGCAATGTGCGATCCAGTGCACCTCCCACTCCACCATAAATGTGTATACTGTACTGCAAAATATATAGCCTCCATTTGAAGTTAAATTCATATTAGGTACCCACGCTGCGGACGATATTTCCACTTCTGTTTTAGAAGCATAATGAAATAGAGCGTTGCAAATTATAGCACGTTTCAACATGACATTGGAATAATTTTCAAGCGACAAGTTAAAACCCATTTCCCTACTAAATATATCTCGCTAATATGCTGGAGATAATATATCCCTTCTCCCCTTGAGTACTAAATATAAAATAAACAGTTTAGAAGAGGTGTCTTTATCGGAGACGATATTTGTCGCGGCTATATCTCCAAAGGTGGGAGCGAGGGGTGGTGCAGTGGTTAGCGAAATGCCCCATGAAACTGGTGCACCTGAGTTTGACTGCCGGCCAGCTGAACCGGTTCCTTCTCCCCTTCCCCCAACCATCATTGACCAGCGTGGTGAAGTATGGTCGGATAATACGAATAACCAGCATGGTTTGAGAAAGCCTTCCTACAACAGTGCATTGGTTCCACCAATATTCAGGATTCGGTCAATCAGAGCGACTGCTTCGTCTCATCCATCCTGGAGTTCAACCACTGCACCGCAGGTCACAACGCTTCTGTTTCTGCTGCCTCCCTCGCACTGATCCACGTTGGAATTGCTTCCCATAATCGGGTTTACCCAAGCTCTTAGAATAATAATAATAAACTCGCTCGATTCAAGAAACGTGTTACGCAATCATTCATTGCTGGCCGCTTGACGTTTGTGAACTTTTGGGCCCTTTGCTCAGCCACTGTGTAAAATAAAAAGGTCGTAAATGATTCATTATTTTAGCTTCAGCGTCAATTGGAATGCAATGAAAATGTTTAGAGATATGAGATACCAGCATTAGTGAGACATCAGGTTTTTTTGGATTTGGCTGGCCAAGGCACCGTGATATAAAAATGTGAGCACAAAGTAAATTATTGCAGAGCTATATGGCAGCGTCTCTATAATGAGAAATGTTTAGAGCTTAAAATAAAAAAATGTAGTTCACCCACTACACAAATTAATTCATATGACAGGATGTTGTCCTTTAAAATATATAAAATATGTCACAAGACACTGAAAACTATCTATTTTTAATTGCTGCTATGCGAGTAAAAAAATAAGAGCAAAAATATCAGGCGATAATATTTATGGCAACATGTGCTATATATATATATAATCCAAACTGTTAAAGTGATATTTTAAACGAAGCCAGATATAGACGATTAGACAAAAGGTTAATCAGGACTGGAATTTGTCTGTGACGGATATCTCATCATTCAAGGCTGTGAGTGTGCATTGCCACAAGCCTCCAGACATCATTAAACAAAAAAACCCGCACACGTGGCAATGAGAAGGAGTCTATAAAACCTATTTAACGCCATTTATAGCCAAGTTTTCATTGATTTAATCCACTAAGGGATAATGCACATTGCAAAAACTAGTTCTGTGTATATTGACTTTCCGCAGGCAGGCTAATTTGTCTGCTGCCTATTTTTGTCCTTGCAAGTCAATGCTTGATGCGAAAGTGTTTGTTTTCTTGCCTTTGCCATTTTGCACTTCAACCAATGTGAGTCATGGCAGTCGTAATCTTAATCCAGGAATATCAAGCACATGGAATTAAACACAGAGGTTTGTCATGCACGTCAGTATTGTGATGGAGTCAACGACTGTGGGGATTTTACTGATGATAGCAACTGCAGTATTTTTCATTATTAATTAAATTCTGTCATTAATGTTCCACAATATATTTTCATATGGATATTCAACATAAAATCTCATGGATATTTTTCGATTTAAAGCTTTCATGACTGCAGGGATTCATCTTCTTGGTTCTTTACTGAAAGAACCAAGAAGACTCATGGATATTGTTTTTCCTATTTTGTTCCAGGCTGTACTCCAAACCAGTATGCATGCAACAACAGCAACAGTGGATATTTTGTTAGATCTATGTTTGTGATGGAGAAGTTGGTTGGAGCGGTGGATCTGATGCAAGCGACTTTGAAAGAGGTACGTCTGAGAATGTTAAATGGGTTTCAATATTTTGATTTAAAGTTTTCCTGACTGCAGGGATTCATATTCTTGGTTCATTTTGTTTGTTTGTTTAATATATTTATATTATTTTATTATTTCCCTTCTACGTGACTTTACCGAAAGAACCAAGAATATGGTTTCAATATTGTCAAGAAGGAAGTATAGTGACAATCGCCGGTGGCACAGCGCGGATAGTACGAGCCCATGCGCAAGGAATGAAACGGGGATGCCCTGTCCAATGTCGTCTCTCATCGTAGCCTAGGCCCCTCCAGCCCATGGGAACTTACACTTTGCTTTCCACCTGTCCTGGCTTTCTCAGGTTCATCCTCTTCTCGGGATAACCACTGTCCTGTGAACATCCGTAAGTCTTCCCAGGACATTAAGAGTCCTGATTTTTGTCAGTTGCAAAAAAACACACACCTCTCATGCACGATGCATGCACATGTGACATGTAGGTCTCTCCTCTTCCAGTATTGTGAGATACTATTATTCCCATGATATGTCCATGTTTTTGTGTTGCTGTCCTACCTCAGGTTGCAACCCAACCCCAAATTGCACTGCCTATCATCAAGTACGGGCTTTAATAAATTGCCACACTCTGCGCTGAGGAGTTATGCTCAATGGCAGCCTACGTCCCAGAGGAAATGGTAATCTTTTTACACATTAGGAAAAGTCATATTCCTCTCTTTAATTTCTCTTCTTATTTAATTGCTCTACGCGTTTTAATGAGATATCGCTCATTAAAATGCCCTGGTCTCTAATTAAAATTGTAACCGTGGGTCACAACACTTGTGAGTGCTACTGACGCGCGAGTGAAACAAATTGTCGTATTTTTAAGAAAGCCAATTGTAGCGCTTTAAAAAAAGAAAAGCATGATCTAGCTGTGTTGTTGTAACCGAAATGAGGATCTCTTTCCCTGTGTCGGTGTGCCCGATTGATTGCACCAGATCAGTACTTTGAACAGGTGACTTAAGCTAGTGCGGCGCAATACAGGAGGCCCTAATTTTAGAAAAGATCAATTTCTGTTGACAGGTCCCCATTCCCTATAAGAATGAGAAATGCCATGGACTGTACCTGGGGGCCACACTTTATTGATGGTCTAATATAACAATATAAAAACTCAGGGATTGATAAAATCAACCGTACATTATACATCATATGAAAGTGGTTCACAAATCACAATTATATAACTTTGAATGCCTATGGCCATATGAATGCCCATCAGCCCATCATATTATAGACGCTAAGCATAGATGAGCCTGGCGAGTACTTGGGATGGAAACGGCAATTTTGCCGGCTCGGGCTGCTAGGTGACGAGAATATGGCAGTATTAGAAATTGACTCAATCTGTGGGGAGCTTTGAGAGACTCCCCCTCGTACACCGTACGTAGATGTTCTACAGGATTCTCCAGTTTGCTCCCAGGAGCCAACCTCCCCTTTAGTAGAATTGCCCAAACATCCCAATTCAGCAATCTGTTGATGAAGTCTTGAAACTCGGTGAAGCTTTTCCGGCATAAGTACAGGGCATTATTATTTCTAGATTTAAAGTTTTCGTGACTGCAAGAATTCATACTCTTTGGTTTTTCGGGTAAAATAACGTAGGAAATAAATAAATAAACAACTAAATAAAATCACGACGTTTCGGAGGCAACACAAGCTTCCGTCTTCAGGTGGAACTGTTACAGCAAAACTCACTGTAAGTGAAATTCACTGTAAGTGAAATTCACTGTAAGTGAAATTGTGTTGCCTCCGAAACGTCGTGATTTTATTTAGTTGTTTTTTCATTTATTTCTTTTTTACCTACGTGACTTTACCGAAAAAAACAAAGGGCATTATTGTTGTGATTATAACAGACATTGTGACCCATGAGGAGGTTGGAATTTTTTGTGATGAACTAATCGTGCACTGATTGAATGTATGTGACTGAGCGTGCACCAGAGAATTGGACTCCCTACAGAGGCAGCCAAGCCCCTTGTAGGGAAGCCAATTACATCACGGTGACTTTAAATTTAAATTGCAACCCAGGTGGGCCATCTTTTTGAATCGATGCTAAAATGCATATGTCCTCTCTCACCGACTCCCGATCGACTCATTTGTGTACATTCACCAAGCGCATCAAGCTCCTCGGAGTTCCTTGACATCACTCTCGACTCCACCTTATCCTTTGGCAGCTGCACCAATCACATCATCAGATCTTGCAACTACCACCTCAGGACCCGCCGTCATTTACGTCCACTCATCACCACAGAAATCATCACCACAGATATCGCCAATACTGTAACTCATCGGGTCCCACCTCAGACTATTACATTTCCGTTCATGTTCGATCTTCATCGAGTAACCACAAGAAAGGCCGAAGGTTGCAACACCATCTCGCCCATATCGTCCTCTGCGCCTGTCATCCCCGGATAAGATTTCCCCGCCTCCCTCCACTGACTTCCCCCTGAAGCTCCCTGGATTTGATCTTCCACGAACCTCACCGTCCACCCTGAACCGCATCCGCTGCACAAACCATGGCAGTTGCGGAACCCCGATGCACAAATGGAAAATTTAAAACTCCCCAGCGGCGTGCGACTGTGGTCGTCCAGAACAGGCCGTACAACGGTGCGACGACGCAATGCCCCGATCCACAAACACGAACGAGACATCACGGCGATACAAAACTCCGCTGCTCCTGATGCGATTGTCTTTCATGACCACCCGAATGTGACATTGTAGTGGTTGCTCTTCATCCACATCGGCCATACGAAAGAAGAAGACCGACTTCCCATCGCCAGCAGGGTCAACTACAAGATCGTCCACCGCCTGTGCCACCGCGCCTCTGCTTTCGGTTGTCCACCCTGTCCGTCGCCGCTCCGCGGTCCCCCTGCACTACAGCTCATTGGACTCGCAACCAGAGGTCGCAAACGGGTTTTGATTCCTTACCCGTACCCGGCCGCACCAGGGTCGCAAACGGGTACCCGTACCCGCCAGGAACGGGTACCCGTTCCCTACCCGTACCCGTACCCTACCCGAAATGAGTGACAAACGGTTACTCACCAGTGACTCACGGCCTACCCGTACCCGGCCGCACCAGGGTCGCAAACGGGTACCCGTACCCGTACCTGGCCGGGTACGGGTAGCCGGGTATCGGGTAGGGTACGGGTATCGGGTACCCGGTTGCGACCTCTGCTCGCAACCCTTCCTCCTCCTCTTCCTCGCTACACCAAGGAGCAGGGGCTGTAGTCACCCTGGCAGCCACCGCCGTCGCGCTGCTGTTGCTGCTGCTCATTTGCAGCAGCAGCAGCAGCAGCGTTCAATCCGCAACCGACTTTTAAGAGACACTGAAATGCCCCACGGCCTCTTTCGCCCGGCGTTCGAGCCGGGGGCAGGGGCACAAGATGATCCAACACGAACGCAACTTTAGCGTGAAGTTGTGACGCTATAAAGGGACGTAGTCTGTCTTAGGGGAGATTGTCAAAGACAACAATTGTCTTGGTCATAATATTTATAAACGACGCGATCTAACCCAAAAACGTTTATTATGAATAATATTGGTCGCGAAAGCCGACGTGTTAAATCGTCTTGGTGTTTGCGTCGTAAACGGCCGAGGCGCAACGCTCATCTTTCTGTCATCCCGGCGACCCGGGGTTCCACTTCTTGTAAAAAAAAACAAAAAACCTGATTCTCCCTGAGCGCTCACATGGGTCGAACAAACTGAACCGCGCATTTGCACGCGCATTGCTTCCCGGTCCACTCCCGCGACGGTGCACTGTTGCTGCTGCTGCGTGACGCGACCCTCGCCACGCGTGTTTGGGAGCGCTAACGTTGTCACTTACTCGTCGAATGCTCCCACGTCGGGGAAAAGGCGAAAGTATCCGTGCGCGTGCACGGTTTTTCTTCCTTGGTTTTTGTTGTTGCTAGATCTCTGGCTCAGAAGACAAAAAAAATGGTAAAAGAAAACACGTTTTTCAATGCACACGCTTTTATTTGCACTCAAAAGTAGATTTTTTTTTATTTTCACCCCAAAAATTTATTTAATTTGATGTGCTGAATACAAGTGGGTGGCTTGTATGATGTAAATGAAACATACCGAAGTGAAGCCAGCCACTTTCATTCAGCACATCCAATCTTATTAATTTCTGGGGTGAAAATAATTTATTTTCTACTTTTGAGTGCAAATAAAAGTGAAAAAGTAGACTTTTCACGCAACGCTGTATGACTGGCAGCCGCCAATTGGAGCAATAACATTAAAACGTGGACAATATGTTTGTCATTTTGATTTGGTGTTGAACGTATTTGCTCAGCTTGTTACCTAACTCTTCTTTTTACTACTCCCAGTATTCTCTGAAGGGATGCATCGCTGTGCTGTCATCATTAAAACATGTGGAAGGGGCCTTTAAAATCAGGGGCGGTTTCTTCATTAGGGCGATTGGGCGACGCACCACCAATGTCATTCAACCACAAAGTCACGCTAGCCGTCACTGTGCCTCTGAATATAGTCCAATCAGCGTCATGCTACGTTCTGTGGAGTACCGCCTCTTTTTGGGCGATTTCCCTCCAGCTGAGAATCGCCCCGAGTGGTCCCATAGACTTACATTCAAAGATGTTTTTTTTCGAATGGGGGCGCTGCAATGCATTCTCTATGGCTTCCGGGAGGGCTCGCCCTAACGTGCTTACGTCATCATACGTGCTTACGTCATCATACGTAAGCACGTTTCATCCAACAATATAATTTGTTGCCACCTAGTGGAATCTTTAATAAAAGAAACTTGAGTGGTTTGTTTTAATAGTGAGTATAGAAACAAACAAGATGTATTGTAAGAGTCACTTTATTTTTCATTAATATTAAAGAAGTGAAGTTGCCTTTACATGCTTAAGCTGTTAATTTATCCATTGCATGGGTGGACCTTATCCTTATCAATCATCCAGACATTTGCCCCCCCTGAGAGATTTTGCAGGAGCCACCACTGTTTAAAATGGTTCAACTCCATATACAAAATGAATCATGGTCTCAGACTGAGTGCTTTCATTTCAACCCTGCAACCCCCAAAGGCAACACTTATTCTCTCTCATGATTAAAGCAGCAAAAATGGTGGAACTTCTAAAAGTTCAAAGCCCGAGTGTGATTATTTTTAGCATCAGTGGCTACATTTTTTATTGATTTGTTAAACATGTATGACCGTACGTATGCGTACCAGATTTTATACACGTGTACATTCTTACATACGTATGATGACTGGATTTGAAAAGTTGAATGATTTGATCTGGTAGAACATCACACTACTCTACCTCACTGGCCTTCATATGTGCCATTGCCCAAAACATCACTCAACATTGCTACGCGATCGGACTGTTGGACAATATTGTGTCTGTACTGTGTGCGTACTGTATGTGTACTGTATGTGTACTGTGTGTGTACTGTGTTGTGTGTGCGTACTGTGTGCGTACTGTGTGCATACGGTGTGTGCTGTGTATGTATGTTGTGTGTGCGTACTGTGTGTACTGTGTGCGTACAGTGTCTGCTGTGTATGTGTGCTGTGTGTGTACTGTGTGTGTTGTGTATGCGTACTGTGTGTGTACTGTGTTGTGTGCGTAGTGTGTGTACTGTGTGCGTACGGTGTGTGCTGTTTATGTATACTGTGTATGTACTGTGTGCGTTGTGTATGTGTACGGTGTGTACTGTGTATGTGTACTGTGTGTACTGTGTGTGTACTACTCGGTAGCCAGCTGTCTCCACGTGCGATTTCCCTTTGCGCGCCCTTTTTCTTGGAATGCATCTACTACCGCGAACAGCGAGGGGAACCTGCAGTTGAACCTCACACACCACGAGTGCTGGCTCACAGGCCAGCACCCTACACCTCGTGGTGTCATGGCCAGCACACTGCATTTCCAATAGAGGTCGCCAGTTCATCAGCAGGGCACGGCGCGGCAGTCAAAACAACGCCGCTGGTTTCTTAAATCCGCCCTCACCGCCGCCGCCTCTATCCACCCAGCAGAGTAATGGGCCAACAACAACCACAAGTTGATTGATCGCCAGGTCACGTGTGGTGGGGTAAAGTGTGGGTACCACCACCTCTTCCAAGACGCCTGGCCACCCCGGGAAAGCAGGCCAAATGTCTTCTCGAGGAGCTCCCGAGAGTGTGTGCTCTCTTGGGCGGCCTTTCTGCTAGCAGAGCATGCAATTGCACGGCTGCGCCTTCATACGTCAGAATCAGAATTTTTATTGATACTGGAGGAATCCGATGAGCTATGTTTCGCAGATGTCGAGTAGGGGCAGGTCAAAATGTGGCACACGCAGCACAACAAAAATGATCGGAGTGCAAAGTATAGAAAAGGTAATTTACAAAAAATATATATATTGTGATGGTCTTACACAAAGCATTCTCAGCAGCGGCTTTCAATGAAGACACGGCTAATGTTTACGCTGTGCGGCTTTCGGAATAATGATCGGACAATCACAACCACGAGGGTTTTTTTTTTGTACTTAATTTGATTCGATAAAGGGCCAACTATATTCTGTTTTGGGACAGAGGCTGTCTTGTCGCTTGTTTTAATTGCTGAATGAACGTAGAAAATACTCCACCCTATTTTGTCATCTCAAAAAACATTATTATAATCAACGTGTGACCGTGCATGCAGAGTGTTCATTTAAATGCTGCCGATGTTAAAATTAATTCCGTGCTCGCAAGCTCTATGCATACCTACTGATTATTTATTGATGCTCTCAGAAAGGCTGCATGCCAATCTCTGGTGCGATGAATTATGTCAAATTGCAAGCAGATGAAATTCAGCTCAATAGATTTGGGTGTAATGCAGCCACTAAATCTCCAATTACAAGATACGACCGGTGCTTTGAAACCCATTTCCCCGTGACAGCACTTAGGATCACCGTGAACTTGACCTCTGACTGTCTGACCCAAAAATCGATCTCATCGTGAGATGTTGTACGGCTGGACCATCCTTTAAAAGTGTCCGTTGAAATGGATCATTCGGCTCAAGCGATATCTTCGCCAGGCACGATTGGACACGAACATGTTGACAGAAAGACAATCTGAAAGTCTAACAGAATACGTGAGGATTCGGAAGCCCGAACGGGAACAGACACAGACATGAAGGCAATATCAATTGTTTGTGCCACGCTTTTGATGTAATTTCTGGGACACACCCATCAGTTGGGTGATAAGCGAGCCTCACTATTTGAAATACGACATTTAAAGAGTGGCTATCAAGGCTAACTCGTGCTTCGTACACAATCACGTGAAATAATTAGGAAAACCGATGTACGTCACTCTAAGTCAACGAAGGGCACACACGAGTATTAACGTAACGTTTCGTTTTATAAAGCATCGTCGTTCATGCAAATGGAATTTCGACGTCACCAGAGAACCACACGCAAGCTGGAAGGCAGTCACGCAGTGAATCGGTGCCAAAGCTCTGCAGTCCTGCATATATCAAGTTGTTTTATGCATGTGGGAGGAAACCGGAAACACCCGGGCAAAAACCCACTCGTCCTAGGGGGCAACGCTTTCTCTCCTGCAGAAGGGACGGGTTATACTGGTAGGAACCACCTGGTTCCACCAGCCCACAGGGGATTATTGTGTCCGTCCGTCGTGCAGGGAGGGGCTGGGTGGGGAGGGAGGGGCTGGGTGGGGGGTGAGGGGTGGGGCTGGGTGGGGAGGGGCTGGTCACCCCGTGGTGCCCTTATAAAACTCAACGTTTAACCTACTCACGCCGGCTTGTGCCCGCCCTCACAGTCGGGCATATTTGCGGAATACACCACGCCGCCGTTGACCCTGGCCATTGACCGAGCAACCCAACGTTCCTACCAGCTCCCTCTGCAGGACAATGTGTTGATAGTCTTCACTATACTGTACCGTCTTCTCCTGGCAAGCCAGGGTAGGGCACCTCAACATCCAGGGGGGGCAGGGAGTTCCTTAACGTTTGTGTGATCCACTAACCCTCGCCTCCACAGCGCTGAGTTAGAGACACGCATAGCCACAATCGTCCAATGAAAGTGTCGTGTATTTAAAAGTCGCACCAGAATGAACACGTTTTGTAATAATTTGAAAAATGTTAGCTTAACGTCCGAAAACCATTGGCCGTATATAATAGCATTTCTACACGGAAGTAGTGAAACAGTTCTGAAGATAGGCTTGCCTATGCGAATGCATTAACCTTTGAGCGCTGCGGCTGATGCGGTAGGCCTGCGGTATGTTGGAAGAGACTCGTTTGCTGTAAGTTGACGAATAGACATCGCCCTCCTGTTATCAATTTTAAAACAAAAGCCAGGCAAAGGAAGGCCGGGTGTGAGCATAGGCAGGTGGCTGCAATTAAAGTGTATATGCTAAAAGACGTCATTCTAAAAAAACAGGCCAAGGTGTGCGCCACTGTTAATAGAGACGAGAGAAGAGAATACTGTAATTAACGTGTAATAATAGCACGGGCACACGTGCTGAAATAATCCACCACTATTGTTATTAGCAATGCCCTGTACTGCTGCGCGTAACGTGTAATCAGCATTGGGATCTGTCCACATCGCTCTCTTTTTTTGTATTGCAGCATCATACTCCATAAACATCCACGAGCACTCCACTGCTGGATGAAGGCAAACAGCTCCTCGTCGCCCCCATCTCCACGACGATCGTCCTCTACTCCTTCAGCTGCCGTTCCATCACCAGTGTTGTCCGTCGACCATCAACCCACCTGAGAAATATGCCCTATATACTCTTAGTTCTTTCGGTAAAGTCACGTAGGTAAAAAATGAAATTAAGATTAATAAAAAAATAAAACAATAAAAATCACGACGTTTCGGAGGCAACACAAGTCTCTGTCGAAAGAACTAAGAGTATGAATCCTTGCAGTCACGAAAGCTTCAAATCTAAATATGCCCTGCCCAAGCACACTTACTCTCCTTCACGGCAAACGATCTCGTCAAAGAGCATACACCATTGCGCGAAACTCTGGTCATCCGTGCAGCGGCTTATTTGGCTGAGCCATCGAACAAAGACGGTCGCTACATTACGCGCTTTCAGATGCGCTTCTGCGGCCGTCTGGAACGCTCTTCCTTCGGATATGAGGAAGCCACCGGAGCTACGCACTTTTAAATAATCTAGATGGAAACTCATTTGTTTAGAACAGCTGTTTGTGTTTGTCGTCCTTCCTCCACACTTCCGATTAGCACGATTGTCGACCCAAGGGATAATCGTCACCGATGTTGGCCGCGAGCTGGAATCGAACTCGGGTCGCCGGGTTCGTAGCTACACTACTGCTCTCCTCTAGGACAGCAGATGCACACACACATGCTCATATGAGGGGAATCACCGTCTCCGTCTGCTAAACCTCTGAGTTCAAATCAAAACACAGTACTCCGGTATATCCATTGTGTAGCGTGGTTCACTCTCCTGCAGTGTACTGCTTGAGAGGTAATCACACACCGTGACTCAGTGCTGCTCCATCTCAACTGTGTTTTTTATGCATCTCACCACATGACGGGCAACACTATCTATATATATAAAATCGCAAATCTGTCTGTCTGTCTGTGTGTGTGTGTGTGTCTGTGTGTCGCCGGACCATACGCAGTTTCATTGGACGGCGGTTGCCCTAGGCAACGCTGCCGGGTGGACGCCATTTTTAATTCCCGTTAAAAATATGCGCACGCATTTGTGGTATAAACTCGATATACCCAGCGTTGCCCGGGGGGAAAATACATTTAAAATCTTATGAAAACTTTCAAACATTACATACCAATGAAAAAACAACCGTGTAATTACTTTTAAACCCGACGCGCCAAGACTCGATTCTCTGAATCGCGCAAAGGAATCGAAGGGTGTAGATTCCTTTAGATTCGGACGATTCCCGTTTACTATAAGTTGGTTAAAGTCGATATAAACTGCTACGAACGGGAAATATCCGCGGTTGACCAGGGCAAAATGTAATTAAAAACTCCTGAAAAAATACAAAAATAAAATAACAATGAAAATGAAACTCTATCATTCAAAATGTAAACCCCCAAAATGCCAGGAATCGATTCTTTGAATCGCACAAAGGAGTAATCGAAGGTTGTAAATTACTTTAGGATCGCGCTTCCTGTTTAATGTAAGTTGCTTATAGAGTTGATATAAACTGCTACGAATGGGAAATATCCGGCGTTGACTGGGGCAAAAATATAATGGTGAGGGCGGTTGTGAGTGGCGATTGTGAGTGGTGATTAGTGAGTGGAGGTTGAGTGGTGAGGGTGAGTGGTGAGGGTGAGTGTTGAGGGTGAGTGGTGAGTGGTGAGGATGAGTGGTGAGGGAGAGTGGTGAGGGAGAGTGGTGAGGGAGAGTGGTGAGGGTGAATGGTGAGGGTGAGTGTTGAGGGTGAGTGGTGAGCGTGTCATTGGTGAGGATGAGTGGTGAGCGGTGATTGGTGAGGGTGTGATTGGTGAGGATGAGTGGTGAGGGAGAGTGGTGAGGGAGAGTGGTGAAGGAGAGTGGTGAGGGAGAGTGGTGAGGGTGAATGGTGAGTGGTGAGGGTGAGTGGTGAGGGTGAGTGGTGAGGGTGTGATTGGTGAGGATGAGTGCTGAGGGAGAGTGGTGAGGGAGAGTGGTGAGGGTGAATGGTGAGGGTGAGTGTTGAGGGTGAGTGGTGAGTGGTGATTGGTGAGGGTGTGATTGGTGAGGATGAGTGGTGAGGGAGAGTGGTGAGGATGAGTGGTGAGGGTGAATGGTGAGGGTGAGTGGTGAGTGGTGAGGGTGAGTGTTGAAGGTGAGTGGTGAGTGGTGATTGGTGAGGGTGTGATTGGTGAGGATGAGTGGTGAGGGAGAGTGGGTGTATATATGTAAGGTTATTAAGAAATATATTTTTCACCCGGGCAACGCCGGGTACTTATGCTAGTAACACTATATCAGCCGTGATTTATCCACTGCTGGATCAAGGCATTCCCCAAGTCGTTGCTACTCCTCACATTACCACGTTGCGGTGATCAGCAATCTAGCTTCTGCACTTGAGCTCATCTTATCGTACGTAAAGGGTGAATTACATCGACAAGTCGACAAAAAAAGTTCAATTTCAACTTATCAAAGTACTGTGCAGCTGCAGACTTGCATATAAAATGGAGGAGGAAAACAGGTAAAATGTGAGGTTTTTCTTTTTTCCCTTTGCGTTAAGGATTTCAGGATTAACGTAACCATGACTCTGGCTTCAAATCCAGCCCGATCCATGCTGGCGAAGCGGATCGCCCGCCCCTTGCACACACAGCCGTGAGCGCCGGGATGAGTGTTTGTCGAAACAGCGACTTGAGAAAATGCCCTCACCTCAAACAGCTTACACGCTCATCAAGACCTCCTCGGGTACAGAGAACAGGCGCGCTTTGATTATATGGTTGCCCGGCAGGCAAAGGGCCTCTCTCTCTCTGTCAGACACGTTTCCCCACCAACCACAATGTCTGAATCGGTGCTCGGCGCAAGCTCTTTAATGTGAACGAAAAACGCCCAAAAAACACCCGCGCAGCGCGTTGACACAATGCCGTAGAGCGCAGTTGCCAATGTCACAGACAAAGGTTTGACGTTGCGACATCTTCCCGTTTCCCCAGTGAACGAACGAAACGAGTCACGAAATGCCTCTGCCTTCTCTTCCCTGCCAATTCCTGTCGCCACGCAACAACAACAACACTCCAAAAAACAAAACCTTCAGGAAATTGCATTTGGAGAACGATCTTGACCGCACCGCGACTCATTTTAAAATTACAACAACGACAACATTTGTTTTCTTCCATCCGCTCCGATGTCTGGCGGTATCTTCGCCCGTCGCGTAGTTTTCTTTGGACAGGATTTGGACAGCGGCCTTTTGGAGCTCGTGGTTAATTTAGTGACGGACGGGGCATTGGCGAGGTCTTGTTACGGGCCGCTCACTTTTCTTTCCTGCATTGCACGAGGGGGTGGGGTGTGTGTGCGGAGGGGGTGCTTATCCGCGGATGGACACGCACCCCCGGTGTGTTTTCCTGCTGAACGCTCACTTTACACGCCCCACGTCTCTTGCACGGGCAGGGAACTACTGCTCTACGGTATATAATCATTATTGGGGGAAAACGTGGCGCTGGGTGTTTCCATTGCACGAGCGGACATTGCGCACTTGAACGCCTGAGCAAGCTGTCTTGTCGTCATGCCACCCGGCTTGTCTCGGGCGACTGAGCTGCTAATAAATGGAACGTTTTAAAAATAGAAAATTGCTGCTGGTAGGTTTTGTTGTCACAGCCACAGGTGGATAGTATTTATGGAGGTAGGATTTTTCACCACCAATTCCAACATACGGTGCTGTATTGTACGTTGAATTTCTTTCGCACAGTAGGTGCTAATCGGAGGTCACGATTCGAGGTCAAGTTTTTTTTTTACCTTTTCCGGCTACTGCGTAATGTGTTCATGTATTAGTTCGGTCCATTCATCCATTTGTCTGCCTGCATGCCTGTCTGAATGGGGGGGGGGGGTGTAAGAACAAGCGAGCAATGGGAATAAATACCGGGCTGTCAGACGCGTGGCGCCTCGTGCCCTGTTTCATGACCGCTTCCGCTGGGCCGTGTGCTGTGTGGGATTCATGAGCACCCGCCGAACCACGATAGATGCCCACAGCTTTCCTGTTCGCTCTTTTTTCATGCTTTCCAACTCTGTCCGTTTGTCTGTCTAAAACGGGGGCCCTACAATAACTCTTTATAACACGATCCCAAAGTTGATTCGACTTTAGGAATAATGTTGGGCTGCATGTAGGGAATTGCTCTACGGACACCAGCCAAATTCACGAAATGACAGCCTAGACATTGGAGACACAAAACAACCACAGACCTAAAAGGACACGGTCTTAGCATCCCGATGCGGCCCGTTGTGGCGTGCCCTCCCCCGCTAAGTCGCTGTCCAAGACCTGAGGTCTCATCGCAGCTGGTGGACTTACTGCTTCCAGCGCGCCAGGCGTGAGTCCCTACCATTATTGTCGCTTCACAATACTTCCGAGGACAAACATACAAGTTGGGACGTGATAATTGTTTTTTTACCCTTCTATCTGGTAACAAAACTGACACCTTTTTTTACAAGGAGTCATGTTTGCATAGACCACAATACCTGCAGTCATAATGCAAACAAAAAACATAACTATGATAATGTATGCACTGTCCTTGAAATTGATTGGTCCACACCCGAGGCAGCTTTCCTTAGAGCCTAGTCTCACATGGGTTGGACCAGATGACGCCATAAGGCGCACAACTCAAAGACAATGCACCATCAGAGTATGAGAGCTCGGGGTGAAGCATTTACACCATTGGAACCTCATTTGCCAGTAAAAAATATGATAATTGGTTTTTTACCCTTCTATCTGGCAACAAAACTAACACCTTTTTTACAAGGAGTCATGTTTGCATAGACCACAATACCTGCGGTCATAATGCAAAAAAAAAACATAACTGATAATGTATGCACTGTCCTGTATGCAAGTTGGGACGTATTAACATCGTCCATGCGTATCCACGATTTGTTTCTTTGCTAATATTGCCTTCATTGTAGTGACTACGAAGAAAGTGGCCGCGGCGGGGGGGGGGGGGTCACGTGATTAATTTATCAAAGAACATGTTTGAATCGAACAAAAAATTGTGCTGCACTCACGCGATTCAATGCACGTGCCTCTAGGTTAACAATCAATAGCAATCGATGAATCAACAAAATGATAAACCTCGAATAGCCAATGGGAGGCAAAATAAAATCGAAGATAATCTTCACTGATCATGTCCCTACATGTATACTTCACATGATATGCTGTATAAAGAAAAGGGAAACAATATAATACTTAACAAATATGTTTCAAACTGAACGCGATGTATCAAGTCTCGCACTCGTAGCCCAGGAATCCGATCGGTCCAATTGAACGCGTGACCACGCTATTTGAACAGCTGATCTGTCCTGAGCCCAATATCACGTTGTGCTGTAATTGTGCACCGGCTGTATAACATCCGTGCTTCACTTGATCCATGTTACACGAAAGTGTTGGCATGCACCCGCGCCTGTTGTTTGCTGGGCGGAAATTGTCCCACTGACACAAACACGCACCTGTGTGTCTGCCACAAAGGGTGCGCACACGCACGAGTACTGCCCTGGCTGCACGATATGCATGCGTTAGTGTGTTCACGTGAGTGTGCTCAAACACGTCAAGATCCACAGAGGTGCACAAGACAAAGATCCCCCGTGTAGCCTTTAATGGACCGTTGGGGAAAGTGCTGTAAACGAGCGCCTATGAAGACCGCACCTCCGATTAGCACAGTTGGCTGCATACGGTGCGAAAGAAGTTCAACATATATACTGTACGCGATGGGGTTGGGGTGACCAGCGCCACGCCCCGGTCGAGTTTGTCTCCCCAGTACTAATGTTCACACTCCGAACTCATTTAAGGCCGAGTCGACCTAGGGGAGGCTCAGGACTGATTCAGATAAGTGTCGCCGATGTTGGCTGTGGGCGGGAATCGAATACGGGTTGCCAAGTTAGTAGCGCAGTGCGCTAACCACTACATTCCCGGTACCCACAAATGTGCACAAACACATACTGACCCGCATACATCGTCATATTGAAGCCCAATCAAATAGTTTTTGCAAGTGAGACCTTGTAAATGTTATTTGCGTTGCAGAAACTTAGCCGCTATACAGCCAAATCGATCAAGACAAACATGCTTATATAGTTTCGATTTTAAGCTTTCGTGACTGCAGGGATTCATCTTCTTGGTTCTTTCGGTAAAGTCACGTAGAAGGAAAATAATAAAATAATACAAATAAAACAATAAAATAAAAATTCTCACGACGTTCCGGCCACAACACAAGCAGCCGTCCTCAGGTGAAGAAACAGAGGCGCTCTCCTCCCCCCGACCCAGCTTAAATATACGCTGCCAAGCTTGGCGGTGTTCATTGGGACGCTGTCTTTCCGACAGCTCTGTTTCTTCACCTGAGGACGGCTGCTTCTGTTGTGGCCGAAACGTCGTGAGAATTTGTATTTTATGATGTTTTATTTGTATTATTTTATTATTTCCTTTCTACGTGACTTTACCGAAAGAACCAAGAAGATGCTTATATAGTGATTGGTTGTAATTAGCGAGCACCTATTAAGGGTAGCATGCCACTAAATGTTAAGTGGGCTAGAGCAGGACATGCCGCTTGTAGGGATGACGGTCGATAATGTCAGCATTATAACGGAGTGGCAGGCAAAGAACAAATGCCCCCGAAAGGCCATCCAAGAAGGAGATGGAGCTACGATATCAGTCGGTGTGCAGGTGGCACGTGGATTATATTACACCACAGGATCGCGAGTTGGTGAAGCCTTCATCCAGCATGGGTTTGACCGTAGCTGATGATAATGACACATGATGAGGTGGGTGGGTGGGTGGTGGAGAAAGCATTTTGCACGATGGGCTGTTTGTCTCGCCGTCGGAGATATGAACGAGAGAGAGAGCACTGCATCAGATGATAATCATGGTCGAGCAGACTGAACTAGTTAGCGGCAGCTCAGACCAGGCTCAAATATCAGATGGCCACTCGTGATGTTCTAATTTGCCAGGCATTGAACCCAGGCTGATGGGATGGTAACAACAACCGGCATCCGCCACTAAGTGATGGAAATATCACCAGAACGCATGTGCCAGGCTAGGTGCACATTAAAACCACGTGTGCACACGCACAAACCACATTAATATTAAAACAGTCCAACTAATTCAAATCTATAGTCATTCTAGAAGAAAAAAAGCTGCCTCATATACAAATAGGAATGAAGGGTAGCAATTATCCTTGTTTTCATTTATTCTACATTTGTAGAACCATACCGACCGTCCCAAGTGAAAACGGCACATCTGTAATGCAGTGTATGGCAGCAAAATTGGGGCTACTTAGCGAGGATTTAGAGTGCAACAATATTATCAGTGCTACTGTAATTGTGGTAATGTGCTAAAGTGGCCAGTGAAAAGGCTTTGGTCACGTTTGAAAGGCAGTGAGTTATCCTACCTGTTCTCCTCCACTCCATGTGTTGTTCGTGTGCTGTGGTTGTATCTGCAGCTGTCCCAGCTGATGGAACGGAGGTATCCGTGTGCAAGGAACCACGGAGAAGAGGTTCACTCAACGGTGGAAGATGCCCGGATATGCGGGGCACAACCAGCTGATATACAGCAATCCAACACCACACACACACACACAGAGGACCTCTCAATAATGGGAGATATACGGGCTAGAGCTGGTGTGATGAGTGAATTCAGTCTATTGACAACAATTGTAATCAACCACTTTATTTCATGGTCTATATCTCTGCCCCCCCCCTCAACCTTTATAAATGGCTGTCTCAACATTCTGCCTCCTATTCTTATGTTTTTTCGGTAAAGTCACGTAGGTAAAAAATTTAAATTAATAAAAGTAAAATAAAAAAAATAAAAAACATTTTTATTTTACTTTTATTAATTTAATTTTAAAATTAATAAATTAAAATAAAAAAAATAAAAAATATTTTTATTTTACTTTTATTAATTTAATTTTTTACCTACGTGATTTTACCGAAAAAAACCTAAGAATATGAATTCTTGCAGTCACGAAAGCTTCAAATCTAGAATCATACCTCCTGAAGGCGAGAAACCCCCAAGAAGTCACGCCCAGCGAGGCCCAGCTCATGATGCTGATGACGTGTGATCAAGCCCCACCCATTACCTCCCGTCTCGCGGCACATATAGAAACAGAGGTGAGACTTTATTCTCAAACTATGTTCGTGTTGTCCGCTTAGTCGAGTAATTGAACGATAGTTTAACAGGTAGGCTTTCGCGACCAATATTATCTGTAATAGTGGTTAAACCCGCCACCACTAGAGTGGTGGCGGGTTTAACGACACATTTATATTTACGCGATCTACCACAAAAACAACATCTATTATTGATAATTGAACGATAATTGATAGACACGTGGGTTAATTAATAAATCGGACAGCCCAGCTTTAGCATAGACATAAGCAGGTGCAACCAACTGATACACAGCAAGACATGAAACACAGGGATAGACCTTCATACAATTTGATGTCATTTGTTGAACCAGATTGGAAATAGTACGTTTTGTGAGCGAGACACTGATAGGCCCTGCTAAGTAGACAGAAACACAGTAAGTTAACAATGAAGGTTTCACATTTTAGTCTTGAATTGTGACACCGGTAGACAATCGTCAGTGTAATATTGAACGTCCGCTTTTTACATTTCACGGTAAAGGTGCAGCCCTGCAATTGCCCGCTCACGCCACTGCTGGTAGAAGGGCCTCCACTAAAGGGGAGCTCTAGAGAGCCCCTCTGGAGGATGTTTTGTCTACTATTCCACATTGCGGACCATTATTAATTATGATCTATTACCGAATTTACCCAGTGTCTGTTGTGGAAATCCCGACAAACACACACGACTCATATCTATTCTGCACGTGTGTAATGTGCATAACAGAATCACAGAGGTGGGACAAAGTCATTGTTATGCAAGTCCAAGTCGAGTCGCAAGTCATCAAATTCATGACTCGAGTCTGACTCGAGTCCAAGTCACATGACTCGAGTCCACATCTCATAGGTGGGACAAAGTCATTGTTATGCAAGTCCAAGTCGAGTCGCAAGTCATCAAATTCATGACTCGAGTCTGACTCGAGTCCAAGTCACATGACTCGAGTCCACACCTCTGCAGAATCAGAATCTGTATTTATACTGGAGGAATCCTATGAGTTATGAAGCGCTTCTGTACAGATGTGTAAACTATACCAACACCCTACCCGCAACACAGCTCCCTTTACAATGGCATAAAGGAAACACTAGCGCAATACTTCACACATAAACTCCATCGTATATTCTTTCACAGACTTGGGACAAAGTGCCGTTCGCGAGCACCGACTAAGGCAGACACGGCACACAAAGGGGTGGTTGGCCAACACTACGCCCGGCCGCCTTTGTCTTCCGAGTGCTCGTGTTTAGACACCGAACCAGATACTAACGTGAATGCTGAGTTGACCTAGAAGAGGCCCATGACCGGTTCAGATATTTGTCACTGATGTTGGCTGAGTAAGAATCAAACCCGGTTGCGCGTTACGATAGTAACGCAATGCCCTAACCACTGCACCACAATTCCACCCAGTATGTACAACACTAAATAGCACACAAACAAGGCACGCACATTCAGTATATTAATGCAAAATAACTCGCTATCAACAATCCAGATGTATATTACAATCCAGATGTATATGCACCGTCACATTTAACATGCTTTACTGTGTCTAGAACGAAGCCCAACGCAAAGCGTAATATAAACACACAATGCAATGCTATACCGTACTAATACACACGTAACATGATGTTGTGTCTATTTAACACGGCCCACTATGGTGGCTACAGCAAACAACATACATACAGAGCATGCAAGCACCTTTACAATAAAACCCTTCACATAATTCACAAGCAAAACACTACATCCAACACATTTGCAACACAGCCCGTACACAAAGCCACAGATCCCCCCTATAGCCCTAGCATACTCTAGGGACAAGTGCTGTTCGTGAGCACCTTTGAAGACCGGCACGACACACGAGGGGGTGGGTTGGCAGCACCACGCCCGACCGTCTTAATCTCCCCAGTGGCGATGTTTACACACCTCACCAGGTACTCATTTGGGGCTAAGTCGACCTAGATGAGGCCCAGAACCGGTTCAGACAATCGTCACTGGTGTTGGCCGTGAGCGGGTATCGAATTCGGGCAACCGGATTCGTAGCGCAGCGCGCTAACGACTGCGCCACCGCTCTGCATGCGCACGCAACACATTGCAAGACAGTCATGAATGGCCATACAGACACTACATATGCAACATATACGGACTAGGATATCGCCCATAGACATACAATTATTCTACACAAAAACTATACATTAAAGCACAACGCATGCACAATGTCTACACGTACATATGCTATACATAAATGCAAACACATTCGCAACACAACTAATTTACTATGACACAATAGACACAGACACTACACATGCACAATAACACCAAATAATAATACAACTCGGTACATGTTATGTATCCACATAGAGATGTTATACATATGCAGAAATAAATTAGCAACACAAACCAAATACTACGTATGAAAATCCAGATATACACATACTTATACCATATTAACAACATATCCTATACACTAAGTAGGTACAGACACTACACAATAACCTTCATGCATACGTAGCCACTGCGCATACATAACACCACAACATATTTTTGTTACCACAGCATGTACAATGTATTCACACACAGACATGCCTCGTACATTAAACACATTAGCAACACAACCCGTACACAATAATATGCACCAGAGGTGGGACAAAGTCATTGTTATGCAAGTCCAAGTCGAGTCGCAAGTCATCAAATTCATGACTCGAGTCTGACTCGAGTCCAAGTCACATGACTCGAGTCCACATCTCATAGGTGGGACAAAGTCATTGTTATGCAAGTCCAAGTCGAGTCGCAAGTCATCAAATTCATGACTCGAGTCTGACTCGAGTCCAAGTCACATGACTCGAGTCCACATCTCATAGGTGGGACAAAGTCATTGTTATGCAAGTCCAAGTCGAGTCGCAAGTCATCAAATTCATGACTCGAGTCTGACTCGAGTCCAAGTCACATGACTCGAGTCCACATCTCATAGGTGGGACAAAGTCATTGTTATGCAAGTCCAAGTCGAGTCGCAAGTCATCAAATTCATGACTCGAGTCTGACTCGAGTCCAAGTCACATGACTCGAGTCCACATCTCATAGGTGGGACAAAGTCATTGTTATGCAAGTCCAAGTCGAGTCGCAAGTCATCAAATTCATGACTCGAGTCTGACTCGAGTCCAAGTCACATGACTCGAGTCCACATCTCATAGGTGGGACAAAGTCATTGTTATGCAAGTCCAAGTCGAGTCGCAAGTCATCAAATTCATGACTCGAGTCTGACTCGAGTCCAAGTCACATGACTCGAGTCCACATCTCATAGGTGGGACAAAGTCATTGTTATGCAAGTCCAAGTCGAGTCGCAAGTCATCAAATTCATGACTCGAGTCTGACTCGAGTCCAAGTCACATGACTCGAGTCCACATCTCATAGGTGGGACAAAGTCATTGTTATGCAAGTCCAAGTCGAGTCGCAAGTCATCAAATTCATGACTCGAGTCTGACTCGAGTCCAAGTCACATGACTCGAGTCCACATCTCATAGGTGGGACAAAGTCATTGTTATGCAAGTCCAAGTCGAGTCGCAAGTCATCAAATTCATGACTCGAGTCTGACTCGAGTCCAAGTCACATGACTCGAGTCCACATCTCATAGGTGGGACAAAGTCATTGTTATGCAAGTCCAAGTCGAGTCGCAAGTCATCAAATTCATGACTCGAGTCTGACTCGAGTCCAAGTCACATGACTCGAGTCCACATCTCATAGGTGGGACAAAGTCATTGTTATGCAAGTCCAAGTCGAGTCGCAAGTCATCAAATTCATGACTCGAGTCTGACTCGAGTCCAAGTCACATGACTCGAGTCCACACCTCTGGTATGCACGGACAACGAATGCAGTGCACACACACACACACACTCCACACACGCGCAACACACTATCAATAGAACACATCCGCAATGCACGCACCATGCAGCCTCTCTACTCACGAAGCAACTGAATAAGGAGCAATCAACAACAGTGAGCAGTGAGTAGCAAAGCGGCAACGCAGAGGGAATGTTGCACACTCATTTGTCTCCATCCCTCGCAACCCCATGCCCTGAATGATGCGGATGCACCCAGTGGCAAACGTTAGGAATGTGAATCGGCGATGGAAGGGAAACAATAAACTTACGGATATCGCGCAGTCATGGACAAGAGCTCCGTCTCTTTAAATGCCTCCTTCGCGTTGCCGAGGCAACGGGTGCTGCTGTCACCTGCCTCCTATACTGCCATTCCCTCCCCTGTCGTCTACTCCCCACCCCTGCCGTCTACTCCACTACCCTGCATCCTACTCTCCTCCCCTGCCTCCCATTCCCCTCCCCTTCTTCCTACTCCCCTCCCTCATTCATACAGGTTCTCCCCTTCCCTGCCGCCTATCCGCACACATACGCTCGTGTTCTTCGCTAATTTTCAGGGGGGTGGGGTGGGCATTTTCGCAGATAAGTCATCAGTGCGTGAGGGCCCGCCACACATTTTAAACAATTGCGGATTGACAGCACAATGATGACGGGAGGGGGGGGGTGTTTTCACGTGTCGTGTTTTGTCAGGATCGCGGGCCTTGCAATGAAGACCACTGCCTTATCTCTTTTACTCGCATCCCCTTTCTCCTCCATTCCACTGCCTCTCACCCTCTGCGAGATATCACACCTGTTGCGTGCATACACACAAAGCGTGATGTTTATTAATAATTAGATGCGAGCCCACCGCCTGTGACTAAATTAGCCGTAATGCCCCCCATCCCATAAATTGTTTTAGCATGGCTAGTGCTTGAATGGGTGATTATCGTGTTATATAGAGCAGTGTCTTAGGTTGTAGCTGGGCTGGGTTGTAGTACAGCAAAATACACTGTTGTACAGTACTGTACATTGACCCGCAATAACGAGCATGGTGAAGTACGGTCAATTAACCCACACGACGCACACGGTGCCCGGAGGTCCTCACCCAGCAGTGGAGTGACAAATGCGACTCCACACGTGCATTGCACAACACTACCTGTATGCTACTGTAGTCCACAGCTGTTAATCACGCTGTCAAGCACGTGAACGTATGCCACGTGTGCTATTGTGATACAGTATTTATCATGATGACTCGCAGTCATTGTGCATTGTCTGCTAACAAATGAGAATGAAATGAGGCTTAACACCAACATCCACATACATAACGTAGTTTGACTGCAGGCACGTTTAACATTCTAAATACTTTATAAAAAGTGGCACGGAATAATTCAGAAAGTCGTTGCGGTATGTTTAACGTTTACAAGTGTGGTAAAGGCACCTGCACACGCAGCCAATGAAAATGCAATTACAATTAAGCTGCCAAAAATTGTGTAAATGCTGCCAATACAATACAGAATATAAGATTGTTATTGCCTTAACAGGTTTAAACATTATATTTTAACACGCCGAATATTTCCGTGATGGATAGTACAGACAAGTAGCATTGCTGACAGTACAGAAGATACAGCAGTTTCAAAATAACATAGGGTACAAGCACAATAGACGAAATAAAATGAGACAGACGATACAAAGATGACCATCACAAATTAAAGACGTAAAAAATAAGGGTACAAACGAGACGGAACACAAATAACACAGAACAGATATTCGATGTAACAAATGATACAGATAGTTACAGACATCACAAAGACAGTACAGACAAAACAAAAAATAACCTATTCCAAAATCGTGACATGAATCGCAACAACTCGTGGCGGAAATGGCGGAGAGATGGGTATTTATTATTACACTGGATATCGTTTAACCATTTAACACGATTTATTGAATCAACCGATAATTATTGTCGTAATGAACATCCCTTTATTAATCCACTGCTGGATGAAGGCCTCCCCACGCTGTGCTGGCTGACCCTACTTCACCATGCTGATCAATGAGGGCTGATGAAGGGGGGTGTCCAGGACCGATTGTGATATCACTTGCCATTGATGTTCGCGTTGTCTAGGATTCAAGCTAGGGTCGCCGGGTTCATAGCGCAGTGTATTAACCACTGTGCCACCTCGCCACCTAAATTAATCAATACCTTTATTCAAAGGCGATGACAGCCATTGATACGAAACGTCAATTTTGCAAAGGTAGTCTGGGTTACAAAAGGAGGAACATGCCAATGAAGTATTGTACAAGATACAACAAAATAAAAAAATACCCAATCACAAGACGCAGAGAAAAACATTTTAAAAAATCAACTAAGGTGCAAAAATAATTTCAGATGTACACACATTACATTCAGAATGCATTAGTGCAAATTACACAGTGAATATTACAAAAGCATGCAGTGTAGATCATAACACGTGCATTCATTAATGTCAGACAGGATATAGCAGCCCATTAAATTCATGGTTTATAGATGCAAAGCAAATGTCATATTGTTGCATGCATGTACACCAACATGTTCATATATTTCAGCCTTTTGTCAATCCGCTGCTTGATGACGGGCCTCCCATAGTTGGGTTATTTAACCATGCTTTCTAGTTTCTGCTTTGGAAAGCATCTTTCCTCCAATTCCATAAATGTACCATTTGAATATAGTTTGAATGTTATATCTTAGAATAATATATAGCTTTTATGTGCGCGAGTCGATGCAGGTATTGCAACCCTTAGAATCGAGTGTTTCATCCCTATAGCAATGTCCACGCTTCCTCTGAAAGTGTTCATTTGATTAAAGTTTTTAACTGCGACAATCACATTGTAAACTATCTAAAGTTACATCATGTTTGCGATCATAAGAATCTCCCGAAATACGCTACATTTTAGCTTCCAGTACTTTGGAAACTATGTTATATATATGGGAAACGAATCGAGTACGTTACACAAAGAAGCCTAACTGTTGATGAGACCCAGAATGTGGAAGCGAGTCCAGAGTTTTCTCGCTTAAATACAGGCTCCTTGATATTGATCTGGGATGCAAATAGGCTGATGGATTATAACATTTTTATTTATATGGGGAGACACACAACTAAATTTTCTCAAACATATTTTACAATGTTTCTCATGCTGCGTTGGCAGTGGTGCCACAATCACAAATAACAAAGAACTCAACACATTCGTCAATAAACACGTGGTACCAGAGAGAAGAGTCATTGCCCGAAACGTCGCCAATTATAAACGTATATATAGACTAGTTGGTCATAATGCGTTGGCAATAGTGCACAAGCACAAAAACTGAAAACACATTCATAAATAACTCTGGCCTTAAATTGGAAAAAAATATATACTGCAACAGGCGACGTTCAGGGAAGTTAACCTTCTTCATCACACATACATAGGACAGAGAGATAGAGTGGCTAAGAGTTATGTATAATAACGAAGGATCATTGCTCGAAACGTCACCTGTTATATCTTTTTTTCTTCAGGGCTTGCAGTGTTATTGACTAATATGTTGAGGATTCAATCTTGATTTGAAGCTTTCGTGACTGCAGGAATCCATACTCTTTGGTTCCTTTCGGTTAAGTCACGTAGGTAGATAGATATTTTATTATTATTATTTTACCTACGTGACTTTACCGAAAGAACCAAAGAGTTGGTTGAGAGATTCGCTGTCAATGGGTTCAGCACCATGGACAGCTCATGAGGGCGTGGAGCACCGAGGCCCCGCCTATTTCAAAACGACGTCACCCGCCTTCCACGTGACGATTCCCATAGCAACGGCGCGGGGTGACATGGAGGCGGCGTGCGTGACAACGCACAAGTTCGTGAGGCGCGAGCCTGACTCTCTGCCGGGTTCGGTGCCCCAATCGCGGCGGCGCGTCCAGGCCGACCCGGTCCTCACCGCCGCGGCCTACGTGCTCAACTTGGGGCGCGCACTTCGCGACAGACGGCCGCGCGATACGGTGGCCGGGGTGAGGGGTCACGTTGAGATATATATATGTCGTGACATTTCACTCGTTATTAAAATTACATTTATGCATGCTTGTACGTTTTGGTGAAAAAAAAAACTGTCACGTATACAATTGATAAAAGCGGGTTGTATTTATATTATTGGTGAATAATACATGTAGAAAGTTTACAGTATTTGTCAGTCCAATAATAGTTGAGTCATGTATGTTGAACTTCTTTGGCACCGTACGTAGCCAACTGTGTTAATCGGAGGTACGAATCATTATTCTTCCTCTGCTGGGTGGAAGCCTTGAACAGCGAGTTGTTTGTTACGTGAGGGTGTGTTGACGACACGTGGGGGCTGTGTCGGGTTCTCAGCGGTGGCGCGTTCGCCGCTTGCTGCAAGAGGCTCACGGTTCAGAGTTTTGCATTTGTTACATAGCTGGCAAACCATTATCAGTGCCCTAACTTGTTACAGACAAATTCAGACCTTATTGGTCACCCCGTGCCCTACAAAATCTCAACGTTCATCCTACAAAATCCCATCACAAGGGAGAAACACAAATAGACCAAAACATTTCGATTTAAAGCTTTCGTGACTGCAGGGATTCATCTTCTTGGTTCTTTCGGTAAAGCCACGTAGAAGGGAAATAATAAAATTAATTAAAATAAAACATAATAAAATAATTCTCACGACGTTTCGGCCACAACGCAAGCAGCCGTCCTCAGGTGAAGAACAGGTCTTTCGGAAAGACAGCGCCCTTTTACGTGACTTTACAGACCAAAACATGTTTGCCCGTATTGAAACCGCTGTACGCCGTATGGACCTAAAAACTATATTTCCCTGTACAAGAATACGGGTAAACCGTATGGGTTGACAGGTATGCACTTATGATCCATTTTAGTAATTTGCTCGGCTATTTTGCAATGGAGATCTGCGGTGCGTAAGCGCAGCAGCGAAAACCGGAAAAAAACATCAACATTGCAGAGAACAAGTCTGTCATCCAGGAATATTGGACAAGTAACAAACAATGTATTTAACAGTTGTAAACGAAACACGATAAAAAAAACTGCAAGTATATGAGATCAAGAGGTGCAAAAAAGAGTTAGGTACATGTGCAAGTATGCTGTATATTTTAGTCTTAAGAGTGACAACCATACGCAAATCGAATCGGGCATATGAGATTAAAGTTTCGATTTGGGATTTAAAGATCTTGACGTGAGGGGAGAGGATTTAGATAGGGCGGTAATTATTATTGTCTATTGCCACCTTTATGTCAATCGTTTTTTTCTAAACAGATTATATACGTGTGGTCGGGGGCTAATCGATCTGCATTTTTTAAAATCAGTGTTGTCTTCCTTTTTAAATGGAAGAATGATAGAGGCATCCTTCCATGATCGAGGCATTTCATTTTTTGTAAACATTTCGTAAATAGGTCCCCTAAATTAGTTCCAATAGCTGGTTCCATTTGATGATGTCCATAGTTATTCCATTATTAAATCTCTTTGTGACCGTGGATACTTCCTCCGCTTCGTATGAAGAAAATACAGCGTTTTTTAAGAGTTGATAAAAATTTTTTTTTAAAATTGTAGAACACAACACATTCAATTTAAGACATCATAGCATACATTGGAGCAGAGAAGCAGCAAAACGGATTTTGAAGATTGATAAATATAACCCTTAGGGAGAAAAACTAAATAAATTAGTTCATGCGTGTCTCAACAAAATCACATCACTGATATCAAACAGTTTTTCATATCTTATTTCATATTTATAGAGCGCCTTAGCTCAAGGCACTTAATATGGTTTAGCAGCGGTAACAAAAATCGAGTGATTTAGATGGAAAGGGCCTGCAAGGGCCGAGGAATGAGTAACCGTAACAGAGGGCACGTGGGGGTCATGAAAGGGCTACAGGGGAGGGACGCGAAGGAGTGGTGGTGCAACGGGAGGGAAGAGGAAGGGAATGGGCAATGGAATATCACGTAGATTTATATTTTGTAATTTTGTCTTGACATTGCACCCATAATTATCACAATGTACAATACTCGCATTGTATGAAATTGTAAATTAGCTATATTATTACTCTATTTTATTTGCAGAGTATCATTTACAGACCTAAAATTATGTACCGACCACAACATATGCAGACTTATGTATGAAATAATTCAGACAAAAGTACTTAATGTCTTATCCAAGCCATATAAACCTTTATGAAACCGGAGAGGCCGCTTGGATAATAAGCTGTGCCTTCATCATGAAAAGCCAGATACAGCACAATAGTTAAAATTGCTTTCTTGAGTTAACCTCCCCTGGCCAGTATACAATGTATATACAAATAACTTCAAAGGTTATTTATTGTAACTCATTTGTGTAACCTATTACAATCCAGAGGATCCTATTGGAATCCCTTTTGAATTATGAAGTTTGCACCTGTATTACAGTATATTTACTAAATGCAAGAACCTCTGTCACCAAATGATGGAAAATTCAGTAACTTGTCACTTCTTGTTCGATAGACACTGTGTAAAGCCAATGAAGCCATTGTAAAAAAAAACACATCCATTTATCACATACAGTGTATCATGTTCATTAGAGATACATAAAACTTCGTGAAATGTTTTCTCATGATTTTATATTCTCTTGTATAACGCTTTAACACATTGATAGTAGCCAGTTATGATGACCCCAAGAATTTGTGATTCAGAAAACGAGCTGTGTAGGTATTGATTGTTTTTCATTAAAACTTAAAAGTACCTCTGGGTTTGCGGGGGCAATGCATTTGTTATTGGGAAGTTATGGAAAGTGACTCCCTAGCCATTGCTTCCTTCCTCAGCAGTGCCGTTTCTTGAGCAAACAGCCTACACAGCAGAGTGAACTGTTATCTGAGATGCAAGAAATGAGACATTTTCGATTATCAGAAAACAACAAATTATTATGGTTACCTTTTATTTATGTTATATTAGCTCCTTCAATACATTTTTATTTAGCATTTTGCTCTTTTGTGGCCCTTAACTCAACACAGCCCATTTTATGTCCATTCTACACTTCATAATGCAACTTAAAATGCAATTAGCTTTGGTTGCTTGTGGCTATAAAATGTATCCACAAAAATGTCTACAGGTCCACATTCGCTCGGGCAGTTTTCTCTCTGAAACGAATATTTAAATTATTGTGACCATGCACAATGCAAAAACTTTATGAAAAGAGTATTTACAAATTATCTTTGCCATTCAAACCACTGCACAGTGATCCGTTTTGCTGTTCTATCTGAGGCTTTGCAGAAGAGCTTAGTGTTATCAGCGAAATACCTTATCCCTAATGCTGCGTTTACGGTATGAATACTGTCATTATAAAAGTGAGCATTATACCCACCACTAGCGATCATTGTTATACATTGCTAGCCACTTCACTGCAATCAGAGGAGCGTCTATATTTATCCACCCTTTGGTATCCTAAAAAATATAGTCAATGTACAAGAAACCTTTTGATGTCATGAGCTGTCTTTGTATTTTAACAGCCTCATATAAAATACCATCTTAGATGCCTTTTTAAAATTCACATGCTTCATGAAAATGTATTTCCATCTTGTTCACCAGATTTTCATATCCCTCAAGCAAGTCCAGAGCGATGTATTGGTACAATTTGGTGTTTTTTGTGACATACCCCGAATCCAGCTTGCCACAATTTTACTTCCACCTTTTTAAATAGAGCTGTACAAGGTTATGATTATGCATTTGCGGAGCATATGCATGACATGCATTAATGTAAATTATATAAACATAGCTGTGCAAATGTATACCTTTCACGATAGTCCACTAATTGATGCAGGCATATTAGTGCGACTCCTGCCACGAATGTAATTTTATCTTAACTTTCTTCAAAGCAGCTTTGTGATTGTAATTGAGAACATGTCAATTTAATTGACGATAACCATTGTTGAATCCAATCGATCGATAGTTTAGTATTTACCTCCCAAAGCCCAGCAGTGCAGGTTGACAAACCACACGATGAATGTCAAGTGATAGGCGTGTGGAGGCCATTTGGAGTGCAACATCAAAGGATCCACTGCAGTGAGTCATCCCGCCCCTCCACTCTGCAAAACTCCCGATTGACCCTCGAGTTCTTCGACAAGAGGCAGGAGATAGTCTGGAAATGCAAATGCCCTTGCAGCTAACCCCACAGCAGAGCTGTTTCAGCACGCTTAAATATACTCTATTCAGGATTATAGACAAGATTGATCTTTTTAATAAGGGGGTAGGTGGCATGCCAGGGGAGAGATTTCGTCCTTAGAGCACTGGATTTCATGGTCCCCTAAGTCTGACCCACACACACAAAAACCTAGCTTCTGCAATGAGGCTCACTCATCCGTGAACTTTGTTAATTTCATAGCCCAGTTAATAACCCTCTTGTGAGGGACTGGTTCAGGGCACAGTGTGCTATTCAGTGAGTGCTTAAATATCCATTAAAGTTGTTCTGATCAGCTGATAAGGCATTGTTATAGTCTCGCTCTGCCTTATGCAGTTGCATAGGGGTGGTCGGGTAAATGAGTGATTTACCAGTATGCATTTTACAGTTTAATTCCTGCAATCACGATAGCTTTAAGTCAATAATTTACAGTTGCTTAAAGCAATTGCTTACCAGAAATGATAATTTCTTAATTAATTACTGTAGGGGTGGAGTGGTGTTGGAGAGGTTAGTACACTGTGCTATAAACTCATCTGATTCTCATCTACACCTAACATCAACAGCAAGTTATATATGAACTGGTCCTGGGCTCCCCTTCAACCCACAATAAGGAGTGTAGTAAAGTATTTTCAAACAGGTGTCTGAATAGGGATAATCATTAAGGGGAGGGTGAGATGAAGTGATTTCATTTTTCTGAAGATACGAGATAAATAGCTTTGGCGGGAAGTAGGCGGCTTAATATCAATATAGAAGACCTCACGCAGCTCCCGTCATTGCGCCCGGGAATTATATACGGAAGTGAAAGCCAACATTACACCAAGCAGGCAGTGGAAAGTAGTCTCTAGTAAGCCTTTTGCGGGAGACTGATCTTGGATCAAGCTATGCGGGTTTCTGGCAATCACATTCTGTAGGGAGCATCATACGAGACTGAAGGGTACATCACAAGGAGGGCGGCAGAGCCGGAGATGAAAACAGGAGGCTGGGAGAAGTTACCTGCGGAGTGAGGGAGCCTGCGAGTGCAATGAAGCGATATGGTTGCCTCGTCACCGGCCGCTGGATATGCCAAGACACCACTGCCGAGCCATCGTCGGCTCACGAGAAGAGCAGGGTTGTTTAGTTCTCCGAGAACTGAATTGGCTTTGAAGCTGTGGTGTCATCCTGTGGGCAATCTCCTGTCAGACTCCTTGATCCGTGACAGACGTGTGCCGTTTCCCAGCAAGCCATGGCTCGCCGTTTCTCTCCTCACTGCCATGCCACGTTTTCTTTATCACCTAGGAAGGCTCTCGTGGTTGGCTTTTACTTCATTGAATTCAGTAACTGAGGAGGACATTCCACTAAAGCTGATGCATCTGTCTCTGGGAAGAGGTCATGAAGTCCTAGTGGATGTTGACAGGGATAAGAAATGGAAGTAGAGACCACCGCAGGTTCCTCAGGAGATGGCAGTAGCCCCAGGGAGGCAGAATGAAGCTCGACGGGAAGTAGATGTAGGCAGGAACATCTTGCTGACCTTTCCTGAATCTGACGAAAAAGATTTGGATTTTATCCTTTCCGGCAATAATATAGGAGGTATTTAGATGTTCAAACACCAAATAGACACCCATTTCAATGCATCAAGTCTGCATTAACCACACATACCTGTGGTAAAACATACAAACAAACGTCCTTTGATAATAATTATCAAAGGAAGTTTGGTTGTATGTTTATAATGTGTGCATTGCCAGTACAAAATGGTCCCGTAGATATTTCCTGGGTCTGTTGTCCCCAGGAGTGTGTTAGAGTGTATGCCGAACCCCAACACAGTTTCTTTATCTGCTTGATGTCTCCCAACAGGCCTGGTCTTAAAAATAGCTTAAATCCCAAAACAAACACAACACTCTCAGAGCAGACCAACATAGGGGTACATGCTAGCGAGCGAGCTGGAAGATCGCGTGAACAAGATTTTGGTTTACATCCTGCACGGGAGCTTGTTTGGGTGAGTGGCAGCTGTGACAGGTTGAGGACTCCAAACCGCTGTCCGAGGCATATCAGGTCCCGGAAGAGACCGAGGGTGATGGGAAGGAGAGGCAAGACAGTTGGGCTGCTCATGATGGGCGGTGTACAGAAAGATGGCGCCGAGGAAATCGTGATGCATCTGATGTGTCAATGACAATTTGCTTCTGGGAATGATGTAAGTCCAGTGCTTTGATGGAAATTAATTGTGGGTAGAGAGTGGCAATTACTACGATTTGCACACCAGTTCTTGGATACTAGCCTTTTGCCCGTCCAAGGACGGGTGTATTGCAGTAAATCTGAACTTGCAAGTGAAAAGCAGACCACGACGTGATATATTCATTGCATCCATTCGTGTGCAATTTGTAAGGCCGCGGTGACACAGACCTACTGCATTTTAAGGTTATAATCCCTTGTTCATCATGACGTCCTTTTTACTTCGATGTCTCAATAGCGTTACGGAGATGGCGTGACGTGAGGGTTCTGCCTTTATAGTGAGGGTTATAAGTTGACGCTAAGGAGGGGGGAGGAGGCGCCTCGCCCCCCATGTGGAGTGACGTCACCTGCTAATTATTATTAATGGGGGGGGGGGTGGTATCCATTTGGAGGACATCACCTGTTCATGATTATTAATGAGGGGGGCTAAATTTTTATTTTTTAAGCTTTCGTGACTGCAGGAATTCATATTCTTTGGGTTATTCAATAAAGTTACGTAGATAGGTTCAAAGAAAATAATAAACTACGACGTTTCGATCGCAACACAAGTGGTCGTCACCTGATGACAGTTTTCTGGTTTCCATGACCCATGGAAAAAGGCAGCAACTTTGACAATGGTCAAGTCCACAGATGGTGTGATTTTATCCTGGCCCTTGGATAAAGGAAATGGCCTCTTGCGAAGAAGCGCCTTCCCCATCCCTGAGCTAAAGAAGCCGATGCAACTTAAGTGTTGTGCTTTGCCATGCTCTGGATTCTAAAATGATTTAATGGTTTACTCGGTTCCTTGCAGTGACCTCTCGATAGCCTTTTCTGGTATTTTGTGGAGCACATACATTCACGCATTAACACGTTTCTTCAGAGTGGGCAGGTCGGAACTTGGTTGGACAGCGCATTCATGCACGACAGACAGACAAATAATCCCTGGTGGGAAGTGTGGAACCTGTTGTTCCTACCTGTATAAGTGTAGTGTATCGTGTCGTGTACAGTGTTGTGTGTAGGTTAAACGTTGAGTTTTATAAGGGCACCACGGGGTGACCAGCCCCTCCCCACCCAGCCCCACCCCTCCCACCCCCTACCCAGCCCCACCCTCCCCACCCAGCCCCTCCCTCCCCACCCAGCCCCTCCCCACCCTCCCCTTTCCACCCAGCCCCACCCTTCCCTCCTTATATGCACGACAGACAAATAATCCCTGGTGGGCAGTGTATATGCAAGGCTGTCCATAGGGGGAAATGGGCGGTGGGGGGGTGTGCAGGGCCCGGAGCAAATCCCACTGCGTGGACCCCCCCCCCCCCCGACGCTTTCAAACTAAACCAAAAGTATTACATCTGACACTGTGACGTCAAAGCGTGCCCCCCTCCCCCCTCTCCAAAAGTGCGGTGCCCGGGGCGGCGTCCCGATTCACCATATATCTGCAAACACGTGGACAGGGACTCCTCGAACTTATGAACATTCGACTTAAGCACTTTCAGAGATGCGAACAGACCTGTCCGTGTGTCATGGAGATGCCACGTGAAGAACCAGTGGCATCTACATCTGCAGAACGTGAAGAACCAATGGCATCTCCATCTACGGGAGATTATACAACTTTTAAAGCCACTCCCCGTGTTTAGTGTAAACGTCGTACAACACGTTTGGAATCGACGGGTGTAAAGTTTGATCTATGAGCAAATCGACGAACGAACAGACCTCTGGAACTTAACTCGTTTGTAAGTAGAAGGGTCCCTGTATACGATACTACGCACAATAAATCCCCTAGGAACTTGCGCAGGAGGGGGCTCTTAGATGTAGCAATATTTAATTATTTAGCTATTTACTGCAGCAGTCCTATCTTTTTTAACCTGTAAATTTAAATAAAGGGGGTTTTTTTACGTGTATGTGTGAAAACTAAATATTTGAAATGGACAAATATGATGTGATTCTAGACGATAGCCTCAGCTTAAATTTGATCAGTAAAATTGTGGGGGTGGTTCCTGCAGTTGTGCAGGAGATATGGATACCGAGATATACATCGCTAAGTCTGAATTTAGCAGTTGACTTATATTCATCATAACATAATGTAACGCGATGTATTCCATGCATTAATATACGTTTACATTGTGCCAGTCATATATATATACGTGCTGTTTTCGTTTACTTGCCTTTTAGTTGATCAGTAATGTGCTTGCACAGTATCCCAGGCAATATTGCAGTACGTGTGTGTGCTTGATAAACAAAGTGGAGCAATGTTTGTGCCTGAACATAAGGTCAGTGCCGTTGTGTGGAGCAGTAAAACCACGATGGAGGCCCTGCAGAGTTGCTAATGGAACAGCTCTAATCTATAATGTTTGCGTGTCCGGGTTGGCGTGTGTGTGCACGCACTCAGCTCCTGTGTGTGTGTGTGGACACGAGAGAGAGAGAGAGAGAGCGCTCACTCTCTCCTGGATGCCCATAGTTTATTTATTGCTCCACGCAGTCATCTGTCGGTCTATTCATTAATTTCTTAATGTTTTCAGGTGGAATCCCACATCTGTATTTATTTATTTAGTCAGCTGGGAGCTTTTAAAATTTCTGTGTACTCAAACATTAATTTCATTTTGTATACAAATATCAGCAATGGGTGAGGTTGATTATTGTGATTATTTGCTCTTCTGCTTCTCTTCACCTTCCGTTGGCACCACTGACTTGTGCTAGTGACATGCTGTGCAAGTCTTGTGTGCATTTTAAATTAGACGTATTATTATTATGAGTTGGCAGGTTATGTAGATTAGTGATTTAGTTTGGTCTCCTTTAAACAGGTTATGGAAATAATATCAGTTTTCTAAAATACTGTGCATATCCAATGATATTGTCTACCCTGGGTACCTGCAGCATATTGGAATAATGGACCTTTTTAGCCAACAATTGCCTTCGAAATAATTTTGTCTACATTACCTGCCATTACATGGGATGAATTTGACCAATTTTGTTCTCCCATATACAATGACCTACTGACGCAAGGTAAAGTATGTCCATGGTACAACCTATTTGTTTATTTATATGTATAACTGCTATCAGTCAACACATTGCATTTTACCATTGACAACAAAAAAATTGTCAACAATTCACAAATTGCCCCAGTTTTATATGTATGTTGAATTTCTTTCGCGCTGCATCTAGCCAACCGTGCTAGTTGCAGGTGCGGATGTTAAAACGTTGAACTTATGAATTAATTTAGATGATATAGTACAGCAGAACAAAAAAAAACAATGTTCAATAATCCATAATCCTATCATTTCCAGCGTCTCCACATTTTGCAGCAACTCCTGCAATCTGTAGGGGCGGAGATTCTAAAATATTGAATTTTGCAGCGGATTAAAAAAAATCAGCGTGGCGAGCTTCCAAGAAGCGGCTGCACTGCAACAAAAAAAAAAGCATTCCCATCACAGCCTGAAGCGATTTGTGTGATATAAGATATGGAGAGAGATTGCACTTCAGAGAAAAGAATTCAGATACAGAGAGACAAACTGGTACATATATTGCTTGACAAATGGAGATACAAACATACATGGAGATGCAAAGAGGCAAATAGAGATATGGAGAGTCACAGAGATAGATATTCTTTGGGTCTTTCAGTAAATTCACGTAGATACCGAAAGACACAACGAATATGAATTCCTGCAGTCACGAAAGCTTTAAGTCAACACAGAGATAGAGTAAAATCGTAATTCAGAGAAACAAGTACAGACAACATTTATTGGTTTACTTCGCTCAGACTCAATGTGCTAATGTGATTTGTTGCATAGTTAAGGATTTTTGCTATTTAAAAAAAATATAAGACTCAAACTGCTAAAAAGAATTTACTTTAGACCCCCGTGGCAGATTAGCTCCATTATGGTTTTATAAAAAAAAAAAACGTGAAATTTCTAAACTCTGCAAATTGTTCACAGATTATTGGAGTCGCTAGTTACATGCTGCGTTCCTCCTATAATCCGCATTTTTTCTGCAGATTAATGGAAATGCATGGCTATTTATTGTTGACCAGGCAAAATATTGGGATATGTTTTTTCAGATTTTAGTTTTATTTAACAGATTAATGGAGTTTCACTGTACTTGCATTTTTTACTTGTATGTGAGCTTTTTTATTCTAAGAATATCGTGTTCAATGTAGTTTAAAAAATTGCCAGGCTTGAATGTGATGGATTAGCTATTTTATGTTACAGCAAGCCCTGTCAACAGCACATGCTCGCCTGCCATTGAAGACTGCACACACTTTCTCCAGTAACAAGATATTTTAAGCCCCTGTGGAAAAATCATTGCACTTGGCACAAAAACACTTTCCAATCAACACTTTTTAACTAAGGCTCAGCCTGTTTCACTGAACGTTGTGTAACATGTCGCGGTGCTGGAGAGGTTGGTCCATCATCTGAAAGCTCGCAATGCAGTGAATCTGAAAGCTTGCGATGCAGTGAACAAAGACGGTCACTGCATCGCGCACTTTCAGATGCTCTTCTGCGGCCGTCTGGAACGCTCTTCCTTCCGATATTAGGAAGCCACTGTGAGCTATGCACTTTTAAATAATCTAGATTGCAAACTAATTTCTTTGGGAACTGCTTTTTGTGTTTAGTTTGTTTTCTTTCCCCCGCACCTCCGATGAGCACCGTTGGCTATGTATGGTGTGAAAGAAGTTCAACGTACATACCTACGTCCTCTAATAGCCTGCTTGCCTCTCAGCTTGAGTTGCCATTCTGGTGTCGCATTATGTATTGCTGAGTTTGTTTATGGATTCGTACAACTAAAACCCCTTAACAGAAAAAATGCCCACATGCTCTTTTCTTTCTTGGGCCTATGCATAAGATTGTGAATTGTTCAAGTCGCCTTAGCACTCGGCTTAAGAAAGCCCACATTATCTCCCGTTAATGCTTGGAAAAATACATTTCACACTTCAGTATTATTGCAATACTTGTAAAATACATAGAGTAGACGTATTTTTCTTTTAATATTTTAGGTGAAAAGCCATTATTTTTGCTCTTATCAAGCACTGCAACTCTAATGGTTCTTGGTTTGATTGTCTCGAGGCATTTTCGTGTCAAATGGCAACAAAGCGCAAACATTATTTTAACTATTTAAGCTTCCCACACTGGAATTATAATGCTCTTTGTATTAATGCCACAGTGTTAGTATGCATCGCCTGCCTGCAATGGCAATTTATTCAAAGCCTTTGTTTATGCATGTTGTGGCAATGGAAAGCCCAGTAGTGTTCATGTTAAGAGTAAAAACTTGACATTACTTTATGAATGTTGAGAGTGCATTGCACACAAATCACATTCCAATATAGATTGTGATAGCTTGTACAACACTATACTAAATAACTGTAAGGACAGCAAAAAATACGATCGACAAAAATATACAATCATTAAAATATTAATTACATATTCTTCCTCCTGTATGTAATTTAAGGCCCTCTCGTGTATAAATATGAAATAAATGTAAGATACATTTGGCTAGAACTAAGGCAAACCACGGAGATTGCTGAGTTGTGGGCCTTTGTTAATGCAGATATGGATTAAGTCCTTCCCACATCAGGGACTTTGTCAATTATTGAGATTGTTTGACCGTACTTGATCATACTGGTCTTTGTGAGAGGTTGTCAAAGACCAGTTTATATCACTCACCAATAATATTAGCCATGGCCAGGTGTCCAACACAGAAAACTGGGCTCATAAGGAACCAATGTGCCACTGCTGCCGCACTGTCTACTGTACAGTTCTGTATATGACATTAAATCACAGATTAATGAGCCCGGCCATGAGTCAATCAACGTATGCACGAAGAAAATAAAATTATTGTAAACAAAAATACGCCCTATTGATATGGAAATGCGATCTTTTGTAATGGTACAATACCTCCTCTCTGGTGATGCAGACTCGGTACACGTTAGCGTGGCTCTCACACACCCAATTGTGGACAATTGTAAACTAGGCAGGTCTGCCATCCTCAATAAAACAAGCGCGGCAATCTGATTAAAATGCAACATGGCCCTTTTACTGGAAGGAGCCTGGAAGGGCTGTGTCTCATGCATTTTTCATCATTGCCCGTAGTGCACAAGCTCATTACAGTATTCCCATTTAAAGTACTTTCATTTCGTTATTTGCAATTTCAATATGAACTCGGTGCCGTTATGTCCACACATTGCGCTTCTGCTTTACGCCTTGTGCCACATTTGTTACACGTTGGGCAGTGCGTCGTTGTGACACTTTTCGTTTGTGTTCATGCTGAACAAGCTGTGAAGATTAAATGACCATTTTCTGTTGAACTGTTCAAGTGCTGAGAGCAGGTGAGAGGAATTGAGGTCACTGGGATGTTTGCTGCCCTACTTTATTTGGTATTCAGGGAATTATGGTTTTGTGTTTTGTACATAAGGCTTTCAGCACGTTCGCTGCATCCTCAGAACACACCCCCGACACACTGGGATGGCAAGCCCATGTGGTGCAGTTTTGAGGGTGAACGCTGATGATGGCGCCATATCCCCCGAAGCACTCCTTTTGGCAGCCATAGGCTACACGGGGCACAGATAGGTGCTTCAGGGCTCCTCGATGACCGAGTGGCACTAGGCTGGCAGGACCGCTGGCTGGAGTGTTATCCCCTTTGGCTGACATCGCCACCAATAGTGTCGGAGGGCCTCATACAACAGTCTTTGACAAAGGGATGTAAGGTGGTATTCATCATCAGTAGCAGTAGCCATGTTGTGTCCACTGCTGGATGAAGGCCTCATGCTGTTGCCACCTTTAATTGTTTAAAGTGTTGAATCAGCATTTTCAGCCTCACCAAACTGATACATGATTTCTGGGTCCTTGAAAATTGAGTCCAATTCCCCAGAGGTTCCATATTGGCCATTGACTCAACCCAAGGGGACCACAGGCATCCCCACAATCCTTTTTATTTATGTATGTATTTTGAACTTCTGTCACTACAAGTGTCCACCCTTAACAGGGGGTACCTTGTACTGTAATTTTGGTTGTGGCTAATTTGATAGGCTGAGAATCCCTGCGGTGTACTAGCTTTCACGGCACATGGGGCCATCCATTTAGTAGTTACGCAAAAATCTGTCAACTTGACCCCCCCCTCCCTGTACGCACGCAAACTTTTTACACCCCCCCCCACCTGCGTACGTACGCTTAATGCACCCTCCCCCCCGAATCCTATAGAACGGCTGATATTTAATCCACGCAGAAACGATCAAGGATGAATAATATTAACATGTTTAAGCAAACGGTCCACCTGCCGGCTGCATTAAAGAATTAAGTTGCGTACCTTTAAAAAAAATGTCTCGTGTCCGCTAGGTTCAAACGCCGACTGAACCCAGTCGAACAGATTACGTATTATCGGGATTCCGTCAACACGCGCAATGTCAGGCTGAAGCACAGCAGCGTGATAGCTCGCAGTCAGGGGCACGGTGGCATACAAGTGACACCTCTCCCACAGTCCCACTTCTCCCGGTAGTACTTGTCTGACAGCTGAAGAAACTGAACTGTGGCTCATTTGAAGGCCAATGTAGACAAATTATTATCGAAGCTTCAACCGCCCCCCCCCCCCCCCATTTTCTATGCGTACATACATTGTCAGTAGACCCCCCATACGCAAGCGTACACATTTGGGTTAACCCCCCCTCCCCCCTCCATGCGTACTAAATGGATGGCCCCTATGCCTCAGTGGAAACACATCGGGGGAATTGTAAAGTGGCAATCGACTTTTGCTTGTGCTGTAGGTTTGCACCGAAGAACTTCTGCATGCTGTGGTGGCGTTGTACGACAGTGGTCTGCCAAATGTGGGCTCTGATGGCTTGTACTCGACCGTGTGCGCCAAAGGAACTCAAACCATCATGCTTCTCCGCAACAAGGAAGGTAATTACCCTCCAGATAAGGTTAACATGAGGCCATTTATTAGGACTGAAAATTTCCTTTCAAAAACAGAAGTGCCTGTTGTTTTTTTCCAAGTACACTTAGGGTGCCACGGTGGTGAGTTGTTTCTTCCCTCGCCTGGTATGCAGGAGGTCGTGGGTTCGATCCCGACCTGACGTCTATATATTTGAAGTTTGTATGTTCTCTCCCCGTGATCACGTGGATTATTTCCAGGTCCTCCGGTTTTTCCCTCCGCATTTAGAATCAACGTGCATTTAGAGTATTTAGCGGCTATACAGTTCCACATGATCATTTGTGGCCAGGTCGTTACTGAAAAAGAGCTATATAGCTCAGTGGGCCTTATCTGGTAAAATAAAAAAAATAAAAAGTAACTTTTTGGTGATTAAAAACAAGTTTAATTATTGTGATCTTTGTGACATCTACCTTAGCGAAGGACATTTCAGGATTAATCACATTTATATATTACGAGTTCATGAAGCCTGTCTTCGCCAGGCAAAAGTTTTCAATAATTAACCTGATATGATTTTTGACAATTTTATCTGCGATCAGACACTAAGAACTACAAAAATGTATATTTTTCCGCAAAAAGAACATTGTTGACGACTTGATTCTAACTTTTTATATTTAAAGACGTACCCATCGGAAACTGCTCAATTTTAAGATTCCATCCTTTTTTTATTAGAATGAACAAGCATTTATGAACTGAATTTTCTGAGGGGAGCTCCGATTCTTTACTGTTTTCTAATTATTCAGATATTAACATGAAATAAATGTTTTCGTTCAAAACTGCTTTAATTCGAAATATCGATAAAACAAAAGATAGAACAATGGTTCTCGCTTTAATTGTATTTGCTGCTTAATGGTTTCTGAATGACACGCACAAATATGTTTATGGGGCACTTAAAAATTTAGGGGCCTTAAGATGAAAAATATCGGATTTTCTGATTTGTACTGTTGTTTGTGTCGTAAAAGCTATCTATTTACCAAATTGCAGCTTTCTACCTTGTCGGGAAGTACGCTAGAGGTTTATGAGACATACAGATTAAGGTCATTACTTATATTGATGATACTTACATCTTTTTCTGTTTTTCAGTTTGTGCTGTTGGCAACGTGGAGGTATCTAACCTAACTTTAGCTCCTTCCACTGGTAAATTTATCGTGACATACGAGGACCTGGTAAAGACGAATGCATTATCTGCAAGTAAAAAACTACTTCTGTGAAGCAGTTGTTTCTAAAAAAAAACATGCATACATATCAACAGGTCTGTGTAACTGTGACTATGAAAACCACCAAAGGCTGCATTCAAAGGGTGTGCTTGGTACTTGGCAACAGCTGAACGATACAACCTGAAACCTCTGATAGATTTCCTTTAATTGTCGTGTTGTGCAGATGGCCAGGAGTCTAATTTAATATCCTGGCCACTAATGCATGTTTTATTGAGTGATCTCTCCAACGTCTGCTTATAAAGGTCACAAAAGACTTTGCCTTAATTATGAATCTGTGGCAACGTTTGTGACGTCGGTGAAATTATGGACAGACTAATGATCATTAATGATATCACGATGTTTGCTTCCTAGAGCATTCATGCAACCCTTGCTCGATTAACTGGTAATTTAATACCATTTTCAATGCGATGCAACATTAATCGCAAAAGCTCTGAAGTGCTAATTATCCTTTAAGATGGGGAACAACATTATACACATACAGTGATGTTCAACTGGTTACTCCACCTGCTTTTTTTTTAGCAGTATACAAAAGCGAAATCTTTTTTAGTAAAAACTGAACAGTTGTGTTTGGGAGGAGAATGAGAACAGCAGGGGGGGGGGTCAAACATTCCTCTCCTCTCACAAAAACAGGTGTGCTGTGTAAAACGCATTCAAGGAAGCCACTGTAGCTATGGATTTTATAATCTGGATTGAAAACTCATTTCCTTAGAACTGCTTTCTGTGTTCAGTTTGTTGTCCTTCCCCCGCACCTCCGATTAGCTCGGTTTGGCTACGTACGGTGCGAAAGAAGTTCAACATACTGTACATAAACGAGTGAAGTACAGTACTGTATGCCCATTTTGATATGACCATCTTACACACATTCACATATTTTACATTTTAACAGAAATACGGATAGAATCATACACTTTTACAGCACGGGTACACTTTAACATTTTGACTTGTGCCATATTGAGGAGCCAGTGGTGCACTTTGTGTGGTATCATTTTAAATCCACACCTTTATGCAGACTATCTTTAATTGGCTATATAAAAATTCTGATTCTGAAGTCAGCATGAGTTATTGGCCCACACAAGACAATGTCATACAAAGGACACCCTATATTTCTGTAAATTAAATTTTCATCATAAATTTGCATTTGTGGGAACGTCACAAACATTAATTTAGCAGTATTTCAACAGTCTCAATCCCTCTTTATGCACTTGCAACGTGGATGGATTCACAACCACTATTCAATCACGGTAAAAGTATGACTTTATATTACGCAACGATTTTTGAATGGCATCCTGTGCAGCGGCAGTGTGTGATTTTCAAAATGTTGCTCAGGTAAGCCATCGTTCAAAGGGCCAAACAGAAAATATTCAGATGGTGCCAGAACTAGGCTATATTATGGATCGGGCAGTGCAGTCCACTTCAACTGTGGCCTTTCATGTTCTCAGGCTTTCTGTAGCCTGGAGTTGTTATAAAAAGCACTTAAACCTTTGTGTATTATACACAAATTGGCCTGCACATTGTTTCTGTTATGATGGCTTTTTGTCATTTATATATTTGATTGGAATGTTCATGTTGGAGGGAAATGTATGTGTATCAAATTTTAAAAGGAAGAAACAAAAAATATTTGAAATAATATGGCAGGTATTTCTTTCAGGGTATCCCTCCTACATTAATATTGTTTATTTAAGATATGTATGTATAGCCAACACACTCACTTGGGTAACCAAAGCATTTATAATCAGTATATCGGAACAAAACTTATGTAATCTGAAAGTCACGTATTTGTGTGTATATATGTGCGTGTGGGTTTTGTCGAATGGACACACTTTGCTTGGCACAATCACCATTGCAGAATCACTGCCACTTTGTGGCGAATGGCGGTTGTTTTTATGTGATTAATGGTGTGGTTAGTTAGCTCACAATGCTGTGATACCAGCCACTCGTGGCCCATTTTGGCCATGCTTATCAGGACCAGTTAGCATATGGACACTGTGTTTTAGAGCCCCACACAAAAGTTAGCAAACTAATGGCATATTACTCCTAGGAAGAACAGATGTGCAAGGCAGTAATGGTCTCTCTGGGACTGGCTGGTAATAATGCTGCAGTATACTGTTTGTGTTTGCATGTGTTACATTTGTTGATATGTAAACATACTATATATGTCCTGTATGTATTCATCGGTGTATATTAGAATCTTTAAAAAAAAGTAATGCTTCCTATGCTTTCAATGCAGAACATGCTTAAATGTGTACAAATTCAAGGTTGGTGAGCCTTTCATTGGTGAGTACTTTATATAGGTTATTCATATTGGTAAATCGTTAATAGGTTAATTAAAACATGTTTTCCACAATGGAAACATACTTTGCAGTATATTTTTGTGTGGTGTATATACAGTGAGTATGTCTTAACAGTCCAGTAGATCAATTACATGGACATAGGCTAATGAATTTTGCTGACATGAATAATTAATATGTTAAAAATACATATATTTAAAACTATTGCACAGCGGAGAAAAGTAATATATCTGCACAATGCATAAACTGATCTGCATACATGTCTTCATTGACTCTTCTATATTTTTCTTCTTGGTTCTTTCGGTAAAGTCACGTAGAAGGGAAGTAATAAAATAATAAAAATAAAACATAATAAAATGAAATAATTCTCACGACGTTTCGGCTCAGGTGAAGCCGTCTTCACCTGAAGACGGCTTCACCTGAAGACGGCTGCTTGCGTTGTAGCCGAAACGTCGTGAGAATTATTTCATTTTATTATGTTTTATTTTTATTATTTTATTACTTCCCTTCTACGTGACTTTACCGAAAGAACCAAGAAGATGAATCCCTGCAGTCACGAAAGCTTTAAATCGAAATCTTCTATATTTCTTGCAGCTTGTATTAAATTGGAACTGATTAAATTTATTAAAACACCCTCAGGTTAGCACATATAGTTGTGAATACACTCTAATAATTTGTGTTCATTTTGTCAAGTTACGTGTTCAAACTAAGGTCCGTTAATTGTAATTTTCAATATGTACCAGCATTGCTTGGTCAGTAATTGTAATACTAGCATAGCTGAAAAAATTATTTCGTTGATAAATTGCATATGGTACAAATAATGGCCAACTGGAAAGATGTATTACCTTCAGAAATTGTGGGCCGCAACGACCACATCACTGGGAAATTTGAATTAAAATGGTCACAGCAGTTGAGGCACAAATCAACAACATGCAATAGGAAATGGTTTAATTATTTAAACAGTCTCTGAGCCACACTCCATCTTCATTCTGCTTCGTTTTCTTCTGCGACATATTGTACAGAACGACTAAAACTGCCTTTTGAATTAATGCAAATTTAAACTGGTTCCATGCAGTTTTATGGTACTAATAATAAAAAATACTGTAATGCAGATATTAGTCTATTTGTCAACAATATTGAAGCAATAAAGACACCCTTGCCATCTAAATTTTGTCATCTGACTCTTCACTACGATTCTCAGAAGACATTAAGATATGTTAAGACTTCTCAGCCACGGGTAACTGCTTTAGCCACATGTAAAATGAGTCCTCTGTGACCTAGACGACTCAGTTCATGCCCTCCTTCACGACAGCTACCCATGGTCACTTATACTGGTAGGAACCTCCTGGTTACACCAGCCCACAGGGGATTATTGTGTCCGTCCGTCGTGCAGGGAGGGGCTGGGTGGGTAGGGAGGGGAGGGGGTGGGGAGGGGCTGGGTGAGGAGGGTGGGGAGGGGCTGGGTGGGGAGGGTGGAGCTGGGTGGGGGGTGGGGCTGGGTGGGGGGTGGGAGGGGTGATGCTGGGTGTGGAGGGGCTGGTCACCCCGTGGTGCCCTTATAAAACTCAACGTTTAACCTACTCACGCCGGCTTGTGCCCGCCCTTACAGTCGGGCATATTTGCGGAATACACCACGCCGCCGTTGACCCTGGCCATTGACTGAGCAACCCAACGTTCCTACCTGCTCCCTCTGCAGGAATGTGTTTTTTTGATAATTATATCATTTTATTCTCACGTAGTTAACATAATGGATTAAAGTTGCCCACTTGCAGAGGTAATGTCATTGTCACATCTAGCAGTGAACAGAGATTGGCTGGGATAGTTTTTATTTTTAATCACTGCTGTAAGTGCTGTTTGTTGATAGTGGTAATGATATACAATCATTGTCATGTTAATAATTGTCATTGAGACCACGTTCTGTCCACTGCTCGATAGAGGCCTCCCCAAGCTGTTGCCATCTCTCATAGTCTTGGCAATGTAACTATCCCACTGTATTCAATCCTCATCTCCACGGGGGTCGTACTCTGGCGTGTGTTCCCTGTTTTTTAGCTGCCACTCTGTCATTACCCTTGACTGCTGGCCATGATCTCTTCTCGCAATGTCTCCTCAAAATGTCTGTTAATACATAAATATATGTAGCCTATACACACACATTTTTTCCCCATGATGAATATTTTCCTTTGTTTTGTACAGCATCCTGAGATGCAGTTTATACATTATTTCAACAAAAAATGTACTTGGATTGTATAATAATACTTATCATGGATTTTTAAAAAAATGTTTTCCATTATCTCGTGGTTTCTACTCCATGGCTAATGTTCTCAAGCAGTTCCAGCACAGACACTGCTTTGAGATCTCGATGCTTAGAGACAAGTCAGTGTGCTGCCACAATCAATTTTGTCAAACTGTTCCACACATCAGTCACTCGGAGTGCAGTGAAACAAAATAATAAATGATGCAAGACTGCAATAGTTGGTAAATTATGGATTTAATGTTGAAAAAAATATGAAATTGCTATACTCAATGGTCCAACACTGAGAATATAATTCCAGCTTTTATTTTGTTACATTTATCTTGTCTTCCTATGCAATTTGAAATTCAGTGATACGTGGAGCTGGCACTGTGCCACAGCTCAATACATCAGATCCCTGAGCCTCCTGCACGCCTCTGATCCCTCCTGTTGTTTTAATAAATTTTTAATACAATAGTGATGCTGACAGTATTCATTTTTACTATGTTACAGTTTTTTTTCTCATCTTAGGACAGCTATAGCGCCTAGAGATGCAAACACTGGCTTCAGTCTTGGAGTGTCTCTAATGAGGTTATTGGGAAGTTAATTTATTATCCGCTAATTTGTGTGCACATAATGTAATCTATGACATTGTTTACATAGGCGGGAGAAAAATTGCGATGCAATACTACATTACGGTAATTCCCATTTCTGACTGGTTGCAATGCACACTGAAATGTTATTGTGTTGAGCTGGGAGCACTTTCTCGAGGTCAAAGTGGTTACCGGGTAATAATTGGAATGTTGAGACTACTCGAGTTGCCGAATTGTTCTTGTGTAATGTAGCTCTCAGAGACACCATTTTATTCTTTACGTATATTTATTATGAATAAAGTCCGCTGACAACTTAACGAGTAACCGCGAGTGACTATATACACTTGGGTAATTTGACGACTCTATTCTGAGACAATGTAACTCTAGCCTCAAGACTACTCGAAGACGATGGAGACGACGCGTTCCAAGATGAAGACGGCGATTCCCCACAACAACAGCCCCCAGGTCCGGTTCGCGCCGGCTCTTATCCCTCGCACGACCCGGCCACGCCCCTATTCCCGAACTCTCGCTCACCGCACCTGGCTCTGTCAATCTCCGCCCTTATTACACTTTACGGTCGTTGGGTCCCTGACCCTGTCAACGCTCGTTCCATCAATCCTCATTAGCACGTTAATTAGTAACCGTGGTCCTGGGGAGCCATACTGCCCCTCCATCGCCCTACTGTATTTACATCACCCCCCCCCCTCTTAAAATATAGCCGTCCCCTGCTACAACGATTTTAAATCAACTTCTAGGCCGAACCATACATTTAACACAATGCTTGCACAATCAATGTTATAGGACCAAAGAGGATGAAAAGAAACCACTTAGAAGAAGAACAGTGCGGACAACAACCAAACCAACAACAATAACAATGTGAACAACGCACGCAACGCAACCCCCGCGATCGTTACTTCAAGCATCGGACATTTTAAACATGCGGTCGCCCAACAACACACAACTCAAAAACACAATTTCACAGGCGATCCGTCACCGAAATGTCAACCCCCTTGACCGAGTCCTCAATGCCGGCCCGTCTCCCCGGGTAGGATTTTAGCTTTCTTCAGCCAACGACGGCTTGGTCACTAGACCGGGAGGGTCGAAGTCTTTGGAGGCCTGCCCGGGAGAGGCTGACAGGTCCTCTACCGGTGGCCCCTTGCGTGTGGCAGGCCTTCAGGGTTCCCCCGACATCAAGGGCTCGAGAACTGCGGGCAGCACAACATAGTTTCCTCAGCGTCCGATTACTTCGGCCTGTCCGACACACCAGACCCCGACCGCACAGACACTGGAGATGAAATTTCTAATCGGGGACGCACGTACGGCTTTAAGCACGACGCATGGACAAACCTATGGCGGCGCCCTACCTGTACGCGCACACACTGCGGCGATCTAACTTCAACGATTTCCACCGGCCCTTGCCATGGCCGGTGCAATTTGAGGAACGTGTGCAACGGCACCGGTGGGCAGTGCAGCCATGCTCTATCCCCTACCACCCATGGCAACACGTGCTCGCGACGACGCACGTTCGTTTTGTTAGCGGCTTGCACCCTGGCAGTGTTTTCTTTAGCTGCCTCGCGTGCGTCAGAAATCCGATCTAGCGTGATCTGCAAAGTCGCTGGCAGAGAATGCTTCTTCCTTCTGTGGGACAGACCCAATTGGACATCATTAGTGGGTTCACTTTCGCGACCATACATCAAGAAAAACAGGTAAAATCCCGTGGAGGCATGAGGGGCCATCCTATATGCTGCCAGGACCCCAGGGATGTGTAGGTCCCAATTTGTCTGCGCCTCGTCGACTGCTTGGCAAAGCATCGACGTTAGGGTTTTGTGAAGGCGTTCTACCATGCCATCCATCTGAGGATGGTAAGGCGATGTCCGAATTTTATTCGTGCCTAGCATGTCACACACTTCACGTAACAACTTTGATGAGAAGTTCTTGTCCTGGTCTGTAACGAGTTGTTCGGGAGCCCCCATATCCAACACATAACCGTGCAAAAAGGTATCGGCTATAGACGCCGCCGTCTGGTCGGGTAGGGGCCAAGCCACCGGCCACCGGGAGAAATACTCTACCCCGACCACAAGGAATTTATTACCTTTCTGCGTACAGGGGAAGGGCCTCAAAATGTCAAGCGCGAATGGCTCATTAACTCGGGACACGGTGATGGACTGCAAGGGGGGTTGACACTTTCTGGCTGGTGTTTTCCGGCATGCACAAGCGGTGCAGCCCTTAACGAGGTGGTACACATCTTCTGACATTCCCGCGCGAAGTGGCCAAGTTGGCCGCAACGGAAGCAGGCGGCCCTGGCCGCTCGCGGCAATGGCGCCGCCTCGACCCGGGATCGCCACTGTCGGTTCCGTCGCGGCATGTCTCCTCGCCGCCGCTCCCATCCGTGAACCGCTGCCGACACCTTCCCCCGTCGATTCGGCGCCATCCTCCATCGGCTCCTCTATGCCCCGTGATGGTCGGCTGTTTGATCCATTTCCAGGCCACGGCTTCCCGGTCCATGCAGCCACCCGAGTCCGTTTACGCAGGGTTTCGTGCGCTTGCAGGCACCTGGCGGTCCACAAGGATGTCTGAGCATCTTCGTCGATCACCGGTAGCACGATACCCATTTTCGAAGACAATTCCAACATCTTCTCCATCACAAGGGAGTCGAGCGCTGCTTGATCCAACTGCGGGTAGGCCGGCAATCCCAATGCCATCAGCGCGCCGCAGTAGGCGAGGGGTGTCTCAGCTTCCCCTCAACACCGCTGGAGGAACTTTCCCCGCGTGGCCGATGGTGGGTCGTATACAGCGGTCATCTCTCTGTAAGCATCCTGAAGCGTAGCCCTTTTTTCCGCAGGGATGGCCCAAAGTGTTGCGAGGCCATCATCGTAAAGAGCCGTAGGCAAAGCCCTCAACGCCTCCTCCTCTGTCCAGTCGACTGACCGGTACGCTGCTTCAAACCGAGGGGTGAAGGCACTCCAATTTCCACCTGCTGCTGTAAACTCATTCACCGGGGGCAATCTTCGTGGTCGATTGGCGGCACTCTTCCTCGCCGCAGGAGTTGACACCACCTCAGCTGCCTCCCGCGCAGGTTCCAAAATGGCGGCCGTCGGTCGTGTCACTTCCCGCGAAATGGCGGCCCCTGACCGTGTGGTCTCCAGCGCGGGAATCCCGGCCGCAGGCGGCCGCTCCACCCTCCCTGCGCGATTTAGCAACTTGTCCACGGCCACATCCGCCCTTGACGTCGCCGCACCCATTGATGCCACCAATTGAGCGACGGTCGAGCGGAGCCGATCCACCTCCGCCACCAGCTCGCGCCATCCCTCCGTCGGGCCTCACTGGGGAGAAGCGGCCCCCACCTCCCCCCTCGCCGGCGGCGACCGCAACTTTACCGGAGCTTGTGGCCGGGGTGGCGAGGCGATCACCACCTCCGTCCCCGGCGCTGCGTTCCCTGCACATGCGGGGTTTGTCACCAGGACCCCGTCTCCCGGGGCTGCTTGGGGGACCCCTTGGAAGTCCTCCTCTTCTGAAGAAGCTACAGGTGGTTTCCCACGCTTTCCTCTCTTCGGTATCTTGCAATAGCCACTTCTGATACCACTGTAATGTAGCTCTCAGAGACACCATCTTATTCTTTACGTATATTTATTATTAATAAAGTCCGCTGACAACTTAATGAGTAACCGCGAGTGACTATATACACTTGGGTAATTAGACGACTCCATTCTGAGAAAATGTAACTCTAGCCTCAAGACTACTCGAAGACGATGGAGACGACCCGTTCCAAGATGAAGACGGCGACGGCGATTCCCCACAACAACAGCCCCCAGGTCCGGTTCGCGCCGGCTCTTATCCCTCGCACGACCCGGCCACGCCCCTATTCCCAGACTCTCGCTCACCGCACCTGGCTCTGTCAATCTCCGCCCTTATTACGCGTTATGGCCGTTGGGTCCCGTGCTTCCCCTCACGTGACCCTGTCAACGCTCGGCCCATCAATCCTCATTAGCACGTTAATTAGTAACCATGGTCCTGGGGAGCCATACTGCCCTTCTATCGCCCTGTACTGTCTTTACACTTATAGTGGCTATGAGCCCAGTGTATTTTCTTGTGTCGGGCAGCTCTAACCCAATCAGTAAATTAGCAGATTTCAATTTATTGTTGTCTTTAAGCAAGTACTAACAGGTTCCCATTGCGTTAAGGCACAAGTCCTCTCCATGTACGTGGCTCCCAGAGGCATATGGCCATCACGAAAATTGATGACTGGGCCGTACTGAAGAAGATGAAACTGGTCTATGGTTGTGTCTGTTTCACTGCTGCCTGTTGGGATGGTCACATCTTGTCAATACTGTGAGATGGTGGTCTAAATGACAAAATAGCCAGTCACTTATTTTGTGATGGTGATTTGGATAAGATTGAGAGCCTTTGTACATGCAATGCACATCTTTGTGTGTTGTGAAATTTTGTAGGGCAGATATTCATTGCATAACAGTTTTTCGTGCTCTTCAGTGGTTTTTATTGACGTGTACTGTTTGCTCTCATATTATGATGCCTACATTTTACATTGAAAATCATATCAATACCCACATAGCTATTATTTCAATAAAGATGCATTCAAATAAGTAAGAGCTGAGATATACAGCGCCATAAGCCCATGGACAACTATATTCTTCATTACTAGCAATTTGGAAATCAGTGTCTGGGTCATGTTTTACATTGGTATTTAAGCCTCAGGCTTATGTTATTATTTTCAAGCAATCATTAATGCTATCAGCGACTTCCTATCTGTTGTGACTAGTAGCCACACATTTATGTGAATGTGAATTTGATGAAAAATACAACAGAGCTTCTGAAAAAAACTAAATCAACCAAACGTTTACCTGTTCATAACTGGCGTACAGGGCATTTTAAAAATGGAGGCTGACTGGTAATGTCCTTCTTCTGGCCCACTGGGGAAAGCATATTTTATCAGACTTCTATATTTACAGAGCGAAAATAGGCATGTTCCTTCCATGGCCTAAGTGTATACAGCAATCACATGTTGTAACCAGGGCATTGTGAAATTTGTTTTGAAAACAAGAGCCAGCCTTTGGGGAACGTTTTCCATCATAATGTTCCAGTACCAGCGCTTTGAACTGGATCGGAAAAAAAAATGTGACCTGATAATGCCAAAATTCAAATATCATTGACCTGGTTGCAAAGGTCAGACTTGCAACAGCAGAGATCAAATACAGGCTGCACTCAGTTGTGGGTACATATATATATAAAAACATTTTAACGAGAACGTTTGTTGTCGTCGACCTGGGATGTGGGATGTGAGTCGGGGACAGCTGGGATAATCTCATCGTCCAGAGGCCTCGGACGCGCATGTCACGCTGGGCCGGGCAGGGCAGCAAGGCAACATTTAAACAGCCGCTTTAATTTCAAAACATGGGGTGCCTGGGTTGTCCAGGGGACACATGCCTGTGTTGGAGCAGTGAGCCAGCACCTTTCTGATCTTGGTTTCATGTTCAAAGTCGGCCCCCCAGGGGGAAAAATGTTTTTATGTGCACCGAGTTTGATGGTTTCAGCCTGTTACTGAGTTATCATCTTCACCTATTGTATATCCTTTGCTGCACTGTCGCCATTTTTCCTGTCTTGTGATGCCACAATTCATTCTCATTTCGACACAGAAAGTTATCTCATAATGAGCTGGATGTCCATGGTGGTCATCTACGTATGCTTCTCGTCCTCTGGCTGCCATTCCACCAATAGTCTTTCCATTTGCCATTATCCCTTTTAGTGTTCTGTCTAAAGTCACTTACTTTCTTCACAGTCAGTATCTTCTCTTTTCGTCTGTAAGTGTCATTCTGAGTGTGTGACTTCATTCTTGTATGCACGCAGTGCAGCATTTGTTCCAAAGAACGTTTTTGTTTTCCAGAAATAAAACTAGGAAAGAGCATGCGAGTCTTGGGCACCAGCATTAATCGCACGCCGTCTTGAGGCCTGAGTCATTTACAAACATGCGTTTAGAGTATTTTGTTTATTTGGCTGGTATACATTTCCACATGATAAGCCATTTCGTTGAGGCTATCATTTGTGGCCAGGTCGCTTCTGAAAAATAAGCAAATAGCTCAGTGGGCTTTACATTTTATTTGTATATTTTTGTATTGATTTGCTTATCTTTCCTATACGTTGCACTCCCATCGTATGTTTGTATTGATGTTGTGACGTTCTGACCTGCCCCTACTGGACATCTGTGAAAAGACCTTGAACCTCATTGGATTCCTCCAGTATAAAATACATGTCCTGATTCGTATACTGAGTATAGGATGGACAGCAAGGAGAGATATAAAACATCTTCTTTACTTTCAATATGTGGAGTGTATCGGTGTCCCCCGGGGAACAAATGGCCATGTTGGAGTTGTGATCCTGGATTCAGATTCTAAGTTGACCACCAGGGATAAAACTAAATGTTCTCGCACAGAAAGTTTAGCAAATTGGTGGTTTCAGGAGGTTTAGCAAAAACCTGTGAAATAACTTAGGACAAATCGATGATCAGTCATAATATTTCCTGGGTATTGAAATATGCAGCCTATGAACTGCCTGAAACACTGAAACAGTACTGTATGTTCAAGCAGCTTGCTGTGCCATATTTTAATACATTAAAATGTTTGATATCATCCTCGGCTATTTTCAATCAACTCCGAATTAATGTCACCCCATGCTAGCACCATTAATACTGCCTGCAATTTAAGTTTATTCCCATATGTAGACTTAGTCAATCATTCTATCTCCTCTTCGTGACTTGCTGTTCTTGTATTCTATCGCGGCTGCTATTTCATCACTAATTGTACCTGTCTATCACCATGCATTCGAGAGACAGGTCTTGATTGTTTTTCTAAATGCCCTACCACAGTAAGTACAATCTGTTAGTGTCTTTGTTCAACATACTTGTTATTTCATACCTTGCCTGAACAAAAACATTTATTTCACGAAATATACCCGATGCGTGCGGCATCTGTGCAGTGGCTTCACTTCTTTTGTAATGTCATTTATTTTATTTTTGTCCTGGCTCCAAGCCAGATTGTCTCACTCTGTAGCCTATAGCAACTGCTGACATGGGCACGGAAACAAAGAGCGTGTGGTGTTCAAGCTGGGAAGTGGGAAATTGTGTTTAGATGATGTCGGTGTGGGGAGGTAATGATTTAATACGGTTGCATTTCTTTTCAAGTTACTTAAGCAGTATTCTTAGGTTTTTTCGGTAAAGTCACCAGGTAGGTAAAACATCAAAATTAATAAAAAATAAAATAAAAATCACGACGTTTCGGAGGCAACACAAGTCTCCGTCATCAGGTGGGACCGTCACAGCCGGATTAGCTGGTCCCACCTGATGACGGAGACTTGTGTTGCCTCCGAAACGTCGTGATTTTTATTTTATTTTATTTTGATTAATTTTGATGTTTTACCTACGTGACTTTACCGAAAAAACCTAAGAATATGAATCCTTGCAGTCACGAAAGCTTCAAATCTAGAAATACTTAAGCAGTGGTTGTCAAAATGTGTTGAGAATGGCATAATTAAACAAGCATAGATTAATGCTCATTTCAATTACATTAGTTCTATTTTTAGTCACCCAAAAGAGATTACTTTTACATATTTAGTGCTTAACGATCGGATACTACAACTTAAGCTTCATGTTTTTTTTTACATTTATTTGAATCCTGATGTTTTTTTAGTACAGTACCCCTTTTTACAGTTATAAATGGGCTGGACCACTGCACGTGCAAACAGGGCAACCTATATTCATTGCCTGGCCATGTTTAACATCAGTGGAGAGTTATATATGAACTGGGACCCTCCTCCCTCCCCCTTAATTAAGTTGAACTGACCAGTATGGTGAAGTACTCCCATAATCGAGATGGTTGCAAGGAGGGCCTTTGCCCAGCAATGGATTGGCAAAGGATGTACATTTTTATTGGCACAAATCCCACTTGCACTCAGTCGTTCTGGAGGGAAGCACTATGCTCGTGGGTGTTGAAGACCTTGTGGTAGCACTCGCAGCCGCGTGCCGCTTTTGAAAATTATTCGATTGTAACATTTCCTGTAATGGATCACTGAAAATAAAATATTTGCCATCATTGACCAGATACGGGTTGTGCCGGTTTTCAAAAGAACGTTCATATAATGACAAATTGTCACGTGTATCAACACCTAAAACTAGTTTTAATTATTTCTTACAAAGTACTCTACAAGTATTTTGTCTGGAGATTATAATTGTATTTGTTACTATATGTCATGGCCAGTGTTTCCTAATGTTGCCCATCTCAATGTTTTATATTTGAATGCAGTAAGTACATGTTAATGGCATCTGCCACCGCACTGATTGTCAAATTTATTCTCTTCCACTCACATGTGGACCAGCTATCAATTGACACGCGGATTATCAATATGAATGTCCACGGTGTGCGTCCACGCGAATATTAAGACATTTGAAACAGGCCACTGGGCCATGAGGACCCGAGTCAGGAAGCTGCTCACAGGGACTACGCTTCTCGTTCAGAAAAAGAACCAATCTCACATCCTGAATCCCGGCTTTCCTGCAGAGGCCACGGAGAGCTACGCAAGGAGGAGTCTGAAGGGAGCGGCGGACAACCCGGGCAGCACGGTCGCAGACGGGGACCCGTCCGGCGTTCACAGCGGGCTCGTCGATATCGTTCCCGACGAGGTGACGGCCGTACGGGCAGCGGGAGCCGACTCCGGCGAGTGCGCCGGGGCTGCGGACCCGGCGACCGGAGGGTGCGGCACAGGGGGCAGCGGTGACGGAAACACGGCACCAGACGAGGAAGCCGCCAGCAAGTTCGCCGAGGTCTACAGCGACACGGACAGCAGCGAAGGGAGCAGCTCCTCTTCAGAGGAGTGAGCGTTTGCCTCTTGAGGAGGCTCTGGATGTTTATCGTTGTGCTTTTGCGAACAGTGGTCAAAGTAACAGCATTTATTTGTTTGTTTAACACGTAGGCTTTCGCGACCAATATCCATAATAGAGGTTATTTTTCTTTTTTGGGTTAGATCGCGTAAATATATAAATGTGTCATTAAAACCCACCACCACCCGACACAGCCAACTAGTAAGGGTTGTCACGTAAACAGAACGTGCCAACTCGTCACTAGTACAGCACACCGGTGTGTTGGAGTGCCAAGCCACAACATTTACAATCTGAGTACGACGTTTCGCCAGTAATTACAACTAGCTTCATCAGGCGACAGCCAGATTTGTGGAGAAGTTCACCTGTTTCGTTCCTTATATAGAGGTGTAGATGTGGTGACCACACTTCTGCGCTCTTGCACAAAGTGGGAGAGGGGGTGGGTGGGATTAATGAGCCAACGTACATTATGCATGGGCATTATGCGAGCCCTTTGATCTTGTCTTTTCTGCCCATTGTGTGTATTAAAATAGCCGTACCAACGGTAATCCTTATTGAAGTATGGTGCCCTGTATAGGCATGCATTTAAACAATGTATTATTTGATGATTCGCTTCCACACAGCACTAAGTCGGTAACGGTTAAAATTCTTTTTTATTTCTTTAAATTTCGATAGATTCTCTAATTATTCTTGGCCAGTAGTAGCTAGTTTTGTACAGAACGTCAACATTATCAAAATAAATTGAGTGTCCTTGTTGGCACGTGTGTTCTGCTACTGCTGACAGTTGCATTTGGGAGTATTTAATATTTCTCTGATGTTCTTTTAGTTTCGTGCTGATCATTCGTCCTGTTTGCCCAACATAACATTTCCCACACGTGCAGTTAATCCTGTACAAACCTTCTGTTGATAGCTTCGGTAATACATCTTTTGTACCAGATATTAATTTTTGTATTTTATGTACCGTGCCAAATCTCACTCGGATGTTTTTTGTTTTTACAAACATCTGGCTAATTTATCAGTTACTCCCGCAATGTACGGTATTTCAATGCTCGTGTTATTTGATTTGGTTTTGACATTCAATGCCCTGTTGATTTGTGCATCATTGTAACCGTTCATTTGCAGCGCTTCTTTAACATGTTGGGGGAAAAACCTCTTCTGGATTTATTTGTTTATTTCAGAAAACCTTGCTGAGTTTCGAAGTGTTTTTCGGAGGGTTCCTGCATGGGCATGTTTACATTTTGCAACTACTGTAGTAAGAACCTATAGTACCCAGAGTAAATCCATACATAGATTACCCTCAGGAATGCATGCATATGCTGTGGGGATTGGAAACCCATTCACTTTACTGAAATTTAGTGGCCATTCATGAGCAGAGCAAAACAGCAGCGTCACACACATGGTGAAATCATTGTTAAACATCGACCCGTTCCCCAAGGAATTTATGCTACAAGTGTGGATCATCACGCTTTGCAAATGTACGAGTTTGTGATATTTTAATATTTATTTTGGTTATTGTCACCGTTATTGTTTTTTATTTCATCATTAGCAATTTAATTATTTCTTACACTCATGATACATGCATATAACTTTAAGTGTAAGAATATATGCTGTATTAATCGTTATGCTCATTTAATTTACTCTGCAATACAGTATGAGGAATTATAATCGGAATATATTTTACATGCACCACAAGGATGTAAAAACGAATAATTTTGTCATTAATGTTAAATTATGACCATTTATTTAATCATGGAGAGGGGTTAATTGTGACGTCTGTAGTAATCACCTGTAGCGACTGGCCACGTTGTGGTGTCATGAGGCCCATCTGGCAGGTGAAACACTCTGGCAGAGGGTAATGAGTCTCTTTTATCCATTCTGGCCAGTGAAAAACTAACCCACCGCGCAGCTCGAAAAGCCTTTAAACATATCCCTTTTTAAATTAAAGTTTCCTTAAGTCTTTAATGCTACAGACATTTAGATAGTTTTACTTTTACAAGAGTAAAAGGCAAGAGCAAGAACAGACTCTATTGTACTTTTCACAAATTAGGTAATTATTTCATATACCTCTGGCTCAAGCAAATGCCATATTGTTGCTGTCTAAGCTATTTAAAAATATATATATTACGATGCTTAGGCCAGTATTTTCTCGTGCTTTAACAGCTTGAGATTAAAGTGTGTGGAGTATAAGTATGTGGCAGGGTACACTGTTGCTTGAAATGGCCGCTCTAAAGGTTGGGAACGCAGAAACATTAAGATTGCGGGGAATCACAGTTTTACTTTTCTCTAGGTGTTTGTGATCTGTAATTTGTGTTTGTCAGTCCAGGCCTTTTTGCGTTTAATATAGATCCTTTTGCGAGACATAGCCTTCTGAGTTTATGCATTTGTATAGGGGATATGGCCAGGAGTAGTGTTGCGGGCTTACTTCATTGGTTTAATTAACGACACAGCAGGTCGTCACGGCTTCTTGGCCATGTGCCCTTTAGTCTTGGTGCCCAGATCTTAAAGCACAATTTAATCTTTATTCAGCATGAGATTGATATAATAATGTTAATCAAAAGTAGCGTAACGCTCAGAATTTAATAAAAATGTTCATGCTGCTTTTTTATTTATTCTGAAAACGTATTAATGGTTTGTTTTCATTTAAAAAATTATGTTAAAATGTTTTATTCCATTATAATCTTTGCACAATTATTATAATGGACTGGCTAAATTATTAACATTTTTTTAATCCAACTGTTAATTCGTGTAATGCCAATGAACATCATCTTCAGATATTGTAAAAAAAAATGCTATTATGTGAATTCATTAAATTCCTCACAGTATAGGTGGTTATAGTTCATTCCCTTGTCTGTTGTTAGTCTGACCTCATTGAGCACGTTATTCCTTGAAGTAGAATCGATGCTCGAAAGTATATTTACCCGTAAAGATTTGCTCCTTCAACCCAATTATTGATCAGCCTAGGCCAGGTTTCCAAATAATCTTGTTAGGCAGTGTGTCCGATCGATGAAAGTTGATTTCAATGGATCTTCACGTTAAGGTTTTTGATGAAGTGATTCTACAGGACTTGTATGGTTTGCGTCGATTTATGGACGATGCAAAGCTTTTAGCTTTAATTTGGCCAAAATTGCGAAGTGTAAGTACTGCTCAGAATTAATGCCTGCATTTACTGGATTTATATTTACATTTTACAAAGACCCCCTACTTTGGCATCCTAGCCATGCACTCTATACTGTCGTTTCCCCTCCCAGTGGTGTATGTATGTTTAACTTATTTTGCTTCGTACCCAGCCAATCGTGCTAATTGGAGGCGTGGTGTAACGTGGTTGGCAAGGGCTCTGCTGCAAGGAGAAGCCCCCCTTGTTCGAGGCGTCTGCACCTTATTTAGGCCCATGGGCTCCAATGCAGCTTCACCTCCAGCTTGCTCGATAGCTACACCATTGTCCCTTCCTGTTGTGGCATGGTGCAGTTTCAGGTTGGTGAGGCGGTGCAAGTCTCTAGCCCCTGTGCTTTGGAGGCAACGGTCGCTTGGTTACGTTACATTTTTGAGACTCCCAAACCCACGGGGTTATGGTAGTAAAACAAGTTGAATCCACCTGTGCAGACCTTTGAGTGTTGTTGTGTGCGTGTGGTATCTCCAATTTCCTCACGTGCAAAAAAGCAACCCTTAAAAAGGAAAAAAAAAGCCAATGTATAACTATTGCTGAAAAGGGGTCTTGATACTCAGTAAGGCTTTCCTAGAAATATTACTGACATCATTATCAATTATAATGATTCTTCCATTTGTCTGTGCTCTGTACACAGGGAGGAGGATTTCTCAGGAAGCATCGACCAGTTCCTGCACGACGTAAGGAGGCGGCGCAGAGAGCGTGAAGCGGCTCCCGACGATATCGGCCCCTCCACCATCGGGGTCGAGTGCTGCCTACTCTCAGCCCTCACCTACACCACTTCTCGCACGTATGGCCTTTTCATAACGCAGCCACGCACAAGTACATGGTGCTGTAAACAAGACTGAGTAGTCAAATAATCAGCACATTCAGCACTAGGATGGCAGAAATTAAGAGCTCTCATAAGCTCGTATTGCACCTTTGCAATTATCCTTCTCTTTAGCAGTACATTTTAAGCATTCCCTCTGATATTTGGCGCACGTTAATGGCCAAATTGTGCCGTCAGAATAGTGTTACAACTCGAATCCCAGAATTGAAATGCATTGTAAAATATATAATATCGCATATTTTCTTGCATGTGTAGTGAATCATTTCAGAGACACTATTAGGAGGCAACGACGTTTATACTTTACACGACACCGTTACACACGGGACAAATACGCCTGTCTCTCAAACTTGTTACTCACGGGACTATAATACACTGATCTCTTTCCTACACGGGATAACTACAAGCGTGTCAGAGCAGCCACGTGCTGTCTGACACACGATGTCAAAGTCGTAGACGTAGCACCTCGGTTCCACTTCACCCACGGACAGCCCCGATATGCGATCGGGGCTCCCCTTTTATCCCTCTCGGCTCGACCCGGCTCCACCCTCGGCCGCGCCCCCTTCTCAAACGTTTCCGAAGGTTTCCGACAACCTCGCACATGCTACCTGCCCGGCTCCGCCCTTAACCACGCCCCCCACAGGAACTCTCCAGAAGCTTCTCGGCTACACTGCCCGTGTCCCCTCGGTCACCACGCGCTTCACCCGGAGCCGGGGTGACTCGTCCTCACAGCAAACCTCACCACGTCCCCCCGTGACCAATTATGCGGCAATTACTCGCTGCGCTGGCGGAGTGGCTGCTATTCCCTATTCTGTCGGTAGGGGTCCGTTGCCTCTTTCTTGCGAGCACCCGGTACCACGCCCCCAGTGACCCACTGTAGTACTGCACGGTGTGCTCACCTCTGTCCCCATATTTCCTTGTTATACTGCACTAAGCGATACGCGCCGTAGTGATCCATTTTACATGACTACACATGTGTGATGTGTCCTGGTCTTCCTTGTATATAGTAAGAGGTAATGCATCCCATTAGGCTCTCACCTCATGAAAGAACACGAATCAAAACAACGTTCACATGGCAGTTTTTACCCAGGCATGTCTTTCGCAGCCCATTAGATCTAAGATTTGAATTCGATACAAATGTAATTACTCCATGCACATTGCTTAGCATTAGGCTGTGATACAATTGCAGTCTTTGAATATTTTGCATCCAAACTAATTAGTAAATAGTGCCCTTATTTGATGAGGGTAACAGCTGTGCGCCCCCTCACAACCACAGCCTGCAGCATCCCCGAATAACCACAGACTGCGGCGCCCCCCAACAACCACAGCGTGCGGCGGCCCCCAACAGACTGGTCAAGTAAATCCTTACGATCCACTCGCACAGCGTGCGGTGGGCCTTCATCCAGCAGTGGATTTAAGCACCAAAAAAACTCGAGTACTAATGTAATGGACAGAGCACGGCTCTGTCTCAGGGTAGCAGCGGACCGAGCATGGCTCTGCCTCAGGGCAGCAGTGGAGAGAGCGCGTCTGGCTCTCTCACGGCAGCAGTGGAGAGCACGGGGTCCCTCAGGGCAGCAGTGGACGGAGCACGGCTCTGCCTCACTCACTCACCCGTTTCCTCACTGTCACTCACCCGTCTCCTCACTTTCACACACCCGTCTGTTGCTCACGATCACGTGACGCACTTCAACCAATGGGGGGGGGGGGGGGGCGTACATGTTTGGGAGGGGCTCACCTCTGGTTGGCTGCTTGCTCGCGGTCACGTGACGCACTTCAACCAATCCGTGCCGCGTTAATCACAGGCACAGAATGAAATAAATAATGACATATCTGGGCTATTATATATGCTTATGTTCAATATAGAGGGTTTTTTTACTCATGCAAAGAACTGGCCAAAGTACTCTGCCCTTTAAATGTTAATCCGATTACAGCCCCTGGATGAGAACCCAGGGGAGCGTCTACCAACCTCCTCCCTCTGAAATGACTTGAGCAGACAATAAAGGAATTGCTTCGGCGATTAAAGTAAAATGAATCTGAAACATGGCATAAACGGGTAAAGTAAAAAAAAAAGCCCACAAATATTTTACTCTGAATAATCACTTGAGAAGGAACATCTCATTGGCAAGGATGTCTATGGTTTCAAGAGACGTGTAGTTCAAAAGGATACAGGACAATGGGCCACAGTTGGTTATGTAAATGGTGCTCAAGAGAAGGAAAATTGTAAGAGCAAATGACCCAAGGGGATATGGAGCGATAACATCAAAACACAAGTGGGAGTGAGCAGCATTACAACCGCTGAGTGCAACATTTCTGTGGTGTTATCAAACAATTGGCTTCGTACAGCAGTGAATTGAAACGAGCTGATAACACTCGCGATTGTGATCGAAGTGCTAGAATTCACAGTTCGCAATGAGATGGGGTTAAGTAGAGGGAATAAAGAGTGGTGGAACAAACTTCTTAGAGAATCTGACAGAGAAAGGACCGATGGAGTAGCATAAGGACGGTGCAGTATTTCACGGTGTGCAGTTTGACACCAGAGGGAGGTTCGGGAAGTCTGTGAGCTGCGCACCACTGAAACGTAACTTGGGGCTCATTTTCTTGGTTCTTTCAGAAGGGAAATAATAAAATAATATAGATTAACCCGTAAAAACAAAGTTTTTCACTCTAAATCCTTTATATGCGTGGCGGCTAGAGTCTTCTCGTCCTCTGGCTTGAGATGGCTGCCACCTATGGGTCAGATGATTGTCTGCCAGCATTAAGCAATTGGTAATTAAATATTTAAAAAAAATTCCCTAAACAGTGTAAAATTTAGGAAAAAATTTTTTCACGAAAATTAATTGTCACGCACAACGAGTCTGTGTGGAAAATGTCAGCTCGATTGGATCACGGGAAGTGGGTTAAAAAACGACCGAAAGATTTGCACGGTTGTAAGCAAGCAAGCAAGCACGCAAGCACGCAAGCAAGCACGCGAGCGAACTTAATATAAAGGATTTAAAAAATAAAACATAATAAAATACAATTCTCACGACGTTTCGGCCACAACGCAAGCAGCCGTCCTCAGGTGAAGAACACCAGACAGCCCTGTTCTTCACCTGAGGATGGCTGCTTGTGTTGTGGCCGAAACATCGTGAGAATTGTATTTTATTATGTTTTATTTTTATTATTTTATTATTTCCTTTCTACGTGACTTTACTGAAAGAACCAAGAAGATGAATCCCTGCATTCACGAAACCTTTAAATCGAAAATTGGGGCTCATTTTTGGCTGAAGGAGAGACTCGTTTTTCGTGCGGCAAAATTGTGTTTGGCCGTTGTGGCACACCTCATTAAAAATGCACGTGTATGTATTATTAATTCGCTTTTAAACAGTTGCTAAATGCATTTCCCATTGTGCTCCCTGAAGAGAAGGCACTCATTAAGTACCAATCCATTTCTTTGAAAATGCCATTGGGTTTTAATATGCAAAATCTGCTTAAAAGTGACATACTCTGAGATGCAATTGCATTACTATTACATGGATGTGAGGAAGGGGAACAGATTTATGAAGGGCATCAACAAAAGCTGCATGCATTGGAAGGTATATACCAAAAACTATTGTGGATCATTAAATGTCCTTTTGATGTTAAGTCTAGGCCTAGAAGTATCGTCTCTACAAGCTTACTCATAAATAAAAGACAAAGAACCTACGTATAGCCTTAATAGGATGTTGGGAAAGTACTGTCAGCGAGCACCTCTTACAAATACAAATGTCCCCCGTATAGCCTTAACAGACTAATGAGGCAGGTGCTGTTAGTGAGCACCTATGAAGGCCGGCACGGTACACGAGAGGGTGGGTGGCCAGTATCGCGCCCGACCACCTTTGTCTTTCCAGTGGTGATGTTATTACACACTGCACCAGGTACTCATCTAAGACTGAGTCGACCTAGGGGAGGCCCAGCACCGTTTCAGATAATCATCACTGATGTTGACCATGAGTGGTAATCGAACTCGGGTCACCGGATTAATGGCGCAGCGTGTTAACCGCTGCACTGCTGCTACAAGACCAACAGAGACACGTACTGTATGTGCAATAAAATACAATTATGTTTCGAATATTACATTGTTTATACAATAGTGTCTCAAGATGTTGTGCCTTAGCAAAGGTGTATCATTTTAAGAAGGCATGAGTAGGTGATTAAGAAGGGAGAGAATAGATGTTTTAACTGGAGGAAAGGGTATCGAGGGTGGAGATGGGGTGAGATTCTGCATCGAGAGAGGTCATCGAGTATGATTGGAATGTCTCTAAAGCCTGGGCTTGAACATAGAAAGGGAACACACGGCCATCATCATTATTGTCCAACGTAGAATAATAAAAATGATGTATAATTATATTTGACTTCATAGTAACGGAATTGCAGCCAAGGAATGGAATGTGCTTCGAGGGTTTCGTCCACTGAGGAGTTTCAATGATTAAATTAGCCCGTGCGCAAGTCCTTAAGTGGATTTTGAGAGGTGGCAGCAACTTTGGGAGGCCTTCATTCGCAGTGGATTGATCATGGCTGATGATGAAGTCCCTTTATTTTAAAAAAAAGTGTGTTATATCAGTTGAGCTAGTTGTATTGCTGAGTTTTGTTTGCTCTTCCAGGACGTCTGGCGAAAAGGTGTTCTTGCTGCAGCTCATGGCTACAAGGAAGCGTTTCCGCAAGTACGGACTGGGACGATTCCTCCTGCAGGTGAGAATGTGTCACTCTGTCACTGCTGCCCCGCGTTTGTGGAAGACCCTCGCCCCTTGGTTCCCTTCCTTCACTACCCCCTTTTTATACTCTCTCGTTTTTTTGCATTCTTCGTTGTTGTCACTTCTGATCCAATGCGACTGGACATCTGTGGAAAAGGGCTTCGTAACTCATCGGATTTCTCCTCCAGGATAAATACAGATTCTGATTCTGATGTCTTGATTAGACCAAACTACAAAGCTTACTTGAACCTGGACCTAACCTTTTTTTTATCTGGTGCCGCTTGTGTGCCCTGTCCTTTTTTGTTTATTCGCGTGTGCTTCGTCTGCAACCGCTAAACACCTCGTTTTGTTGTACAATATTCCGTAAAGACCTTGCATTCGTTCTTTGCATTAGTTATGATTTTGTCTTTTGATGTTGTTGCTGATGCATTGACGCACCACAGATCTCCCGTGTAAAATAGCCGGGCAATTGGCTAAATGGGGTAATCCGTGTGTAAAGACAGTACGGGGTAATCCGTGTGTAAAGACAGTACAGGGGACTAGCGGTCGCAGGGGGTAACGACAGGGGAATTCGCATAGGAAGAAACTAGGGACCACAGGGGATAATGACAGGTTAAGGGACAGACAGGGGAACGATCTTCTGGGGTCTACGAGAAGGATCCAGATTAGGGGCTGTGGCCACGTGATAGAAGGGGGCAGGTGCGGACCAGGGACCGAGAGCCATCAAGAGGGTTCGAGAGAAGGGGTCGTGGCCAAGGGTCTAGGGATGGCCACACAGGGGATGAAAGGGGTCGAGAGGAGAGGATCGAGGTTGCTGTTGTCGTCGGGGTCTTCGCCTGTCAAGTGAACGTGTCTTCAATAAAGAATCATCACAAGGGCAGTGTCTCCTGGAGTCGTTACACGTGTAACAAATTAAATAAACTGAAACGCATTGTTCATGAACATTGGCCACACTGCACTGAAGATGTTAACAGTTATGAATAGGAAATGTATTAAAATAACAGATTAATAAAAACATAGCAACAGTTTTAATTTGATTAGCTTGCTATTTTTTATATAAATTAATTGCATTGGCAACTTCATCATTTGGCGGCAATGTATTAACGATCTGGAGTTCTCTTGGTTTTAACCCTTGTAATAATAAGATGTTTTTGCTGGGTTGTTTAGGCAATAGGCGCACAGACCAATCTCTTGTAATTATTTCTGCCTATTTGTTTATCTTGTACAAAGGGTTGTCATGATAATTGTATAACAATTGAAGTCTATATAAGTCCCTTCAGTACATACAAAATAATTAACTTTGAAGGAGACATAGCCCTACAATTTATGAAGAGAGAGAGAAAAATAATTACATTTGGAGAAGATTCAAATGCTGATAATGGTACCTTAATGTGTTTTTATGTTTTGCATGCTCAAACCTCAGCTTTGATAAGGTATGGTTGTGGCGTTTACTGAAGCTCAGGCAATGTTCTTGATAACATATGTGCAATTTGTTTTGCCAAATATGAAAAGCTTTTCAGATTGTTGTGCTACTTAGTAAAATTTGTCTCCTTTGAGAAAATAGCCTGGTTAAATAATCATCTTTGTGATGCTAATGCAAGTGTTTTAGAACATTCGTATTATTTGAGTGCACATCAAACAGTGTAATCTCCCATCTGACATGTATTTGTAGATTTAGGAGAAAAGACGTTCTACTTTTTGTCAACCACCTTTCAACAACACGCATTTTCGGTGTCGGTTTTGCTGCAAGTGTCTTCCTTGGCGAATTATTTGAATGTAGGTGGCCATTGGAACACTTTTTTGCAGAGTTTCTGTGACCAGTTGCAACACAACGGTTTTGCCTTCGAGCTTTGTATGTGATGCTATTCTCTGAAAATTCTGATTCACGATTCTTTGCTTTTCACTGTCTTAAGGCAGAGTGCTCGATATCTCAGCTTGTACGAATACTGGCATGTTCTTATACACCTTTGCAAGCACATACATCTCACATGGATATATATATATACACAAATGGATGGCTATTGTCATCATGTTAATGAGCACTCATTGATTGTGTGCTTCACTTTAATGGGACTGGAAGGTCGTTTGATACTTAAAAAGGGGTTAATGTGAATAATGGGTTGGAAAATGCATGCTACCCTAAATTAAAGGCCACGTAGGGGTGGCATTTAAACGTCTCAAATTATATATTTCATATGTACGGAATATTTGACAATTAGGGTATGTAGGGCAGACTTGGATTTCAAAGTGCTGTTTTTTCTCAGAATTCTGAAAGGCTCATGCATGAGGATGCTTATCCCTCTGTGTACTTGTGCCAAAACTCTACATTTATGTTTTATTAATTTCGTGATTAATTAATGTTTTGATATTATTTAATTTCACGTGATTTGGCACAGACTACATATATTTTGTTGGTAGCGCTGGTGAATTGGTTGGCACACTGCACTATGAACCTGGTGACTTGAGTTTAATTCCTGGCCATGGCTAACATCAGTGCTAAGTGATATCGGAAGCTGTGATCGGTCCCCCTTTCACCAAGCCATACTTACCAGCACAGTGCAGTTATGGTCCATCAACGCCCATGACTGACGTGATGTGGGAAGCCTTCATTCAGGAGTGGATTGACAAAGAGCTTTAATAAATTATTATTCGTAGCAGTATTAATATACACTCAAAGGCAGCCAGCACTTCACACTCACCCTTTTTTTTCTGGAGTGAGTGGCAGATATTTCTACGGCAGATGCCAGTCTACTTCTCACTTTTGGCTTCTGAACCAAGAGGTGCTTCTCATTTTACTGACCTGAGCCTGGGAAGGGTGGGGGGGAATGGGTGGATGATGGCCTGACGCTAGCGAGTTTAGCCTGACCAGAATTGTAACTCACTTCTATGTTGTCATGAAGCCATTTATCTACCAAGCGAGTTATCTTGTACTTTATTTGCACATCAATATTGCCGTGTGAATATATATAATGTACACCACCTGGCAGCCAGCCTTCCGACACTTCACGTGGCCACAAAGTACACCTAGCCTGGCACAAGCGTCGTGGTGATGTCACCGCCACTTAGTGGTAAATGGCGGTTGTTGTGTATATATCTATATATATAAAATCGCAAATCTGTCTGTCTGTCTGTGTGTGTGTCTGTGTGTCGCCGGACCATACGCAGTTTCATTGGTCGAAATGTGAGGGATTTGCGAGACACGATTGGTCCGTTTGGTTTTCCACGGCGGTTGCCCCTGGCAACGGCTAGCGACGCATTCGCTGCGGGGTGGACGCCATTTTTAATTCCCGTTAAAAATATGCGCACGCATTAACACGTGACTCTGAGGTAAATTCATCAAAGTTTCACGTCCTCTTCACTCCCCCCCACCCCAATGTGTGCAATTACTATTATAGGGTCGGTAGATAATAAAATTATAGCGATTAGACAGTATTATTGTAGCGCGGGGGGGGGGGTAACGGCCCCAGTACCCAGCCTCAGCCGGGTGGGCAATCTAGGCGAGGCCGGAGGCTCTGCACGGTACTAGGCCTCGACACCCCACCACACTATAGGCCGTACATATTACTGCACAGCGGCCGAGGAGATCGTGGCTGGGGGGGGGGGGGGGTAGCAGCCCATCTGTGTATATATGTAAGGTTATTAAGAAATATATTTTTCACCCGGGCAACGCCGGGTACTTCTGCTAGTGTGTATATATATACACACATATATACCAATACACATATATACACATTGAAATCTCATAATCTGCAAGCATATGATTTGCCTTATTGTAGTAAGAGCCATGGGTGAAGTTTTCTATATCATCAAAAGCACCTCTCACCTGAACAAACATACTCGCCCTTGAAGATACACATTTACTAATTTAATGTTATAATAAAAAAAACAGTTCTGGGAAGCAGAAATCAGTGAAGCAAAAAACATTATTGCACTGTACTCTGTGCCCAGGTATATGCTGCCTGTCTTTGCCCAACCCAGAATGACCGGCGTGGTGAAGTATGGTCAAATAGCCTCCATGATCCACACGATACGGGGAGGCCCTCATCCAGCAGTGGATTGACAAACGGGCTGCACATGTACATGATTAAAAAAAAAACAGTGTGCCACTCATTAAGCAGTATACCACCAGTGCATCGCAGATGTTGATTTGCATATGAAACATGTTTAACAACAATTAAGCGTTCCATTTTTCCAAGCAGTCATTTATCATGTTGGTAGTAACGTAATTGGCCACGTAATAATTGGTGCTGCAATGCTGCAACTCTAATGATGGTAGATATTTGAAATAACAGTTTGAATGGCTGGAGCACATTATTAAAACATTGTCAAACGAGGCGTTTTCAAATATTGCCCCTGTTTTAACATTTTTATTAATTTATTTACTCTGGTATCATCATGTTGGACACAGCGTTGGCTGCTATGATACCATTGCTGTGATTAGTAATCAATATTTTGTCATGGCCTGCGTCACTAATTACATTTTTGTTATCTGCAATTGAAAACGTTTTTTTTCAATCAAGCCAGTCGCTTGTGCCAATTCCGACACTTAAAGATTATTCAGCGTTTCAGATCAAGTGGTGGCACCGGTGGAGGCTAGTGTTGAGCTGCTCATGATGACAATAACTCATAGTAATGTGAGGTTGAAATGTTTTTGTAATGGTGTGATAGTGATGATGATGATTATCATTAACACCGGTAAGTGTGGTCGAAGCAATGACTGATATAAAATTACATTCAAATGAGTTTGGTATAAGTTACAGATTTTTAAAAGCTTTGAGAGTAAATATCAGCAACCTAATATCAGATAGATCAATGCTACCCCAGTACTTTTGTTCTACCCATATAATATAGTAAAGTGTATGAATTAATGTCAGTCACACCTATGGAAAACAATGTGTAGTTATTTGTAATATGCATTGAATTATCCTCAGTATCATTGTATTGCTCTTCCATCGTAATGTTGGTAATGCGACTATAGTGTGGTGTTGGATTTACTGATGGTGTTGGTGGTTCAATTGTTAGTCATAGTGATAATAGTTATATTGAAGGAGATGGTGACGTTAAAAGTGACTTCTATGAAGTCCAGGAGCTCATTGTTACAATATTTTCTACAGAATTTGCAGCGGACGACTATCGTTAAAGGATAGCGTGTCATTGTTATCTTTCATTTCTGCATTTGTTTTTATGCCAAAAGTCTGCTGTCCCTGCGTTTAAATAATATGAGGCTTTGGATGAGTTGAGCACCCGTGCAGGGTGGAGGAAGGGAGGTTACTCAGACAGGTGGCACATGTATATTGGTAACCATTAGGCATGCAAGTGCATCAATTCATAAAATAATATTAATTATTTCGCTTATAATACATGCATCAAATGACGTGGGTAGTATCATGAAACTCGTACGATAACATCTTCATACCACGTGTGTGTTTTTATTCATAAATGTGAATGGTTTTCTGGTATAGTTGAAACAAGTGGCCTAATTATAATTATATAACAATGGATGATACATTCATGGCCACCCTTTATTATTTTCACATATCGTATGTGATTGGTTCACCACAATGGAAAATGAAGAATCAAATCCTGAGTTTAGTTGTGACGCCACATCATTTGAGTGCAACGAATCACAAGGGCAGGGAAGGTGAGACAAATCCGTACACGCTTTTCTGCCGAGGGATAAGACCTTAAGGCAGGTACCGTAAGAGCAAACCTTGTAGGATGAGTTGCGACATGGCAACAGGAGCGGAATCTATCAGTCGGAAGCAATGGCAAAGTGTGGCACATTCAGTGTCATTGACCGCGAGGACCTTGTTGATCCCTACAATCTCTGGCTGGGATGAAACGATACGGAAGGGCAAGGCTTTCATTTCCAGGGCAAGATGGGCTGGCCTCAGCTCCTCGACAGTAGACCAGCAGTCTCGCAGAGGGTTGAGTAAGTCGTCGCCCACAGCGCAGGCTAGCTTGTTGGTTGTGTGTACCTATGTATGCATATTGGACTTCTTTTGCACCGTACATAGATAACTGTGCTAATCGGACGTGCGGGGGGAAGGACAAAAAACGAATCACAAAAAAGCAGTTCTAAAGAAATGGGCTTTCAATCTAGATTTAAAAGTGCATAGCTCCAGTGGCTTCCTAATATCGTAACGAAGAGCGTTCCAGACGGCTGCAGAAGCGCTCGATGCGTTGACCGTCTTTTTTCGATGGTAATCCATAAGCCATTTAAACTGATCGCTGTTTGTTGGCAGATGCTGAAGGAGCTCATGGAGTTGTGGCAGTACGATGCCATCCTGGTGCACGCCGACAGCGGAGCCGTGAGCTTCTTCACGCACCACGGCTTCAGCGATGATGTCATCCTCAACAGCAAGTTCAAGTGAGCGGAACTGTAAAGAAAGTCACCATCCAAAAGAAACGGTGCCCGTTGTGTTTCCTAGGCTGTCCGACACTCGTTTGAAGCATTTGTTCGTTAAAGAAAAAGATATTTAAAGTTACGGTTATGTGTGCTATTGTGGCACTTTGGTGAGATGACAATGATGTCGCTGGACTGAAGTTATGATCCGGTTGTGTCATTGTAGCAGTATAGAAATATCACCGTGATGTCCTATACACGTAAATACATCAACGAAATTGCCTTATTACAGCGTGATCGTCATTTACTCGACTGTAGCTTAGAATTTCATTTTTATTAATGAAGCTTCAAACGCATATTGGACAGCCGTTTTTGGGTTATAGCTTCCTTTTAAAACCCCAAATAAAAAGGTCAGTGTCTCTGACGAGCTTTGGGAGTTGCTCATCTCTGTTGTTGGCCCTTAGCCATTGGGGGAAATTCCACATTCCTGTCGTTGGGGCCAGTTTGTATAAAGGCCGACCATCGTTGACTCTAAAAAAAACAAGGTGTTTTTTAAATTGGCTCTGGAAAGATGATGTACTGAGTCAGCCTCTAATTGTGATTCAAGGACTCTGCAACACTCGGACCGATATGGAATATATATATCTGGACATGCATTAACGAATTAGTTATACTATTAAAAGAGCCATATTTAGATGCATGACCCATGGAGGGCATTCACTGCCCTTGGTGCTGGTGTTGTGGGCATTTATTCCCAGATATTTTTTCTGAGTCACATCTACAATCTATTTCCACCATGTATGTAATGCCAGGGCATCTGGTTGCCACTTTGATCATCATTTTGGAATCACCCTCCAATCTACTTGCGTGCCGAGCCAATAAATGAGAGCCAATTAGCCTCGTTATGTGCGCTGGGCCCTGCAGGACCATCAGTGCAAATGCCCTTATCTGCGAGACAAGTGCCAGCAAAGGTTGGGCATAGAGGGGGAGAGCGTTTTGGAAAGGCGACTGAAAGAATTGCTCACCACACCGTATGGCCTTTTGGCGAAATAATGCCAAATACTTGCACACATTAGCGGAGAGTCTTAATTACGGGAAAAATGCAATTAGTGCTTGGATTGTGCAGAGTGCAGCTTCCCAGGAGGGACTGCAGGTGAGATGGGGAAACCGTGCACTGGCCACGCTTCTATGACTCAACGTTCATTCTCATTATGCCACTTTTGTGCGATCGTAATTCTACAAACAAGGTAACTGCCCCAGGATTCCTTCTTAAACATCAGTGGTAGTGCAGTGTTGGAGTAATGGGAGGAGAAGCAAGAAGAGAATAGGACACTTTCTCGAAGACAAAAGGTTTTGAAAAGTTCTAAAAAGGTTTTAGAGACATTAAATAATCCTCAAAGTCAGGTGATTCAATTATTATGTTTGCCGCGTGTGCCATGTTCGGCAATTACCTAAAACTGCCCCTGCACAAGTGTCGAATTTGCTGGCATAACAGACAACTCTGCAGCTCGGCAACCAATGGTTCGTACTTGTTCATTGGCATCACTAGAGAACGTTAATGGGCCATTGAAGATTCTCCAATTATCGCTGATTATTTTTCACTTTGCTGGCAGCATGCCCTTTACTTAAGTGGTCCAGGAAGCATGAAATGAAATGACTTGGAACTGAAACAGCCCAACCCCGCTTTGGTTTTTCAAAGCTCATTAGTGTACTGTTGAAACACGGCCGTTGTGTTGTGTTGCAGGGAGTATTCTGACGACTGGGTCAACACCACGATGATGAGCTACTTCCCAGAGTACTGCGCAGGTAGTGCACGCTACACACTCGGTAGGGGACAGTCCGTGGTCCCAGTGACATAGAGGGCAGTGTCTTAACTACAAACAAACCAACAATGATGCAAAGAAAAACCCCGCATTTACCTTACCATATTTAGTTTCACGTAATATAAGTTTGGCAAGAAAACATTTTAGCGGGCTAATTATCTGCCAAAGTCCTTGAGCTGGGACCTTAAAGATCCCTGGTTGCTGTTTAAACTGAGTTCTCAAGTGTACCAACTTGATTGTATAAACTTTGTTATCAATGACTGCACATTTTTAGTTTTCATACTAAATAAGATTTTCACTTCATTTGCCACATTTTCAACTCTCAGGATTACAGTGCAGCAGTTATTATTGCCGCGTAATGAACACTTGTTTCAGTGGCGCATGTGTGGGAATTTGCAGGGTCCCCAAGCATGGATAGGGGGCAATCAAAGTGTTCTTATGGGTTGTTCTGTGATGCTCTTCTCTCTGCCATTGTCTTCATCACGCACAGTTACATTTCAGCTGGCTTCATCATAAAATAACTTGCGGGATAATAATATAACATTGATGTGCAGAGTGGTAGGTGTTTTGCGAGCACTGAGCATTTTGATGTTGGGTTCGAGTGCATGTTTCTCTACAGTACTCATTAGGGCTCAAACGAGAGCAGAACATTAATAGACAGCCCTCCTGTCAGATTTAATGTTTTTGATCTCACCATGTGCCTGGAATATGAATTTCATCTTTGGCAGATATCTGCTTATTGGGATTAAACGGATCCTGAACTGTATTTTATATAGATTGTGATCTTTTTTGTCTTTCATGGACTCATTTTGAAAGCTGAGTAGTTGTTCTCAGCAAAGGCCGTCTCACTCAATGATGCTAAAAAATTTCCAGACGTCTTCTTGGTTCTTTCAGTAAAGTCACGTAGAAAAGAGAAGTAATAAAATAATAAAAATAAAACATAATACATTTTTATTATATAAAATTATTATATAAAATGTTATTATGTTTTATTTTTATTATTATAATACATTTTTATTATATAAAATAATAATATAAAATGTAATGTTTTATTTTTATTATTTTATTATTTCCCTTCTACGTGACTTTACCGAAAGAACCAAGAAGATGAATCCCTGCAGTCACGAAAGCTTTAAATCGAAATTTTTCCTGACGGTTATTATGTGTAAATGCTTGTTGTTCTTAGCTTATTTTGAATCTCAATCAATAACTATTGCATGGATTTATCTTGAGTATGTCTGTAAAAAAAATCATGTTTGCTTGAGCAACCTAAACAAACGTAAATGATCCCAGGGTTCCCTCTGTAAAAGTGACGTTTCTCTCGGTGAGTTTTCGTGCGACTCAAATAAAGGGCTTGATTGATTGATGGTATCACCTGTCCATAGGAGGCTGATAAATACACACAATGGAAACCTGACACCTATGCATGCAAGTTTATTTTAAATATATATATATAACCTTGGCTGTTTTCATAGAACCAGAGTGCAGATAGGCTGACACCAGTAAATGTGGAGCAGGTACCATTGCCTCTGTAACCTGTATGTGACTCCCATAGAGCCTCATTTTGATGGTGCCCATGTGTTTTGAGGACACATTGTGAATTTATGAAACCACCTATTATTGTCAGGCCCCTGTGTGAAAACATGTCTTCGAGACCTTAGCACCCACAATGCACTTCGTGGCCAATGATCCAGAAACACTGCACTGCAAATTAGTCTATGCGCTGTGGAAAAATAATGAATGGATGAATGAATAGCCTAATAAAACTCTGGGGAGTTCCTTTAGATGCGTTTAAAAAACCTAAATATACAAAGTGCTCTCCTGAATACATGTTTGTGTTCCTGGCCCAGGCTAATTGCCAAGAGTGTGTTGCACTAATCAGTGTATGTGTGCCTATTGCTGGATTTTTTTCTTTGAAATACCTTGAGGGAAACAGCAAACCCCAGTGGTGTCCACAGGTCACAATAGCATCTATGATGAAAACCAACACTGTATAAAGCACCATGGCACTCATTTCATCTCTGCTCTGAGCAACCTTTTGACCGAGCAAGCAGAATTGTGCAGTGCAGTAAACGCCCACTAATCCCGGGTTATTGGAATGTGACCGACCCTCTTTTATAAAGCTGGAAAATCTGAATTAAAGACGGTTACACTTTAGTGGGATGGAGCAATGGTGCAGTGGTCCATACACTGCGCTGTGAACACAGCCACCTGACTTTGATTCCCAGCCACAACCAATGTCAGTGGCAAGGGATTTCTAAACCAGTGCCTGCACGTCTCCCATGCCCCCTCAACCTCCTCCGTCACCAACCCGCAGTGACCAGCATGGTGAAATATGGTCAAATGTCACCCATAACTGATGCACGGTGTGGGTTGAAGGGGCTGTGAATTATTATGATTGTATTTGACTACAATGTAGCAATTCATCATCATCATGAGCCATGGGCAGATAGCCCGTAGCTGTCCATTGCACGTTTCATCATTTGTTTCCACTTCCCTCTGTCTTGTGCCAATATGCTCCAGTAGTGCCACATATCTTATGTCGTTGTCAAGCCATTCTTTGTTAGGTCTTCCTCTTTCTCTCCAGTTTTTCCCTTTTACTGAACAACACACTTTTAATGTTCCTGTTGTTGTCCATCCTACATATGTGACCAAATAGTTCCAGTTTCCTTCCCATCACTGCCTGCGTCAGGTCTTCTTCTGTAGACTCGCACATAACATACTTTATGATCCAGGAGGCAAGCTCATCATCTATCACTCAGGGACTCTGCCACCTCCATGTACCTACACTGGGGGAAAAGAACACCACTGTACTGGGTGATTTTTATAACGTGATTTTCATTTCAATAATGACTTGTCACCTTTACTCTTTTAAGTCGTTACCGCTTTAGATAAAATTTACGCACTGCCTTATAATAGTTAACTGCGTAGCGCATACATGTTGAGCCAGTTTAACTTTAGTATTTAATATAAAATTGATGAAACGTTATATTGATTTTTCTTTTTGCACCTCAATGTTTCTTAAAATGCTCAGTAATCTGTTTGCTGGGGCTGTGCTTTCAGGTCGGAATGCCATCACAAAAGAGGAAATAAGCATAGACGTGAAGAAGATGGATTTGGATATAAAGTTCTGGTGAGTGATGTGAATGACTTAGCTTAACTTGAAGAGTTTTTCTATTACTTTTTTTTGTTGAGCTGTCAACCATTTATATGTGCGTGATGAATATGTTTCTACATGTGTTGTGTTGCTTTGTGACCGGGATCGGCCTTAAAAACGAGACGTTTTACCTTGGTGTGCCTTCACTCGGTTGACATAAAGATTTCATTATGGTTATCATCGGCACGAGTGTCCTCTACGTTAATTTGCTTTGGTGGCTATGTTAAAAATGCGTCTGGGTGTGAAGGGAGACGCACCATCTCATGCTGACCTTACACAACAGTACTCTCCGCAACAGTCTGCTGGAGAGATTGTCATGTGTCTGTGTGTGTACTTCCGTAATCCACATGAAGTTGCATGCCATCTGTCTATTGACAGATGCTCTCCATCTTTTGTGACTCTTTTGATAGCTGTCAAGCATGCATTTCTAAGTGTGTTTCAACTCGGTGCAGTTGAGAGCACACACAAGTTAGGGACATCATATTGAGTGCTAAGTAAAGTAAGTAAGTTTGGGCAGGGTATGTCACTCGAAGAAATGATGGCCAACGGTTGAGGTTAATGTCAAGAAGTGGCAGCCCACGAAGGGAATATGACCAAAAGGACATCTGCCATGGAATTAGAGTGAACACGTTCCTTCGGAGTGGGCAGGTAGGAACTTGGTTGGACAGCGCATTCGTGCGATCCGTGTCACATGGCGCAAGCTGCGGGGGGCGGCGCGTCACGTGGTGCTGAGCCCGCCCGAAGCGCTCTATGCACGACAGACAGACAAATAATCCCTGGTGGGCAGTGTGGAACTGTTGTTCCTACCTGTATTAAATGTTTCACATGCAAGTGTTTCACAGATTCTTGTATCGCGAGACCATAAATGATGTTTGCAGCTTGGGAAGGTGTTCATCCAGCAATGGATTGATTGTGGCTGCCGATGTTACACGTATCTACTTTGTTGGTTCCATCGTTTCTCAGTCCGCTTGTCCTGGTGAGGGTCGTGGCGGCAGCGTGTTGAGTAGTGGCGGTCCAGATCTCCCTTTCCCTGGTGACAGACTCTAGCTCTACATTACTATACACTACTACACTATTATACACTACTACACTATACACTACTACACTATACACTATTATACACTACTACACTATACACTACTACATTATACACTACTACACTATACACTACTACACTATACACTACTATACGCTACTACACTATACACTACATTACTATACACTGCTACACTATTATACACTACTACACTACTATACACTACTACACTATACACTACTATACTACTATGCACTACTATACACTACTACACTACTACACACTACATTACTATACACTACTACACTATTATACACTACTACACTATACACTACTACACACTACATTACTATACACTACTACACTATACACTACATTACTATACACTATTACACTATACACTACTACACTATACACTACTATACACTACTACACTATACACTACTACACTATACACTACTACACTATACACCACATTACTATACACTACTATATACTATTGTACTACACTATACACTACACTACTATATACTGCACTGTACACTGCACGACTATACACGACACTACTATACACTGCACGACTTTACACTACACTACTATACACTCCACTACTACACAGTACACTACACACTACACTATCATACACTACACTATACACTACTATACACTGCACTATTATACACTCCACTACCATACACTACACTATTATACACTATACACTACACTAATATACACTACACTACTATACACTCCACTACTATACACTATACACTCCACTACTATACACTACACTACTATACACTACACTATACATTACTATACACAGACTCCACAAGACATTGTGGGGAACACGGTCAAATGCTTTCTCCAAGTCTGCAAAGCGGAGGTAGACTGGAGAAGCATACTCCCATCACCCCTCAAATGTCTGTGAGAGGGAAGAGAGCTGGTCCATTATTCCACGACCCTTGCCGGAATCCACATTGTTTCTTCTGAATCTGAGGCTCAACTACCGGAGTATGTAAATGTATTCTATGAATGTGTTCGAATGCAAGATTATTTACTTGAGTTTTTCGTGTGTGCGTGTGTATAGGCATGTGTGTTTGTACATGTGTTCACCCTTGTGTGCACATGTTGTGTTTGGAACGAAGTGCATGCATTCAAGCACATATTTGCATTGCGTTTGTAAGCATTTAACAGGTGATTGACTGTATGTGCCAGCATGTGGGTGGCATAATGCATCTGTGTCGGCCATGTAAGTGTGTGTCTGTATGTGTGTGCATGCCCCCCGCGCCTTTCTAGGAGGGACCGCTCCTTGGCAGCCTACCAAGCACAGGCTGTGTGCATAACTCGAATGAAGAAAGAGATACTGTCTCTCAGAGATCAGGTAGCGTAATCGTTGTGAAAAGGGCATTTGCCCTCCCATAATATTCAATCGGCAGCTGAAATGTACCATCGTTCTTGCGTTTTTTGTGGATATGAAACATCCAAAGAGTGTATTTACTATGCTGAATATATGTGATGTTATCTTTGGTTGTGTGAACGCAAGATTAGTTTTGTTGTTATTTATTATTAATGATATAATCAGGAGGGTCCTGTCAAGTTTTTTTTTAGCAAGAGGAGGCGATGGTTGCTATCCAATTGTGGGTTATTTTTCAAAATTGGACCGGCGCACAATGGCCTGCTCTTACACAAATGCATCGCCGGGAACTTTACCGTCCATTGCAAAGCAGATGACGCTTGTATTTTTTTGTTTTGTTAATAAACCCGCAATATTAAAATCAAGGCGGCCACTGGATTTGAACCGTGGACCTCTGCAACAAGAGGCAAAAGCGCCTGAGCTAGACCACGTCACTGTTGGTGTATCGAATTGTGTGTATGTTTGGTTTTGGCTTGTGTGTGTGTGTGTATATTTGTTTCTTAATGTCACCTTGAAAGTTTCACCCAAAAAAAAATATTGAACCTATAAACAACCTCCATGCTGTGAGGAGGCCTTCAGCCAGCAGTGGACTTATAAGGAGCTCTAAAGAAACGTTATACATGATATACACAACATTAATGAAAATAACCGAATAGCATTTGTGTATTACATTGAATATTTAGTAAATTGTTTTGTTTCTTATTACCTGGAATGCCTGATCTCATCAGGTCTCGGAAAACAAACAAGGTTAAGCCTGTATGTATGTATATAGAACTTCTTTCACACCGTACGTAGCTAACCATGCTAATCAGAGGTCAACACAAATCCTGGATATTCTAATTAAGATTCTGAGCTGTTATAGCAAGTGTGGAAGTTATGTTGTGGGCAGTAGAGGTGTGTTGTTGGACTGTACTTCTGTGTTCCCATATCCATACTCCTAGCCTTGACCAATGCACACTGAGAAGAATGGAGAAATCTGGCCAAATAACTCTGCATGGCTTGGGGAGAGCCTCATCCAACAGGGGATTGACAAGAGGGCTGTACTTGGACACGTGCTCCAATTTATCTTGCAGCATTTCGTATGTCTCCTTCATTATTGCCAGGAATTCAGTTAAAGACATATCCAGGTGAAAGGACAATTCCAACTTTCTTTGGACAATCTCAAAGGTCTTAAACAAACGTCTAAAGAGACATTGTGAATATGTAATGAAAATAAATAATACAATTAGCATTACATTTTAAAATAAAACTTGGCGAAGCTGGATTGAATATAATTATCTTAAATTAAACATTAAACTAAATCTGACAGCAGTGCACATCAAAAAATATCCCTGAGGGTCAGACTGTCCAACCATCCAAACCAATCCGCTTGCTGCGCACTGAAAAACTGTGTTATGAGCATTCCCAAACGTCCATCGACTAGGTGCTGTGGAAAAATGTACTGTGTCTGACAGGCATCTTTTCCTGGTTTCTCGTTCATAATTTAATTAAAACCTTTGAGGTTTACATTCAGTTAAATGTCTCCCTGAATTATATTGGTTAAATTGGTCACACCTAACCTGATTCAATTACAGGGCTGGATTTAGAATGCGTGACAAAGGCAGTGCTGACCAAATGAGATCTCAAAGACAGATAGGAGTAATAAAGCGAACGGAATGAACACAATGCACTCGCACAGCAGAATGAAAGTAATAAAATACAAAAGCAACAGCCGTAGCGGCTGCTTTTCCAGTTGGAGCAGCGGATGGGAGTGTTAAGCGCAGGACATTTAAGGTTTTCAAGGCCCCAGCATGAACAGCAGGGGGAGACAATCACGGTTCCTTTGAAAAGGCCTTCTGATCTTCACCTTGAAACCAAAATTAGCATTTTAAGATGCAGTGATGAAACGATGTCGCGTGCTGACAAAATCATTCAAGCAATACTCATTATTTACAAGTTATCAGGATCTTACGGTTTAAAGAAAATTACTTTAACTTGTGCTTTAGTCAGATATCAGATGTCTTGTGTGGCCAGACAAGGTATTGATCAATACAGCATTGGGATTTTAGCCAGCACTCTGGCCTTATTGCCATCTATTTTATGATTTTTTTTTATCTTAGAACATCACAATATTCACATAAGTGGAAAGCATCACAGTTTTTGATGTTTCACCACAAACATAGAACAGTGTCCCCTCTACCTTGTTGCTGGAACATTGGGCAGGCAGGGGCAGAACAGTGAGAAACACAGGAATCACGATTACAGAGGGGAGAGTGCCTCCTGCTGAAAACCTCACGCAACGACTCATCATGGCCTCATGTTGGGTCATCCTTACATCTGATAAGCATTTTGTTGATCTGGGTGGAAAAATTACATGTCGTGAAAAAGTACGTGACTGTTTTTATCGTGCTCAAATGCGTTATCCACGATAATATTTTTTTAGATTGGTAAGTTAGCACATAACTTAGTGGTAGTGTTTTTTTTATATTGTTTATGTTGATCAGTTTGCCATGGTATTTTGTACTCCTCTAAGAGAGGGACTTGTCATTATTTTCTGTGACGACAATACGTTTAATACTATTTTCTTCTTCCGAGTATATTTTTGTATTGAGTTTGTACAGCATACAGGCGATGGTGACTGATGTTCAAGAAATTTGGCACAAATACAGCCAAATCTATTCTCATAAGTATACAATTCTTATAAGTTTGCTTTCACTAAATAATGGCTCAGAGGTTGATTGATTTTTATTATCGGCCAGAGTCGCACCTAAATCTTTAAATAGTTTTCAGTCCCTTGCTAAACACTTACAAATATATAATCCTAATCGTCAGAGCACCAAGTGATTAATCTTCTGTGGATTGTGGTGCGAATTAAAGCAATTGAAAGCAGATGAAATATTCAGCCGATTACGAGTATAAGATATTGTTACACGTGAATCACTGACTTGCAGACCGATGTTTTTTTTGCCAACCTATTGAAATGCATCGGTTTTCTCGACAGCCGCAACGCGTTGGACCGTAGCTGTCACAAGTGCTTCTCGCTGCGTGTGCAAAAATTTGACGCTGCAGGCATCAGCATTACATTAACCAAAATATCTAGTGCGTGATTTATTTTAAGTTACTTGCAGTTTGTGGTTCCACTAAGGAAGTGTGGTCGAAACAGTCGTGGTTTGACTCAAAAGCTGCAGAGTTTAAATGCATCTAATCAATGTTGGCAAGCATAAGAGCCCGAAAACAGTAACTAAATTAAGTTGACGCAGCATCAGCATCTTATTGGTTGTGTTATCTTATTCTTTTTTTACAACTTGGGGACACTTAACCTGCCGTTTAAACCATGCACTCCTGGTGTTTTATACTCCAGGTATTTAATTCTGTAAGCGGTCTGTCCCTTAGTTGTGTATGCATTCTCGTGTCCTGAGCTCAATTCCCGACCGCAGATAACATCAGTGGTGGTATTTACACCAATTTTGGGCACCTCCTTCACCACTGTTGTCTTTCCCCCGCACCTCCGATTAGCACTGTTGGATACGTATGGTGCAAAAGAAGTAAAAATTACGTACAAGCATACATTCTCATCGTAGATAACGCGCATAGGAATACGACTGTAAACCAATGGGCTGAGGACCATCAACAGCGATGAGCATTTGTTCGAACATGAAGATACTTGGACTTAATTTTGGCCATTGTGCTCATTATTTTTGTCATTCTCATGAAATCTTAAGGTATTTGCTTTGTGCCGCTGTCTCTGCCTTGATCTCTAACCTACCCTGACCTCTAACTGTCTTTTTCTCCACGTGTCTGGGGGCAGCTGCTGACTCAGAAAAAGCACATAGAAACCCTGGAAACTCAGCTTCAGCTAAGCCACGAGGAGAAGTCACAACTCCGTGAGTTGAAAATAAAGTTTTGCAGAAACAGTATCGAGTTCATAATAGAGGGTTTTGGGTTCGGTCGCGTAAATATAAATGTGTCGTTCAACCTGCCATCCACCCGACACAGCCAATTCGTAAGGTTTGTCACGTAAGCAAAACATTCCAATTCGTTCCTAGTTCACCACACCGGTGTGTTGGAGAGTAAAGCCCACAACGTTTACAATTCGAGCACGATCTTTCACGAGTAATTACAACTAGCGTCATCAGGCGAGCGGCCAGAGTATAGTGTAATTAGACAACTCTGAATGTCCACAGTGGTAGCGTACCGTGTGAAGCTGCACAGGATGGCAACAGAACAATGGCCTTGGCAACAGTCACAGTAGTGTCACCATGTTAAAATGACCACGTGTGCATTCCGCTTGACACAAGCTTTACAAGCACTGCCCGCGTTAAGACTAGAGCAGCTCCTGTGCACCACGGGCTTCGTGTGGGTGAATTGTTTTACCCCAATTCAACCTGCGTGCCCTCATCTGCCAGCAACTACGCGAATGCGGTGACAGGGTTCACAGCGCCCTAGTCACTTATAGTGATTTTTTCTTCTTGTGATTTTGGGCCTTGATTCCTGTCCAGAGATCAAATCAGTGACACTTGATGTCTGAACCTGTCCTCCTGCGTGTCCAATCACTGGAGAGACAAAAGCTACTGGACATGGCACCCTGACACATCACCTCCCACGTATGCTGCTGTGGTGACCTAACAGAGGCTCTCGAATGACCAATTGTCTCTCTGGTCGTACAGATAAGTAGAGGATCTTTCTTTCGTTTTTATCTTTGTGCATGCACGCTAGGGATGGAGTCCGCGAGTTGCAGATTGCTTGCGGTTGAAAAGATGCATTTGGGAATCGGACAACTCTCTCGGGAGTGGATGGATGACGGAGAAGATAATGCGCGTGTTGTGTTGTCCACGCAGCACACGGGTAGGTGGAACTTTCACCCCGGTGGAAACACGTACACCATCACTGTCACCTTTCTTTCAGCCGTGATCTGCCCCCTGCTCGATGAAGACCTCCTGTTGTTGGTACCGTTGCATCGAGGATTGTCCAGCATCGATGTGTTGTGCGCCTACACTTACCAGCTTTCGTCACTCACTCATGAATTTAACACGTAGACTTTCGCGACCAATATCCATATTTAAGACCGACTGTCTCGTGTTATTTTTTTACCGTTGCGAAAAACTACCTTTGAAATAGTTCAGTAATAACGACATTTATCCAGGAAAACATCACCGTGGATGTAATTAATATATCCAGAAAGTTTGTTCAGGAGGGTCTGCATTGGGATGTTTGGCAATTTTCTGGTGACTTGTCCAATAGAGTAGCATTCCTTCACTCACAAATCATCGCTGAAACATCCCATAATTATTCCTTCAAAATTTGCCACATTTTCTCTTTTTTTATTTTTTCTGTCACTGCGAAGCTCGTGAAAAGAGGTTGTTATTTTCTTTTTTTACCCAATTATTTTTGAAACTGTGCACTCCAGTCTCCAGGTCTTGGTGACTTTATGATTAGTGTCTTTAAGAAGCACACTTTGGAAAATGTAGTGGCTGCTTTCTGGTGGTGATAGATAGGAGGGCAAGGTGGAGCAGAGTGGTACTGTATCGATCGGATCGTTCACCCTATTTTTTTATCTGTGTTGTTTGTGTTACAAGGTTAATTTATTTGATTAACATTGGTCAAATTAAAGGTCGCACTCATTACACACAAAGTGCTTGCCACAAATGGCCCACGATACCTTGCTGATCTGGTCAAAGAGCATAAACCAAAATGCAAACTCCGCTTATCCTCGCAGCAGCTTTTAGCTAACCATCGAGCAAAGATGGTCACCGCATCGCACGCTTTAAGATGCGCTTCTACGGCTGTCTGGAATGCTCTTCCTTACGATATTAGGAAGACACTGGAGCTATACACTTTCAACTCTCGATTGAAAACAAATTTCTTAAGAACTGATTTTTGTGTTTAGTTTATTTTCCTTCCCCTGCACCTCAGATCAGCTCGGTTGGCTACGTACGGTACGAAACTGGAGCAACATTCCAAATTTACTCTTTCAAATAAATAATGCCACTTTTTTTCCATCTGGGTACCATTCATTCAAAGAAGTCTCAATGCTATTAATCCATCATGTGTCAAATTGCATACTCAGCTGTGCAATACATCATAAAAAATGAAAGGGTAATTGATGTCAAAGAAAATGCAGTGTATATTGAGGCATGTACGATTGCCCTGTTGACAAAAGGCATGCCGTGTAATCCTTTATCATTACTCTTGTTGTCCTGTGGATTCCTCGTCCGAACTCGTGATGCACTCGCCCTGGGCGCCAAAATCCCGTGGGTGCGCAGACGACCCGGAGCTACTGGGGGCAGAACACGAGACCCCCCCGTCGCCGTCAGAAGCCGGAGTGCTGGCTGCCCTCATGGGGGCCCTGGGCACTTGGGATGCGATGAAAAAAGGCGAAGCAACCTGCACGGGCATGACAGCGGGCGCAGGCGAGGCGGCGGGCGTGCAGGAAGTCGGGGTGGAAACGAGGGATCCAGCGGTGGGTCACAGCGGCTGCGGCTCGGGCGAGGACGCCTCCTGCGATGAGTTTAAGTGGAGCGCTTTGTAGGTGGCACAGTTGTCAGAAAACAACTCCATGCATTCCCGTGGCTTGAACAAAACTTGAGGAAATGTCTGAGTGTCTTCTCTGTTTTATTTATTGACTTGGAGCATACAAAAAACGCCCACAGAGATACCTATAATTGAGTGCCATTTTGTGGCTAAAAGTTACACTTCCAGGGAAATGATTTGCACTATTAACTATAGGCAGTTTCCCCATCAGCGAAACCAGAGACCCTAGCTCTTTCTGATGACTGGATGGCTCTTAAGTGACAGCGAGCAGCATTAATATGTGGTACTATGTTTAGTAGCTATTGCACGGTGCTGTAAACCCACCAATCCGAGTGATTTCTAACCATGGCTAATATCAGTGTGGAAATTGCCATCTGAACCAGTCCCCTTCACCGACCTGCAGCGACCGGCATAGTGCAACACAGTCAAACAACCCCTGTGACATATTCAGTGTATAGGCCTTCATCTTGCAGTGGATCAACAAAGGGCAGTAAATTATTACTTTGGTCCAATTGTATTGAGTGCGCGGTGTCCATTATTAGTTCACATGGGCCTTATAAACCTTTATAGTGCTCACAGCTGGTGTTCCCATCAGCGTGCCAGACTACAGGATCGGACCCACAAGGTCAGCTTGTCTACTCATTCACTCCATTTGCATGTAAATTGGATAATGCACTTGAGACATCAATACTGTGGTAAGACACAGTGAACCGGATAAAAGTGGTTATTGAAATAGGTAGTTTGGACATCATTTGAATGATCAGCAACTGACTGGCCATATAGCACCACGCTGGTGCTGTTCAAATTCCAGTTCTTGAACGTCTACTCCGATTCAACATTGACTTTGCCCAACCTACAGATGTATTGCAACGTGTAATGTTTTATTTATATGTGAATTGAGTAGATTGGTGTAGATGGAAATGTCCACCAGAATGGATCCTATGGGGAGTGGACTTTTAGAAACACCATATGACAACAGCCTTAACTTTTTTTTTTAAAGTCACTTTATTTTGTAATGTTGAAAAATGTGAAAAGTGTGATAGCTGTCTGCTGTTCTTTAGTTAGTCTTGTCTTTGTAAGTTAATATTATACCAAACAAAATACTTGCCTGCAAATTGTTTTGGTTGGTTTTAAATGCATAATTAAAACAAGGTCTTGAAAGGCAAAAGGTTAAAATGTACTTCATACATTATTATAATAAAAAAATAGTTCCAAAATGTGATGCTAAATGACTTGTCATTTTAAATAATACATTCTCGCTTGGCAAGGTGCTGGCTAGGGCAATGAGTCATTGGTCTTGGCTCTGCACCAATGGCATTAACTACATCAGCTTTCTCACTGTTTTATTGTCAAAGTGCACCCCCGTATTTTAATTCAGGGATACAGCACAGCATTTAGCTTACTAATGCTTGGCATTTCTCATTACGGTATTAGCATTTTAAACATTTATGGCTGGTGGAAGATTTATTTATTTATTAATAAAATGCAGTGGCGTCATTGTAAACACTGCTGCAGTTTACACTAATTCACTTAACTCAGGTTTGGATCTAACGAACCAGCGAATAAAGTATAAACAACTGTACATCAACATCTTAAGCATGCCACTTATTCCTGCAGATATCAAGAGCTTCCTTCCAGCTTAGCATATTAGTGTACAGCTCCAAGAAGCATTAATTAAAGACAGTTTTACCATTCAGCAATTGTGGATAACTCTCCAAGTAAGGTCCACCCACTATGGAAGGCAATGTCATGATATATTATTGCCTTAATTACTGAATACCATAGTTTAATAATCTCATGGTGCAATATCAGGAGACTATGGGGGTCTTTTTTTTCTCATCCAGCAAATACTGGATTCATCAGACACATCATCCCACTCAGCCACCCCGAAGGCACGAGGACGCGCACATAACTTAACCAAGAGCAGTTTTAATTGTCGACTTTGGAAGGGGCTCTACGGTATGACAAGATGAGGTGGCGGCGCGCGGTTTGGAGTGACCGCGTGGGGAGACGCGGCCCCGGCTCGTGACGGAGTGCCTCTCTGTAGAGTGGCTGTCGTAGAGCAGTTGTCCCTGGATGGCCCAGCCCGACCTCGGTGGTACGCGTTCCACACCCGCACGGTGCGGTCCCAGCCAGCAGACACGTACTGCCCACACAGACCACAGAGAGCAGCACACACCACATTACACTGAGCACACACGTGGGTGTGCGTGTTAGTGTGGCTTTGTCTTTGTGTGAGGATGTGATCGTGTAGTAGTTGGCAGAGGTGGGACAAAGTCATTGTTATGCAAGTCCAAGTCGAGTCGCAAGTCATCAAATTCATGACTCGAGTCTGACTCGAGTCCAAGTCACATGACTCGAGTCCACATCTCATAGGTGGGACAAAGTCATTGTTATGCAAGTCCAAGTCGAGTCGCAAGTCATCAAATTCATGACTCGAGTCTGACTCGAGTCCAAGTCACATGACTCGAGTCCACACCTCTGGTAGTTGGCATACTGCAATAACCACATCGGTGGCGAATATCTAAACTGGCCCTGAGCCCTCCTCATGGTTGACAGCCTTAAATGAGTACCTGGTGTGATGTGTAAACATCAGCACTAGGGAGACAAAGGTGGCCGGACGTGGTGCTGGCCACCACACCCCTCGTGTGCCATGTCGACCTTCATAGATGCTCGCTAACAGCACTTGCCCCAACAGCCTGGAGAGACAAGCCAGGGCTCTTTGTGTGAGGGTAGCTTGGAGAGCATCCTTAGGGCGTACTCATTTAGTCCAGCACCTTGCAAACATGGTTGGTGAATTGCATGGAGATGAACAGCATGTGTATGAGATGCCCAACCTGCAAGGCTGGAATGTGCCCAGTTGATCGTAGTAAAGAAAATGAACATCTAAAGTGTTTGTAATTTTTTTACATTATCCCCTCATATGCGTGGGGGGTTTTTTGAGAACCCTCCAGACTGCTCTTATCTATTAGACATTCGATAGTGTTTCTTATTGCTGGCCCTTTGGATGTTTGGGCCTTGGGCCTATGATCATAAACTGTCATAAGCAAAACTACTCCTTCATGCAAAAGACAGATTCATAAATGGTCCAAAAATCCCAATTTCCCTTCAAAACCTTTTAAAAAGCCATTCGACTTGATAAGGTTTTCTTGGGTAATTATTTATGTTCCATTTGTGAGATACATTCACATGTGCAACTCTTGCAGTAAGTAGTCAAAAATGTCTCCTAGACGATGCCATCACAGAGCTCACGAAGTATTTTCGATTGCTCTATACCCAGATTAAGTTTTGTGCAAATAAAAAAAAACCTAATTCACAGAGCCATAACTTGCCATATTAGGTAACAGATCAAATTGAATACGATTTTTTCGATGCCGTAAGTCGGCAGCAACAAAGAGCACTCGTGAATTTGGCAAAAGAGACGATGGGAGGGCATTTCAAAGTCGAGTGGTATTGGGGGAAAAATGTATGAAGAAAACATCACATCCCACGTTTTGGTGTTTGAACAGAGTCTTCCTCGGAGAAGGAGACCTTGGTGTTGTTCGGGGTGTCAAGGGTGCGAGGTTCATGGGAACGATGATTGGTAGCAGCAATAAAATAATAAGGAAGTGACTGACCAATCAATGGTCAGAGTGAATGAATGAGTGTAGCGGCTTCAATCTGGAAAATTGTGTTAAATTTGATTCCATCCAGCAAAGTCGCGCAGTTGATGTCTGGGCTGATGCCATCAATTTGCTGCACATAGAAAACTCACTTTCACCAGGAATCTCGTAGATATGATTAGAATCTTAACAGATGCAGAGATGACGGCAGGAGTGGCGATGGATGGATGAAGTAACGGATAGGAATGCAGCGATTGTGTAGATACAGAGCCGAGAGTCGTGGAGACTCTGGCGGGCAAAGCACCACCTGTCCTCGCTCGGGGATGTGGATGATGGACCTGACACAGTCGCTGTGCCCTGTGTTGACCTGCACCTGCGTGAAGGTCTCTGCATCGAACACGCTGCACATGACAGGGGGACAAGACGCCATTCGCAAGTGTTAAACACGCAGCGGAGAATTGGGAGTCACGGTTTAGGTGACTGGCCCCATCTTTACGCGAGGGGAAATCAACTGGCTTGATGGAATCCCGATTTCGAATGAGCCGCTTCTGTAAAACTAGCGGTTTGTCGAAATGATGCATTTCTCACAATGAAGAAAATTGTCACCAACATGAAGAAATCAGAACAGTTGCACTAAAATGTATTTTCTGTATGGTTTCATGTCAAACGAACTGCTGTGTAATTTCGCTCACATTTATATCCGTGTCATGTATGTCGTAGCTTATGTTACATCCGATGTCAAAACAATGCATGTATTAAAACGTGCGTTATATGTTATGCTGCGGACAGCAGTGGTTGGTGCAGCAAAAATCATCTGTTGTACTATACTTCTATACCCCCCGTGCCTGCGTTCCCTGCCTTCACAAATTCGCACCGACCAGCGTGGTAAAGTGCGGTCATGTAACCCTGTCGGCCCACGTGGCGTGGAGGTCTTCATCGAGCTATCCGGACACGACCCCGTTCCGAGATGCTCCGAGCCCGGGCGCATTGCGGGTGGATTGGTTCAGAGGCTTCAGCCGGGCAGAATTGTCGTGAAGTGTGCCTCGTCTAACCGGCAGCTCGTCACCACCCACCGGAGTGTGTTCTGCACCCCAACCACAATGCAGCCACTGAGCTCGTCGATGCATAGGGCGCCGACGGATCCCGGCATCACCAGCACCCGCTCACAGCTCGAGCCGTCCCCGCTCTGAACACACAAACACACAAGCACACACACACACAGGCACACACACAAGCACACACACAAGCACACACACAAGCACACACACACACAAGCACACACAAGCACACAAAGAAAATAAAGAAAAAAAAGATCCCCCGTATAGCCTTAACAGACTGGAGGAGCAAGTGCTGTCAGCAAGCACCTATAAAGGCCGGCACGGCACACGAGGGGGTGGGTGGCCAAGACCACGCCCGGCCACCTTTGTCTCCGTAGTGGCGATTTTTACACACCGCACCAGGTATTTATTTGAGGCTGAGTCGACCTAGGGGAGGACCAGGACCGGTTCCGATAATCGTCACTGGTGTTGGCCGTGAGCGGGAATCGAACTCGGGTCGCCAGTAACATAGCGCAGCGCGCTAACCGCCACACTACCGCTCCCCACAAGCACACACACACACAAGCACACACACACAAGCACACACAAACACAAGCACACAAAGAAACAACACCCGTGGTCACATCACAAACCTTAAAACGGTTGAAGAGAATCCTAATTTTAACTTATAAAGTGCCCTTAAACAATAGTTCGTAGGGCGCTATGCATGAAAAGGCGGAAATAGTTGAATATCAACCTAGGAAGATGTTTGAAAATAATTAGAGAGAAAGCCATTTTAAACGGATATGCTTTAGTCGAGATTTGAAGATGTATCGTGTCTTGGAAGTCCTGACCTCAAAGGGTATGGAGTTCCAGATTTTAGGTAGCAAAATTGCAAAGGCACGACCACCCCAAGTGTGAAGCCTCGACTGTGGGACTGAGCAATGCAAAATCTGAGGAACTTAATGATCTTGATGGAATATATGGCTGAAGGAGATCATGAATGTAGGGAGGAGCGAGTCAATTTCAGAAGTGTCCTTTTATGCTGAAATATTGCTTATGAGTAATGATAATGATGCTGATAATCAGCAATTATGCACTGGATGATGATGATCATCCTTTCGGTGGTGGTGATGAACATGACAGTGATGACAATGATAGTGACAATAATTGCAGTCTCGGTAATTATGCCGACAGTGATGATGATGATGAAGGTGATGGCAATAATTACCATATTGCCAATGATCATGATGGTAGCGATAATGATTGTAATAGTGACAAGAAAGACGGTGATGATTACAATGATGGTGACGATGGTGACATGATCACGACGATAATGATTAATCAACCGCGAGCTCGGCGAGTGCGTTGATCATTTGCGAATTCGAAACGTCTCCCCCGTCGCGGTTGCCACCGTACCCAGACGCGCACGGTGCCGTCCTGGGAGGCCGTGACCCAGCGCTCGGTGACCCCGTGCCAGCGAACGCAGGTCGCCTCGGCCTCGTGTCCCGTGAGCGTCGCGACGAGCTCCATCTCCGGCCCGCACGGTCTGAACGCGCGCACTCGCACCGCCCCATCGCTCGACGCGTAGGCAAACTCACGCCTGGTGACAAAGACAGCGACGACGACGATGATGGCGATGATGGCGATGAAAACGAAACGCTTACAAGCGAACGGCGTTACTCGTTGTTCGTGATGAAAGGCTTTTGGGTTAGAGCACTCGCACCTGTTTAGGTCTTCTCTAAAGACTCGCCTGTCTCGCCGGGCCTACACTTCCCATGAATGACCCCGTCGACTCTGGACTTTGTAGTGTTTATATTTCAGAAATTCGTGCATGGGCGCACTGAGATCCCTGGATGAATTGCGCCTTATAAATGTAAATGATTATTATTGTTAAATATAAATGTGTCGTTAACCCACCACCATCCGACACATTCCTATTAGGAAGGTGTTGTCATCTGAACAAAACGTACCAGTTAGCAAGTACTTCAGCCATGTGTCCTGGATGCATGTGTAGGGGTGTTAGAGAGAGAGCCCGTTATGCATGGCAGCCTATGGTAAACAAACACAGTAGGCGGGGCTACATGTGTGCACGAGCAGGTGCCCTCTGCGACGTCCGCGCCAGACACCCTGGGGGGTCGATTCGGTCATTATGATCCCCCGGGGCCCCACCCCTCAGGGAGGGGTTGGGTATAAAAGGGGAATGTATCGAGGGGCTCGAGAGTGTTGTGTTAGCTAAGAAGAGGAGACGGAAGACGTCCTAGATAGAGCCCTGGTCTCCCCCTGGCACGCCGTCCTTATCAGGACCGCGCAGGCTCGAGCCAGTGGCGTGGTACCAGAGCCAGAGCCAGTGCTGGTCTGGACTCTGGGTACCGGGCCCGACTGACCAGTGTCGGGCCAAGATAGCCTCCCCTAGCCCATTAGAGGAGGACTCAGAGGCAGGCTAGGGTTAGCCTAGAGGTGTGTCCTCAGATAGACGGGTGAGGGGGCCGATACCCCCTCAGTGTGTATGTCACAACGTGTGGTGTTGAATAAACAAGTGTGCCTCCAACTCCGGTGTGAACGAGTCATAAGCGTTACTACATCTGGCGTCAGAAGTGAAACAAAGTACGAACATGGATACACGCCGGACGACTCGAGTCGGGGTACCAGAGGCAGAAGACACCACTGCAGTCGGAGGGCCCGAGACGGCTGAAGATGCCATCGACCAGCCGGGGCTGGGCGCATCCACGCCACAGCAGCTGGAGGAAGGGGAGCCGTCGATGGAGGGGCTGAGGAAGGCGCACGCGAAGCTGACCGAGCTGCTGTACGCCGCAGCCGCCATGCTCGACACCATCACGCAGCTGGGGGCTGCGGGACCGCCACGGGGCAACGGCAGCCGACGATCACAGCGCCTTCCCGCCATTTCCACGGAGCAACATTTTGAAACTCCCGCCATCGCCGCAGCTGCTGTTGAGGGCGTGGCCGCTCTAAGCATCGCGTCCAACGGCGGGAGTACAGTACCTGCCGCGTCACCACCAACGGGCGGAACGTCACCACGGGTGCGACCGGCGATGCCATCGCTGGTTCGTGCCGACGCTGACTTGAGTGAGGCGGACGAGGGAGTGCGTTCTTCCTCTGCAGCCGCTGCCTTACATCAGCGGCTACCTCCACTCAAGGAATTTGTGGGCGAGGATGGCGACTGGGGCGGCTTCCAGCGGCGCTTCCTCGCTCACCAGGAGATGGCACAGTGGACAGACGCCGAGGCTCTCCGAGCACTGCCAGCACTCCTCGACAGCGACGCCCTCGCCACTCTAACATCGGCTTCGAAGGAGAGGCGCTCCACGCTGCAGAAGGCGATGCAGGTGCTGTCGGCGGTATATGGTCCACCATCGGACTGTCGCCAACTCTTTTACGATCGCCAGCGAGGGACGAAGGAGTCGCCCCTGGCGTACCGCACAAGCCTCCTGGCACTGGCGAAGGAGGCCTTTCCACGAATGGATGACGAGGGTGTCGACGCCATGGTGACAGAGAAGATACTTTTGCTGGCGGACGACTTAGACATCGTCATTGTCGCACAGGACGATGCAGAGATGTGCTCCCTCCAAGCGGCCCGTCTTCTCCACGCAAACCTGTCCTCTCAACGACGGAAGGCCAGCAAGGCGGCGAGCGGGCGTGCCGTCGCTGCAGCCACCCTCCCGGCGGAAGAGGTTTGCGCCATCGACCATCAACGGCAGCATGGAGCGGGAGTACGGGAGGACCGGGCCGGTTCAAGCCGTCTACAACATCCATCGTCGTCACCAGCGCTTCCACGCTGTTACAACTGCGGCATCCGGGGCCACGTCGCCTCGGGGTGCCGCTCTCCTGGGCAGCGCAGGACGACACCTCAACGGGACGCTGGCCCTCGTCACAAGCTCCACCATCATAATCCGGCGAGTCGCGGCACCCCTCATGCTTGGCCCACGCACACGCCCGTCACACACTCAAACACCGCAGCGAAGGGGGGGCCAATATCGCGTACCATGGCACCAACACGCACCGCTCTGGGTACTCAGATTGAACCCAGCCAGTGGTCCGTGTTGGCCCATCGGGTTGTAGCCGCGTCGTCAGGGTCGTCGGCCGTTGTGGGCCACATCGATGGGGTCGAGGTGCGCATCCTGGTCGATACAGGAGCATCGGCGACCATTATTTCGGAGTTGATTTATAACATTCTCCCTGCCCAAAGCCGTCCTTTGATGCCTGTTAACGTGCCATTCTTTGCTGCTAACGGGGGTTCACTTGGCATCATCGGACAAATTCGTGCCCAAATTTGTGTCGGGGATATTAAATTGTCTGGGCCGATTTTTGTTTCCTCCTCGCTGGCGGTTCCGTGCCTGCTGGGGACGGACTTCCTGGCCAAAATGCCGATTAGGATATTAATCGACCAGGGATGCATTGAGCTCCCATCGGGCCGACGCATGGCGTTTCTGCCATCCCCCGCTACGAGCCGGACGGCGTTCGCGACGGTGCCGGCGTTCGTAGATAGAACGGTGCGCGTTCCTCCGGGGGCGCAAATGTTGATTCCCTTGAAACTTCGGCGGCCCTTCGCTAAGGGCATTGGGGCTCAAGGGGTTCTGTTGGGACCGTCTAGGGCCGGGGTCAGTGGACCTGATTTACTCCCGGCCCAGACCATAGTGAGAGGGGAAGGAGAACCCTTCATCGCGGTCCTCAATGTGGGCTCGCAGACGGTGGTGGTCCCACAGGGGACCGTGCTTGCTCACGCAACGCCGGTGCCCTGTGAGGAACCCGTCGCGAGTCATGTCGGCGCTGTCCCTGCACCGCGACCACATTCGGACAGCGATGAAGGGTGGCTCGAGGCGCTTTGTGCGGGATCGACGGACCTGTCAAATTTAGAGCGTCAACGTCTTAAGACACTACTAAGGGAATTTTCCGACGTTTTCAGTCGGGATAAATACGATTTGGGCTGCACTAATCTGCTGCGTCACCATATTGATACGGGTGACAGCGCGCCAATACGCCAGAATCCTTTTCGGTTGAGTCCCGCCGAAAAGGACCATGTCAAATCGGCTGTTGATGACATGCTAGCCGCCGACATCATTTCTCCCTCCAACAGCCCTTGGGGAGCGCCGATCGTCCTGGTTAAGAAGCAGGACGGTTCGTTGCGGTTTTGCGTTGACTTTCGGCGCCTTAACAAAATTACGGTTGCCGACGCATACCCGCTCCCACGGATGGACGAATCGCTTGACGCCTTGGCGGGAGCGCGATTCTTCTCCACATTGGACTTACTTTCGGGATTCTGGCAGCTTCCTCTGGACGATGATTCAAAGCCTAAAACTGCTTTCCGTACTCCGCACGGCCTGTTTCAATTCAACCGGTTGCCGATGGGCTTACACTCAGCGCCGGCAACTTTCCAGCGGTTGATGGAATTGGTTTTGGCTGGATTGCAATGGGAGTCGTGCCTGATTTATTTGGATGACGTTATTGTCTTTGGCAAAACTTTTGATGAACATCTCCAGAGGTTGCGGGCGGTTTTCCTAAAGATGCGGGCTGCTAATTTGAAATTTAAGCCCCAAAAATGCCATTTGTTACGCGAGTCGGTGCGTTATTTGGGGCACATCGTGGGACGCTCAGGTATTTCTACCGATCCCGCCAAAACGCAGTGTGTAAGCTCCTGGCCGACTCCCACCTCAGTGGGAGAGGTTAGGAGTTTTATTGGGTTTGCGTCGTATTATAGACGCTTCGTCGCTAATTTTGCGACTATAGCAAAACCCCTACACGCTTTAACATCAAAAGGGGTTCGGTTCTGCTGGGGTCAGGAGGAGGAAGCTGCTTTTTGCTCCCTTCGGGACGCTTTGGTAAACGCTCCTCCCCTGATTTACCCTGATTTTTCAAAACCATTCTTGCTCGACACCGATGCGAGCAACACGGGTATTGGGGGCGTGCTCTCCCAGGTGGTTGACGGCGTGGAACGTGTGGTTGCGTACGGCAGTCGGGTGTTGTCTCCAGCGGAGCAACGATATTGTGTCACCCGTAGGGAACTGTTGGCAATTGTCCATTTCATCCAACAGTATCGCCCATATCTGTACGGTCGGCATTTCACCGTCCGCACAGATCATGCGGCACTGCAGTACGCCCTGAGGGTTCAACAGCCATCGGGACAATTGTCCCGATGGTTGGAGGTCCTCCAGGATTACGATTTCCAAACCACATACCGTAAGGGCGTTCGCCACACCAACGCGGACGCTCTGTCGCGCTTGCCAACCACCTCCGAGTGTGCATGCCTCCTGGGGTCTGGACGTTGCAGACCTCCAGGGGACACATCGGTTCCTGTCTTGGCGGCCGCCAACGACGACGATACAGTAGTTACTAATTCGATCGAACAACAGGGCAAAGATTCCCTGTTGGGGTTGCCCGTAATTGACTGGGGGCGCCTCCAGATGGAGGATGTGTCCCTCCTCGGGTGGCGACGTCGCGTTGGCGGTGCGGCGGGGGGAAAAAGAGGTGGTTCCGACGCATGGGAAATGTGCCAAGGCCTGCTGATGCATTGGGACGGGAAGTCGCGTCGACATCGGCTGGTGGTCCCTACTGGGTTGCGGGGCAGGGTGGTATGGGCCGCTCATGAGCGCCTCCTACACCTGGGGACCCAAAAGACTCTCGCCTTGCTGCAACTTGATTTTTATTGGCCTGGCATGACGAGGGATGTTGGGGATTTGTTGGGATCATGCCCTCGATGTGCACAACGCAAACCGCCGGCACGGGAGTCTAACCCGCCCTTGCAATCGATCAAAGTGTCCAGGATAAACGAGCTGGTCGCTCTGGACATTTTGGGACCATTCCCCGCCACCCCCAGGGGGAATAGATATTTGTTGACTGGTGTCGAGTATTTTACACGCTGGCCTATGGCCTGGCCTCTGGCCAACCAGTCGGCAGCAGCCATCGTGGAGGCCTTTGTTCAGGGTTATGTCCTGGACAAAGGTGCTCCGGAGAGGCTGCTGACCGACCAGGGCAGAAATTTTTCCGGTAAACTACTCAGACAAGTCTGTGATCTCCTGGGCACAAAGAAAATTCGGACCTCCCCATATCACCCACAAACTGACGGGATGGTCGAACGGTTGCATCGCACCATCACGTCCATGTTATCACAACAAGTTTCGGACTCGCAAACGGATTGGGACCTACAAATTCAGGGGGTCTTGGCGGCGTACCGGATGGCACCCCATGCAGCTACGGGGTTTTCTCCCTTTTACCTCATGTACGGCCGAGAACCAGACCCGCCTGTTCGTGCCCAGTTGCAGATCCCCGTGCCGCAGGGAAAAACTAATCTGGCTGACCACGTTAAATTTAATCTGGACAAATTGACCGAGGCACGGGATGCTGCAATGCAAAACTCTGACCTCCGTCAGAAGGCGAATGAGCGCCTCAGATTGAGTCGAGCGCACATGCTGCAGTGGAAGCCGGGGGACAAGGCATGGCTGCACTGCCCCCAGGTGCCACTGGCAACCTCCTCTAAACTGGTGCGGCCGTGGCGGGGCCCTGTGGAAGTGGTGGAGGTGTTACGACCGCAGTGCGTGCGCATCAAGTGGGGGAAGCGGCGATGGTTCGTGCACCCCTCTAGGTTAAAACCCTTCTCTGCGGTACACAATCACACTTCACACGCGCGTGGCCAAGCATGTGGGGGGTCGGCCGACTCGCTGGGTCCGTCTCCGTCGCTCTCACCTAATGCCTTGCCGGCTGTGCCACCTTCAGGTGCATCAGGAGTGACGGGCTCACGCCCAATCACCCCTCCTGCGGATACCGAGGGTCACGCGGAGTCGGATGAATGCTCACCCCAAGACGGACAATTGCCACCTGATGGTCCGCCACACGCGGTTACCCCGTGTGAGGGGCCCGCTGCAAGGACGCGCGCTAAAATGCGCAAACTGTTGTGAGGCCGGAAAATGTGTACATAGCTGTTGTGTTCATTGGATGTTGTGTGGGTGGTGTGTTCCCCACTCCTCGGATGTACATATGTTGGCTTCACCGTGTGTTGTGTGTGCGTGGTGGGTTCCCTGCTGATTGTATATAGGCTGTTTTTTTTACGGAATTCGTATTTATTCGGGGGGGGTGCGACGGGTTGTTTTCTCATCTTGCTGTTGCGTTCTTCTGGTTCCTGTTATTGTTCAAAAATAGTGAGGCACACGCGCGGTCAGGGGGTGAAGGCACCTTTATTGTCAAATTTTTGTATGTTGGCAGCCGGGACGGCTGCATGCTATGCGGGGGGGAGTGATGTAGGGGTGTTAGAGAGAGAGCCCGTTATGCATGGCAGCCTATGGTAAACAAACACAGTAGGCGGGGCTACATGTGTGCACGAGCAGGTGCCCTCTGCGACGTCCGCGCCAGACACCCTGGGGGGTCGATTCGGTCATTATGATCCCCCGGGGCCCCACCCCTCAGGGAGGGGTTGGGTATAAAAGGGGAATGTATCGAGGGGCTCGAGAGTGTTGTGTTAGCTAAGAAGAGGAGACGGAAGACGTCCTAGATAGAGCCCTGGTCTCCCCCTGGCACGCCGTCCTTATCAGGACCGCGCAGGCTCGAGCCAGTGGCGTGGTACCAGAGCCAGAGCCAGTGCTGGTCTGGACTCTGGGTACCGGGCCCGACTGACCAGTGTCGGGCCAAGATAGCCTCCCCTAGCCCATTAGAGGAGGACTCAGAGGCAGGCTAGGGTTAGCCTAGAGGTGTGTCCTCAGATAGACGGGTGAGGGGGCCGATACCCCCTCAGTGTGTATGTCACAACGTGTGGTGTTGAATAAACAAGTGTGCCTCCAACTCCGGTGTGAACGAGTCATAAGCGTTACTACACATGCAAAATGCTGCTAACCCATTGGGGGCACGAAGCCGAATATTTGACTGCCCACCAGAGGCATAGCTAGCTAGGGGGGGGCAGGGGGTGAGGGGGGTACATATGTCCCCGGGCGCCAAGGTAAAGGGGCGCCAAAATTAGGCTCAAAACGTGACATTAGAACTTATTGCGGCGGGCGCGGCAGCCTGAAACTACTGCACAAATCTACACCTCAACCTAAAAGTTTATATATCCCGCCACACACAGCCTACATGTCATGTAATTACATTTTGGTATGTGATTACACGGTGGGGGGGGGGGGGCGCCAATTTTATAGTTCGTCCCCGGGCACAAAATATCTGAGCTACGCCTTTGCTGCCCACCTCTCCACTCTGGTCTCCACCCACCTCCTAAAATAATAATTGTACTATTTCCACCAACCAAAAATATCCAAACACAATCCATACTAATAACACTTGTTCAAATGTCCACGAGAAATAAGAACAACGCTATATATGCACAATCTTGATTTAGACCGGAGGAATCCGATGAAGTGCTTTTTCACAAATGTCCAGTAATAAAGATACATTACTTAAATGTTGCCTTTATTTAGAGTGCTGTGTTTTAATGCGGAGCCATCATTCATATCACCGTTTGACAGCTGTCTTCCTATCTCATGATAGAGGATTAACATTGCAAATCCAGATAAACGATCCCTCTTGAATATTATAATAACAACAATACACATCCCTGTGTACCGCGTGCGCGTGAAGTTGCTCCAGAGCTCGAAGCGATTGCTTCATCCGCCGATGTCGAATGCCGCCCACTATATGCGCGTGCAGAGCGCTCAATATCACGGTGACATGTCGGCCAAAATAAATGTGGCGCGTTACCCTCGGCAAAATTGGACTTTAGCCAAATATTGAAAAACGATGATGAGATTCACGAAACACCACTTTCCTCCCACGTAATATATGCATTCTTCTTGGCATTGATCAAACATGGTGATGTAGGACCCTTCTGAAAAAAGTCTTCAAATGCAGGACATATCGTGGATGAATACAAATGTATTACGATTAGGAACACGAGTTATAACTGTGTATCGTATCCACGTGTGTGTTAACATCCACGTTTTAATTAAATGTGCATGAGAAGATTTTTTGAAAGTCGTCGGCCAGTTTCATGGAAATGAATCTCATCAGGATATCTGATGGCTGCTTAACATGAGAGCTGATTGTGTACGATCTTGTTGCTGCAAATTTAATTATAAAACACGCATTGTGTCTGGCTCGTTTGCAGCATGGTCACATGGATATAACATGCATACAGTAATTAGCTTGAAGCCATCACCGACCGAGCACCAATTATATAAGACAATTATACGTGCTAACTGCAACCTCTGTTATTTATTTACAAGCAAACTAAATAGGCCTGCTTGTTTACATCAAGGTCCACTGACCAAATCGGCGTAACCCCTTTAATAAATGAGTTGTCTACACAGTACCAACATATCTCTGGACTGTGAGTCATGGCACACGGGAAGGCGCTGTGGTCATTAGAGAGGGTTTCACAACTGTGGCCAACAAGAATGATAATATAGGTGCCTGTTTAATCACCTAAATAAATTAACATTTAACTCGCCAGTCAGGGCTGTCAGGATAACAGCACGATATCATCCCACATAAAATCTGCCCAGCAGGTGTTCCTGGGTTATTTTGGTGCATAATCGGTGGTCTTGAGTTGAATTTAACAGCACCTTGCCCTTGAGTGCTCTCAAAATCAAAGTGGTTTCCCACGCGCCAAACAAAAAGACAAAGCTCCCCCCGTGTAGCCTTAGCAGACTGTTGGGGCAAGTGCTGTTTGCGAGCGCCTATGAAGGCCGACATGGCACACGAGGGGTGTGGTGGCCAGCACCACGTCCGGCCGCCTTTGTTTCCCTAGTGACGATGTTTACACACCCCACCAGGTACGCACTGGAGGCTACGTCGACCTAGGGGAGGCCCAGAACTGATTCAGCCAATCGTTTAATGGTGTTGCACGTGAGTGGGAATCGAACTCATGTTGCCCGGCTCGAAGCCTGCCACGACTAACCACTAGACCACCTCTTCCCACGCACAAACGCAAACTTGTGTAGGGCTGTTACAGAGAGCCCGTTATGCATGGCAGCCTATGGTAAACAAGCACAGTGGGCGGGGCTACGTCAGTGCACGGGCAGGTGCCCTCTACGACGTCCGCGCTTCGGACGTTACGATCCCCCGGGGCCCCACCCCTCAGGGAGGGGGGTGTATAAAAGGGGAATGTATCGGGAGGCTCGGGAGTGATGTTTAGCTAAAGAAGAGGAGGAGGAAGACGTCTGAGATAGAGCCCTGGACTCCCCCTGGTACGCCGTCCTTATCAGGACCGCGCAGGCTCGAGCCAGTGGCGTGGTACCAGAGCCAGAGCCAGTGCTGGTCTGGACTCTGGGTACCGGGCCCGACTGACCAGTGTCGGGCCAAGATAGCCTCCCCTAGCCCATTAGTGGAGGACTCAGAGGCAGGCTAAGGTTAGCCTAGAGGTGTGTCCTCAGATAGACGGGTGAGGGGGCCGATACCCCCTCAATTGTGTATGTCACAAAGTTGGTATTCAAATAAACAAGTGTGCCTCCAACTCCGGTGTCAACGAGTCGTAAGCGTTACTACATCTGGCGTCAGAAGTGAAACAAAGTACGAACATGGATACACGCCGGACGACTCGAGTCGGAGTACCAGGGGCGGAGGACACCGCTGCAGTTGGAGGGCCCGAGATGGCTGAAGATGCCATCGAGCAGCCGGGGCTGGGTGCATCCACGCCACAGCAGCTGGAGAAAGGGGAGCCGTCGACGGAGGGGCTGAGGCAGGCGCACGCGAAGCTGGCCGAGCTGCTGTACGCCGCAGCCGCCATGCTCGACAACATCACGCGGCTGGGGGCTGCGGGACCGCCACGAGGCGACAGCAGCCAACGACCACAGCGCCTTCCCGCCATTTCAACGGAGCAACATTTTGAAACTCCCGCCATCGCCGCAGCTGCTGTTGAGGGCGTGGCCGCTCTAAGCATCGCGTCCAACGGCGGGAGTACAGTGCCTGCCGCGTCACCACGGGTGCGACCGGCGATGCCATCGCTGCTTCGGGCCGACGCTGAGTCGAGTGAGGGAGACGAGGGAGCGCGATCGTCCTCTGCAGCCGCTGCCTTACATCAGCGACTGCCGCCGCTCAAAGAATTTGTGGGCGAGGAGGGCGACTGGGGCGGCTTCCAGCGGCGCTTCCTCGCTCACCAGGAGATGGCACAGTGGACAGACGCCGAGGCTCTCCGAGCACTGCCAGCACTCCTCGACAGCGACGCCCTCGCCACACTAACATCGGCAACGAAGGAGAGGCGTTCCACGCTGCGGAAGGCGATGCAAGTGCTGTCCGCTGTGTATGGGCCACCATCGGACTGTCGTCAACTCTTTTACGATCGCCAGCGGGGGACGAAGGAGTCGCCCCTGGCGTACCGTACAAGCCTCCTGGCGCTGGCAAAGGAAGCCTTTCCACGAATGGACGACGAGGGGATCGACGCCATGGTGACAGAAAAGATACTTTTGCTGGCGGACGACTTAGACATCGTCATTGTCGCACAGGACGATGCAGAAATGTGCTCCCTCCAAGCGGCCCGTCTCCTCCACGCAAACCTGTCCTCTCAACGACGGAAGGCCAGCAAGGCGGCGAGCGGGCGCGCCGTCGCTGCGGCCACCCTCCCGGCGGAAGAGGTTTGCGCCATCAACCATCGACGGCAGCACGGAGCGGGAGCGCGGGAGGACCGGGCCGGTTCAAGCCGTCTACAACGTCCATCGTCGCCACCAGCGCTTCCACGCTGTTATAACTGCGGCATCCGGGGCCACGTCGCCTCGGGGTGCCGCTCTCCTCGGCAGCGCGGGACGACACCTCAACGGGACGCCGGCCCTCGTCACAAGCTCCACCATCATAATCCGGCGAGTCGCGGCACCCCTCATGTTTGGCCCACGCACACGCCCGTCACACACTCGAACACCGCAGCGAAGGGGGGGCAAATATCGCGTACCATGGCACCAACACGCACCGCTCTGGGTACTCACATTGAACCCAGCCAGTGGTCCGTGTTGGCCCATCGGGTTGTAGCCGCGTCATCGGGGTCGTCGGCCGTTGTGGGTCACATCGATGGGGTCGAGGTGCGCATCCTGGTCGATACAGGGGCATCGGCGACCATTATTTCGGAGTTGATTTATAACATTCTCCCTGCCCAGAGCCGTCCTTTGATGCCTGTTAATGTACCATTCTTTGCTGCTAACGGGGGTTCACTTGGCATCATCGGACAAATTCGAGCCCAGATTTGTGTCGGGGATATTAAATTATCTGGGCCGATTTTTGTTTCCTCCTCGCTGGCGGTTCCGTGCCTGCTGGGGATGGATTTCCTGGCCAAAATGCCGATTAGGATATTAATCGACCAGGGATGCATTGAGCTCCCATCGGGCCGACGCATGGCGTTTCTGCCATCCCCCGCTACGAGCCGGACGGCGTTCGCGACGGTGCCGGCGTTCGTAGATAGAACGGTGCGCGTTCCTCCGGGGGCGCAAATGTTAATTCCTTTGAAACTTCGGCGGCCCTTCGCTAAGGGCATTGGGGCTCAAGGGGTTCTGCTGGGACCGTCTAGGGCCGGGGTCAGTGGACCTAATTTACTCCCGGCCCAGACCATAGTGAGAGGGGAAGGAGAACCCTTCATCGCGGTCCTCAATGTGGGCTCGCAGACGGTGGTGGTCCCACAGGGGACCGTGCTTGCTCACGCAACGCCGGTGCCCTGTGAGGAACCCGTCGCGAGTCATGTCGGCGCTGTCCCTGCACCGCAACCACATTCGGACAGCGATGAAGGGTGGCTCGAGGCGCTTTGCGCGGGATCGACGGACCTGTCAAATTTAGAGCGCCAACGTCTTAAGACACTACTGAGGGAATTTTCCGACGTTTTCAGTCGGGATAAATACGATTTGGGCTGCACTCATCTGCTGCGTCACCATATTGATACGGGTGACAGCGCGCCAATACGCCAGAATCCTTTTCGGTTGAGTCCCGCCGAAAAGGACCATGTCAAATCGGCTGTTGATGACATGCTAGCCGCCGACATCATTTCTCCCTCCAACAGCCCTTGGGGAGCGCCGATCGTCCTGGTTAAGAAGCAGGACGGTTCGTTGCGGTTTTGCGTTGACTTTCGGCGCCTTAATAAAATTACGGTTGCCGACGCATACCCGCTCCCACGGATGGACGAATCGCTTGACGCCTTGGCGGGAGCGCGATTCTTCTCCACATTGGACTTACTTTCGGGATTCTGGCAGCTTCCTCTGGACGATGATTCAAAGCCTAAAACTGCTTTCCGTACTCCGCACGGCCTGTTTCAATTCAACCGGTTGCCGATGGGCTTACACTCAGCGCCGGCAACTTTCCAGCGGTTGATGGAATTGGTTTTGGCTGGATTGCAATGGGAATCGTGCCTGATTTATTTGGATGACGTCATTGTCTTTGGCAAAACTTTTGAGGAACATCTCCAGAGGTTGCGGGCAGTTTTCCTAAAGATGCGGGCTGCTAATTTGACATTTAAGCCCCAAAAATGCCATTTGTTACGCGAGTCGGTGCGTTATTTGGGGCACATCGTGGGGCGCTCAGGTATTTCTACCGATCCCGCCAAAACGCAGTGTGTTAGCTCCTGGCCGACTCCCACCTCAGTGGGAGAGGTTAGGAGTTTTATTGGGTTTGCGTCGTATTATAGACGCTTCGTCGCTAATTTTGCGACTATCGCCAAACCCCTACATGCTTTGACATCTAAAGGGGTTCGGTTCTGCTGGGGTCAGGAGGAGGAAGCTGCTTTTTGCTCCCTTCGGGACGCTTTGGTAAACGCTCCTCCCCTGATTTACCCTGATTTTTCAAAACCGTTCTTGCTCGACACCGATGCGAGCAACACGGGTATTGGGGGCGTGCTCTCCCAGGTGGTTGACGGCGTGGAACGTGTGGTTGCGTACGGCAGTCGGGTGTTGTCTCCAGCGGAGCAACGGTATTGTGTCACCCGTAGGGAACTGTTGGCAATTGTCCATTTCGTCCAACAGTATCGCCCATATCTGTACGGTCGGCATTTCACCGTCCGCACAGATCATGCGGCACTGCAGTACGCCCTGAGGGTTCAACAGCCATCGGGACAATTGTCCCGATGGTTGGAGGTCCTCCAGGATTACGATTTCCAAACCACATACCGTAAGGGCGTTCGCCACACCAACGCGGACGCTCTGTCACGCTTGCCAACCACCTCCGAGTGTGCATGCCTCCTGGGGTCTGGACGTTGCAGGCCTCCAGGGGACACATCGGTACCTGTCTTGGCGGCCGCCAACGACGACGATGCAATGGTTCCTAATTCGATCGAACAACAGGGCAAAGATTCCCTGTTGGGGTTGCCCGTCATTGAATGGGGGCGCCTCCAGATGGAGGATGTCTCCCTCCTCGGGTGGCGACGTCGCGTTGGCGGTGCGGCGGGGGGAAAAAGAGGTGCTTCCGACGCATGGGAAATGTGCCAAGGTCTGCTAATGCATTGGGACGGGAAGTCACGTCGACATCGGCTGGTTGTCCCTACTGGGTTGCGGGGTAGGGTGGTATGGGCCGCTCATGAGCGCCTCCTACACCTGGGGACCCAAAAGACTCTCGCCTTGCTGCAACTTGATTTTTACTGGCCTGGCATGACGAGGGATGTTGGGGATTTGTTGGGATCGTGCCCTCAATGTGCACAACGCAAACCGCCGGCACGGGAGTCTAACCCGCCCTTGCAATCGATCAAAGTGTCCAGGATAAACGAGCTGGTCGCTCTGGACATTTTGGGACCATTCCCCGCCACCCCCAGAGGGAATAGATATTTGTTGACGGGTGTCGAGTATTTTACACGCTGGCCTATGGCCTGGCCTCTGGCCAACCAGTCGGCAGCAGCCATCGTGGAGGCCTTTGTTCAGGGTTATGTCCTGGACAAAGGTGCTCCGGAGAGGCTGCTGACCGACCAGGGCAGAAATTTTTCCGGTAAACTACTCAGACAAGTCTGCGATCTCCTGGGCACAAAGAAAATTCGGACCTCCCCATATCACCCACAAACTGACGGGATGGTCGAACGTTTGCATCGCACCATCTCGTCCATGTTATCACAACAAGTTTCGGACTCGCAAACGGATTGGGACCTACAAATTCAGGGGGTCTTGGCGGCGTACCGGATGGCACCCCATGCGGCTACGGGGTTTTCTCCCTTTTACCTCATGTACGGCCGAGAACCAGACCCGCCTGTTCGTGCCCAGTTGCGGATCCCTGTGCCGCAGGGAAAAACTAATCTGGCTGACCACGTTAAATTTAATCTGGACAAATTGACTGAGGCACGGGATGCTGCAATGCAAAACTCTGACCTCCGTCAGAAGGCAAATGAGCGCCTCAGATTGAGTCGAGCGCACATGCTGCAGTGGAAGCCGGGGGACAAGGCATGGTTGCACTGCCCCCAGGTGCCACTGGCAACCTCCTCTAAACTGGTGCGGCCGTGGCGGGGCCCTGTGGAAGTGGGGGAGGTGTTACGTCCGCAGTGCGTGCGCATCAAGTGGGGGAAGCGGCGATGGTTCGTGCACCCCTCCAGATTAAAACCCTTCGCTGCGGTACACAACCCCACTTCACACGCGCGTGGCCAAACATGTGGGGGGTCGGCCGACTTGCTGGGTCCGTCTCCGTCGCTCTCACCTAATGCCTTGCCGGCTGTGCCACCTTCAGGAGCATCAGGAGTGACGGGCTCACGCCCGATCACCCCTCCTGCGGATGCCGAGGGTCACGCGGAGTCAGAGGAATGCTCACCTCAAGACGGACAGTCGCCACCTGATGGTCCGCCACGCGGGGTTACCCCGTGTGAGGGGCCCGCTGCAAGGACGCGCGCTAAAATGCGCAAACTGTTGTGAGGCCGGAAAATGTGTACATAGCTGTTGTGTTTATTGGGTGTTGTGTGGATGGTGTGTTTCCCGCTCCTCGGATGTACATATGTTGGGTTCACCGTTTGTTGTGTGTGCGGGGTGGGTTCCCTGCTGGTTGTATATAAGCTGTTTTTTTTACGGAATTCGTATTTATTCGGGGGGGTGCGACGGGTTGTTTCTCATCTTGTTGTTGTGTCTTGTTCTGGTTCCTGTTATGGTTCAAAAAATAGTGAGGCACACGTGAGGGGGTGAAGGCACCTTTATTGTCAAATTTTTGTATGTTGGCAGCCGGGACGGCTGCATGCTATGTGGGGGGGAGTGATGTAGGGCTGTTACAGAGAGCCCGTTATGCATGGCAGCCTATGGTAAACAAGCACAGTGGGCGGGGCTACGTCAGTGCACGGGCAGGTGCCCTCTACGACGTCCGCGCTTCGGACGTTACGATCCCCCGGGGCCCCACCCCTCAGGGAGGGGGGTGTATAAAAGGGGAATGTATCGGGAGGCTCGGGAGTGATGTTTAGCTAAAGAAGAGGAGGAGGAAGACGTCTGAGATAGAGCCCTGGACTCCCCCTGGTACGCCGTCCTTATCAGGACCGCGCAGGCTCGAGCCAGTGGCGTGGTACCAGAGCCAGAGCCAGTGCTGGTCTGGACTCTGGGTACCGGGCCCGACTGACCAGTGTCGGGCCAAGATAGCCTCCCCTAGCCCATTAGTGGAGGACTCAGAGGCAGGCTAAGGTTAGCCTAGAGGTGTGTCCTCAGATAGACGGGTGAGGGGGCCGATACCCCCTCAATTGTGTATGTCACAAAGTTGGTATTCAAATAAACAAGTGTGCCTCCAACTCCGGTGTCAACGAGTCGTAAGCGTTACTACACTTGCATGGGTACAGATTACACATTTTCAAAAGAAGCCTCAATTGGGGCAGTACTCATCTGCTTTTCAGAGTCATTATCCAGTTTTGAAAATCTCCACATTCCTCGGGTAGGATTGGTAAAGATACGCTCTGGACATCCTCTCTTGAGCTTTGCCTAGCAGCTGTCAGGCAGAAGAAGGGCCGACTCGCCCTAAACGCAGAGTAATGAGTCAAGCACAATTCAGCTGATTTTCTTGACATTTTTCCAATTTTAATCCAGCTGTGCTCCTGACGTCACATCATGAGATGAAATGTCAATTCAGGAATTCTCACAGAGAAGTGCATATCCTGCGCGTTTGAGAACAGAAATACTACCGAGATCCCATTCAAGCAGTGTTCTTCACTAATTTTCAAAGCAGGTGCCACTTTCGCCGATGAGACGTCATCAGTGTGAGGGCCGCCAAAACATTTGAAACCATTTTGGGTTTGACAGCACGATGATGATGGGGGTGTGTTTCACGTGTTGTGTCTTGTCAGGGGCCGCACTAGAGGCCACTATTTGGGTGATTTCGAAAAGTTGTTTGGTTTGGCCATGTTTGTTTGTTGTAGTACGGAGTTAGAATGCTGGCTTTAATCCAAGTTGTCTTGTGGTTGTTGTTGTTGTTTGACTTGCATCCCACTGGGATTTTTGCACAGCGCGTTGGTGTACGGTGCTTTTTTTCTGGAAGACTTTGCAGTTTTTTCCTGCATTTTTCTGTTTGCGCGTAGTCACTTTAAGATGTTTTCTTGTTCATGTTTTTGTTTGTTGCGGTTGCACCCGATTCAAGAGCCGAATGGGTCACAGGGCTATACCAAATAAATGAAACTGAAACTGAAACCAGGGACCGCCAGTGTCCCGCGGACCTTCCATTGAAGAACGCTGCATTGAAGTGACGTTTACTGTGCACACCCTGAGAGAACGTGCACCCTACTACAGAGAAATGTTCATCGTATGGCAGTCAACCGAATATTGAAAAATGTTGGTGCTGAAATATACCTAAAATATGCGTAAAACGATGTTTATGAGATGTTTGCACGCAATCATTAGTGCAATGCCTGGCTCGCGCCATTGCTGGCGGAAGGGCCTCTGCTTCGTGGAAGTTCTGGAGAGATTCTCTAAGATTGCATTTCGCCCGAGGGGTTTTAAGAAACCTGCCGATTGGTTCGACTGCCGGAAGGGAGATCGTCAGACCAGCAACGTCTGGAACGCAGGTTCCGCTATGCGAGCCATACATACATACGGGGTTGGCCCCAGATGTCTTGTGAACCACAATTAATTGACCCCTAAGATTCTTCCTTTGATTATCCATTTCTGTTTTAAATAAACCTTGTTTATTTCAGATGGCTGATACGAGTTCATATACTTTTGTAGAACCGCTTGGAGTGAGCTTATAAACCAGCAAGAAATAATGTTCGAAAAAAATGTTTGCGAACAATTTCATAATTATGATAATTAATTAAGTTATGTTGCTCACATTAAATGACACACCCATTGGAGTACCAAAAAAATACATAACGTTTTAGAGATTTAACGGGGGGATGGAGGGGTCACAAGACATCCGGACCAACCTGTACACATCCACCGAACCCAAGAGGCACCCGGTTCAACCCCGAGCAGCTACCCGGATTCAACCCCAGGGCTATGCTGGCTCTGCGCTCTGACCTCTTAGCCCCCCGGCAGCCCACCCCCCTCCCCCAGCACCCCCCCCCTCCCCCACCGCCCCTCAGCGTACGAGCTGCACCGTGCCGTTTGGGGGAGAAGTCCATGTCCATGATGACGCCGTCGGAGGCGACCTCCTGCTCCCCGTAGGGCGCCGTGTCGAGGAACGTGTCGTGCAGGGCGCCTTCCTCCAGCCGCCACACGCACAGCCGCCGGTCCCAGCCGCCGCTCACCTTGGGGGGGGTGGGGGGTGGAGAAAAAAAAACAAAAATGACGAGATGTTCAGTGGACGCGTACGGGACGATCTGGCCTGTGGGCCGTGGTGATACATGTTTATGCCATTTATTGTGAAAATTCCGTCACAGTTCCTATGATTGCTTTTTCATTGCTTTCATGGCTTTATTTTGGTGATTTCGAAAAGTGTATTGGTTTAGCCATGTTTGTTTGTTGTAGTACAGAGTTAGACTGATGGCCTTAATCTAAGTTGTCTGATGGTTGTTGGTGTTGTTGTTGTTTGACTTGCATCCCACTGGGATTTTTGCACACAGCGTTGGTTTACGGTGTTTTTTTCTGCAATATTTTGCTGTCTTTTCTTGGATTTTTTGTTTGCACTTAGTCACATATTCACTTTAAGATGTTTTTTGTTCATGTTTTTTTTTGTTTGTTGCGGTTGCACCCGATTCAAGAGCCGAATGGCTCACAGGGCTATACCTAATAAATGAACTTGAACTTGATGAACCTCGCAGCGGCGTATTTTGGTTCCTCGGGGAACTAAGGTGGCGGCGCTTTCGAGATGCGCTTCTGTGGCCGGTCCCAAACGCTTCTTCCGATATTAGCAAGCCCCTGGAGCTGTGTGGACTTTTAAGTCATCTAGATTGGACACTTATTTCTTAAAAACTGCTTTTTGGTGTTTTGTTTTGTTGTCCTTCCCCCCCCCGCCCCCGCACCTACGATTAGCACGGTTGGATACGTACGGTGCGAAAGACGTTCAACATACATTCATACTTGATGATCATGACGCCGTTGCGGATGATGAACGCAAGTGTTGCACTCGAAACGTCGTCATTTATTTTATTTCATACCTACGTGACTTTACCGAAATAACCAAAGAGTACACTGTGGGTTTAGTTTTGGAAATCTAATGATATCCGGTGCTTTTCAGGTCGTTTGGTCATGGGTCAAACAAACAAATATGATTTATTTTTTTATTTAAAGCTTTCGTGACTGCAGTGATTCATATTCTTGGTTCTTTCGGCAAAGTCACGTAGAAGGGAAATAATAAAATAATAAAAATATTAAACAATAAAAATTCTCAAATTTGAAAAAATGTCTTGCTATGGATATCACACCTAATGATGATGGCTTGTGTTGCAGTCAAAACGTCGTGAGAATTGTTTTTGTTTTTTATTATTTTATTGTTTCCCTTCTACGTGACTTTACCGAAAAAACCAAGAATATAAACATTACTTGGTCATAACACGCGAGTGCAAGTAGATTTTTCCCCTCAGGTTTCCATCAACCACAATCGGGAATTGAACCCAGTGTCCATTGCTTGGCAGGCCAGGTGTGCCGATGTCAGAGGAGCATATGCTCCCCCAATTACCGTTCCCCCAGGAACAAATATTCAGACAAATGTATCCCCTTAGAAATGTTTTCACCCCGTTATTTTATTTCGTAATAAAAGTAACCCGTATTCACACCACAGGCTATATCCATGCATTTCTAACTTCAAAATGAATCCTTACGACCGCTTCACGAAGTTATTGTTTTCCTTTCAGCATAGTTTCACCTTCTTGTGCAACCTCTTTGGCCTTAACCTTGCCCTAACAAATGTAGTCGCTTCACCAAACTCTAAGGCAAGGCCGTAATTATAATATAGAATGTCCCCCCCAATATATTGCTATGACAAAATATAAAAAATAAAAATAATTGCTATACTATGTAAATAAAACAACACTTTTCTAAACCTTGGCCACAATATCTGGACTTGTCTTCATATAAATCAATGCATAAATGTCTGTTTATATGATTGTGGTCATGTTTGTACTTTATCAATCCCTAATCTCAAACATTACATACAATGAAACAAGAAATGGTAAAAAAAAAGTAAAAACAGAGCAATTTAATACAATACACTATTAGACATTATTGTATAAAATCTAATAAAAATTCCATCCCATGCGTTAGTGAATTTTTAAATATTTTTAGGCAGGAAATGGCAGGAAATTAGTTTTCAAATTTAGATTTTTTTTTTTCTGGGTTAGGACCCCCCCAATGTTGACTCCATGGCTACGGCCTTGCTCTAAGGGGCACAATGCCCCCTGGTGATCACAAGCATTGAACAACCATTGTGTACGCATTGCTGCTGTATATTTGTTGTTACGGGAACAAATGCATGGGGAAGACGATACAGTGTTCATTCAAACCCGCTGACAGTTACACAACTTTAGCGCCAGCAACACACCCTTTGTAAATATGAAACAATTAGGATATATTCGTGCCGCTCTTGCTGCAAGTATGTAATGAAGACTGTGTGCGTAAAGACTGTTAAGTCTTTGTACGTAATGGATTCAGGCCAACATACTGATCATGGATTGTAGCAGCCTGCGTCATGCATATTCCCTGAGCCAGTAGGATGACAAAGGGGTTTTGTGGCAGTGACGGCTCGTGACATTGCCGCGAGGTGGGGCTGTTGTGAGTGACCTCTGAAAAGATGGTGTTCTAATAATTATTTTTAAAAACCTCGTCATGTTATTGGCCTTCCCATAAAAGTGATGTAACTGGCTCATCTACCAACGGTAGCCATCTATAAACAATACTAAACAAAACAACAAAGCACTCAAATGCTGTCCCCATGACCCTCAAGTCCACACCACACAACCCCTTTGACACTGCCAAAAGCCTGAAGAACAATTAAAGATCAGCTGACACGACTCAACAAATTAGCAAAGGCAACCAAGACACCGCATACTGTACAATAACAGCCACATAACGTCGTACACCCGCCTACACAAAAAGGTTTGATCAGTATTCAATGGCGACATTAATACAATGTACACAGGCCCTGCTATTTACTTCCCGTTTCATTAGAGCTTGTTTCGTTGTGTGGCCACTGTTTGACTCACTGTTATGTGTGGCAACTGTAACGTCACTTGACACTGACTACATTGTTCAATGGAAAGCTGGGCCTATACTGACATTAGCCTACACATTGAATTTTGGGTTTAAACCACGATTATAAGTGCAATGTCACAAATATTTCTGGTTTTAAGGCCACATGATTGCTATTAGGCAACATGCGTACACCTATTTCAATCAACCCATTAAGTTTCCATTAACATAGCTGACTGTACACAATATCCCCAAGATGGGCTACTCAAAATAACGGCCTACCTTTCCTCTTCGTTGGCATATTTGTCCAAGAATTTGGCTCGTCGATCCTCCTGAGAAGCAAACTTTGCAATCACTCGTCTGCTGAAGTAAGGAATTACATTGATCAGCTTCTTCTTCCTGCATAGTCATCCTTTCAAATGGAATATTCAGGAGTGACCCCACGGTGCCCGTTGCCAATTCTTCGTTCGCTGCCATCGCTGTTGCTATTTCCTCCTCGAGCGTGTCGGCCGTGACCTTGCGATATTTGCACAGTGCAACCTCTCGTGACATCGTCATTAGAGCCACGGGCACCTTTTTCACCGCCCTGAATGTGTCTCGAGCGACGTGGTTAACATGCTCGGAGCTAATCGCAATGGACGAAGGGGAAATCTCTCAGTCGGACGCCTTCACAGCCCCTCCCCCCGCCCCCCCGAGACCTCCCCATGGCACAATTCGGACTGTGACGTTGCAGCCGTTTCTAATATGAACATGTTAAAATGTTTTCTTCACTTGGCAATTTACTTTGAAATAATCGCTATAAAAATAAAATTTTATTTAAAAACGGCAAAACTATTTAGAGAAAAGCATTTTTATTAGAAAAATTACTTCTCATCTCCATCTGCTGGGTGGGGAGGCGTCCCAACGCCCCCCCTATAGTGGACGAACCGCGCCTGGTTGATGGGGATGTGCGTGGGGAGCGGTAGTGTAGTGGTTAGCGCGACGCGTGATTCCCGCTCACGGCCAAACATCAGTGACGATTTTTTGAACCGGTCCTGGGCCCCCACTAGGTCGACTCAGCCTCAAATGAGTACCTGGTGCGATGTGTAAAACATCACCACTGCGGAGACAAAGGCCGACCGGGCGTGGTGCTGGCCACCCACCCCCTCGTGTGCCGTGCCGGCCTTCATAGGTGCGACTCGCTAACAGCACTTGCCCGAACAGTTTGTTTCGGCCAGTGTTCTTCATTGCAAGGCCCGTGGGCCACTGAATCCACCCCTTGCAGGCGGTGCGGCGGCCCTCACGCTGACGTCTTATCGGCAAAAGTGGCCCCCTCTCTGGAAATGTGTGAAGAACACTGGTTGAGTTTAACACGTAGGCTTTCGCGACCAATATTATTCATAATCAACGTTTTTGGGTTTAGATCGCGTTATTTATAACATGAGTTAATGGTTACTGATGACGTCACCCTGCTGCTGCTCTATATAAGAACGGGAGACAGAGCAGAGCCTCACCATTCTGGCGAATTGCCCGATGATGCAGGATGCAATTACCAGCGAAACGTCGTGCTATTCAAAAATGGTAAATGTTGTGGTTTCACGCTTCAACACACCGGTGGGCTAAAGCAGTGAACTATTTGTCTTTTTGTCAACGTGACACTTTTTTACTGATTGGCCGTGTCGGGTGGTGGAGGGTTACGACACATTTATAAATAACGCGATCTAAACCCAAAAACGTTGATTATGAACACTGGTTAAGGCTATACGGGGGATCTTTGTTTTCCGTCGGCATGTGTGCGTGCGCGCGCGTGTGCATCGTCGCACCAGATACGTGGTCCCATCGTCGCCGTCCGGTCCCACCACTACGATGGCGCTCACGCAGGCGGTGTGAGCGCAGAGCGTGGACTTGCACACAAACCCTGCCACGCCAAGAACACACCACGCCAAAAACACGCGCTCGCTCACCACTGCCAAGACAGTCGCCTTCACAATCATCAGGACCTCAATGACGTCCCTCGTCATCGCTTGAAGTCACGCAAGCCCTTTTGGACCCACGCGCTTAACATTCAACGATGCGAGCTCAACCCCCGATGAAGCTTAGTGAGTGGAATGGAGTTCAAAAGAACTCAAAAACATCAAACGCAGAAGATCCCCTGGGTTTGATATTCGACGGAGCTCATGGTCCATCCCAGTGGCGGCTCCTGCAAAATCTCTCAGGGGGGGCAAATGTCTGGATGATTGATAAGGATAAGGTCCACCTATGCAATGGATAAATTAACAGCTTAAGCATGTAAAGGCAACTTCACTTCTTTAATATTAATGAAAAATAAAGTGACTCTTACAATACATCTTGTTTGTTTCTATACTCACTATTAATACAATCCACTCAAGTTTCTTTAATTAAAGATTCCACTAGGTGGCGACAAATTATATTGTTGGATGAAACGTGCTTACGTATGATGACGTAAGCACTTTAGTGCGAGCCCTCCCGGAAGCCATAGAGAATGCATTGCAGCGCCCGCCTTTCGAAAAAAAACATCTTTGAATGTAAGTCTATGGGACCACACGGGGCGATTCTCAGCCAGAGTGAAATCGCCCAAAAAGAGGCGGTACTCCACAGAACGTGACATGACGCTGATTGGACTATATCCAGAGGCACAGTAACGGCTGAGATTGGTGGTGCGTCGCCCAATCGCCCTAATGAAGAAACCGCCCCTGGTCCATCCTAAACCGCACTTGCACAAACCATGGCAGATGCGGATACCTGATGCACAAATGGAAAATGTTAAACTCTCCCGTGTGCGCCTGTGGCCATCCAGAGCATATCGTACAACATGTAACGACGCAATGCCTGATCCACAAATACGAAGGCGACATCACAGCGATTACACTGCTTCTGACGCGGAGATCCGGCTTGACCACCTCAATGTGAAATTGTCGTTGTTGTCTCTGCAGGGTGACGTTACCCGCTAGAGGGCACTCTATGACAGGGAGGAGATTATTTTAACTGCGGAGGGGGGAATCAAAATCCACTCGAGACGCATCCAGCGAGTTGGAAGCAGTGTTGGTGGATCACACATCGATTATCACTGGTCACACACAAAAAAAACATTTTTTTTTCTGGCCTGGACTTTTGCAGCCGTTTTAGACTAATTTCAGGGTGCTGATTCCAAATCTGATCTCAGATTTGCTCTATCACATCATGTTTATGATATTGGCATACCCCATTTTCATTGATTTTACCCGAAATTAACTCTGTCACTTATGATTGCAAGTTGTTGCGAGTCAGTGACTGCTTTAGTGTTAAAATATGGTGCTGTATTTTTAGGATAGTGTGTTTATAATATCATTTTATGTAGATATCCACATTTATTACATATTTTTCTTCTGCAGTTTTTATTGAAAATCCAATATTTGATATCTCAAAAACCTGATGTGATAGACAAAAACTGATGCCAGATTTGGAATCAGCACCCCAAAATTACCTTATAACCGTTGGAATACCTTATGCCAGAAAAAGTGTGTTGACCAGTGTTATCACAAGCACGTGAAACTCCCAGAGTTTAGGGCTACAACAGTGGTAAGTAGATGGCGGTAGAGCACAGCAAGTAGGAAGTCAACTCATTTGCATGGCTATTTAATCAACTAAAACTAAACTTTGTATTTTTCCCAGGTAAGCCCCACTTAGTTATATAGTTATTTTTCAGAAGGCCACAAATGATAGCTCAATGAAGTTGCTTATCATGATGTGGAAATGTGTGTTTCTAAATGTAGAGAGAAAAACCGGAGGACCCGGAGAAAAAATCCACGCGACCCCTGGGAGACAGAGAACATGCAAACTCAAAATATACAGGTGTCAGGGTCGAGATCGAACCCATGTCCTCCTGCATACCAGGTGAGGTAGTTACCATCTCACCACGCCTATGGCTGATTTGTCATGTGCCACTTGCAGCAGGAATTGTGCTACTTTGGAAAAAAAGCATTAGGAAGAAATGAAGCCCTGCCCTGCAGTGGTGCCACGGGTGCCCACGCCGGTGCATGTGCCGGGGTAGTCGAACGTGCCGCAGTGCACATCGTGATGTCGCTTCGGTGCTACGCCAGAGGTCGCAAACGGGTTTTGATTCCTTACCCGTACCTGGCCGCACCAGGGTCGCAAATGGGTACCCGTACCCGTACCCGGCCGGGTACGGGTACCCGTTCCCTACCCGTACCCTACCCGAAATGAGTGACAAACGGTTACTCACCAGTGACTCACGGCCTACCCGTACGCGTACCCGGCCGCGCCAGGGTCGCAAACGGCTACCCGTACTTGGCCGGGTACGGGTAGGGTACGGGTATCGGGTACCCGGTTGCGACCTCTGTGCTACGCTTGCAGGAGGCTGCGCGGTGCGGTGTGGTGGGGGAGCTACCGGCCACGCGGTTGGTGACGCTGTCACGGTCCTCCCCGTTGTCCCTGAGCGTCTTCATCAGCGACCGCAGCTCCGCTTCGCTCAGCAGCACCGCGAAGCGCTGCGGGGAAAATCACGACGCTCGCTTAAGTTAAGCGCGAGCATGACTCAGGGCCAACTTTCAACCATGTCTGTCCAGGCCGGTGATACACAAAATAGTTTTGGCGACCACGATGGTGAGATGATAACGACCTCGCCCGGTATACAGGAGGTCGTGGGTTCGATCCCGACCCTGACGCCTGGATATTTGGAGTTTGCGTGTTCTGCCCATGGTTACGTGGATTTTTCTCCTCCACATTTAGAATCAACATGCGTTTATTTGGCTGCTATACATTTCCACGTGATAAGCCACTTCATTGGGCTATACATTTGTGTCCAGGTCACTTCTGAAAGACAGCTACATAGCTCAGTGGAGCTTACCTGGTAAAGTAAAAATAGTTCTCGTTTTCTTGGTTCTTTCGGTAAAGTCACGTAGAAGGGAAGTAATCAAATAATAAAAATAAAACATAACTTCCCTTCTACGTGACTTTACCGAAATAACCAAGAAGATGAATCCCTGCAGTCACGAAAGCTTTAAATCGAAATTTATAGTTTTCGTTGTTATCATACATTTCCACGCCCGGCACACCACATCCAACATACGAGTCACGGCGGGTCACACCGACCCCAATCTACGAGCAACCCGAAGGATATTTTCTGGTGGGGGGGGGGGGGGGCGTCATCTCTCGCGTCCACCTTCAGCGAGTGCGCCGTGGCCTCATCTGGTGACCGCCCGGGGGCTCTCTGGAGCGCGCTGACGCCGGTCTCGTCGAATCCCCACACGTACACACGGCCATCCTCGCAGGCCAGCACCAGCAGGTCCCGCTCCTCAACGAACACAGCCCTGCACACGAAGACAAAGGTCACGTACATCCCCCACCACCACCACCATCACCCCGTGAAACCTTAACCAGACAGCTGTGGCAAGTGCTGTTAGCGGGCAGCAGCACCTATGAGGACAGGGGTGGGTGGTCAGCACCACGCCCGGCCGCCTTTGTCTCCCCGGTGGCGATGTTTACACACACCGCACCAGGTATTAATTTGAGGCTGAGTCGACTTAGGGGAGGCCTAGTACCGGTTCCAATAATCGCCACTGGTGTTGAACTTGGGTCATTGGGTTCATGTCATAAGCACAGCGTGCTAGCCACTACGCTGCCGTACACACACAGATACACAACAGCAGCCGTCATTCACAACTCAGCTGTGACGTTACCACAACGCTTGTGCCAGGCTAGGTGCACTTTAAAGCCACGTGAAGTGTTAATAAAGGCTTGATGTCATGAGATCAGACACAAGTGTTTGTGGGTTAATTAACTAAGATAATTGGCAGATGCACCACCTGTGCAGCTTGCTGTGTTTTAATCGGCCAGCTCTCCACTCGCTGCAATGAGCATCGCTCCTCCACCCTCCGTTGTTGCTGGAGGACGTCTGCCTCCAATTGCCCAGCAGCGTCCTTCGCAATCCTTCCTCCACGCAGACAAATCCTGACACCGCCGATATCGGTCACGGGCAGGTCCACTCGGCCCCACATCCTCCTATAACCACATCGGTTCAAATCTCTCCTCTAGCCCGTGCCCGCTGTTTAGCCCTCTCGTATCAAGCCACACAGAAGCTGTGCTCGGGGCAATGCGGGCTACGCGACCCATTGAACGCATCACGACGATCAACGACGAGAGAGCTGCTCCCCCCACCGTGTGATGGCCACGTTGCGGCCGTGCCTCTCCTCGCCGGCTTGCCCCGGAGCGCTCTGGCGGCTCGACTGGCGCTGGCCCCGCGTCCCGCCCAGGTCGCCCGGCGCAGTCACGGGCCGCCGGGGGGTCCCCCCGCCACCGCCGCCACCGCCGGAGCCGCCCGGTGGCACGGGGCCCCCGGGCGGTGCCCTCCGTGGCCGTTGACGCGCCGCAGAGGCCACCACCAGATTCTTGGCCGTACCGGGCAGCGGAAACTTCTCGCAGCTGCAACGCGTTCACAGCGCGCGGGGTCAGCGGGGCAGGGCACAGAGGTCTTTACTCTCTCTCTCTCCTCCGGGTCACAATAACAGTGGGCCTTACCTGGTAAAATAAAAATAATGATTAGTTTAGAGTGTGGCCAAGCTTTGAGCAGGTCCTAGCACTCACCTGCAGATCTATATTATGCGTTGCTGGATGAATAGCAACTTGTTCAGATTTGGCAACCAAGGATATGGATTTAGTTAATGCACAGTAGTACATTACTTTAAGTGGGGTGACCACGTCTTGACAACTCAATGAATTGGCGAAAAGGCTGAGCACTCGTACACAAGGCAATACACACCTTTGTGCATGTCCTGAAAGCTATTCCATGTCTCTGTAGAATTTCCGGAGCTTTTAGAGCGGTTCACTACCCACTTCGTTGCCGTTGTTAGTCTGATCGCATTGCTGGGCGAGCGACGACTCTTCACGAGGTAGACACGTTGAAGGTTCCACATACCAGGGAACACGGACCTGCGTCCTCAAATCGGACAAGTAGCAGCGGCAAATACCTGTAGATGAAGTGGCTGGACTGCAGCCTCTCCCACTTCATGACCGACCCGTCAGCGAGACCGCTGAAGATGAGCATGGGTGCCTTCCGCGCTGCGACAACGACGACGAAAAAAACATTCGGTGAAAAGACAGCGGCGCTGCGAAGCGCCCTTGAGATGTTGTGAAATCCGTAGCGAGGCGTCGTGTGAAAAATACCCTCTGTTTCACAGCACCCCTACATGAGATTAATATCGCACCGGCTTTTTGCGCTTGTTTGTTTAAAAACATATTTATACGCATTTTATAAATGGTCCCAAAGAAGCCGTTCGTAGATTCTGGACCATATTTTAGTACCAGTTTTACGAAATATTTCTGGCCTAATTCATGCGGTGGACATTGTATCTATTTCCTTCCGATTTAGCAATTTTTTCTGTGCATTAAAAAAAAACCAATCTGGTGACAACCGCTTTTTGCGGACACATAAACATGCCGTTTCATGTGCCCGTGCCGACCTTCATCGGTGCCAACTCGCGAACAGCCCTTGCCCCTAGATTTGAAGCTTTCGTGACTGCAAGGATTCATATTCTTAGGTTTTTTCGGTACAGTCACGTAGGTAATTTTTTTTAAATTAATTAAAAGTAAAATAAAAATAAAATAAAAATCACGACGTTTCGGAGGCAACACAAGCTTCCGTCTTCAGGTGGAACCGTCACAGCACGATAGCTGTGACTTTACCGAAAAAACCTAAGAATATGAGCCCTTGCCCCACCAGCCTGTTGAAGGCTACACGGGGGACCTTTGCTTTTACGTCGCGTTCGTGAGCGTGCGGTGATCCTCACTGTAGGCGAGGCTCTCCACTGGCTGCAGGCAGCGCAGGGCCGTGAGGCAGCCCGAGGCGACGAACTTCCACACCAGCAGCTGCCGACGGCTTGTGGACGCTGCGACGGGATCACAGCGGCACGAGTCGAGCTGAACTCACTACGGCGTCTCCCTCACTCCAAACATCGGCGTGACTCAGCGATGGCAACCCCCCCTCCCTCCCATCCTCCCACCCAGGAATATCCGTGTTCTTAATAGGAACCCCGTTATTTCCATGAATTATGGATTTAGCAGCCCATGTACAGCTTGCAATCTAATGTTTATTGCTTCTATAGCAGGGGTTGGCAACCAGCAGCTATGGAGCCGTAAGCCGCTCTTTAAGGACTGCTGCTTTACGGCGTTATTTATTAAGAACCATCGTCTCGTATCCACATTGCATTGTGGCTCTTGGAATATTGAGTGGGTTTTTTGTTACCGAATTCGAAAAAAAAAATGCTCTTCTTAGTTAGTTTGGTTACAGACCCCTGTTCTATGACATATACTGGACTTTAAAAACTCACAAATCACGAGCCAATTCTGGAACACACGATTTCAGTGCTACGGTGGAGGCAAGCTCTGGACTAGGACCCATATATTCTTTACCGAAAGTCACGTAGACATATTCCTATCTACGTAGATTCGTATCTACGTGACTTTACCGAAAGACCCAAAGAATATTAATCCCTGCAGTCACAAAAGCTTTGAGTCAAGATTTAGGACCCATATTTTAAAGAGAGGGTGTTTGCACTCTTTGCGTTTAACATCTGCCAGTAATCCAGCATTGATTAAAGCAAGCCTGACTCTGCTGATGAGACAATGGGGAGTCGAGACCGGTCCAGAGATTGCTTGCATTGAATCAATGCTGCTGAAATTATGCACTCCCAGAGGGCCGTGGATCCCGATATAGGTTGCGTAAGAAATACCTTCATTGTATATATTTTTTTTACACGTGGGAGAGACAGATACGTGAAGGAGACGCTCATCTACTCTGTATTTGCGAAGAGCGAGCGCACGTGCGGTAAAACGCGTGCACGCGCGCACCTACGACCTGGCACAGCTCCGGCAGGTAAGCCAGCAGCTGTAGCCGGTGTCTGGTGGCCTCGACGGGGTCGGAGAAGACGTCCACGAACTCGGACACCTGCACACACACACACGCGCGGACCACCGCGCACAGGTGTCCTGCTCTGTCTATTCAAACGCTCGTTAGGTCGCGTCCGCTGTTATTGCTAGTTGCAGGAGTCGGCAACCGAAATAACAAAGAAGTGATATTTTTTTTCGTGTTCGGTAAGAAATAAAACCCTCAATATTCCAAGAGCCTCAATGCACGTGAATGCGAGACGGTGTTAGTCCTTAATAAATGACGGTCACAAAGCAGCGATCCTTAAAGAGCCGCACGTGGCTCAGAGCACCAGGTCGCCGAGCCCTGTGCTCGTGGCGTGTATGTACGTACGTTGAACTCCTTTAGCACCGTCCGTAGCCAACCGCGTGAATCGGAGGAGCGGGGGAAGGACAGCAAACTAAACACAAAAAGCGGTCCTAAAGAAATGCGCTTTCAACCTAGACGATGATTTAAAAGTACACAGCTCCAGTGGCTTCCTAATATCGGAAGGGAAGAGCGTTCCAGACGGCCCCAGAAGAGCCATCCGAAAGCGCCGGATGCAGTGACATTTATCAGCCCAATCTGGGTAACCGTGTGCGCGCGCGCGTGCGTGTGTATATGCGTGCGTGCGTGTATGTATAATGGGTGCGTGTGCGCGCGTGTGTATGTGTATGTATCATGGGTGTGTGTATGTATAATGGGTTCGTGTGTGTATGTGCATTTGTGTGTGTATGTATAATGGATGCGTGCGTGCGTGCGTGTATGTATAATGGGTGCGTGTGTGCATGTGTGTGTGTGTATAATGAGTGCGTGTGTGTATGTGTATGTATCGTGGGTGGTGCATCAGTCAGTCATCTCGGTCATCTCGGTCAGTCGACCCGTGGCACCTGGGTCTGCCCCGTGACCTCCTGCCAGCGGGCGTTCGACACTTCACGTGGCCTCAAGGTGCACATGGCCTGGCACAAGCGTCGTGGTGACGTCACCGCCACTTAGTGGCGAATGGCGGTTGTTGTTGTTGTATCGTGGGTGTGTGTATGTATAATGGGTGCGTGTGCGCGCGTGTGTATGTGTATGTATCATGTGTGCGTGTATGTATAATGGGTGCGTGTGTGTATGTGCATTTGTGTGTGTATAATGAGTGCGTATGTGCATGTGTGTGTATGTATAATGGGTACGTGCGTGCATGTGTGTATGTATAATGAGTGCGTGTGTGTATGTATGTGCATGTGTGTGTATGTATGTATAATGGGTACGAGTAACGTGTGTGTATGTGCATGTGTGTGTGTGTGTATAATGAGTGCGTGTGTGTATGTGCATGTGTGTGTGTGTCCAATATTTGAAGCTGCGGTGCTTCAAATATTGGAAGAGGTCACCCCCTGTGAGTGGCTGGCTGAGGTACCAGCTGTTGAGGAAGTACTGAGGGCGATCCGGAGTCTGAGACCAGGGAAGGCACCGGGCAGAGATGATCTCCCAAGCGAAATGCTGAGGGAGGGTGGAGTTTGTGCACAGACTGCCCTATATGACATCATAACAACAGTCTGGACCACTGGACGGGTTCCGCAGGACTGGAAGGATGCCCTGGTGGTCCCCCTCTATAAGAGTGGGGACCGTACCGACTGTAACAACTACAGGGGCATCTCACTCCTCAGTGTGCCGGGTAAGGTCCTGGCAAGGATTATTCAACATCGCCTTGCTAGGCACGCTGAGGAGAGGCTTGCGGAGCCCCAATGCGGTTTCAGGAAAGGGCGGTCCTGCACAGATGCCATATTTTCTGTCCGTCTGCTACAGCAGAGGTGTAGGGAATTCCAACAAGACCTACATCTCTGCTTTATTGACCTGGTCAAGGCCTATGATACCATCAGTAGGCCTGGGCTCTGGGTTGTTCTTCGTGCTTTCGGAGTCCCTGACCCTCTGCTCACGATCATTAAGGACCTTCATGATGGTGAGCGGGCCCGGGTAAAACTACGTGGCCGGGAGTCGGAGCCTTTCCCTGTACACCTTGGGGTGCGACAGGGATGTCCTCTGGCTCCCACATTATTTAACATCTATTTCGACTGCGTAGTTTGTGAAGCCTTCAATAGCTGTACCGGGGGAATTACCATTTGGTACAGATACAATGGGAGGCTGATCGACGCCCGGGTGCGATCAAGGGATGGCTCCCTATTGGTCAACCACGTTATGTATGCCGATGATTTGGTAATAGCTGCTCATTCGGAAGAGGAGTTGGAGACGCTGCTGCTGAGACTGGAGCGTGCCACTAAGAGGTGGGGACTTACCATTAGCCCCACCAAAACTAAGCACCTGCCTGGGTATTTTGTACCATCGGGCACTCCACCCCCACAACTCCCAATCGGTGATGGGGCAGTTGTGGAGAGAGTGGAGAGTTTCCCATACCTGGGCAGTGTGCTTATGACCGGCTCCAGTTTATCAGCAGAGGTCTCACTCCGAATCAGTCGAGCGGCAATATCTTTTCATCGGTTGCGTAACGCCGTGTGGAAGCTACCTGGTCTGTCGCTCCGCACGAAGCTTCAGGTCTTCTCGGCCACGGTCATTCCCTCCCTTCTCTACGCTTGCGAAACGTGGACCCCCCTAGTGGAGCATCTTCGCCGGTTGGAAACATTTAGGCTGGCCTGCCTACGATCCATCCTGGGTTTAACCAGGCTGGATTGTGTGAGGAGCTCACAAGTCCTTGAAAGATCTGGGCAAAGTCCCATCAGTGAGCTCCTCCGGCAGGCAAGGCTGCGTTGGCTGGGTCATGTAGCCCGCATGCCCAGCCACCGCATGCCTAAACAGCTTTTGTTCGGCCGGATCGAGGGGGCTAAACGGGCGCGGCACGGGCTAGAGAAGAGATGGAGTGATGTGGTACAGGAGGACGTGGAGCTGAGTGGACTTGCCGATGACTGGTACCAGCGGTGTCAAGATCGGCCTCAGTGGAGGAGGCTCGTGAAGGACGCTACTGGGCAGTTGGAGGCAGTCGCCCTCCAACAACAACGGAGGGCGGAGGAGCGACGCTCACAACAACGAGCGGAGCGCCGGGTGGCTAAAGCACAGCAAGTTGGCACAGTAGGGGGCACAGGTGGTGCATCAGCCAGTCATCTCGGTCATCTCGGTCAGTCGACCCGTGGCACATGGGTCTGCCCCGTGACCTCCTGCCAGCGGGCGTTCGACACTTCACGTGGCCTCAGGGTGCACATGGCCTGGCACAAGCGTCGTGGTGACGTCACCGCCACTTAGTGGCGAATGGCGGTTGTTGTTGTTGTTGTATAATGGGTACGAGTGCGTGTGTGTATGTGCATGTGTGTGTGTATAATGAGTGCGTATGTGTATGCGTGTGTGTGTATGTATAATGAGTGTGTATGTGTGTGTATAATGGGTGCGTGTGTGTATGTGTGTGTATGTATAATGAGTGTGTGTGCATGTGTGTGTATGTATAATGCATGTGTGTGCATGTGCATGTGTGTGTATGTATAATGAGTGCGTGTGTGTGTATGTGCATGTGTGTATGTATGAGTGTGTGCGCGTGCGCGCGCGCGCATCAACGCACGCTCTCTCCCGACCGCAGGTCGATGAGCACGGGGCTACAGGCTCCGCTGAGCGCCCAGGCTGCGTGGGCGCTTGGCACGTAGCAGAGCCCCGTCACGCCGCTCAGGAAGTGGCCCAGACGCTGCAGAGGCTGCCCCTCTCGGGACCACAGCCTCACCGTGCGGTCGAACGAGCCCGTGAGCAGCCTGCGGTGGCGGAGCAATGCACTCGGCTTGTACACGGCATTTTTCGATTTGAAGCTTTCGTGACTGCAGGGATTTGTCTTCTTGGTTCTTTCGGTAAAGTCACGTAGAATGGAAGTAATAAAATAATAAAAATAAAACATTATGAAATAATAATAATATGTTTATTATGTTTTATTTTTTTATTATTTTATTATTTCCATTCTACGTGACTTTACCGAAAGAACCAAGAAGATGTACACAGCATGTCAGCACGCAGAGCATCGCGCAGGGCACTTTCATCATCACTGCTGGAGCAAAGCCGCAGATACCTCTCACGAATCCTGCCATGTAACAATCCACCAACTCGGGTCCCGCTCACGGCCACCACCAGTTATGATTATCTGAACTGGTCCTGGGCCTCCCCTAAGTCGACTCAGCTTCAAATGAGTACATCGTGCACATCGCCACTTGGGAGGAAAGGGGCAGGTCGGGACGAGATGCTGGCCACCACCCGCCCCATCGCGTGCCGTGCCGGCCTTCATAGGTTCAAGTTCAAGTTCATTGATTAGGTAGAGCCCTGTGAGCCATTCGGCTCTTGCATCGGGTGCAACCGCAACAAACAGAAAACAAAAACATGAACAAGAAAACATGTTAAAGTGACTATGTGCAAACAGAAAAGACAGCAAAATATTGCAAAAAAAGCACCGTACACCAACACTGTGTGCAAAAATCCCAGTGGGATGCAAGTCCATCAACAACAACAACCACAAGACAACTTAGATTAAGGCCATCAGTCTAACATTGTACTACAACAAACAAACATGGCCAAACCAAAAAACTTTTCGAAAATCACCAAAATAAAGCCGTAAAAGCAATGAAACAGTGGTGAAACATAGGTGCTGCTCACGAACCGCACTTGCCCCATTTAGTCTATCCAGGCTATACGTGGAGGGGGGATCTTTGTCTTTGGCAGGGATAGCGGCGGTTCTCACCAGGTGCTGCGATCGTCAGTGGGCAGCGCCAGGCAGGTGATGCCGGCGTCGTGGGCGCGGGGGTTGCAGTGCAGCAGCGAAACGTCGGACTCCCCCGCCGGCGAGCTCACGTCGTAGATGGCCAGCGTCCCCCCGTAGCTGCATAACCCACGCGGTGTGTGGTCACAACACAGAGGGAGCACGTTTAGACCTGGGCTCATACAGTTGTGTAATCTGAAGGCTTTAATAATTGGTGTGTATTGGGTCGAGATTTGAAGCTTTCGTGACTGCAAGGATTCATACTAGGTTTTTTCGGTAAAGTCACGTAGGTAAAAATGTAAATTAATAAAAGTAAAATAAATCCTCTTTACTTGATACAGCAATCGTGCTGTGACGGTTCCACCTGAAGACGGAAGCTTGTGTTGCCTCCGAAACGTCGTGATTTTTTATTTTACTTTTATTAATTTTAATTTTATTTTTTACCTACGTGACTTTACCGAAAAAACCTAAGAGTATGTGTATTGGGTGTTTGAGCATTGTAACGCCGATGTTCTTGCCAAAAAGGGTTGATATTGGTACAAAAAAAAGATGCGTAGATGTATGTACGTTGAACTTCGTTCGCACCGTACATATCCAAACCATGCTCGAGAGATGCGTCGTTACGCAAACTGATAAAGCACTGCTTCACGACGTCCTCGAAAGACCTGCAGACTTCCCACGGCACGGCAGCTGCCTCGGGAAGGTGTGAATGGACCCCGGGGTGAAGCGACACGTGCGGCGTTACCCGCCGGTGTAGAGCCGGCCGTCGTTGCTCGCCATGCAGCACACGACGCCCGCGGCGCCGTGCTTGTCCGCTGCGACGCTCAGGTTGGCCGGAGAGTCCAGGACGCGTGCCGTGCCCTTGCCGTCGCTGAGACGCACGGCGCGCAAGCCGCACCGGGTGCCGCACGCCAGCTTCTGCCAGTGGCCCAGCCCCGCCATGCAGTACACAGAGCTGCCCACCTGCAACGGGCACGCGCCTGCGTCTGGGCTTGCCGCACGGGGGGTGCTGAATCACGCAAAGGGATGGGACCGATGCGCGCGTGGCAGTCTGTGCGTGCGCGCGCGTGGATTCTCTTCAAACGACCCGTGAGCCAAATCGCCCGCGGGCAATGGCCTCGTCAGATCTCCAGATGCCGAGCCGAGTTGAGCAAGGGTAGTGTTCAGAAGGACGGTCGCAGGGCATGTACAGGTGCTATGGGGCTGCAGACCATGTGGCTCGGAAATGGGAAATTGTTCTGTGTGTGTGTGATACTGTCAGCTGCCAAATGACCAAATCGCTCGCACAGTGCCCATTCTGCTCATCAGATCTGGACAGCTAAGCCGGGTGGAGCCTAGATCAGAGGTCGGGAAACCAAATTAACAAGAAAGAGGCATTTTTAAAATATCAATGCACGAGGTGGCCCTTGATGAATAACGTCACGAAGCAGCAGTCCTTGAAGAGCCGCATGCGGCTCTGGAGCTGCAGGTTCTCGACCCCTGGCCTAGACAGCGCACGGTTTAGACGACCGCCGCGCCTAATAGTCTGTTGCAGTGCTACGTCGTCAGCAGAGGCAATGCAGCTAAATACATTTTGCTTTTATTGCGCTCTGCTGCCACCACTACGCTGCCTGCGTCCACCAACCCGCACCGAGCGGTCAAATAGCTCCAATGGCTCACAGGGCATGGTGGGGGTGGGGGGGCCCTTGCCATCCAGCAGTGGACAGAAAAGAAGGGACTATTCCATAGCAAGGTGACCCGTGTTGTTACTTTACTCTGCGCGCTGCAACGGGGACTAAATGAATCCGCGAGAGAATGAATGATGATGAATTGTGTTCATGCTCTCGGTGTGCAAATATTCGATATGCGAGGTTGCAGTAAAACGGACTTTGGATGTATTACCATTATTTTAACGGTAAAAAAATGTAGTAAAATAATAAGTAAACAATGAGATCACTCAATAAAAAATAAATTGTCGATCTCCGGTACTATATAAATCATAACATGGTTTCTTCACTAAGTTATTATAACTACGTCAGTTTTTTATATTGTACAGTATAAAAGATAATATGAATTTCCAATACGAATGGTCAGTTATTAAGTGTTAAGAGTATGCAAGAGGAAGTTACGAAGGTTGGGAACGCATCCTCATCGTACTGTTACAAGTTATTCATTATACGAAGTTTCAATATACGAACGTAGCTCCAGGAATGCATCTACTCGTCTATCGATACATTACCGCACAGTGTATGCTGTTACAAGGCACCACGGTGGCGAGATGTTAACTACTTCACTCGGTATACGGGAGGCCGTGGGTTTGATCCCGACCCTGACACCTGCTGTATATTTGAAGTTTGCGTGTTCTCCCGTGGTTGTGTGGATTTTTCTCCGTGCCCTCTGGTTTTCCCCTCCACATGTATTTGGCTGCTATACAATTGCACGCGATAAGCCACTTCGTTGAGCTAACATTTGTGGCCAGGTCGCTTCTGAAAAAGAGCTATATAGCTCAGTGGCCCGTACCTGGTAAAAGAAAAGAAAAATTGCATAAATCTTCTTGGTTCTTTCGGTAAAGTCACGTAGTAGGGAAATAATAAAATAATAAAAATAAAACATAATAAAATAATTCTCACGACGTTTCGGCCACAACGCAAGCAGCCGTCCTCAGGTGAAGACCAGGTCTGTCTCCCCGACAGACCTGAGGACGGCTGCTTGCGTTGTGGCCGAAACGTCGTGAGATTTATTTTATTATGTTTTATTTTCATTATTTTATTATTTCCCTTCTACGTGACTTTACCGAAAGAACCAAGAAGATGAATCCCTGCAGTCACGAAAGCTTGAAATATAAATTGCATACATGTGTGGGAACGAGAGACGCGGATTCGCTGCCGTTTCAGTGCCCCGAATGGCCACCTGAATTCTGTCGAGGAGCGTGGCGGCTGCCGACCAGGCCACGATGGAGCCATCGTTGGAGGAGGACAGGAGCAACTTGGCCTCGTGCCAGAAGACGAAGTGGGTGACCCAGCCCTGGTGCTCCGAGCTCGTCAAGAGCAGCCGCCCCGTCTCGCTCTCCCACCACTTGATCACGCCGTCTGCAGGAGGAGATGATGCGTGCGTGTGTGTGTGAGTGGGGAGCGGTGGTGTAGCGGTTGTGTAGCGCGCTGCGCAACGAACCCGGCAACACGAGTTTGAGTACCGCTCACGGTCAACAACACCAGTGACAATTATCTGAACCGGTCCTGGGCCTCCTCCCCTAGGTCGACTGGGTGGGGAGGGGAGGGTGGAGAGGGGCTGGGTGCGGAGGGTGGAGCTGGGTGGGGGGTGGGAGGGGTGGGGCTGGGTGGGGAGGGGCTGGTCACCCCGTGGTGCCCTTATAAAACTCAACGTTTAACCTACTCACGCCGGCTTGTGCCCGCCCTCACAGTCGGGCATATTTGCGGAATACACCACGCCGCCGTTGACCCTGGCCATTGACCGAGCAACCCAACGTTCCTACCAGCTCCCTCCACAGGAATGTGTTTGAGTTACATCCTCGCTCGGGAACTGATGAGAGGGAAAAGAAGAACCATCCTGTGCCGGGGATTGGGGCTGAGAACTTGACTCCACGGAACTACTTATGTAGTAATTTCATGACCCACGTTTAAAAGACATTTTTATACATCTTCTTGGTTCTTTCGGTGAAGTCACGTAGAAGGGAAATATTCAAAATAAAACATAATAAAATACAATTCTCACGACGTTTCGGCCACAACGCAAGCAGCCGTCCTCAGGTGCTTGCGTTGTGGCCGAAACGTCGTGAGAATTGTATTTTATTATATTGAATTTTTATTCTTTTATTATTTCCTTTCTACGTGACTTTACCGAAAGAACCAAGAAGATGAATCCCTGCAGTCACGAAAGCTTTACATAGAAATTTTTATACATTGCAATACAAAAACATGTTATCATGAATATCATTGGTCGCGAAAGCTTACATGTTAAATCAAACTCTTTTTTTTGTTATTATCAGAGCTGGAATAAGTCAAATTAAGTAATACAAATGTTTAGATTGATTTTATGACATTTTGTAGTTATTCGTGATGGGGTTGAGACAACGACCTTCATCCACTTGAACACGTTGTGGCACAAACCCACATAGAACAAATCCCGGATCTTTGTAATTCCCATGCTGTGCATTTATTTTAGCCCTTTGAGCCACGCTGCCACAAAATTTAGTGTGCGTTATCTGTTTAATGTTCATGATTAATTTATTCCGGAAAGCCTCAATAATTTCTGCGACTCTTTTAAAGGAGGGACCTACATGAGGATATTCTGTTCATTACTTTTTTTCTCATGGGAGAAAATTAGAAAATCCACACATACGAGGGGATACAATTCAAAGTCTCCCACACAGATTGGTAAAGTGGAACGGCTTTGTGAACCCGTCTGATGCATGGCAGTTCGGTGCGCTTCAGAGTTTCGCAAATCCACACAATCCACGCTCACCGCTAAAGCGCTGAATTGCCAATTCTGGCTACCATGCCCCTTACAATTGCAGTGAATGCCGTACTCGGGGCATTATGTGAAAAGCCGAAGTGAGTAAATACATAATCAAACAATTAAATACACAATAAAGGAGTGAATGAGAAGACAAGTGAATGATTTTACTGCACAGCATTACGCATATCGGACAGTGTAAGGAATTGGCCAAACATTCCACGCTAGACCCAGGTAAAGTCTAGAGGCTCAGCGAGGCTTTCCTGATCAAGTAAAATATGTATTACATGTAGAAATACTCTCTCTTTATGGCAATACTGACAAGAGAAAATTGCATGTAGATGTAAAAACCATAGTATGGAAATGTCTGTCAAAACAAAAATCCACTTGCCTTGCTTTGTTGTCTATGTTACTCTGCGTGCCTTGCTTATCACAGCGTTTTGGAAATTTGCAACGGAGATTATTAGTGCCAGGGACTCATTAGTGCAAATGGAGGCTTTTATTTGTGAGCATGAGGATCATTTGAGGCTCAGCCCAAAAATCTCTCCAGACACATAGTTAGCCAGTAAATGAGTATCGTGGCGATGTTTTCCTCATCGGCATTTTCTCTACGAACGCAGAGATTACTTAAACAGCAAGCTGCCTTAGGCGCCTTTTAATTGGCATTATGTTAGATGGTTGTTATTTGCCTTAATTAGCACCTCCGATTAGCACGGTTGGCTACGTACGGTGCGAAAGAAGGTCATCATGCATAAATAATTGGAGCCTAGGAGGCAGTGTTAACAATAACAATGACAAGGGTGCTGCTTTGCATTGATACAGTACTCAATTACTATGTGCGAATCACCCAGAATGCATTTAATCTCATCGGATCTTGGAAGACGAGCAGGGATGAGTATTGCTTGGATGAGCGCTCACCATGCATAAAATAGGTGTTGTTAGCTGCTGCGGGGCTACGTGAGCAAATGCAATGTTGTACTCTACTATGCCCCCGTGTCTGTGCCCCCCACATTTCCACATCTGCACTGGCCATTGTGGTGCAGTATCGTCAAATAGCCCCCACAACCGACATGTCATGGGAAGGATCTCATCCAGCAGTAGATTGATGAAAGGACTGTATATGTACATATATTATTTCGGATGAAAAAATAAACACATACAGGGTGAAATTTGATGATTGTGTTGCAGTCGAAACGTCGTGAGAATTGTATTGTTTTATATTTTTATTATTGTATTATTTCCCTTCTACGCGACTTTACCGAAAGAACCAAGAATATACATACAGGGTGCTTCAAAAACATGTTAACACTTACATTGGACGCTCGTTTTTAATGGAAAAAGAACGGATAATACACTGCAGCACGATAACAAATGGAATGTTAATAACTTCAAAAAGTCAAAGAGTCTCCCACTTGTTCCGCCATCATTGTCAACGCGTAGCCTGGAATCTTCTCCAGGTGGTCTCCAGAGCCCAGAGGCACATTTCTTGTGGTGTTGTTGCAAATTCTTAGAAGTGTTAATATTTTTTTTAACCATCCTGTATATAGATGTAGTGACATCGCCGATGTCACTGATGAATGCCGGCTCTAGCGAGGCACGGCGTGCGATGTACCATCATCGCGGACACCCCGTAGGTGGGTGTAGTACCAGCCCTAGAGGGGGCTCGGTGAGCTCTGGGATAGCGCTCAGTGGCACCATGCGTGGCGTGCAGTGCTGACCCCTACAGGAGGGAGAGTGGGAGTGTCAGCCTTGGGATGAGGTTACCCTCGGCCAGGGGTGGGGAACCTTTTTTCTGCCAAGGGCCATTTGGATATTTATAATATAATTTGCGGGCCATACAAAATTATCAACTTAAAAATTAGCCCGTTATATTTGGTCAAACATTTTATTAACTCACCCCTAATGCGATGGCTGGAACTGCTTCTCTTTGGTGAGGCGTGTGATGTTAGCTGGTTTTGATGATGTTGCTACTCGCAACTGCTTTTCCAGGTTTGCTCCTAGATTTATTTAATCTCGAGTCCTGCCTGCGGTTGCCTTGGCAGGGCCAGAAGAAATGATTTTGCGGGCCTTATACGGCCCACGGGCCGGACGTTCCCCACCCCTGCCCTAGGCCAGGAGACTCTGGTTGACCCTGGAAGGCACGTGACAAGTAAGATCGACACAGGGGCCCCAGACGGGGGCTAGGGGGTGGTCACGTGTCAGGGTGAGATCCTACGGGAAGGGTCGAGAAACGACAAGAGGTTTCTGGAAGGTGGTCGTGGCCACGGGCGGGGCAAGCCACGACCAGGGAGCATATAAACCGGGACCCCACAGGGACCGGGGTTCTGCGTTGCTGTTGTCATCCGAAGATCTACGATCTACATTCGACGTCCAAGAATAAGTAACCAACATGTGGACGAGGACCCAAGCCAGGGTCCTGTCAGTTGTAGCTACTCCCAGTAGCGAGCGTAGTAGGCCTGGTGGTCCACCACCATAGGTTATCTGGTAAAAGGGCAGTAACCCCTTTGTGTTAATGTGTTGGTGTTAATAAATGTGTTGCCTCCAAAGAGTACGTCTGCGACTCAGTTGAATCCACTACAACTAATCCACTACATATACACCAATAAAATCGTTAGATATGAATGGCAGCTATGCCCAAGGGCGTCGTTACCTGAGCACAAAGATGTTTCAGAAAATATAATGGCATTCGTAATCATTCGGAGAAAATGGAAATTTACGGCAGTAAGTTAATCAATTTCAGATGATGTATAAAAAAAAACTAGGGCCTTTCCATTGACACACACTGGCCTGTACGCTGTCTGAAAACATCTTCATGTATAAAGAACTACAGACCTTAGAAAATAGTTGCCTTCCGTCTTGTCTATCATTCCTTAGCGATTGTGAGATGCACTTTGCACGAACGACGGACAATGCTACATATAAAACTAAACGTTGCTATTGTACATTAATCATCAACGTCAAGTACCATTCAGCGTTTCTACACGTGCTGTTGACACGAGTTCCCTCCCCCTCTTCTGACATTTATCTACCTTCTCTGTTCAAGATACTGTGCAGTATTGTCAAATCCCATTGTGCCAAGACTCAAACAACGAGACTTACCCTTGCAGAATTTTTTTGGGCAATGCTGCTGCGTTATTAATAGTGTAGTAATAGCATAATTAACTAAAAACAACTCAATACACTCTTCAGCAACACTACATTAAAATAAACGAGATTTGTTCGTGCACGAAATAAGTGACAAATCTTGACTTAAGACCCAAAGAATATCAATAAGTGACAAGTTCAGTTTTCAGAATTACAAGGAAAATTACTGAATAAAAAGGAAAATGGATGTAAATAAAATTATTCTTGTTTGCTCAAAAAAACCCACAAGATCATAAAATGGCCCTCCATGACCTGTCAGCCACATACCTAAACGTATTATTGGTTCTTTCGGTAAAGTCATGTAGAAGGAAAATTATAAAAATAAAACAATAAAATGCTCACGACGTTTTCGGTCGCGATTAATACACACACACACCACTTTAACCGGCTCATAAACATTAAATTGCCACAACAGCAGCCAACGATACCTGCCTGGCCTTTCTCCCACATCGTTAACATTGAAAATGGTTGCATTCATGTGACCTCTTAATTCCTTTTACAATTCGCTTTAGAAAAAAACACATGGCATCGTCATTATCTGTGATGTATTTCCTTGCAGCAGTATGGCCCATAGAGATGGCAAACAAACATGTTATCTTAAATTTCTGCAAAGCTATATCCGGTTGCAGTCCACAAAGTAATAAAATGGACCATATAGCAAAAGACTGCAGTCTGCTCTCACGTCAACAGGGCAATAGCACAACGACTCTCTCCTGAAGCTCTCTCATTGTGGCTAGCAGACCTCGACATTAGCATTTAGCCCCTGAACATATAACTGCTGCCATCTGCAATAATCGTAATAATAATAATACGATTTTTAGGAAACACTGCACAAAATTATTTTGCGTTTTTTTTGTTAATTTCTTTACTTATTGCCACGTGTCTTTTTTTTTTACATTGGCTGCCACATAGCTGGTTCTTAGCAGAGACAAATGTAAAGAAAGCGCAGAGTCGTTTACCCTGGTGGCCCGTGAGGATCTCCCGTCTGCAAGGGTGGTATCCCAGGGCGGTGATGGCCCCTCTGTTGTGCGTGTCCCGCGACACGAAGTGGAGCTGCATGGCCATGGCTGAGAACACAAAGCTTTCGCTAAATCCATCTGTACGGATGTTGGGAAAATAAAAACATTACCGGTGATTTGTTAAAAAAAATGCTTATCTTTACAAATGTCACTGCTTTGCTTTTATTGAACCGCAGTGTTTGTGCACTGTGTTTATCTGAGATGTTAAACACTGCCTGGCTGGTAAGCTGTGCTGTAGTCAAGGCTACAGATGCCTTGGAGACGCATTTATTACCACGATTTGGGCTCACTCCCTACAGCAAATGTGAGTAGGCAAATGCCCCCTCTGAGCTAGGGGGCTCGGTTAGTGCATTGTGATGAAACAGGATCTTGTCGCGTGCCTGTGTGCTGTGTGCCAGGGGCGTCAATGTGTAACCGAGTTGTACGTGTGCATGTATGTTGAACTTCTTTCGCACCGTATGTAGCCAACCCTGCAAATCGGAGGTGCGGGTTTGCTGCACTATGGTGCATTCGTAACTTGTGCGTGTGGATTTCACCATTGCCAATCACTCAGAATGTGTCTGATGTTGTCACATGTCAGATTCTGAGCAAGGGTTGATCCTGGGTAGTGTTTAAGGTGAGCGAATATACTGTACCGCTACGGTGTGGGCAATGCAGCAACACGCATAATTGTTGTACTGTACTTGTGTGCTCACCGTATTCAACAAACCCCATTGACCGGATTGGTGAAGTATGGTCGAATAACCCCCACGGGGAGGATCTCATCCAGAAGTGGATTGACAACCAGCTTTGCATGTCATTGTATTTATACCACGTGTTAGGAATTGGTTTCACTGAAACAAAGTTATGGTTTATTCATGGAACATTTCACATGCACTACGTTGTTCACAACTTAAAATCTATTGCAATCCAGTACGTCACAATTTCGTTATTGTGCTGTAATCTGGAGATAATCTGGCCCGAGCCGATTTGGGAAATTTCATTATTTATTATAATTATTTAGCATTTAATTATGTTTGTAATATTTGCGATTTCTCATGTGAGTTGTTTTAGTTCTATTTACTTAATATTTTTGCTTGTCTTTTGTGGCCCAGATCCCTCTTGCAAATGAGACCCACCCTTGCATCTTGAGTTCTCAACCTGGATAAACAAAATAAACTTGAAAACTTTAATAACACAAAGTGTACAAAACTCCACGTTACTTATGTCTTATTAAAAGCAAACCCTCCACGCAAAAACAAAGCATAAAATGGACGTTTCGGGAAATGGTCTTTCTTGACAGCACTTAGAGAAAGAACAGAGTCAATCGTATTAGTATATGTTATTCGTATATATGGTTCGTATAGTCTACACAATACACATAGCACACATCATATGTGTCTACTCCACAGGAGGCTCTAAGACTGTTGGGGCAAGTGCTGTTTGCGAGCACCTATGAAGACACACGGAGGGGGTGGGTGCCCAGCACCGCGGCCGGCCGAGTTGCGAAGTGTACACGTAACACCAGGTAATCGTTTGCGGCTGAGTCGACCTAGGGGAGGGCTAGGACAGGTGGCTCCCAGAGACACACAACAACCGCCATTCGCCACTAAGTGGCGGTGACGTGACCACGACGCTTGTGCCAGGCTATGTGCACCTTGAGGCCACGTGAAGTGTCGAACGCCTGCTGGCAGGAGGTCACGGGGCAGACCCAGGTGCCATGGGTCGACTGACTGAGACGAGTGGCTGATGCACCACCTGTGCCCCCGACTGTGCCAAATTGCTGTGCTTTAGCCACCCGGCGCTCCGCTCGTTGTTGTGAGCATCGCTCCTCCGCCCTCCGTTGTTGTTGGAGGGCGTCTGCCTCCCAACTGCCCAGTAGCGTCCTTCACGAGCCTCCTCCACAGAGGCCGATCTTGACACCGCTGGTACCGGTGATCGGCAAGTCCACTCAGCTCCACGTCCTCCCGTACCACATCACTCCATCTCTTCTCTAGCTCGTGCCGCGCCCGTTTAGCCCCCTCGATCCGGCCGAACAAAAGCTGTTTAGGCATGCGGTGGCTGGGCACGTGGGCTACATGATCCAGCCAACGCAGCCCTGCCTGCCAGAGGAGCTCACCGATGGGACTTTGTCCAGATCTTTAAAGGATTTGTGAGCTCCTCACCCAATCCAGCCTGGTTAAACCCAGGATGGATCGTAGGCAGGCCAGCCTAAATGTTTCTAACTGGTGAAGTTGCTCCATTAGGGGGTCCACGTTTTGCAAGCGTAGAGAAGGGAGGGAATGACTGTGGCCGAGAAGACCTGAAGCTTCGTGCGGAGCGACAGACCAGGTAGCTTCCACACAACGATGAAAAGATATTGCTGCTCGACTGATTCGGAGTGAGACCTCTGCTGTTAAACTGGAGCCGGTCATAAGCACATTGCCCAGGTATGGGAAACTCTCCACTCTCTCCACTACTGCCCCATCACCGATTGGGAGTTGTGGGGGTGGAGTGTCCGATGGTACAAAATACCCAGACAGGTGCTTAGTTTTGGTGGGGCTGATGGTAAGGCCCCACCTCTTGGTGGCACGCTCCAGTCTCAGCAGCAGCGTCTCCAACTCCTCCTCTGAATGAGCAGCTATTACAAAATCATCGGCATACATAACGTGGTTGACCAATAGGGAGCCATCCCTTGATCGCACCCGGGCATCGATCAGCCTCCCATTATATCTGTACCAAATGGAAATTCCCCCGGTACAGCTACTGAAGGCTTCACGAACTACGTGGTCGAAATAGATGTTAAATAATGTGTGAGCCAGAGGACATCCCTGTCGCACCCCAAGGTGTACAGAGAAAGGCTCTGACACTTAGTTTTACCCGGGCCCGCTCACCATCATTAAGGTCCTTAATGATTGTGAGCAGAGGGTCAGGGACTCCGAAAGCACGAAGAACAACCCAGAGCCCAGGCCTACTGATGGTATCATAGGCCTTGACCAGGTCAATAAAGCAGAGATGTAGGTCTTGTTGGAATTCCCTACACCTCTGCTGTAGCAGACGGACAGAAAATATGGCATCTGTGCAGGACCGCCCTTTCCTGAAACCGCATTGGGGCTCCGCAAGCTTCTCCTCAGTGTGCTGAGCAAGGCGATGTTGAATAATCCTTGCCAGGACCTTTCCCGGCACCAGGTCACACACACATACATACACACACGGTGCACACACACCACACTGCACGTGTTCCCACGCGTGTCCGCCGTCACGTGGCCGGCGCCTCCACCAATGGGGAGTGCGGAACGCGTCCTTCCTGTCTCACTCCTCATCACCACCTCCACCACCACCTCTTCTGTCATCACCGCCTTCACCACCTCCTCTTACTCCTCTACCTCCTCCAGCATCACTGTCACCTCCTCCTCCTCGACTCGGAAGAGGCAAAAGAAGCGAGAGGAGGTGAGAGAACTCTTTGGCAGGCTCGTACGACCCACCCATCTTCTCTCTCTGCGTGTGGGTCTTGTACTTTGGCTGTACCACCGCTGAGTGTGTCTGTGATGGTGGTGATGGTGATGTTGATGGTGGTGTTGTTGATGTTGTTGTACTCACACAGACTGCAAGTTTGTACCGTGCATGTGGGGAGCGGTGGTGTAGTGGTCAGCGCGCCCACGGCCACCAAACACCCAGTGACCTGGGCCTCCTCCCCTAGGTCGACTCAGCCTCAAATGAGCACCTAGTGCGGTGTGTAGTAAACGTCGCCGCTGGGGAGACAAAGGCGGCCGAGCGTGGTGCTGGCCACCCCACCCCCTCTGTGTGCTACAGGCGACACAGAGGCCTTCGTCTCCTGATCTCGCCACAGGCTCAGCAGGGTTGCAGCCTGCTGAGCGCCTCTGATGTGGGGCCGTTGTGAACAGGGCCCCACGTGGTGGGCATTGACCAGCGTGGTGAAGTATGGTCAGTGAGCGGCGTGAGTGAAGGCCCCGTGGATTGACATGGGCTGTACGTGTAGACTGCTTTAGTTTATATAAGTGTGTGTGTGTGAACTCCGTGTTTTAACTTATTCCAGGGTGCCCTGTAGATACACTCGGTCTAAAATAGACATTAATAAGGAACCCATTTAAACTTGCACTAACGAACCATTTACATTCTGTAAAGTTATCTACGTTGACTCATCGGCACGGCTGTGGCCGCCTTTTGTGTAATGATAAATATGTGCACACACACTGCATGACACAGTATACTCACAACGTAAGGGCTATGTCACTCCTATTGTGTCATGTCGTATTTAATTCTTTACTATTTCAACCTGAGATCATGCCAGATCAATATTTGTCGGCTTGGACTCCGAGGTTTCCAGGAGATGGCAGTACTGCCATGGATTCGTAAATCCATCGGTGTGGAGCTTTGGATGTATGACCCACGAAGTATGCTCGGTGGGTTTTCTCTGGATTCTCTGGGTTCCTTCCACGTGTAACAAACTCATCGGCGTGTAATTTGGCCAAACACATACCTAATGTAATGGTAGGTTTTTACCCTTTTAACTGGTACAAAACTGACACCTTTATTCAAGGCATCATGTTTGCAATGACCACAACACAAGTATAATAGTGCATATTATTATCCTTATCAGAGTTGCTTCTTTTTGTTTGCTTTATTGACTACTTGTGTTGTGGTCATTGCAAACATGATGCCTTGAATAAAGGTGTCAGTTTTGTACCAGTTAAAAGGGTAAAAACCTACCATTATATTTTGCCACTGGTAAAAGAGATCTCATAGTGTAAACACATACCTATCAACCCATTATCAGTGCCCTACCTTATTACAGATCAATTCTGATGTTATTGGTCACCCCGTGCCCCTTATACATCTCAGCGTTCATCTTACAAAGTTCCATCACAAAGGAGAAACGCAAACAAATAAAACAAATTGTACTGGTAGGAACCTCCTGGTTACACCAGCCCACAGGGGATTATTGTGTCCGTCCGTCGTGTATCCAAAAATGGGAGGGGTGGGGCTGGGTGGAGAGGGTGGGGAGGGTGGGAGGGGTGGGGCTGGGTGGTGAGGGGAGGGTGGGACTGGGTGGGGAGGGGCTGGTCACCCCAAGGTGCCCTTATAAAACTCAACGTTTAACCTACTCACGCCGGCTTGTGCCCGCCCTCACAGTCGGGCATATTTGCGGAATACACCACGCCGCTGTTGACCCTGGCCATTGACCGAGCAACCCAACGTTCCTACCAGCTCCCTCCGCAGGAATGTGTTTACTCGATTGCCCTGTACAAGAATACAGGTAAACCGTATGGGTTGACAGGTATGCAAACGTCCCAATGCATGACCCATCATAAAATGTAGCCTTTAGACTCCATGAGAATTTCCTGCATACATAAAAGGACACTTCATTATTGTTTTGGTTCATACTACGGTCCACGTACCATGCATTCTGCACACTTTGCACATGCACCATGGCGCCATGGTGCACGTGCTACATTGTACTTGTGCTCTGTACGTGTATATGTATCCACCTTCGCTTCGAATGGCATATGCTTATTATTATTAGTTTACAACCAGCCGCGCTTTGCTCGCAGAGTTAAACTTACCACAGAGTAACCCACACAGAGTGAGAGAGACACAATTTTGCCTGCGGGAATTTGAAAGAGAAACGGGCAGGGCACTGCACTATTACAGGACTGTGCGTGCCACTCAATACCCAGTGTGTGTGTGTGTCACGTACTGTACATTATATTATGCTTGCAGTCGTGGGTGATGATCGCTATGTATAATCCCAATTTTGTCATTTGCGAATGACGGTTACGCATACCTGTCAACCCATAGGTCTACCCAGTAGTACTGGTAGGAACCTCCTGGTTACACCAGCCCACAGGGGATTATTGTGTCCGTCCGTCCGTCGTGCAGGGAGGGGCTGGGTGGGGAGGGAGGGGCTGGGTGGGGAGGGGCGGGGCTGGGAGGGGAGGGGCTGGGTGGGGAGGGTGGGGAGGGGCTGGGTGGGGAGGGGCTGGGTGGGGAGGGTGGGGCTGGGTGGGGCTGGGTGGGGGGTGGGAGGGGTGGGGCTGGGTGGGGAGGGGAGGGGCTGGTCACCCCGTGGTGCCCTTATAAAACTCAACGTTTAACCTACTCACGCCGGCTTGTGCCCGCCCTCACAGTCGGGCATATTTGCGGAATACACCACGCCGCAGTTGACCCTGGCCATTGGCCGAGCAACCCAACGTTCCTACCAGCTCCCTCCGCAGGAATGTGTTCCTTGTACAGGGAAATTGAGTATAGCCGTTTCAATACGCGCAAACACATTTAGTCTATTTGTTTGTGTTTCTCCCGTGTGATGGGACTTTGTAGGATGAACGTTGAGATTTACAAGGGGCACGGGGTGACCAATAAGGTCAGAATTGGCGTGTAATAAGGTAGGCACTGATAATGGGTTGACAGGTCTGGTTACGGGATCTTTAATCACAGACTGAGTAGGGTTGTGTTTTTTTAAACGGTTAATACAACCGCATTATTAATTATGGGTGGCTGCTGGTTTTTGAACCGTGAAACTCTTCTTGCAACAGGCGGTGAATGCGTGTAACCGCTAGGCCCATGTCACACCGCAAGCGTGATCAGTGTCTCCACGCCAATACCAATACAACCGCCATTCGCTGAAAAGTTTGGTCGTACATGTTATGGATATTGTTTATATTGTTAAATTTGAGTCACAGTTCCTATGATCACTGTTCCATTGTTTTTATAGCTTTATTTTGGTGATTTTTAAAAGTTTTGGTTTAGCCACACTTAAGCGGTTGTGCGTTCGCTACGTTGTCCCCACCTGAAGAAGGACGCTTGTGTTGTGCCAGAAACGTCGTGATTTAGTTTAGTTTTCTTTTCTTTTATTAGATTTTTTACCTACGTGACTTTACCGGGGAAAAACTAAGTATTAGCCATGTTTGTTTATTGTAGTACAGAGTTAGCCTGATAACTTTAATCTAAATTGTCTTATGGTTGTTATTGTTTGACTTGCATCCCACTGGGATTTTTGCACACAGCGTTGATATGCGGTGTTTTTTCTGGAAGACTTTGCTGTTTTTTCCTGGATTTTTCTGTTGCGTGTAGGCACTTTAAGATGTTTCTTGTTCATGTTTGTGTTTGTTGTGGTTGCACCCGAGTCAAGAGCCGCATGGCTCACAGGGTTATACATAATAAATGAAACTGAAAACTGAAACTGAAGTGAAGTGTCGAAGGCTCGCTTCTGACAGGAGGAGGTCTCGGGACAGACCCAGCAGGTGCCATGGGTTGGCTGACTGAGATGACCGGTAGATGCACCACCAGCTGTACCCCCCTACTGTGCCAGGCTAGGTGCAGGAGGTCACGGGACAGACCCAGCAGGTGCCATGGGTTGGCTGACTGAGATGACCGGTAGATGCACCACCAGCTGTACCCCCCTACTGTGCCAGGCTAGGTGCAGGAGGTCACGGGACAGACCCAGCAGGTGCCATGGGTTGGCTGACTGAGATGACCTGTAGATGCACCACCAACTGTGCCCCCTACTGTGCCAACCTGAATTTTATCCGCCCGGCACTCCGCTCGTTGTTGTGAGAGTCGCTTCTCTGCCCTCCGTTGTTGCTGGAGGGGCAACTGCCTCCAACTGACCCCAGTAGCAGCAGCAGCGTCCTTCACGAGCCTCCTCCACGCACACGGTCACAAGTGCGATACGAGATTTGCACAGGACAGGCCTCCCATCAATCCGCTGCTGGGTGACGGCTTCTCCACGTAGTGTCAGTCATGGGGCTTGTCCACTGGACATGTGTGTTAAAGAGTTTCATAGCTTACCGGATTCCTCCAGTCTTATAAGTGAATATTTTGATTCACCACGCAAGGTAGTACAGGTTGGAGAAGGGAGGGTCCCAATACCGCTTACCAACGGTCATAGCCGTGGGCGGGAATTTAACTCAAGTGATGAGTAATGATCGCATGTATCTTCTTGGTTTTTTCGGTAAAGTCACGTAGAAGGGAAATAATAAAATAATAAAAAATAAAACATAATAAAATAATTCTCACGACGTTTCGGCCACAATTTTATTATTTCCCTTCTACGTGACTTTACCGAAAGAACCAAGAAGATGAATCCCTGCAGTCACGAAAGCTTTAAATCGAAAAGATCGCATGTATAATAGAATTTTAAAGTACTGTAGTGTTGATGATTATCATGACCAGGCGAATGCCCACTCACGTGAATTATTAAAGAAACAAAATGTTATTCATAATAAAGGTTTTTGGGTTAGATCGCGTTATTTATAAATGTGTCGTAACCCTCCACCACCCGACACGGCCAAACAGTAAAAAAAGTGTCACGTTGACAAAAGACAAATAGTTCATGACTTTAGCCCACCGGTGTGTTTACAATTTTTGAGTACGACGTTTCGCTGGTAATTACATCCAGCATCATCAGGCAATTCGTGTTAAACAGACAAAATGTTCTTGTGTTCTGATTCTGTTTGTGTTCAGATATTTCTATATCACATTAGTGTCTAAACATGGGTGTACTGTATAGGGGATTAAAATGCTGTATGTGTATATACTATGTTTACGTGTTGTATACATATTGCATATGCATCATGGTGTGTGTACACAATTTATTGTACTGACTGCGTATGCACACACACACACACACGGGTTAAAAAATATAGACATTTGCTTTGTATTCATGATTGTTACTTACTTATAATAGCCTCAAAAATGTAGATGTCAGCAAAATTACGAATGAAACCACATTCATACTCTTTGGTTCTTTCGGTAAAGAGTTAACATAACAAACACAGCAGGAGAACTGCGGCTGCTTGTGTTGCGATCGAAACGTCGTGATCTATTACTTTCTAACCACGTGACTTTACCGAAAGAACCAAAGAGTATGGATTCCTGCAGTCACAAAAAGCTTCAGATCAAGATGAAACCACATTCAATCATCCTAAAGAGAGTACACTAATTGTGTGGCAGTCTAAAACTCTACATGGACCAGGTATGGGTCTGGCCTGACCACCTCATGGAATGCCTTGCCAGCTTTAATAAACTTAATTCTAGATTTTAAGCTTTCGTGATTGCAAGGATTCATATTCTTAGGTTTTTTCAGTAAAGTCACGTAGGTAAAAAATTAAAATTATTAAAAATAAAATTCCAGGGACTGTTTTCTTGGAATTTCTCTCACTTGATACAGCTATCGTGCTGTGACGGTTCCACCTGTAGACGGAAGCTTGTGTTGCCTCCAAAACGTCGTGATTTTATTTTATTTTTATTTTACTTTTATTAATTTTTTACCTACGTGACTTTACCGAAAAAACCTAAGAATATGAAGCTTTAATAAACGCTTGCTGCCATGGTACTTTTGCACTTTCTGTACACAGCATGAACGGGTTGTGCTTTTTTGTAGGATTTTATTGTTTACGTATGTGATCAGATTTGTGTACAATGTTTTTTAGGTGTATCTTGTAATTTTATTGTTTGTTACGGTTGAACCCAGGGTAAATCCTAATAAATTAAACTGAAACTAACTCATGAAGCTATTAGTGTCAGAACAATGAGCCAGCAGAGATCCAAAGTTTAAATCGGTGATTAAACCATATTCTTAAGGTTAGTGTGCTGACGGTCTCAGACCACTTCCCAATTACGTGAGAGAAAAATACATCTCATTGAACTTAGTTTTGTGCGTTTTGTTTTCAACTAAATTCAACTTATTCCAGTTCTGGGAGTAAAAACTATTTGGTACGATTGACCTATGAGAAACATTTTGTTTTATTTCACAGCAAAAAAATGCGTCTCTCGCATGGCTAAATAGACCAATTGAATTGACCTCCGAGTAGTTTTATGACATCATCTTCCAAGGTGGTGTAATTTTACCTGCTAGAGCTCTGGTCGCAAATGTCTTTGTCGAACAACACCTAAGAATATGAATCCTTGCCGTCACGAAAGCTTCAAATCTAGAACAACATCTTGTTGATAGCTCCGTTGGAATATAATTGTAAGAATAGTTTATACCAATATGTCCTCCGTTCAACATTATATACAGCACTGTAATACTCGTCTGCCTGTATGCGTGTATGTGTGTTGAACTTCTTTCGTACCGTACGTAGCCAACCGTGCTAATCGCAGATGCGGGTGTGTGTGTGTGTGCGTTTGCGTGGTGAGCAAAGATATGGCAGCGTCATGTGTGACCAAGGTGGAGTTGACAATAAGCTGCAAGGATCTCCTGGACAAGGACGTGGGCTCAAAGTCGGATCCGCTGTGCGTGGTGCTCATAGAGGCCGGGGGCACATGGACCGAGGCAAGTGGATTGTGACATTTGATGGTGAACCCAGGGCCCTGGTTGACATCTGAAAGGAAAATGTACCTTCCGGTACTCACCCAGATCGATGGCATTTGAGTAACTGCTTTTAAATTGCAAAAATGTGCCTCGCGCCATTCATTTGGTGCTCACGGGGTTTTAAATAGCCTGGTTGGACAATGCAGCAGTTTCCCGGATAGTATGAGCACCATTGATGATTTTTTTTGTTATTTAAAAAAAAAAATCATGGTATCTATGTTGTTTGTCTCTTAACTGTGATTCTTAAATAAGTTATTTTTAGTTTTAATGTGAGAACACTTAGTCTGTTCTCTCCAGTTACCTGGGTGAAAAGTGGGCTAATTTTCGCCAAATCCTGGCACAGCTGGCTAAGAACAAACAACACGAGGCAATGTCGTGGCCTCGTTGTACCAGCAGTGCACAATAGCTGCAGCAGATGAGAAGCAAGGTTGCCCTTCTGCATTGCTTTCATCTTATCGTGTTGTGCATTGTTTTATCCCAGGGCTGCTGTCATGCATGCGCAAATTAATAATGGGATAAAAGCATTGACACAATCACTGACTTAAGTTATTCCAGATTACTTTGCATAACAGTGGAGCTACATGTCCCACCTGCACAACGCACACACGGGCTTGTCACCCCATGAGTATTATTATTCTTTACACTTCGCCGTTATGTTCCGCATGTTTCCTTCATTTAATGCCTAATTCCTGTCTATGAATTGTCGGCTTGTAATGTTGCTTCAATCAATATCGTTCCTTAAGCTTGTGATGCATGCTTTGGAATTGTGTGCAGGAGCTGATTATTCACTATTTAGTAATTGGTGATCGCCTATCTTTAGGCTAATGTTATGGAGACGGGACAAGGGAGATAGAATAGATGAGACAGACCAATACAACTGAAAAATACAAAAGAGGCACAAACATTCCTGATTGCTTTAGAATCAAATCATTGCATTATTTGCTCGGGTTAAAGGGAGAGGTGAGGATCGTTACACATCTCATACATCTTCTTGGTTCTTTCGGTAAAGTCACGTAGAAGGGAAATAATGAAAGAAAAAAAAAACATTATTTTATTATTTCCCTTCTTCGTGACTGTACCGAAAGAACCAAGAAGATGAATCCCTGCAGTCACGAAAGCTTTAAATCGAAATCTCATACATCGTTATGATACATTTTGGTGGCCACAGTAAATATGACATTTTTACTCCGTGGAATACATCTGAACAAAACAGGTATCTTACGGATTGAGAACCAGCCCTGTAGTTATTTGGACGGCATGTATGTTGATTAATAATTGACTTACGAGTAAGCCAATCAGTCGGCTTCCCATCGTGTTCTGCATTTATACTGCATGGGAAACCACCACGGTGTTTTGTTAATAAGTTAAAGCCAATGGGGAGCTGCAAGCCCCATTAATAATGGGTGAGTCCATTGGCTATTCACAAGCTGTTAGCTGGTACTTAGGCATGTGGCACAGCTTGCTCCCGCAGCTGATTAGGGGCACCCCATGCAGTGCATGCAACGTTATGAGAAGCTAGTGCAATGTTTGTTTTGCTCGTTTATGAAACAATGTACATGTTACAACATAACATTAGCGTAGTTGTGGAGAATATAAATAACAATGAATAAGCAAACAAGAGGTTTCCTTCATGTATCTGTCTTTTTTCCTTCATGTCTCTCCGCATAGAATAAAAGTATTTCTTACACAACCCATGATCCAACAGTTCTCTGGGAATGCATAATTTCATCAGCATTGATTCAGTACAACCAAACTCTGGAATGGTAAATAAAGATCTTGTGGTTCACCTGCATTGATTGAAGTGAGCTCGACGCTGCTGATGAGACACTGTGTTGAAATTGGTCCATAGTTTGTACTGAATCGGCGATGATTAAATTATACACTCCCAGAAAGCCGTTGGGCTAATGGGTTGTGTAAGTAATACTTTTATTTTTAATGCGGAGTGACAGATGATGTAAAAAAACATAATTTTACATCATGTTTTTCTCTGCATATATATATTGAGGCCCTGGTACCTGATATTACGAGTGTATTATTTGCCCTCAGTGGATACGAAAAACTTCAATTATCCTCACATTGATTCTCCCTTTTGCATTTTCTGCAAATACGAGGAGTTGGGGAGTGGTAGCAAAGTGGCGAATGCACTGCAACGTGAGTTTTATTGCTGGCCATGGCTTAAGTGGCGAGTTATGTCTGAACCCATCTTGGCACCCTTCCCCCGACCTCCCCCCCCCCCCTCCATGACTGACTAACCAGCACTTACCAGAGTAGTAAAGTATGGTCACAAAACCCCATTGATTGACAGACTGTCGGGAGACTAAGTAGTGGATGGATAAAGGGGTGTAAATAAATAAACCCATATAGGAATCTCCTGGAAATGTCGGCAGATTTATCCTATTATTTATCAGTAGGCTTTCCTGGATAAACGAATTATCATTACTGGTTGACTTCCCTCTTTCTGTTCTAAAAAAAGACTCCACTAAATGTGTGTGTGTGTGTCTTTGCAGGTGGACCGCACTGAGCAGATTCAGAACTGCCAGGAGCCTGCATTTTCCAAGCGTCTGCAGATCGACTATTGCTTCGAGCAAGTGCAGAAGCTGCGCTTTGGTGTCTACGACATTGACAACAAAACCTATGACCTCACCGATGATGACTTCCTGGGTCAACTTGAGTGCAACCTGGCTCAGGTGGGTGCCTCTGTTGATGTTTAATGAAAAAGTAATTAATACTGTCAACATTCTGACGTGTTATTCTTCATAGTGATGCGTTTCCTGACTCAAAAAAGTTGATGAAATTCCACATTCTCATGACAGATCCCAGTTTTTTTCCTAGGGTGACCTGGATTGATGTTCCACAAAACTTTATTGTCTTTGGAAGGATGGAATATTGTCGAAGGTGACCCCAACTAGGATTATGACGTGTGACCTTTCCACTTGCAAGTCATGCACTCCAACCTCATCACCAGCCAGATACAGCATTTATAGCTGAAACATGTTTCTCCCATCTGTTCACAAGAGTGACTGTCCCTGGAAAAAGTTTAGGGTAAATTAGCTATTCATTTGGTGAATAGTTATAAAGGCCATCTGCATGACACTAATTAAAATGTGTCCCAATTCTCCAAGCCTTGGACCCTTTGGATTCATCTGTTTGTTGTGGTGCTCGCGAACAGCAGTTCACCATGCTAACAAGTGGAATTTTTTTTTATGTCAGCCAACCTGTGTGTGTGTGCTTGCACTGAAATAGTTAGCACCTTGCACTACAATGTCAGCCACCTGAGTTAAATTCCAAGCCATGCACGTCATTGGCATTCGATATTTGAACTGTTCTTGCCGATCTTTATGCAATGAGTCCACCAGACGAAGGTTGAGATGACACAACTCCTCTTTATTTTCTGCACGAGCTGACGCTGTATGTGGCCCACTTCAAATCCCACCAGGAAACACCCCGGTCACCCCGCCTCATCCGGTGACGTCACCACTCCCCTCCTGGGCATTCCCTGTCTCTCACGCCCTGCCTTCTCTTTCCTTTCGTTCGTGACGTCATCTTTAACAGTAACCTGGGACCCTTGGGTATTTCTACCCCAGGGTCGCGTAAGTATTGACACTACACTTACATTGGTTAGTTCAGCCTTGAAATAATACGTGATGCAATGAGTGACCATTACCACTGCAGAGACAAAGGTGGCGTAGTGCGGTGCTAACCCAACCATCCCTTTTATGTCATCCAACCTGGAATATATTCTTGCACTTTGGCCTACAAGACCAGACAAGGGTTCTTTGTGGTGTTTGTGTGTACTCTGAGCCATAGTGTGGAGTAGGGCTGAACGATTTGGGGAAAATATCTAATTGTGATTTTTCTGACAGATATTGCGATTTGCTTTGCGATAAAAATTTTTAATATTCAAGCTTCAGTTCAATATTCACTGTGTAATAGATTTGAAACAAGTGATGGGGCATTACCACATGATACCATCAAAATATGAACTGCTCTATCAAACATAGAACAATTGTTAAGTGAAATAAATTAAGTAATAAATATACAAAATAAAACAATTCCAATAAGAAAGTAACAGGACTTTTCAAATCGCAAAAGATCGCAGCCTTTGCGATTTGCTAATCGCATTGTTTCAAATTGGGATTTCGATTTGAAATCGATTCATCGTTCAGCCCTAGTGTGGAGTCGTTAACAAACATCGCTGCAAACCTGAAGAGCCGAGTTTCAAGTCCCTCTCACAGCCAAAACCAGTAACTATTGTCTGAACCGATCCTGGCCTTCCCTAGGTTGACTCAGCCTTAAAAAGGTACCTGGTGCGATGTATAAACATTATCACTAGGGTTTCCATTGAAAGCTTTCGTGACTGCAGGGATTCATCTTCTTGGTTCTTTCGGTAAAGTCACGTAGAAGGGAAGTAATAAAATAATAAAAATTATTTTATTATGTTTTATTTTTATTATTGTATTGCTTCCCTTCTACGTGACTTTACCGAAAGAGCCAAGAAGATCATCACTAGGGATACAAAGGCAGCCGGGCGTTGTGCTGGACACCCACCCCCTCGTGTGCCACACCCTTCATAGGTTCCCGCTAACAGCACTTACCTCAACACTATATTAAGGCTATACGGGGGATCTTTGTCTTTACACTCTGAGCAGGTTGTGTCGAGTAAGAAGATGACTCGACCCCTTCTGCTGAAAAACGGCAAGCCGGCAGGAAAGGGCCAGATCACAGTAAGTGGTTGTCCACGCACCACCAAGCAAGATCGCGTGAAGATCCCGTACATCGATTTGTGGGCCAGCTTAAAACCAATTTCCTTGTGAGCTATCATTGGAGGGTCTGACAGGTCCTTCATTACCATTGTTTAACCTAATATTCCAGCATCAACACACATTTGTTGTCTTTTTAAACTATTGTAGATGAACATGATACCCCAATTGCTCGTATGACATCCTCCAGTGAGTTTCTGTAATAATGAGTTTGAACAATGAGTATAGAGCTGCTTTCTTCCTTGTTATCGTTACCGACACTTGCAGTAATTTGTAGAATAGTAATGTTACATCTAATTAACATCATTCATCGTCAAGTTTAACCATCTTGGATTGCAATATCTGTTCATTGGATTTTGTATGAATGTTTAAAGAATCTGAATAACTTGGCCTGTTAATTATAAGAAAGCATTCACCCTTGCGGTTTCATTGTCACAATTCACCGTCGTGATTAAATTCACAAATATTTTAATAGTTTTCACGTATTTTTTCATTTGTTCTGTCTTAATTTGTCTGATTATAATTCACGAGTGTACATGTAGTATTTGCATGTGATTGCAATAATTTGTAAATCATAGATGTTACTTGCACGATTCTATGCATTTATCGCGAGCATAATAATTTATTTCAATGGATGAATTAATTAATTAATCTTCACATCCTTACATACCTCCTATTACCAAGGTTGGATACATACGGGGCAAAGAAGTTCAACATACATACTACATTTGCACCATTATTACTAGATTTCCCCTTTACAATAATGGCGAGTTTGGCACGTGTAATAATTTCTTTATTTATATTGTTTTTTTTAGATTGTGGCAGATGAGATTAAGGATAACAGAGTCCTCGCTCTTCAGGTGGATGCTCGTAACCTGGATAAGAAGGTGCGTCACTTCAATCTAATTCACCCAATCAATGGGTTGTGCAGATTATCGCTTTCCATAAAATATTTGTTCAAATGTGACAAAATCTTGGCTGGCTCTGATGTCTCCAAGTTTCTTCAGCAACCTCAAGCCAAAATGTGTAATCCTTAGCGCGCTGAGTGATGGAGAATTGAAGTCACAACCTAAGTTTATATAATGATGATGACTTTTAGGTTGTCAGTGTCTCTGATGTCGTATTAATCCCCTGAGGGCACCGAGCTACTTAATAGTTGCATGATGGTTAATGTGTGCTGGTGTCATCATGACTAATACTGCAGTGTTGTGCTGAATTTATAGTCGTGCACTGTCATGATTTACTACATTTATCGTTGTATATTACAGGGGTGCACTGCATACACGCATACACATATTTACTTCATCGTTGTGTTGAGAACTAGTCGAGCACTACTCGGAGACGGCTTGAAGGTTTAAGGGCTTTCGCCGTAAGTTTATTAAAGATATTACAACACACGAGGGTACACAACTCCCAGGGGCTAGGGCTCCTACTCTGAGTCCGGGTCCCTGCCGGCTAGCTCCGGTCTCTCTCTCTCTCGTCGGATCGTGGACTCTGCCGACTCCACCGACCGGAGAGAGAAGCACCTCTACGGCTACCACCGGCTTCTCCCCAGACTCACTATTCGATCCCTCTCTCTACCCCTGGTTCCCTCTTCACCCTGCTTACTCTACACGTTCCCACAGTGACCCCGCTTTCGTCACGGGGTCTCCCTTAAATACTCTACGAGACGTGACGTCATCGAGCCGCCCAGCGCGCATGACGTCACGTCCCGTTCCGTGACGTCATCGCACTGGACGGCACACATGACGTCACGTCCCCATTTTACTCCTCTACAGTTGTATCAGTGTCAGATGAACGTGCATTGTTTATACAGGATTTGTTCGGGAAGTCTGACCCATACCTGGAGTTTTTCAAGATGGGTGATGATGGCACCTGGCAGATGGTGCACCGGACAGAGGTAAGGGCGATCTCGCGCGTCGGGAAAACCTCCGTCCCTGAGTTTGAATCGTCAGACTAAGGCAGTGTTCTTCATCGCAAGGCCCGCAGGCAACTGGCTGCCCCTGGTGGCCTTTAGTGCGGCCCCTGACGTGCGGCCCACCGACAGTCCACAACGTCTGGAAACACCCCTTACAAGCGGTGGTCCTCACACTCGTGATGTCTTATCGGCGAAAGTTGCCCCCCCTCTGAAAAATTAGTGAAGAACACTGGACTAAGCGGCTGGGCACTTTAGCAACCGACACATTCATCGGTGAGCCTCTTTGCAGCGTTCTCATTGCAATCTGGCCATTGAAATTAAGAATGTAAACACTCTGTGACGTTCCTCACAAAAGTAGGATTTTTGTGTCCTCTCGGCTCAAATCACATTTTTAAATCACCTTCCTGTCCCTATCCTCTGGATTACAAGATGCGCAGTTTTTTTTTAAGTAAAAGTAGGGGTTGCAATCCGGCGCATCTTACAATCCGATAGGTTTGTGTGCGTGACCAGACTTGTATAACTTTGTTGACACCGGGCTCAAGTTTTGGGTGCGTCTTACTTTCCAGAGGGTCTCTTAATCAAAAGTGTTAAATTAAGCTTACGGTCAAGTTAAAAACTGGAGGCAAAATAACATGTAAATGTCTCTTCATAACGCTGCATGATTATCCAGGTCTTTAGCAAAGATGACAGTGAATTTCATTTAAATATCCTTGCATTGAACAAAGCCAATTTGTCCATCAAGGTAATGCCATCATTCATATTTGTCTTCGTGTAACGACAGTGCATCATAATGTTAGTGTTTCCCATTGGCTGTGGTACCTCTTGAATGTCAGCTGTCATCCACAGGTTATCAAGAACAACTTGAATCCCACATGGAGACCATTCAGCATCCCTCTGCAGGCGCTCTGTAACGGGGACCTGGAGAGAGACGTCAGGGTAAGTGACCCTGCTGTCATATAATGCATGCAGAGCATTGCTGGGACCACATCACGCCTATACAGGCCTTTTGTTGATGCACTGCTGGACAGATGTCGCAAACGGGTTTTGATTCCTTACCCGTACCCGTACCCGGCCGAGACAGGGTCGCAAATGGGTACCCGTTCCCTACCCGTACCCTACCCGAAATGAGTGACAAACGGTTACTCACCAGTGACTCGCGGCCTACCCGTACCCGTACCCGGCCGCACCAGGGTCGCAAACGGCTACCCGTACCCAGGTACCCAGGTACGGGTAGCCGGGTATCGGGTAGGGTACGGGTATCGGGTACCCGGTTGCGACCTCTGCTGCTGGATGAGTGTATCCCGACGCTCTATGGGTTGTGGGCTTTATTTGGCTACACATCACCACGGGGGTTAGGGAAGACAGGGAGTATGGACGAAGAATGGTACAGCAATTACTTTTTTCTACGCTGCCCTCTAAACTGAACTAAACCATTTTTTATTTTACCAGGAAAGGCCCACTGAGCTATATAGCTCTTTTTCAGAAGCGACCTGGCCACAAATGATAGCTCAACGAAGTGGCTTATCACGTGGAGATGTGTTGCAGCCAAATACTCTAAACGCATGTTTCTAAATGTCTAGGGAAAAACTGGAGGACCCTGAGAAAAATCTACACGACCACGGGGAGAACATGCAAATTCCAAATATACAGGCGTCTAGAGTCGGAATCGAACCCACAACCCTCCTGTATACCAGGCGAGGTAGTTAACATCTCGCCAAAACTCATAAAGGCTTCCTCGGTAAATAGATTCACTTATTTTTTCGTTATGTTGACTTCCCGCAATGTGTTACTCCATTGTATCAGTACTATAAGGACGACAGGTTTCGGAAATTCCAGACCAGGATTTAAACTTTAAACCTAGCAATTGCGAATCAGGCACCCGAACAACAGCACCACTCGACCGGATATTGGACTGTACGAGTGCTTTATTGTCAAAGCGTTTTATACTCATTCCCTGGTGCACTACTTTTCTCCTCCCGTCCCACATTCAGCTGTCTTCATTCAAATGCTAAATATGTCATTTAACATTACAAACGCTGACAAAGGATGGGGGGACAGAGGGAGGGTTATTGGTAAGAGGCTTCTTATCATGAAGTGGTGAAATTGCCAACACAATAAAAGGCAAATTCTGCGTTGCATTATGCTGCAAATGGAAGGATTTTGCTGATGATGCAGACACCCACACTTTACCTCACCGGGGGCAGATATTCTTTCCAACTGATGCATTTAAATGAGAATTAACTGATACAAACATTTTTAACTGCATTGCTTAAGCGTTGGTGAAACTAATCTGCCTCTTCAAAGTGGTATCTCACATTTTTAATCTGGCAATTTTGAGGCACGGGTTAGCAAATCGTGCAGATTTTGGAACTCCTCAAGTCTGCCGGGCTACCATGTAGCCAGTATGTGGGTTTTCCCCAGGTTTCCATAATTTCCTCCCATACGCCAGCACTCCTTGAGAAGAACTCATTCCAACGCATGACCCTACAATCCTGAAACTCAAGCGAGGCTGTCCCAGGTAAATTAATAACAAAACAATTTAACTGAAAAGCAATCCTAATGTTGTTAGGTCTCTGCTGTTCGTTTTGTGCCACTGTGACATGGCTCAGCGGTAACGCGCCTGCCACGGGTTGCAGAGGTTAGCTTCGTGGTTTGAGCCCAGCAGCCGTCCTGGTTAACACTGTGGGTTTATTATAGCCACCCTGACGCTATTCGATAGGCCACATGTGCTGGCATCACGGTCCAAATTTCCCCACTTGAAAAATTGCCCACAAATTACTCAATTGGGTAAAACCCACACAGCAACATCGCACCCTTCTGTGAAAACAATGCACACTGTAATTTTCCGTGAAACAGAATGTCTCTGTGATAGCCTTGAACTCTAAGAATGGTGCAATTACCAAATGTACTTTTGTTTGAATTTTTATTGTGTGTAAATGGATCTCTGGTGTTAGCGACATATTGTCAATTTTGTTTTGTTTATCCAGATGAGAACTTTGAGAGAACAGGATGAGTCTCATATGCAAGTTGTGACCTGGGTCACCAAAATGACACGAGCAAAACCAAGTACAACAATGAAATTTACCAAAACAAAAAAAAAACAAAAACGCTATCACATGAGGAATTGAAAATATTGCAAACATAAAGTCGACGTAAATCGATCATTATTCAGCACCTATAAATTAGCACCTCCGATTAGCACGGTTGGCTACGTACGGTGATACATTATGCTGTCCGTTCAATGCAGGTCGTCTGTTACGACTACGACAGCGATGGCTCCCACGACCTCATTGGCGAGTTCAAGACCAACGTGAAGAATCTTCAGCAGGCGGAGAAGGGGCAGGTGGGTTTCGGCCATGCCGCGTCACGCGCGTCGATCCTCGGAGGGGAGACGGTCACCTCGCTCCCGAACGGAGAGGGTTAACGACGCGACGTTGGACGTCATTGGCTGAGATGTTGCGCAAAGCGACGGATCTAATCGCGACCTCCCCCCCTCCTCGCCCCCCCCCCCCTCCTGGCTGCACCACGCAGGTGGAGTTTGCCGTCATTCACCCCGAGAAGAAGAAGAAAAAGAAGAACTACAAGGGCTCGGGCTTGGTCATCGTCAAGTCATGCCGGGTACGTGCATGTCCCCTTTCCCAACTGCGCCCAGTGCTAGCCCTGTACAAATTCATATCTTTGTTTATTCATAACTTTGGCCAGATACGTGACCCGAACCCAGTGACATCTGATTTTATTCTAACCCAGTGAAAACGAATTCTACTCAAACATTAACCTTTGGCCCTTTTCATTGCCCCTAACCTGGTACTAACCTGACCCCAACCAAATTCTATCTGAACCTGTCCTTAGACTTAAGACAAAAACTTGGCTATCATCGAACACTGTCGAAATAGACCATAGCACCAACCGCTTCCCTAGCTATAACCTCACACTACACACTCAATTTTCTCCATGAATTTCAAACCAGTGTAGCCATTACCCTAAACATGTGCAAATTAAGCATAATCTATCCAAAGCAACCATATTACTCACCATAACCTAATCATAGACTGTATCCTTTACATAACAACCTGAATGCTAACCCAGTCCAAACTACCTATTGCCATATCCCTAACCATAGCTTCGCCTTTGGCCATGTGCCATGGTCGTCATACTGAGAGAAATTTGTTAACGTGGTACTCTACGAATTTCACAGACGGAAGTTGAATATTCATTCCTGGATTACATCATGGGTGGCTGTCAGATCAATTTCACGGTGAGATGCGTTGTGTTTGCGTGAGCGTTGTGCATTTTTACACGCTTTTATTCAACTCACTCCATCTGTTGTCGTATCCTCAAATTTTGTAACTCAATTTTTACCCTCTTCCCAATGTGCTATCGACTGCAAACTTGGTATACTTATGTCATACTGATGACAATACTATATTCTATCATTCAAAATTAAAAATATATTTTTAAACAATATTTTTTACGGGTCTAATTGTCCACGCTCAACTCACGTTGCATGTAAATCACCACGGTCCCTTACGCTATGGCAAGCTGCGGGGCCACTTCCTGGAGTCGTGGAGTTCTGCCATTACGAGTACGGTACATTTCATTAAAACGTGTTTTAAAAAAAAAAGTATTTTAAAATATTTTTTTGTCTCAAGAGCATTGGTGTGTGCAAAACATTTTCACTCCTATGACATGAAGTTTTGATGAACTTCAATTACATCTAAAATAATAAAACAACAAACTTGTCAACAGCTCATCTCCTTGTTCAGCAGGTATGGCTGATGAAGCTTCAGCGCATAAATTCCACCAAATGCGTCGGTTTAAAAGTCCCCCCTTGTGCTGCTGCACCAGGTGGGGATCGACTTCACGGGGTCCAACGGGGACCCGAGGTCACCAGACTCGCTTCACTTCCTGAGTCCCAGCGGCGTGAACGAGTACCTGACGGCGCTGTGGTCGATCGGCAACGTCATCCAGGACTACGACTCGTGAGGCCGCCGCCGCCGCTGCACCTGGCCACTCGCGGGCGCGGCGCAAACATTTTCACGGGGGTGGGGGGGGGTGCTGGGCGGGGGCCCGCGGCGCTCGGTGGCGCGTTCGATACCAGCAGTCGCCGTCTAAAGTAACGTCGTCGTTGGTGGTGGCGTTGCCCGTGAACGAATCGGCCCTTCAACTGAATGCGCCCCATCTCGCGCGAGCTGTGAAGCTAAGCAGGTAGATTGATGGCTGGTTAGTACCTATATGGAAGATTGCACAGGAATGTGTGAGGTGTTACAGGCTTGAGCTGTGTGGTGGCCAGAAGATGGCAGTGCAGTAGTGAGTTATTGAACTTAGCTGTGGGGAACGGTGAGTGTTGCTCTGTGTGTCATGGATCGGACAAGATTGAGTTTATTCAGGATGATTAAAGCAAAATGCATATCACATTGTGGGAAGTCAGCAATGGCTTTCGGAAAGTGGAATTTCCACCTCTGATTCAAGCCAACAATAGAGATGACTGCTCTTCCATGCTCGATTGCATATTGGGACATAAACGTTATTCTCCAGCATCACCAGTAGCAAGATCAACATTACATTTCCATTGTTTCAGCATTTGCATTGGAATAGACATCATAATAGGTGTTCTTGGCTATCTTCATGACTGTCAGTGTACCCATTGGCATCTGCACCACACTAACGGAATTCCTGCAACCACCACCATAACTATTTTGGACATTAATATGTTCTGCTCGTGCCAGAATTATCTATTCAGTTCTTTATTTTTCTATTTCAAGGTCAGCTTTAAGATCTTGTCTTACCTTAGGTGACTTTCACTGCATTAATATCCTCGTTCTGCTCATACCGTGGCCCCTGCTCCCACTCAATAATGCATTGAGGTCATTTAATGGAATAAAATCCCACCACCTCCAGTGAAGAGGATGTGCTGTCAGCTGGGTCACAGATATTAAATGTCCAACAGCACAAGGATGAACTATTCCACCGATGCCCCGCATAGATGTGACCCAGAATTAACTTGGCAGCTAGACTAAAATTCCCTGTACATGTTCCTCTTCAAATATGTTGTTGTGTATCAACCGTAGCTTTAAATTGCGTTATAATGAATTCAGAGGTGCAGTGGAACTCATTAAAATTCATAGGCTGCGGTATTAACTGGATGAGATAAAAAATAAAAAATACCCAGATCGTTTTGCATGCGGGAAATGGCTTGTTTTTGTCCATGAGCATTGGCATTCACGCATTGCAAATGTTAATCACCATTGTCACTTTGCCCTTTATAACTAGATGAAAGCCCATGACACCATAATTCCCTTGTTTAAGAAAAGCCTGGGTTAATAAACAAGCACAACGATAACGGCGACACAATGTACGTCGCATCTAAATGCAACAGCGACACCCCAAAGACGCCGTACGGCAGTGAGGGACAAAGCCGAGAAAGAAGGTGACGTAAAGGATGGTGGAAAGGGAAGCGACCAACATGGGAGAGCGGGGAGGGACACGTGGGAGAGTAAGGAGGAGCAATGGCAATTCTGGCTGTCGCCTGATGAGGCTGGTTGTAATTACTGCCGAAACGTCGTGCTCGAATTGTAAGCGGTGTGGGTTTACTCCCCCACCCACCGGGGTGCTAAATTCGTAACTAATCGGCATGTTTTGTTTACGTGACAAATCCCGAAAAACCCTGGATAATATTGGTCGTGAAGCCTGCTACTATGTGTTAAAAGGGGCAATGCTGCGGTGTGATCCAGGGCCAATGGGGGGCCATACCCACGGGCACCGGGGGGGGGGGGGCCTGTAGGGACCCAGCAACAAGGAGTCCCAATGGTGCAAGGGCAGCCAGGGATTGGTGTCTTTGATTTATTTGCACTGTGCACCCCCATAGTGAGTAAATAAATACTGCAATCAAACAATTAAATCTACAAAGGGGGATGAATGAGAAGGCATGATTGTACTACCCACTATAGCCCTTTTTGGATCCATGCGAATTCAACCCCGTTGTAGTTTGGAGAGCTGAATGGAGTTCAAAAGAACTCTCAAACAAACACCTTGTGAAAGACCCAACACAGAAGATCCCTGGATTTGATCTTCCACGAAGCTCATGGTCCACCCTAAATCCGCATCCACCGCACAAACTGCGGCAGATGCAGATTCCCCTTTCACAAATGGAAAATTAAAAACTCTCCAGTGTGCGACTGTGGTCATCCAAAACAAACCATACAGCATATAACGACGTAATTCCCAATCCACAAATATGAAGGAGACATCACAGCGATACACAAAAAAAAATACGTATTTATTTTAAATATATCACCTCCACTCAAAGGGGTATCAAAAATTGTACACTCAAATGAAATGCAAGGACAATAAAATCATGTTTAAGTAAAAGCCATGAAAAAATTGTGAGTCTTGTACTCCCTCCTAAACACACCGAGGCTCGTAGCGTCCCGGATCACCGCCGGCAAGGCATTCCAGATCCTTGGGGCAACACTTGAGAAAGCCTGACCCCCCAGCGGCGAGCACAAAAGCCGAGGCCGGGAGAGTATGTCCTGCTCTGAAGAGCGTCGTGGTTCTCTGGCTTGACCACCTGAATGTGAAATTGTAATTGCTGCTCTGCATCTACATCAGCCGGACAGATGATAGACTACAATTTCCTGTACCCTTCGCACTGAGGGGACTGCATTTGCACGACTTTATCTTCATTTACTGAGCTAGGGAGGGCCTCAGCTGCGTGTTTCGTTGTGTCTTTGCGCATGTTGGGCTGAGCCTGGTGGTTGTGTTTCTTTTACAGGGATAAGCTCTTCCCTGCCTTTGGGTTTGGGGCACAGATCCCTCCAAGCTGGCAGGTAAAGAGTTTGGAAGCTACGCGTGAATTTTCTTTGATCGTTCGCTCTTGTCTAAATCCACTCGTGTGCTGTTACGTGTTTTTCCTACGCTTCATTAACGGTTTCTTTTATCGAATTGTATCAGTTTTGTATTATAATGACTGTTAGATGGTTCAAAATTGCTGCTGTCCCCTATTGGCCGTGTGCACGCTTAAATCTTGATCTTGTTTCCTCTCCCAGGTTTCACATGAATTTCCACTGAACTTCAATCCAGCAAACCCATACTGCAACGGTAATGTGCATTGAGTGGGCACTAAAAGTCATCAATTCAGCCAAACATTGTCCCCTGAAACAGGTTTCTCAACTCCAGTCTTCCCGACTTCCCAATGATACACCGCTAGCGCTCTGCGCTTACTAACCGTCAGGTGCATCTCGTGAGCAGTGGGACTGAATTGCAGATGGACCATGTGTCTCATCACGCTCGTGTCCCCTCCCCCAAACTGTTGCACCCCGATCGCTGGTGCGGCAGGCGTGCAGGGCATTGTGGACATGTACAAGGTGTGCCTGCCCCAGGTGCGCCTCTACGGCCCCACCAACTTCTCCCCGATCATCAACCACGTCGCGCGATTCGCCGCGGACGCCCTCCAGCAGCCCGCCGCCACGGTGAGGCAACCTGGCGGCTGCCAGGCTCGTGGGCGGTGGTCCGAATCATAAAGTGTCCGTGCAGTGTGGCGTGCTTACATTTTCAAAACGATTTATGGTAAAGTCACCCACGTGGTCCTCCTCTGCTGGTGAGCCACAGATGCGCGCGTGATTATTCTTGTTCATCTGCATCCACGCACGCTCACGTGCTTACGTACACACGTTCATGTAACCAGGGTTCAATTCACGGTCGTGGATAATCTCGATGGCAAGTAATGTTTGAACCAGTCCTAGTCCTCCCCTAATTTGTCTCTGCCTTAAATGGGTGCCTGGCACACTGTGTGTAAACATCAGCACTGGGGATACAATGGAAGCCAGGCGTGGCGCTGTTTCGGCCTTGGTAAGCGCCTGCCATCACCACTTGTACCTCCAGCCTGTAAGGCTAAATGAGAGACCTTTGCATCCATGTTCGTGTACGTATATATAGTGTGTGAGTGTTTTGTTAAGGGGTAGTGTTGTCATGGTTATTGCATTGAGATACCATCTCGTTAACTCAGACTGCACCAGCCTAAATAGCTGCTCGCTAAGAGCACTAATTAAAAGCTACATGGGGGATCTTGGTGCGTGTGCACGTGTGTGTGTGTGCGCGTGCGCGGCAGCAGTACTTCGTGCTGCTCATCGTGACGGACGGCGTGATCAGCGACATGGATG